>NC_134407.1:213769204-214478735 GCF_038048845.1 Mixophyes fleayi | reverse complement strand
CTATTCCACTTATCCACTACCTTTTCTGTGAAGTAGTTTTTGCTCACATTTCCTCTGAACCTACTTCCCCCCAGTGTCAGTGCATGTCCTTGTGTTCTAATACTTCTCTTCCCCCCAGTGTCAGTGCATGTCCTCTTGTACTAATACTTCTCTTCCCCCCCAGTGTCAGTGCATGTCCTCGTGTTCTAATACTTCTCTTCCCCCCAGTGTCAGTGCATGTCCTCGTGTTCTAATACTTCTCTTCCCCCCCAGTGTCGGTACATGTCCTCGTGTTCTAATACTTCTCTTCCCCCCAGTGTCGGTACATGTCCTCGTGTTCTAATACTTCTCTTCCCCCCAGTGTCAGTGCATGTCCTCGTGTTCTAATACTTCTCTTCCCCCCAGTGTCAGTGCATGTCCTCGTGTTCTAATACTTCTCTTCCCCCCAGTGTCAGTGCATGTCCTCGTGTTCTAATACTTCTCTTCCCCCCAGTGTCAGTGCATGTCCTCGTGTTCTAATACTTCTCTTCCCCCCAGTGTCAGTGCATGTCCTCGTGTTCTAATACTTCTCTTCCCTCCAGTCTCAGTGCATGTCCTCGTGTTCTAATACTTCTCTTCCCCCCAGTGTCAGTACATGTCCTTGTGTTCTAATACTTCTCTTCCCCCCAGTGTCAGTACATGTCCTCGTGTTCTAATACTTCTCTTCCCCCCAGTGTCAGTGCATGTCCTCGTGTTCTAATACTTCTCTTCCCCCTAGTGTCAGTACATGTCCTCGTGTTCTAATACTTCTCATCCTTTGTAGAATGTTTCCCTCCTGTACCTTGTTCAAACCCTTGATACATGTGAAAGTTTCTATCCTCTCTCCCGTTCCCTTCTCTGCTACAAGATATACATATAAAGATCTTTGAGTCTTTCTGGGTAAGTTTTGTGCTGTAGGCCATGCACCATTTTAGTTGCCCCTCTTTGTATAGTCTCTAATGTATTTATATCCTTTTGGAGATATGGTCTCCAGAACTGAACACAGTATTCTAGATGAGGCCGTACCAAAGTGGGCAGTGACCAAAATGTTATTATTCGACATATAAAAGTATTTTTAAAAGAGTATATATTTAGTCATATGTTCCGATATAAAGAAAAAAGTGTGTTTGTTTTCACAAAGCTCTGTATATTATAAATGTAACAAATGTACATATATACATTATTTGACAAACGTGCCAATAACAGTAGTGTAAGGTTAAACATTTTTCCAGTGCTTATAATACAAACATTGTATATATAGGTAACATTATAAATATTCTTGCCTTAAACAAAGATAAACATTAGAACTTTATAATACATACTTCCATTAACTATAACTGACGGTAATGTGGGTACTCAGGGTGATGTGGAGCAACCGGGTTCTCGGGTTGATGTGGAGCAGCCAGGTACTCGGGGTGATGTGGAGCAGCCGGGTACTCGGGGTGATGTGGAGCAGCCGGGTACTCGGGGTGATGTGGAGCAGACGGGTACTCGGGGTGATGTGGAGCAGCCAGGTACTCGGGGTGATGTGGAGCAGACGGGTACTCGGGGTGATGTGGAGCAGCCGGGTACTCGGGGTGATGTGGAGCAGACGGGTACTCGGGGTGATGTGGAGCAGACGGGTACTCAGGGTGATGTGGAGCGGCCGGGTACTCAGGGATATGTGGAGCAACCGGGTTCTCGGGGTGATGTGGAGCAGCCGGATACTCGGGGTGATGTGGAGTAGCCAGGTACTCAGGGTGATGTGGAGCAGCCAGGTACTCGGGGTGATCTGGAGCAGCCGGGTACTCTGGGTGATGTGGAGCAGCCGGGTACTCGGGGATATGAGGAGCAGCCGGATACTCGGGGTGATGTGGAGTAGCCAGGTACTCAGGGTGATGTGGAGTAGCCAGGTACTCAGGGTGATGTGGAGCAGCCAGGTACTCGGGGTGATCTGGAGCAGCCGGGTACTCTGGGTGATCTGGAGCAGCCGGGTACTCGGGGATATGAGGAGCAGCCGGGTACTCGGGGATATGTGGAGCAGCCGGGTACTCAGTGATATGAGGAGCAGCCGGGTACTCGGGGATATGTGGAGCAGCCGGGTACTCGGGGATATGAGGAGCAGCCGGGTACTCAGTGATATGAGGAGCAGCCGGGTACTCGTGGTGATGTGGAGCAGCCGGGTACTCGGGGTGATGTGGAGCAGCCGGGTACTCGGGGATATGTGGAGCAGCCGGGTACTCGGGGATATGTGGAGCAGCCGGGTACTCGGGGATATGAGGAGCAGCCGGGTACTCGGGGATATGAGGAGCAGCCGGGTACTCGGGGATATGAGGAGCAGCCGGGTACTCGTGGTGATGTGGAGCAGCCGGGTACTCGGGGTGATGTGGAGCAGCCGGGTACTCTGGGTGATCTGGAGCAGCCGGGTACTCGGGGTGATCTGGAGCAGCCGGGTACTCGGGGTGATGTGGAACAGCCGGGTACTCGGGGTGATGTGGAGCAGCCGGGTACTCAGGGATATGTGGAGCAGCCGGGTACTCAGGGATATGGGGAGCAGCCGGGTACTCAGGGATATGTGGAGCAGCCGGGTACTCAGGGATATGTGGAGCAGCTGGGTACTCGGGGTGATCTGGAGCAGCCGGGTACTCGGGGTGATGTGGAGCAGCCGGGTACTCGGGGATATGTGGAGCAGCCGGGTACTCGGGGATATGTGGAGCAGCCGGGTACTCGGGGATATGAGGAGCAGCCGGGTACTCGGGGATATGAGGAGCAGCCGGGTACTCGTGGTGATGTGGAGCAGCCGGGTACTCGGGGTGATGTGGAGCAGCCGGGTACTCTGGGTGATCTGGAGCAGCCGGGTACTCGGAGTGATCTGGAGCAGCCGGGTACTCGGGGTGATGTGGAACAGCCGGGTACTCGGGGATATGTGGAGCAGCCGGGTACTCGGGGATATGAGGAGCAGCCGGGTACTCGGTGATATGAGGAGCAGCCGGGTACTCGTGGTGATGTGGAGCAGCCGGGTACTCGGGGTGATGTGGAGCAGCCGGGTACTCGGGGATATGTGGAGCAGCCGGGTACTCGGGGATATGTGGAGCAGCCGGGTACTCGGGGATATGAGGAGCAGCCGGGTACTCGGGGATATGAGGAGCAGCCGGGTACTCGTGGTGATGTGGAGCAGCCGGGTACTCGGGGTGATGTGGAGCAGCCGGGTACTCTGGGTGATCTGGAGCAGCCGGGTACTCGGGGTGATCTGGAGCAGCCGGGTACTCGGGGTGATGTGGAACAGCCGGGTACTCGGGGTGATGTGGAGCAGCCGGGTACTCAGGGATATGTGGAGCAGCCGGGTACTCAGGGATATGGGGAGCAGCCGGGTACTCAGGGATATGTGGAGCAGCCGGGTACTCAGGGATATGTGGAGCAGCTGGGTACTCGGGGTGATCTGGAGCAGCCGGGTACTCGGGGTGATGTGGAGCAGCCGGGTACTCGGGGATATGTGGAGCAGCCGGGTACTCGGGGATATGTGGAGCAGCCGGGTACTCGGGGATATGAGGAGCAGCCGGGTACTCGGGGATATGAGGAGCAGCCGGGTACTCGGGGATATGAGGAGCAGCCGGGTACTCGTGGTGATGTGGAGCAGCCGGGTACTCGGGGTGATGGGGAGCAGCCGGGTACTCTGGGTGATCTGGAGCAGCCGGGTACTCGGAGTGATCTGGAGCAGCCGGGTACTCGGGGTGATGTGGAACAGCCGGGTACTCGGGGTGATGTGGAGCAGCCGGGTACTCAGGGATATGTGGAGCAGCCGGGTACTCAGGGATATGGGGAGCAGCCGGGTACTCAGGGATATGTGGAGCAGCCGGGTACTCAGGGATATGTGGAGCAGCCGGGTACTCAGGGATATGTGGAGCAGCCGGGTACTCAGGGATATGTGGAGCAGCCGGGTACTCAGGGATATGTGGAGCAGCCGGGTACTCAGGGATATGTGGAGCAGCCGGGTACTCAGGGTTATAGGGAGGAATTTGTGGAGGGTAATATGAGGTGTATAATGATGTGCCTGAGTTTGGTGGAAAACATTGTTGCCCTCTGTTACATAAGGGTTAAGGCCATCAAGGTGGTGAATTCTCTTTTTTCCCTCAGAATCCGCTCCTACATATTTATTATTTGCGTAATGATAGAGTCCTGCAGCCGCACTCATTACCCATGAAGTGTTGGAGACCTGCGTCTTCTTGGGCCTGTACAGCCATATCCATTTCCTTTAGCTGTTGCACTATTACTGTGGTCATGGCTTTTGTTGCTTGTTCCATCTTATTTAGCCTCTTCTTCCTTTGAGGAACATTGTAAACTACAAATGGGAATAACAAACAAAAAACATTTGTCCACAAAGGATCAATGAATATTGCTGCAAAATAAAATAGCTGTGTTGTAAGCTGATATGTGCTTGAGGCCTCCTCCCTCCTGCACACTAGTTTCATGCTGTAACATATACATCTTCATGTTTTCATATGTTTTTAATTTTAAAATTTATATTGTAAATTAAATAAATATATGAAAGTTTAACATTGAAAAAAACTAAAGTTAATAACTTACTGTTTCAAAGTAACGGCTGCCGAAGGTTGTGTCTCTGGTGACGGTTATGTCGCTGGGAAAGCTTGTGAGTCTGCCAGTTCTTCTGTAGACATATTCATGCTGTCTTAGTTCACATTTGCGGCATCTAATTCTGCATGTTCTTCCTGTGAATCATCACTAATCACAAGTGATGTCACGCTAGGCTGAGTGCTTTCAGGTGTAGGACTGTACGCATCATGGCAGCATGAGGAGCACAGTGCTATTGGATTTGCCAGGGCAGAGTTGCCAAAGACCACGTTACGCTGTTCATAAAGGGCCATTCCATATGGCCGGCACCACTCTTTCTGCAGCTGTGGTCATACACTTTTGAGTACTTTTTTCTAATGGCCTTTAATTTGTTTGCACTGTTGTAGTGCACTGTGGCATCTTTTACAGTGCCTGTGATTTGTTTGTTTATTTCCTCCTCTCCTCTAATGGCCAGGAGCTCACGCACCTCTTCCTCCTGCCACTGTGACATGCTTTAACGTCTTTCTACTCTGCAGCATTGAAATGAACTCAGCTTACAGCCTCTCGAATTCCCCAATCAGCTCCTTTCTGTGAGACCCGGCTGGAAAAACCCAGGTCGTATCGTTCACACTGGCGGCGACCCGGGACTGACACAGGAATAACCCTGCAAAAGTCTTGGGTCTAATTCCCAGGTTATCAGACTCGAGTAGATGCAGGGACCCCCTTTCACACTGAGCCTACAACCGGGTTGCTTGGGATCGCTCCGGCAAAAATCTGGGGTTTTGTGGCAGTGTTAATGGGGGTATTATATACCTAAAAAAAAAAATTTGGCTCCTTTACCTATCTAGTTCCTCTTCCTGACCTGTTGGTCTATAGATCACCCAAGTACAAATAACTACCTTCTCCCCTGTTTCTATGGTTACCCAAAGGGTCTGTTTTTTCTTCAATACTTTGTATTAAAGTAGTATTTATGCTTTTTTTCACATACATTGCTACCCCTCCTCCGATTCTTTAAAACTCTGTCTTTCTATATCCCCGGTATAGCTATGTCCCAGTCATGATCTTCACTGCTCCATGACTCTGAAATAACCACAATATCCAGATCATCCCTCGTCATTATCGCACTTAGTTCTGGGAGTTTATTTCCTAAGCTCCTAGTATTAGTACACGTAGCTCCAAGAGTTTTGTTTGTACATCTTCTGTTCCTGTCTTCTATGTTTATCTCTCTCTGTTTATTCTGATTTGATCTGCATTGTCTTCTGTTGAATGATACCTCTTGGTTGGGGGAGCAGATTGTTTTATTTCTGTTTAGCTCACTGACCCCCTCTGCTAGTTTAAATAGTTGAAAAACAATAAAATGCTTAAATGCTAAATGGGGGTCAATATATTGATGGAAAATCACATTTCTTACACTCTCATTTGGTACCAATCTCATTTGGTATTAAATTACATCCACCTATAACTATGCTAAATCTAATAAATAAACCACTTACAACAATAACTGATCTTATATATAAATCAATGAGAACCTAGTACTAAAAATGACTGCTTGAGACAACTCCCAATGTTACATCAATAGCTCATATATATATTCACTAAACAAATGAACTTACAAAAGACCATTCTGTCCATGTAGTATCTGTCTGGCTAGTTAATCATTCATTTGCTGTGGGATTGATTGATGTTTACGGTGTAAACTTGTTAGATGTGAGATGTGGTTTAGTAAATTTCCTCTCTGTAACAGGGCCATCTTTTCCATTGGGCACGATGGGCAGGTGCCCGGGGGCCCCAAGTGCAAGGGGGCCCCATAGGCAGGGCTCTTAATTAGAATAAATAACCCTGCAAAAAAAAAACCTGCAAAAGAAACCTTCAAGGGTCACAGAGCAAGTACATCTATCTAGCTCTATGTCTATATATGTATATCTATATCTCTATCCCTATACATCTATATATATATATACATATATGTAGGGGCCCTGGTGCACTGCTTTGCCCAGGGGCCCATAATGTTGTTAAGATGGCCCTGCTCTGTGGGGAGCTTCAAATCAGAAGGTTCCGAATAGTGTTACTGTCTCTCCCCCCTTCCATTCACATTAATCAGTCTCTTCCTGTAAACCTTAATCTCACTGCATATCAGCTGAAACATCACTTACTGTCTGTATTCTCTTCTGGTTAAACTAAAAAATATGTTAAGGTATATCATTACCGAGAGGGGTCTCTACATAGCATCCTGAAACACTATAACCTATATATACTCATATTCTGACATCCTGCAGTGGGTTGTTGATGTAATTAACCTATTAACAAACAATTTATTTCCCATACATTTATATGGCAAATGGTTTCATACTTTTAAGTCTGGCAATGGTTAACATAACTAGAAGACGTGCCAGGGGCAGGCTGGCAGACTTTAGCCCAGGGGACAAGCACACAGCACTTGTCCATAAGTAGCGGCCTATTTTTAAAGGGTGGTTTTCGGTATAATATATATTTATAATAATAATTAGAGGGTATTTTAGTGTTGCTTAACCCAGCGATACTTTATTATTATAAATGATAAATCTTAAATAATGCAACAAAAAACAAACTTCACTTTATATTGCGTTTTATTTTATATGTTCGTTCATTCTACAGCTTTTTTTTTTTTTTGTACATACTTGTCTGATTATAATGCAGTGTAAATCCTATTATAGCAATATATTATACAATAATGTTCTATTACAGTACTGAACACAGGGGCTGATTTATCAAAATGTAAAAAGCCTCTTTGCGTTAAAAACCTGATGTTTTTGCCAGCAAAAGGACTTGTTTTTGCGTCACCCTATATAGTAATAGTGTTATTATTTGTTTGAGGGTTAACCTAAATGCAGCCAGGGATTAAGCTTTATTAAGGATCTGGAGGGCCTGGGTTACTTTAGACTGGGGGACCCCTATGATGTAACATGGTTATCATTTTACACAAATACACAGGTAATACTGTGTACACAACTGTTAGATACACACAGTTCTGCCTTCACAACCAGTACAGTGTGAAGCAGGACATACCTCCCAACTGTCCTTGTAGTCAGATCAAATCCTAACTAAAGCTGGGTACACACTACACAGTTTTCATACAATAATCGGCTAAATCAGCCGACATACAACCGCTCGTTCAAAAGTCAGGTCAGTGTGTGCAGTGACACGATGGTCGAAAGTCTGGCCGATTGTCACCTCATTTGGTTTGTCGTACCGTTTAATATTTTCGTTCCGATCTCGTTTCCGCTGTGTAGTGTGTATAAATTTCCGACCGATCCACAACAGTGAGTACGAAATTAGTCATTGCTGACGACAACATGGCTGTAAAAAGTCGCTAAAGGGACGTCTGCTCTTCCCTTTATCGTCCTAAACAAGGCTAGTGTGTATGCAGTCCATGGACCGAGCGATCGGACCATCCATCGCATGTAAAATCGCTCGGCATAAAAAGTTGGTTGAAATTTCTGTAGTGTGTACCCAGGGCCGCCATCGGGGGGTACGGGGGGTACTGTTGTACCGGGGCCCTGAATTCCTCTTGGCAGCCCTGCTCACAGGGCCGCCATCAGGGGGGTACGGGGGGGTACTGTTGTACCGGGCCCGGGCTCACCAGGGGGCCCGGTACAACAGCTTAGCACAGACTTACCTGGAGCCCGCCGCTGGTCTCCGCTATTCTGTCTTCAGCCTGGCTGTCACCGTGACAGCCAGGCACCAGGATCCGATCGCAGGGGTGGAGGATTCATTCCCCCTGCGATCATGTGCTCTGCCTGTGACAGATCACATGATCGCAGGGGGAATCATTTAAGACCAAATACGAGATCCCAAGAAGAGCACATATAGTGGGCACAGATACATTAGAACAGGCTGAATGATAACGGTTAGGAAGGAAGAGACGTAGGGACTCGGCGTGCTCACAGCAATACAGCGTATACAATAGTACTAAGAGATACTTAGATTGACAGACAACCCAGAATAGCCATCATTGGGCTTTGTGCACTATAGATGTTGTAGATTGGGATCAAACCCAGACTCTCTGTAATACACAATGTATTTATAATCGATCACTATAAAGAAAGCAAAGATAAATCCATCCAGAAATACTGCCCCCAATGGATAGACACATCATCATCATCACCATTTATTTATATAGCGCCACTAATTAGTGCCCTACATGTCGGCACTGTAGTATACAGCAGCCGCGGCGCTGTCTAAGAAGCGTCCGCGGCGGTGCTGTATTGTATACAGCACCACCGCGGAGGCTTCTTTGACAACGCCGTGGCTGCTGTATACTACAGTGCAGCCGAAATGGCGCTGCCGTGCATGCGCGACAGGTCTCTAGAATTATTTTTTTTCCGGGGGCTGAGGAAACTTCCCCTGACAAATCCTCCGTGCGCCCCTGCAAGAGGTATCGTTTCTGCAGACTAATAGTACAGGAAACAGATCCACAGTAACAGAAGACAACGCAGATCAAATCAGAATAAACAGAGAAAAACATAGAAGACAGGAACAGAAGATGTACAAACAAAACTCTTAGAGCTGTATGTACTAATACTAGGAGCTTAGGAAATAAATCCCAGAACTAAGTGTGATAATGACAAGGGATGATCTGGATATTGTGGTTATTACAGAGTCATGGTGCAATGAAAATCATGACTGGGACATAGCTATACCGGATATACTTTATATAGGAAGGACAGAGTGGTACAGAATCAGAGGATGGGTAGTAATGTATATGAAAAAAGCATAAATACTACTTTAATACAAAGTACTGAACAAAAAATTGAGGCCATTTGAGTGACCATATAAACAGGGACAAGGCAATTATTCATACTTGGGTGATCTATAGACCACCAGGTCAGCAAGAGGATAGGTAAAGGGATCAAAACTTTTTTTAGTTATATAATACCTCATTATACCCCATTAATACTGATATTCCGCAATATTTGTTATTTCTATTTGTAGTTTACAATGTTCCTTAAAGAAAGAAGAGGCTAAATAAGATGGAACAAGCAACAAAACCCATGACCACAGTAATAGTACAACAGCTAAAGGACATGGAAATGGCTACACAGGCCCAAGAAGACGCAGGTCTCCAACACTTCATGTATAATGAGCGCGTCTGCAGGACTCTTTCATTATGTAAATAATAGGTATACAGGAGCGTATTCTGAGGGAAAACAGAGACTTTATGATGGTTTTCCTTATTCACTGGGTGCTAAGAGTGCAAGGGACTGCACAACCTCACACACACTCTCCATACCACCTTCACGGGCCTTAATCCTTATGTAACAGAGGGCAACAATTTTTTCCACCAAACTCAGGCACATCATTATATTACATTATATATTACCCTCCACAAATTCCTCCCTATAACCCTGAGTACCCGGCTCCTCCACATCACCCTGAGTACCCGGCTGCTCCACATCACCCTGAGTACCCGGCTGCTCCACATCACCCTGAGTACCCATCTGCTCCACATATCCCCGAGAACCCGGCTGCTCCACATCACCCTGAGTACCCGGCTGCTCCACATCACCCTGAGTACCCGGCTGCTCCACATCACCCTGAGTACCCGGCTGCTCCACATCACCCTGAGTACCCATCTGCTCCACATATCCCCGAGAACCCGGCTGCTCCACATCACCCTGAGTACCCGGCTGCTCCACATCACCCTGAGTACCCATCTGCTCCACATATCCCCGAGTACCCGGCTACTCCACATCACCCTGAGTACCCGGCTGCTCCACATATCCCTGAGTACCCGGCTACTGCACATCACCCTGAGTACCCGGCTGCTCCACATCACCCTGAGTACCCGGCTACTCCACATCACCCTGAGTACCCGGCTACTGCACATCACCCTGAGTACCCGGCTGCTCCACATCATCCTGAGTACCAGGCTGCTCCACATCCCCCAGAGTACCCATCTACTCCACATCACCCTGAATACCCGGCTGCTCCACATCATCCTGAGCACCTGGCTGCTCCACATCACCCTGAGTACCCGGCTGCTCCACATCACCCTGAGTACCCGGCTGCTCCACATCTCCCCGAGTACCCGGCTACTCCACATCACCCTGAGTACCCGGCTGCTCCACATCACCCTGAGTACCCGGCTGCTCCACATCTCCCCGAGTACCCGGCTACTCCACATCACCCTGAGTACCCGGCTGCTCCACATCTCCCCGAGTACCCGGCTACTCCACATCACCCTGAGTACCCGGCTGCTCCACATCTCCCTGAGTACCCGCCTACTCCACATCACTCTGAGTCAGGGCCGGACTGGGACTAAAAATCAGCCCTGGCATTTAAGGTACACAGGCCCACCCCAGCTCCAGCAGGAAAGAAAATATGTGCCGACACACAGTGGCGGCGCCAAATAGGGCGGGACCTCATTGTGTTTTGGGTGTGGCCAACATGGGGCATTGATACATACATTATAAAGATACATTTATCATTTTATACAAATACACAGGCACTACTGTTAGAAGCACACAGCTTTGCCATCACAAGCAGTACGTTGTGAAGCGGGACATACCTCCCAACTGTACTTGCAGTTGGACCAAATCCTGACTAAGGGAGACATTCACCCAAATTCAGGACTGCCCCACCAGATTCAGGACAGTTGGCAGACTGCCCTGCTCTCTCTCCTACCTGTCTTGGTCACTTTCACCACTTGTAGTAGCTGGTTTCTTTAGCTCAGTCTTAAAAATAATCATTGTATAAATACAAAGAAATTCATTAAAATACTAGTATCCCTTACTAATGGGTAATGAGTATATTTAATTGACAGTAAAATATATTACTTTATTTAATAATGTTGAAGCCCTATAGCAAGTCTTATACATTTAAGCCCCCACTCACACTATTTGCCACACAGACATATTACACAAACACACACAGACACTTACCTTACATCCAGCAGCAACACTCAGCGCACTGCCCAGCAGAAGGAGAATCAGTGATAGCCGCCTATGCGAGCAATCACATGGGACAGCACCACGTGACAGGTGTCGTCCCATGTGATTGGTCGCATAGGCGGCTGTCACTGATTCTCCATCCGCCGAGCAGCGCGCAGAGTGTTGCTGCTCAGCGGACATGGGGACCAGCCCCTCTGGCCATCGGCAGTGTTCACTACAGAAAGAACGGGGAAGGAGCCACAGTTAAGCTGCAAGTATAGTAAAAATGAGGTAGATACAAGTACATTTACAGAGGAGAAGGTCTTAACAGGAGGGAAAGGTGACCAGTGGAGTACACCAAGGATCTGTATTTGGACCAATGGTCTTTAATATCTTTATTGGTGACATTGCAGATGGTATTGAAGGGGAAGTATGCCTTTTTACAGATGACACAAAGATATGCAACAGGGTAGACACATCAGGAGGGGTAAAACAAATGATTGATGATCTAGGTCAGGGGTCAGGGAACTTTAACCTTTTAACCCAAAATATATTTAGATACGCCAACATTAACCCCTTGATTTGAAAGGAAGGCAATCATATATTAATTATTAAAATTATTTTTTTTATTGAATCTATTCAAAATTTCTTTGAAAGCTTCAACTTCAAAACTTCAGGTTTTGGAGAAATGATGTTGCTTCACTTTTAATACGAGAGCATCAATATTGGGGCATTTTGATGTCGGAGTAATTTGAATACAGTCTTCAGCGTCCAATCGATTTCTCTGCTTTGTTTTTATGTTCGTTAGAGTGGAAAATCCTTGTTCGCAAAGGTAGGTTGTTGCAAAAGGCAGCAGCTGTTTGACTGCCTCCTCATGTGTAATTTTGAATGCCTTTGCACCTGTTGACATCCAAAAATATGACAGACCTGCTTTGTTTTCAAATGCAATACGTGCTTCATTATTGCATCGAAGCTCAAGAAGTGCCTCTGCCAACCCTTCAGGCTCTTCTGGTACAACAGCAAATTCACATTTAAAGGGGTCTACAATCCAACTGACAGCATGTGAATCGGCAGCATTACCCCCAGGAATTTCAGTTTTACCCCATTTGGGGTAATTTACCCCTGTTCCCTGACCACTGATCTAGGTAGACTAGAGGAATGGTCAAGAGTGGCAACTACAGTTTAATGCCAAAAAATACAAAATTATGTACTTGGGTCTCAAAAACCCAAAGGCTAAATATAGTATTAATGTCACTATAATGGAAACTACTGAGGAGGAAACAGATCTAGGAGTCACTATCTCAGGTGTCTTAAAGGTAGATAAGCAATGTAACAAAGCAATGAGAAAGGCCATTTAGATGCTTGGTTGTATAGGGAGAGGAATCAGTAGGAGAAAGATAGAAAAGTAATAATACCAGTGTATAGGTCATTGGTACGGCCTCATCTAGAATACTGTGTTCAGTTCTGGAGGCCTTATGTCCAGAAGGATATAAATACATTAGAGACTGTACAAAGAAGGGCAACTAAAATGGTGCATGGCCTATAGCTCAAAACTTACCTGGAAAGACTCAAAGATCTTACTATGTATAGTTTGGAACAGAGAAGAGAAAGAGGGAACATGATAGAAACTTTCAAATATATCAAGGGTTTGAACAAGGTACAGAAGGGAAACATTCTACAAAGGAAGAGAAGTATTAGAACATGAGGACATGCACTGACACTGGGGGGGAAGTAGGTTCAGAGGAAATGTGAGAAGAAATTACTTCACAGAAAGGGTAGTGGATAAGTGGAATAGCCTCCCATCAGAGGTGGTAGAGGATAATACAGTAGAGCAGTTTAAACATAAGGTTATCTTTATAAAGAATAAAGGCTCAAGTGGGGTTTAAAGTACCATAGGTTAATAAAAAGATGGGCAGACTAGATGGGCCAAGCGGTTCTTATCTGCCGTCAAATTCTGATTCTGTTTCAGAGAATGACGTAGACTTTACAATTACAACACACAGTTCATTTAAAAAAGGACACTATATATACAGTATATCAATCCCTTCATTTAGGCCAACTGGAGACAGTGTATTAATTCAAAAACCCCAAATAACCTCTATTACAGACTTAGATGTGTTTCTGTACATTTCAATATTTGAAAACAGACAGTGTTTATACAATTAGTACAGATAATGATGTACTATTGTTCTTTTATGTAAAATGTATTTTTTTGTAAAATTTATTTATAAACACTGTTCCAATAAATATAATTTGTTTCAATTAATTTCAATGTTTGGTTGTCATTATTCCTAGAACTCAATTGAATGCATTTGTGTTCTAAATATTTATTTATATTTCTCTGTTAACTGTCCAGGTTTTGTGCTTCACCAAAGTAGGTGACACCTAATTCTCACAGATGTGTAAATATATGCAGTTAGATTGTTAAGATGACTTGTATTATCTCACAACCATCAAAGGACATCACACTCTGCCATGGTTGTAAAGGACAGTGTAATTAATTGTTTGTTTTTAGATAGACTTCTAAACAACTGTTATGCCAGGGGGGGGGGGGGATGTGTTTGCAATTAACAATCTAGGGCTGCATTTGGTTCCTTGTTGGAAATACACATTGGGCTAGATTTACTAAACTGCGGGTTTGAAAAAGCCAAGATGTTGCCTATAGCAACCAATCAGATTCTAGTTATCATTTATTTAGTACATTCTACAATAAAAAAGGGTAAAAGGGTCTTATGTAGACAGTGATAATGTTATTAATTATACACTCAGCGACAAATGTCCAATCCTTAAACTTTCATATTAAAATTGTTTCATACAAGCTCTCAAACACCTATTATTCACAGTATTTACTGTGATGATAGATTAGTATCTTGGACAAGTATCAGTTACGGCATCTGTAGGGACATGTTGAATTTAAATCCCTCAGATGCTAATAGAGAGGTTTGCCCCATGTTTAGAATGAATGATGATGAGTCTAATAATAAGACGTTAGGGAGTTTAGACTGTAACCTCCAATGGGGCAGGGACTGATGTGAATGAGTTCTACAAATGTCAACCATTTGAATCAAATGCCCTGAGCTCCTTAGTCATCCATTCCAGCACCCGGAATGGATGATTAATATAAACAAAACCTTGTTCTGACATCTGGAATGGATCGCTAAGATACTCAGACATCCATTCCGGCACCCTGAATGGATGTCTAAGGTACTCAGAGCCCCATTCCGGCACTTGGAGTAGTTCTCTAAGATACTTTGAGTCCAATTCTGCTAGCCGGAAGGGATGACTAAGGTATTCAGGCATCCATTCCGGCACCTGGAATGAATGGTTAAGGTACTCAGATATCCATTCCGGAACACGGAATGAATGGCTAAGATATTGAGACATCAATTCCGATAGCTGGATTGGATGGCTAAGGTACTCTAAGCCCCATTCTGGCACCCGGAATTAATGGTTAAGGTGCTCTGAGACCCATTCCGCCAACTGGAATAATTGTCTAAGATATTAAGAGCCCAATTCTGACAGCAGGAATGGATGGCTAAGGTGTTCAATGCCCCATTCCACAAGCCGGAATGGTTGGGTAATGCACTCAGCGATCCATTCCGACATATTGTGTGTATATACAGATACACACAATACAATATATATGCAACATAATATGTGGAATAGTGAATAAACTCCCTGGGCGCACGTGTATTGTATGAAAAAGACCCCGGTAAAGGGTGGATCGGAGGCTAGGACAAAGTAAACAGATGGATATTTAAACATTTAATAAAAATAAAATAAAAAAAATGAAAAATCACAGAGATAAATGGGTTTCAACCATAGTATTGAAAAACATATAGATTGAAATAATCAAAATAGATAAGTGTCACTTAGGTATATTGTAAAGAGAATAGAGAAAACTGGTATGTGTTTATTACTGCTAGTGTATGAATAAAAGTTCATAGAAAGTCCATGTGTTGCCACAGTGAAGTGCGATAAAGATAGTTCCAATACTGAACAGGTGTCAGGAACCCCTCCAACCAGTACAACACCACCCGGAGTCTACTCTGACAGTCAGGTGTTCACTGGAGCCCCTAGTGGTGGGGACAGACTTGGCTGCAGACTACAGAGGGTCGTGTGGCGTGTACCAGCTGCGGGGAACCCAGGAGCAGAGGGTAATGGCAGACAGCAATTCCAAAGAACAGGCCGAGGTCAGGGGTCACTTGCTAGGAAGAAACATCAGGAAACACGCCAAGGGTCGAGGTCACGGGCAAATCAGCAGAAACGGAGGTACAGGTCAAAAGGTCAAGGGCACAGGCAAAAGACAAATCCAGGAAACAGGCAGGGGTCATACACGGCAGGCAACAATCCAAAGGCTTAACACCAAGAGTACAGGAGAACAGCAGCAGGCAGCAACACAGGAATCTGGAAGCTATAACCGGCAGGGAGGCTAAGCCCTCCCTGCCTTAAATAGTACAAACAGCCAATCAGAGCCTGGCTCTGAAGTCACACAGCCTCCTGCATAAATTAATTTATTTCATTCATTAGCCCGCAGGCTGGTGGGGCCAATTTGCACATGCGCCCGGCTTTCATTCATTGCCGGGACGCAGCGCTGCAGAAGAAGCGTCCGGCCATTGCCTTGTTAACGGCCGGAAGTGATGTCCCGGCCGTCACTTCGGGGAGACCAGGAATCTAGTCGCGGCGGCACTCATAACAGTAATCATCATCATTTATTTATATAGTGCCACTAATTCCGCAGCGCTGTACAGAGAATGTGGGATATAACAGTATAGGTAATATATATTATTAGTATAAGGTATTTGGGCTGTATAAGTATTACAGTAATGTGGGATATAACAGTATAGGTAATATATATTATTAGTATAAGGTATTTGGGCTGTATAAGTATTACAGTAATGTGGGATATAACAGTATAGGTAATATATATTATTAGTATAAGGTATCTGGGCTGTATAAGTATTACAGTAATGTGAGATATAACAGTATAGGTAATATATATTATTAGTATAAGGTATCTTGGCTGTATAAGTATTACAGTAATGTGGGATATAACAGTATAGGTAATATATATTATTAGTATAAGGTATCTTGGCTGTATAAGTATTACAGTAATGTGGGATATAACAGTATAGGTAATATATATTATTAGTATAAGGTATCTTGGCTGTATAAGTATTACAGTAATGTGGGATATAACAGTAAAGGTAATATATATTATTAGTATAAGGTATCGGGGCTGTATAAGTATTACAGTAATGTGAGATATAACAGTATAGGTAATATATATTATTAGTATAAGGTATCTGGGCTGTATAAGTATTACAGTAATGTGGGATATAACAGTATAGGTAATATATATTATTAGTATAAGGTATCTGGGCTGTAGAAATATGCTGGTAATGTCAGTATAAAGCTGTGCAGTATAATATGATGTTTGATGAGGCTATATATTATATTATATATTATATTATATATTATATTAGAAAACATATTTTAAGAATAAAACAAACCACTGCGTGAAACCACGCCCACTGACTCCCATAACCACGCCCACTCCGAACAGCTGACTTCCTCATGCAATGAGGCCGCTCTGTCTCCGGTTACGCACAGCGGCGGCCATTTTGTCGAAGCCTTTGGAGCTCATAATACGACAGGGACAAGGCACAGACCGGAAGTACTTCCGGGTGAGAAGTGAGTGAGATAAAGCGGAGACCTCGCGTTTATGTGTCTGGGAGCAGGTAATGATATTTATTATTATAGTACAGGTGGAGCAGACTCTGGTGCCATGTTATTATTATACAGGTGGAGCAGACTCTGGTGCCGTGTTATTATTATACAGGTGGAGCAGACTCTGGTGCCGTGTTATTATTATACAGGTGGAGCAGACTCTGGTGCCGTGTTGTTATTATACAGGTGGAGCAGACTCTGGTGCTTTGTTATTATTATACAGGTGGAGCAGACTCTGGTACCATGTTATTATTATACAGGGGGAGCAGACTCTGGTGCCGTGTTATTATTATTATACAGGTGGAGCAGACTCTGGTGCCGTGTTATTATTATACAGGTGGAGCAGACTCTGGTGCCGTGTTATTATTATACAGGTGAAGCAGACTCTAGTGCCGTGTTATTATTATACAGGTGGAGCAGACTCTGGTGCCGTGTTATTATTATACAGGTGGAGCAGACTCTGGTGCCGTGTTATTATTATTATACAGATGGAGCAGACTCTGGTGCTGTGTTATTATTATACAGGTGGAGCAGACTCTGGTGCCATGTTATTATTATACAGGTGGAGCAGACTCTGGTGCCGTGTTATTATTATACATGTGGAGCAGACTCTGGTGCCGAGTTATTATTATACAGGTGGAACAGACTCTGGTGCCGTGTTATTATTATACAGGTGGAGCAGACTTTGGTGCCGTGTTATTATTATACAGGTGGTGCAGACTCTGGTGCCGTGTTATTATTATACAGGTGGAGCAGACTTTGGTGCCGTGTTATTATTATACAGGTGGTGCAGACTCTGGTGCCGTGTTATTATTATACAGGTGGAGCAGACTCTGGTGCAGTGTTATTATTATACAGGTGGAGCAGACTCTGGTGCAGTGTTATTATTATACAGGTGGAGCAGACTCTGGTGCCGTGTTATTATTATACAGGTGTAGCAGACTCTGGTGCCGTGTTATTATTACAGTACAGGTGGAGCAGACTCTGGTGCCGTGTTATTATTATACAATTGGAGCAGACTCTGGTGCAGTGTTATTATACAGGTGGAGCAGACTCTGGTGCCGTGTTATTATTATACAGGTGGAGCAGACTCTATTGCCGTGTTATTATTATACAGGTGGAGCAGACTCTGGTGCCGTGTTATTATTATACAGGTGGAGCAGACTCTGGTGCCGTGTTATTATTATACAGGTGAAGCAGACTCTAGTGCCGTGTTATTATAATACAGGTGGAGCAGACTCTGGTGTTGTGTTGTTATTATTATACAGGTGGAGCAGACTCTGGTGCCGTGTTATTATTATACAGATGGAGCAGACTCTGGTGCCGTGTTATTATTATACAGATGGAGCAGACTCTGGTGCCGTGTTATTATACAGTTGGAGCAGACTCTGGTGCCGTGTTATTATTATACAGATGGAGCAGACTCTGGTGCTGTGTTATTATTATACATGTGGAGCAGACTCTGGTGTTGTGCTGTTATTATTATACAGGTGGAGCAGACTCTGGTGCCGTGTTATTATTATACAGGTGGAGCAGACTCTGGTGCCGTGTTATTATACATGTAGAGCAGACTCTGGTGCCGTGTTATTATACAGTTGGAGCAGACTCTGGTGCCGTGTTATTATTATACAGATGGAGCAGACTCTGGTGTTGTGTTATTATTATACAGGTGGAGCAGACTCTGGTGTCATGCTGTTATTAATATACAGGTGGAGCAGGCTCTGGTGCCGTGTTATTATTATACAGGTGGAGCAGACTCTGGTGCCGTGTTAATATTATACATGTGGAGCAGACTCTGGTGCCGAGTTATTATTATACAGATGGAGCAGACTCTGGTGCCCTGTTATTATTATACAGGTGGAGCAGACTTTGGTGCCGTGTTATTATTATACAGGTGGAGCAGACTTTGGTGCCGTGTTATTATTATACCTGGGGAGCAGACACTGGTGCTGTGTTATTATTATACAGGTGGAGCAGACTCTGCTGTCGTGATATTATTATACAGGTGGAGCAGACTCTGCTGTCGTGATATTATTGTACAGGTGGAGCAGACTCTGGTGCTGTGGTTTTATTATACAGGTGGAGCAGACTCTGGTGCCGTGGTATTATTATACAGGTGGAGCAGACTCTGGTGCCGTGGTATTATTATACAGGTGGAGCAGACTCTGGTGCCCTGTTATTATTATACAGGTGGAGCAGACTCTGGTGCTGTGTTATTATTATACAGGTGGAGCAGACTCTGGTGCCGTGTTATTATTATACAGGTGAAGCAGACTCCGGTGCCTTGTTATTATTATACAGGTGGAGCAGACTCTGGTGCCGTGCTATTAATATACAGGGGGAGCAGACTCTGGTGCCGTGTTATTATTCTACAGGTGAAGCAGACTCTGGTGCCGTGTTATTATTATACAGGTGGAGAAGACTCTAGTGCCGTGCTATTATTATACAGGGGGAGCAGACTCTAGTGCTGTGTTATTATTATACAGGTGGAGCAGACTCTGGTGCCGTGTTATTATACAGGTGGAGCAGACTCTGGTGCTGTGTTATTATTATAAAGGTGCAGCAGACTCTAGTGCTGTGGTATTATTATACAGGGGGAGCAGACTCTGGTGCTGTCTAATTATTATACAGGTGGAGCAGACTTTGGTGCCGTGTTATTATTATACAGGTGAAGCAGACTCTGGTGCCATGTTTTTATACCGGTGGAGCAGACTCTGGTGCCGTGTTATTATTATACAGGTGGAGCAGACTCTGGTGCCGTGTTATTATTATACAAGTGGAGCAGACTCTGGTGATCTGTGGAAGGGTCACTATGTGATGTGTCCTCTATGTAAGCCCATGTAGGGATATTAGTGATGAATCATCTCTAATAGTTAGATGAGGGGACTCAAGACATCTGTAACATTATCTGTACATATGTAGGGTAGTATGTATTATAGTTTATTATGTATTCGTTCCCTGTCACTGTCCTATTCCTCCATGTACACAGTCACATTTTATATAATTTCCAAGAGGACTGTTCTGCTGCCTGGAAGGTTATAATATTGTTTAATAACATATATTACCTTTTACTATTATTGTTCTTCCATGACATGCACACTATGGAATAAATTATCTACTTTACGTATATTATATGTCAAAAATGTATCACTGTAATATTTTTATTATCATTATTAATTTATATTTATAGGGCGCCACTAGGTGTCCGTAGCGCTGTACAGGGACAAACAATTACAGCAAGAGGTGAGACAGCACGGTACAATTAACAATAAACACAGTAACTCAGGAAGCTCAAAGCACAGCTAGAGAGAGGGGCGGGGGAAAGGGGGAAGATCCGCATACGCAGGAGCCCAAAAGGGAGGGCTTGGATGACAGGAAGAGCCCCAGAGGGGTGAGGAGAGAAGCGAGAGGGGTCGGAGGGCATAATGTCCTTGAGGAGGAGGGCTAGGTAGCTGGAGAGCAGAGTTAGACGTGGTGGAAACAGGAGGAGAGATGGCCCTGCTCAAGGGAGCGTACAATCTAAGGGGTGGGGTAGACAGCCAGAGAGACACGGGGGAGAGAGGGAGAGAAGGGGGAGCGGAGGCAGAATCAGGGAAGGGGGAAGGTGGGGGGAGAAGCAGAAGATAAGGTAGGTAGTTAAGTGGGAGACTGAAAGACTTTTAGAAAAAGGTGGGTTTTTAAAGCCCGTTTGAAACTGGACAGATTGGGGGATGTTTTGATGGAGGGGAGGGAGCTTGTTCAAGTGGAGGTGGCCAGCGCGGGAAAAGTCTTGTATACGCGCCTGAGAGGAGGTAATCAGAGGGGAAGAGAGGCGACGATCGTTGGCAGATCGTAGAGGGCGGGATGGAGTGTGAATAGAGATCAGGTGAGGTAATATGTGTGTTCTGACAAGAAAGTAAATCTTGCTCGCATCAGTCCATCATATACATTGTACAGAACATTCAGCACATACAATAAGCCTAACAATAAGACCACATAATGTGTCCGTATAATGACTGGTATAACTGCATATAGCTTCATATAAGTGAGCCTCTTATTTCTGTTTCTGTAACAATGACCTTACCTACTTTTTTCTTTATTTGTAATCCATCTACAAGGCAGAGTCAATATCACCTGTCTGTCACAAGGAGGATGGACTCGGACAGGAGTCACATGACTAAGAATATTTTAAACATCACCCTGGAAATCATCTACCTGCTGACTGGAGAGGTGAGGGATTGTGGGAATTTCACAATTATATCACTATTATCTCTATTGATAAAACATGAACCTGACTGGAGAGGTGAGGGATTCTGGGTAATGTCACGGTGACATCACTACATCTGTGAGTAGAAGAGGAAGTAACTAGACCAGGGCCCAGTAACAGTGGAATACAGTGAGGACTTGTGATGATTAGTGGTGAGAGGAGAACTGGGGGACATGGAAGGTAAAATGAAATAGGAAGTTTTTGTGATGAGAAGAGTCTAGTAATGTAACTTTGTGAGATTGTACAGAATGGTAAGGGGCCTCATTATGTGCAGTTTAATGTAATAGAGATTGTGATGGATTCCAAAGCTACAGAAGGACATGAACTCCCATAGTCTCTGCTGTGGAGATTGTCTCCTAGCATATCTATGCTAAATTACAACAAATTGCTGTTAGTCTGCAACATCAGATGGATCCTGAAAAGGGTTCTTTTTCCGAAATAGCCTCAGCCTTTAGTTCTTAAAACTTGACTTCGTCAAACTTTTTCACCAATTCATTAGTAACTTTTCTGTATGACAGCCATTACCATTCTCATGAAGAATGACACTTACTCCAACCAGTGACCATCAGAAGCCACCTCTGCTTATTATCTCAGTGCAACAAAGCTGGGTTGCATCTTCATAGTTTTACTTTTTGCAAGAAACCTATTATCTATTTAAATCCACTCAGTCTATTCTCTGGTGCTTGAACAAAAGGTTGTGTTAGTGTTTGTTGTTCTCCAACATTAATATCTAACTTTCTGAAAGAATTAATTCATGTGTGGTTACGTCTGGATATTGGCCGTAATTGGAGGGTCTGTGAACCAGTGCAGGGTGTCCACTGTTCGTGCTGACTTTTTCTCTCTTTAACACACAGGATTACACAGTAGTGAAGAAGAAATCTGGTCAGCATGAGACACCCAGCAGCCGTGTGTCAGGAGGACTGAGCAGGACCCAGAGCCCCATCACGGTGCCTCCACCTCACTCACTGATACATGAGAGAAACAATGACCAGAGGATTCTAGAACTCACCAACAAGATCATTCAGCTGCTGACTGGAGAGGTGACTGCTGGGAATGGGACATTATACAGTAACACCAGGGGATGTGTCTGGGTGATGACTGTATCATTGTGTGTGTCAGGTTCCTATAAGGTGTGAGGATGTCGCTGAAGGAAACAAGGGTCTGTACAAACACGTGATGATGGAGAACTGCCAGCCCCTCACATCACTGGGTAAGAGGAGACTTTAAGTCATTGTAAAGGAGAGAGCAGTTATGATGGTCACCTATATACACATCATCTGAAAAGACAATCAGATATAAACAATGTATTCAGTCACTGTGTGTTTCCTACAGATGGATCCAGTAACAGAGATACCCCAGAGAGATGTCCGCATCCTCTATATTCACAGGATCACACAGTGGAAACTCACAATATCGCACAGGACTATCAGGTAGATGGAATTACCAAATCACCAAATATTAGAATATCAAAGTGACTTTTCCCTATTTCATTTGTAGAATAGCTTTGTGGATCTTAGACACTAATAATCTGCTTACTCTCAATTCATTAAATCAGGCATTATCGATGATTGTTATCTTTATTGTTTTGTGGCTAATTTAGGGTGACCTGATTGTTACGAAAGTAGAAGATACAATCGGAGAAGAAGAGACGTATGTGAGGGGTGATCAGCAGTGTAAGGAGGAGGAAATCCCTACAGATATCAGCATAAGTGAGTAATATACACTAACGACAGGAAAGAGTTACATTCTCCTTTGTAAGACCCATCAGAATAATCATATACACACAGGGCCTGATTCAGAGATAGGCGAACGCCCGTTTGTGTAGTGTATCATTGCGACTGTCATTTATTGTAAAGGAGAGAGCAGTTGTGAGGGTCACCTAGATACACATGATGTGATTATCAGATATAAACAATGTATTCAGTCACTGTGTGTTTCCTACAGATGGATCCAGTAATAGAAATACCCCAGAGAGATGTCCCCGTCTTTATTCTCAGGACTGTATAGAGGAAAATCCCAGTATCCCACAGGAATATCAGGTAAAATAATTGAGTCTTGCTAAATTCAAAATAACATTGATCTATATTATCTGTATATAAGCTGTGTGGATCTTATACACTATTATGCTTTTATTTAATCTCTGTTCCTTAAATTAGACATTTTTAAATATGTTTATTGTTTAGAGGGTTATATAGGGTGTATATGTGACTGAAATTAAAGTTGACGTTATAGAGGAAGACAATGAGCATGTAAAACCAGTACGTGACATTAATAAACATGACAGGTTGTGTATTACTCAGCTGAATGTACGTGTAATAACTGGATACATAAACTAAATATGTCCACCCTGCTCGCTCTCACTCCTCTGCAGCAGGATAACATGTTAGGGGGGAGGTGCTTCTCTATCTAAGGAGGAAGAGTTTGATTGACAGCTTGGCAGACTTTCTGTGCAGAAATACATTGTGTGAATTGGTTGATTCCTACACACAGGAGAGGGCAGTGACGTAGATGAGGGAGGAGCAGCAAGTGTCTGTAATGGAGTGGGTGATACGGTACAGCGTATATAGTATATAGTAGAATGTCAGGGTAACACTAAATAATGTATTTTCTCATTCATCCTACTTTTGAGACACTGCTTAGCCATGTTTTTTTTTTAAATTTACTTTATTCCTAAGCAGGCTGCTTGGGCAGAGACTATAGTGTTATCTATGGGTACACGGTTTGAGAGTTGGGCATAACCGCTAGTTCAGTGTTTCTCTGCCGTTCCCACCTCTTATTCTCATGGCTCCCTTGGGGGTTCACCTGGTCATCAGAGAGGATAGCGAGCGTGGCTGCAAGCATAGCGCTGGCTAAAGGGACTGTACTCCAGGAGTGGTGGCACCTACAAGACAGCCCCTGTGCGTTCAAATGTCAGGCTGGCTGTGGTCCACCTTGGCGGCCGGGTCCTGCATTAGAAAGGAAGAGCAGGGCCTCTAGTGGCTGGGTTGAGAGGTCAGTTGGGGCCCACCATAAGGTAAGACCCACACCTGGGACAGACATGGAATTATTATTATTATCATTTATTTATAAGGCGCCACAAGGTTTCCGCAGCGCCGTACACAATACAAACAATGGACAGTACAGGGAATAACAGTACAAAACAATAAACGAGTAGTACCAAGACTTCAGAGGCTCCAGGCAAGGCAAATATATGGAGGTTGGAGCAGAAGAGAAGGTAGAGAGACAGGAGGGAGAAGGGCCCTGCTCAGGGAATGGGGAACTGTCCTATGGCCAGCACCATGTCTTGACTAGGCCAGCAGGCTTTTGATGAGGAAAGCCTGCAGGAATCAGGTAGCTGATCACTTCTGCGGTGCAAGAGATCTATCTCCTGTTTTTATACTTTGCTACCAAGTCTGAACTTGGGAATTGTTTAACATTGATATATTAGGTAGGTTGTTGTTAGAGTGTGTATGTGTGTCCTCTCTTCTCCTCCTGTTTAGACAGATGGTGGGGGGGTCCAGCTCCAAATCAATGTTGTGGTGTATATACATATACAGAAGTAGCTTTCTCTGCTAGTTCACCTTCTTCTAGATTGTGTTTCTGCTGTTGTCTCTTTCTGCTCATTTTTGATCATGTCAGAAAATGTATGACTTCCCGATCCAAGGCTGCTGGGGGCAAATTGGTTATGTACTTCACATATTCCAAGTGACAAGCAAAATCGCCACATGGACTTACCGAATCTGATGCCCAATGTGTGACTTGTGGAACTGAGTACCAAGGTCTGCACATGTGAAGGGTGGATGTGGCTGGGGTTAAGTTGCTAGTTTAATTTATCGTGGAACTGAGAAGTCGTGTGGTATGTGCTGTGGAGGTAAGTGAACACATCACTTATTATTTTCCCTTAGAATCTCTGGTAGTGAGATTTCTTGTCATGAAGCCTTGTTTCAATGGGTACCAGTCCAGGATTCTCATTGGTTCCAAAACCTTGAAAAGTCTGCAGAGTTTGGCACGTGTGTTTTCCTCACTGGAGAGGTTGTTGGAGACTTCGTCTGCCAACAAGTCTTGTAAAGCGTGGAGAACACTCCCAGTTCCATTTCCTAGGAGGTTTCGTATCTGAATTCTTCTCTCAGGAGAAAGGAGGTGAGATTGTGTTTTAGTCAGAATATGAGGACCTGACAGGATGGGGGATTCCTCTTGCAGACAAGGGATTGAGGAAGTGGTGTTAGTGTTCCGACAGACCCTTAATTTCAGGATGCGAAGGTTCTGGACGTTTTCTTATTCCCTTCCTCCCTACAGTTTAACAAATGTTTGCGTGAGGCTTGGCAGAACTCAGATGGGAGGATTCAGGTTCTGGTTCACCCACCTCTTCTCAGAAACATGTTTTGGTGAATTGGGAGATTGCACCAAGAGTGGATGCTGCCATTGCCCGTCCTGAAAAATCCACCACTATTCCTATTCCAAATGCTGCTTTTTTTTTTTTTAAAGGACAGCACAGCAAAAATTGGGAAAGGATTTTGAAATCCATATTATACATTGCTCAGACGCTTCCTTGTAGACGCTTAGATAATCAAAGTGGTAGAAAAGTGTGCTGAGCAGATCTGTACATACAACCCAGGATGTCCACATCTTATTTGCTGCCCTTGGCAATCCATGTAAAGGAGGCGTCCAAGTATTTAGGAGATTCAATAAGTGACAGCGATCTAAGTCTCTACGGAACCTCTGCCTTCACATTCACGGTAGCAGCTAGACATACTCTCTGGCTTAGCTGTTGAGATAGGGCCTGATTCATTAAGAAAGGTAAAGCAAAAAAAAAAAAAAAAAGTAACTTTGCACCTTGGCAAAACCATGTTGCATTGGAGGTGGATGTAAATTTAAAATGTGATGGCAGATTTATAGTTTGGGTAGGGCTTTTCCTGGCCCAACTTTAAATTTCAGTGTACAAATAAAGCTATCAACTAGTTGTGTGCTACATGAAAAAACAGCCATTATTTACTGCGGGAAAAATGATAAATTAATTTGCACCCCTTGCATTGTAACATGGTTTTGTCCAGGATAAATCTTACTCCTATTTTTGCCTTGCTTTCCTTAATGAATCAGGCCAATGAAGTTCAATATTACTCTGCAAGCATTACTTTTTGAGGTGACTGTCTTTTTTGGGCCTGAATTAGACAAGATCGTTTGTTTGGTCACAGGAGGAAAGAACTCGTTTTCTCCCAGTTAATGCTTTAAACCCAAAAGGCCCTTTGATTTCTAAGGGAAAACGAGAGTCCGCATGACGGGGTCCCTCCCCACCCAGAAAGATCCACGATGTAAGCCCGTCTTTCACTTTTGGTACTAAAGGATTAGGTCATCTTCTGACTCATGGGTCAGAGACATCATAAAAGTGTTAGCGTCATAGGGCCTCCAACCACTGATACTTCTCCACACTCCTCCGGAGAGACAGAGTCCCTATTGTCATCAGGAGTGCTTGTCCCAGTCCTGAAAGAGCAGGAGGAATTGGCTTATTAATCTCTCATAAAGTATCTGGACTTTTTTGCTGATTTTAGACCTGAAATCCTGAAGCTTGTATATTTAAGTGGACAAATTGAGGATAGAGTCAGTTCGATTGGTCATAAATGCCATGGAGCAAGATGAATTTTTCACGTCCATGGACATAAAAGATGCTTATCTCCATGTCCCAAACTGGCAAGGACATCAAAGCCTTCTCAAGGTTGCTGTTGAGAAATCCCATTACCAGTTCAGAGCTTCTACTCTTTGGTCTGGCCACAGCACAAAGGTTATGGTAGTCATAGCAGCTCCCTAAAGGTCAAAACAGTTTACAGTCCTATACCTGGATGACTTTTTGGATAAAGGCAAGCACTGCCTCTCTTTTGATGACCCATTGCGCTCGAAAAGCATGGCTGGATTATAGTTTAGCAAAATTCCAGTCTTTCCCCAGCCCAGTGCATGATTTTTGTGGGTTTTTTCTTCAATACCAGTTGTCTCAGATTTTGTTTTTACTTGAGGAAGAGGTTCAGAAACAGGTGGAAGCTATGTTATGTCTGACAGGTCTCATTGGTCAAGGTTCAACACAGTATTGCAGACAATCTCCAGTCTATTCTGTGGTAGCTGAAGAGATAAAATTTTAGCAAGGGCCATCCCTTCTCCATCTAGGACTGGAGCATCATGACCACGGATGCCGGCTTGTGGGAACGGAGTGCGATGATGCTGGACATCTCTGGCTACAGGGATTTTGGTCACGAGGAGGCAAAGCTAATTGTAAAATTCTCAAGCTCAGAACGGTCCTAAACCCTTTGCTGCAAGCTCAGTCCCTCTTTAGGCGCAGACCATTCGAATATAGCTGGACAACGCTACGTCTGCGGGAACCAGAAGTCCTGTAGCGATGAAGGAAACCTCCAAGATATTCTGTTGGATAGAACTTTCACAGTGATCTCTGCTGTGTTTATCCCAGGGGTGGACAGTAGGGAGATGACTTCTTGAGCCAGCATGCTATTCATCCTTGGGAATGGTCCCTCCATCCGGAGGTTTCCAACCAGATTGTGGAGCGGTGGGGTCCACGGGAGATGTCTTGACTGACACGCAATGTAATTCTGTGGTGTGCAAGAACCGGGCATCCAAAGAATACTAGTGGATGCCATGATGGTCCTATGGAAGTACAGACTAGTGTATCTTTTCCTTCTGGTCCACATGCTTCTTTGGATACTAAAGAAGAAGAGAGGATGTTCTAGTACTTCTGGTAGCACCAGACTGGCAGAGAAGATCATGGTATGCCGACACTCCAAGCATAGGAGAAGAACCACAGTGGAGTCGGTCTCTTAGAGAAGTCAGTGCCCATTCTCACACAAAGTCCTAGCTTGGCTGGCTTTAGTGACATGGTTGTTGAGGCCATGATTTTCTTTTTAGCTAAGGGGCTAACTGAGTAGGTCAGTCAGACCATGCTCAAGACCTTCTTTAAATATACCACAGAGTGTGGAAATCCTACATAAGTTGGTGTGAGAGAAAAGGCATTCACATTTCATCCTTTGACTTAGCACATCTATTGTTCTTCTTACAGAATGGCCTAGGCAGTGGGTTGCGATAGCCTCGCTTGAAGCCCACGTGTTGGCCCTCTCTCTCATTCAGAGAAAATTGGTGACAATTCCTAAGGTTCAGACCTTTCTTCAGTTGGCTCTTCACATCCAACCACTTTATGTTCTGCCAGTAGTTCAGTGGATTCTCAACTTGGTCCTTTCGGTGCTACAGAATTAGCCATTTGAGCGTCTTGAATGTGTTGATCTTTATTTCCTCACCAAATGGTTGTGCACCAGGCTTTCTTTTTAGCGCATGATGGTGTCTAATTTTCATCTAAAACACAATATTGTTATCCCTGCTCTGGGCCAGGATCTAACATCTAGAAATGAAGAATCTCTTCACTTGCTGGATGTGGCTAGAGTATTAAGGATTTACGTAGACAGATCGTCATCCTTGCATATAACAGGTAGCCTCCTTGTTCTTTTTGATGTGTAGAAGAAAGAATGGCCGGCAACCACAAAGCAAGCAGTGGTGAGATGAGATTTAAGCCTCGATCTGTCCGACCCATATTTTAGAGGGAACTCCAGATCCAGATGATATTATATGGCCACGATTTTGGTGGAGACTGCACTAATTATGGGGCACCACCATTTTGGAAGAGATAAAAGTATAATAAATAGTTGTGAGTACACTTTTAATGAGTATTACCGTCCACCATTTTGGGGGAAACCATGATAGTGCCATCTTGTAAAAGACAACTAATCTTTTAAAAAGTCTTGTTTTAAGAGACCTAGTTTAAAAAGGAGAGAATCATCCGTCAACATTGGTTATTAACTCTGCATAACATCACTTGTACCAAAATATGTATGTAGAATAGCATCCAATCAAAGTTTCTCTTTTCAGGAGAGCCAAATCTCTGTCATCCACTCCCCATATTTTACGTCATACGTATAGATAGTTGTAGACAAATTTACTGAATGCTTATATCAAATATTCATCAGTTAAAACGTAATGGATACGGTAAAGCCTTCCAAACGTTTATATATATATATATTGCACCATAGGAAGGCCTCCTTCATTAGGGTAAACAAAGTCGTTACCAAATGAACTTTCATATAACTGACACATAGCAAAGCTGCGTAAATCCAACATTATTAACTTGTTTTGTGGGTTATTTAGGGTGAAGAGCTGACTGATGGTAAAGTAGAAGATATAGAGGGAGAAGAAGAGACGTATGTGAGGGGTGATCAGCAGTGTAAGGAGGAGGAAATCCCTACAGATATCAGCACAGGTGAGTAATACACACTAAATACAGAAGTCACATATTCTCCTTGTTCAGTCACTACAACAATCTCTTGTTCTATACCCTCCTCTGTCAGTTCAGTCTAGTGAGGAATACAGTCTGCCCAGTGGAGGAGTCAGGAGCCATTAGCCTGTATTAGACCCCTGCTCTCCTCCTTCTATAGTGCTATAGATTGAGGGGATTGTGATACAAATAAATAACATACAATGACATGAAAAATAAAGATAGATGGCTCTACCCTCTACCTTACATTCTAACAGGTGTGGGAAACCATTAATAAGGTGGAATAACTATTGTAGCTCATAGTTGGGTATAAGAGTGGGGCTACTGTAAGGCGGAAGCATTATTCAATTGTAATTTAATTGTGAGCCATCAGCCAAGAGGTCTGACCAGTCTCCTCTCACACACTCCCTGGTGTTTCCTATACATCAAAGTTCAGGGTGTTTGACTCTTTATTCATAGATCCCTGACTTACCATAGTGATAGTTAGTCATTGATCAGTGGCAAGACAGTATTTTGCAAAGCCGGACAGTAGGGTAAGCAGGGCATACAACATCAGGGATGTACAGGGCAGACAAAATAAATAGTGACATGAAAACACAGGGTGGGTGCTCATCAGAGAGGGTCCTGCTTGTGAGAACTTAGATGCTCTTCTTCCTCTTGTATTCTATCCTACCCTCTCTTGTCCACTATTGAGTCATCTTCCCTTACCCCTATTGTCACAAAACTTACGTGCTTCACACTCCTGTGCTGCTGATTCCTCTGCCTCTGTGTACAGCTTAGCACTTCCTGGTTCGGGCGGTCACATGATCGTGGCTGTGTGGCGACATATACAACCTGCAGAGTATATTAAGCTCCCTTTGACACTGCAGCTGTGTCAGAGCAGCACGTTACGTCATCTGGCTCTCCCTGTGTACCCTTGCGCTACATTCTTCCTGTCTATGACCTATTGGCTTGTTAGACCTCTGCTTCTGGACATCCATTCTGCTGCCTGTGCTCCTGTGTATCCGACCCGGCTCTCCATACCGACCACTCTAATGGCTGTGCTCCAGTGTATCGAGCCGATGTGTCTTTGGTTACAATTTCGGACTCTCCTGTGTGCGGCGTCTCTTCAGTGTATCCGACCAAGTGCTCCAATGATTATGGCCTAGGATTCTTCTTTGCTGTTTCCTTAGCTAATTAGTCCTACTTGCCTTGCTGTACATCTCTACCACTACAGAGTCAACTCTCCTTGATCCAGCCTTAGGCCTCCTACCAACCATCCAACACCTATCGCGTCAGAGGGCTAGGCCTTGGGAAGGCCTATGCTAACTCTGACTGATAGAAATTCCCCGTGAAAGTAACACCTATATTTTGGCAGACTTGTCAGTAACAATAAACTCAGATTAGATGAAAAACAAGTTTCTTTTTTTATTATCATGCATGATAGAATGCTGGGCACACCACAGATTTTCACAGTTATACCTGTTCTCCTCTCAGCGTGTCAACGGCATTAGGTACAGTGACTTAATAAGAGCATTAGATGAAGGGCTATTTCGACAGAGAGACTCCCGTGAGGAGCAGTGAGCTTCTGATGTTGGTGTGTCAAGCGTCTTATAGAAGTGCCACAGCTAAAGATGTTGGTAGGATGTGGTATGAAGGAGTCCAAATCTGTGAATTGGGGAAAGACACGTGATCTAAAGCAAAAACAGAATTATGGTTAGTCCACCGATGGAAGGATTTATGGTTTTGTCCTGCAGCGAATGCAGTGTTATTTCATAAAGAGACCATAAGAGGATACTGGAAACGCATTTGGTAGAAGCGGTTACTATGATCCCAAACAGATAATGAAAATTTCACAGTAGGGAGTAAAGTTACATCTTTAGTTCAGAGTTGAGGTACGATCCACAACAAGGACTATGGGGAATATATTTTGAGTAGATCAGCCTCTATGGATGTCCATTCTCGCTGGCACAGTGGGGAGTGCCAGAGGATCACTGGACCAGGTGTGTAACTTGATAGTATATAGGAAGGTTAGGAAATCTCAGGTCCCCATGACCTTTTGCATGTAGTGAGAGAAGTGTATGCAGCTGTATTGTCTGGCGTGGCACAAGATGACGAGAACGGCAGCTGTATCTATGTATCTATCTCAACTTTGATTAGGACTTGGACATGACCCCGAGCTAGGGCAAGTGTTACGTATGGTATTACTTACATTCAGCAAAGTATGAATCGTATGTATCCTGAGGAAAACACCTACTTTGAGAAGTTCACATTGGTGTCCGCCCATTGCACACCCCTTTTTACTGCCAAGGATGTAGGGTGACGTAAGTGGTCTTTGTGCTCGTATACGCAGGTACTTTGACTAGTTAATTGTTCGCATCTCACGTTTTTTTACGTAACTCCAGGTTCTGAGCATGCACAGTGTGGTCTTGCGCACGATACGCACAAAATCGACAGATACATTCCTTGATGAATCAGGCCCAGAAGTACAGGTCTTAATTTCTGATAAATTAATGAAGCACTGTGAAGCATATACAGACGTTTGCAGCTTTGTCCCCCTTTCTTTCTCCCTCCGAAGTATCAGATGGGTGTGCTTTACAAGAGCTGACAAGTTTGCTATGTCTATAGTGATGACAATAGTGGGGACAGACTTGATCAGCGGTACCTTACAGTGGGTGTGGTCAGTAGACACCACTGTGCTCGGAAATTTTAATGCAAAACTTCTTTTGAGGTGATAGAAGTTAGCTATCCTGTAACTTCTTTCTTAGCGTTTGCGAGCTTTAAAGACAAGACATACAAATGTTAACTAAGCCAATCACTCACATATGTCTACTTTTCTTTTATCTTTCTTTGAACAGTACCTCTGAATCATTTTCACAGTTCTCTGACAGGGATATAAAGCCTTCTACCTCTTATCTTAAAATACTTCACAGCAATCAGACTGTGTTAGTAATACATCACATTACAATTATTATTGCGGGGAACCTTGGTCTCCGCCATAGTCATGAGAGACGGAGCAGTTTGATAACCACGTCCAGTTAGAGAGTCTCATAGAACATTTACAAACACATTTAGCAAATTAGCTATTCTGTAATCGTAAAAATATGTTCGGAATTAATCAAGTTCTGAGTCATCTAATCCTTACTCCGATGGGTCCAGTTGAGAGCAAACTCCAAAGACTGGAACAAGTCCTGAACTATCCCCTTACAGTGAATAACAGGTTACAAGTTTACCATGTGGTCGTATTCAGTCTCTGATGATGGAATCCCGGGAACCTTCACTGTCTCTGTTGATGAAGAGAGTCTGACCCAGGTGGAAACACCAAACGTTCTCTATGTCACCTTGTCTTACATCTTGTGTACTGTATGCTCTTAGATGTATCCACATTTATTCCTTTTTAATTATACATTTTGTAAATTTGAGCAATCTAAGCTTGATCAATTGCAAATATAGCATTTGGATTAATCCTTTTTCTTTCAATTAAAAAAAAATATGAAAACAGATATTTTGATGATTATGGCAGAAGAATCGTGTCGCCTCGTCCCTTCTCAAAAGGGAACTATGCTTCTTAATGTCGGTGGATTTTTGTTCAGCAAGAACAAGCAGCGAGGAGAACGTTGTTACTGGCGTTGCACTGAGCGAAGTTCTGGGAAGTGTTCAGCCAATGCCATCACAAGGGAACTGGCCAATACCCGAGAGCTACTCTCACACAGTGAGCATAATCATCCACCCAGGGCAGAAAAAACGGATATTGCTATTGCAAGGTCAGAGATCAAAGAACGTGCCCGAAATACCTTAGAGACACCGGAACAAATTATCAAGCATGTTACCAGGGAGATGTCTTCCACCAGCACAAATTATCTTCCTAATCGTGATGCCCTAAGACAAGTCGTGAAGAGGGTGAGACGAGAAGATATCCCGGCACAGCCCGCGACCTTACCCAATATCCAAGTGTCATCTAATTTAACAGAAATCAGCGGAGACAGATTGCTGGGCAAAGACAGAAAAGATGTAAGTGTTTATCATTTATAACTTCTATGATTGAAATTTCATGGCACATTTTACTTTTTCAAACACTGTTTTGCAAGGTATTTTAGCATAATTTTCAGATACAATTATTGTGATTGTCGACATACGTATCAAATCTTTTTTTTGTTATTGATTTTTCCAAATTAACAATAACAAACAAAACAATTAGAAACCTAAATAAACCCCCCACCACCATAATCCCAAGGTACAGTATTATGATATTAAATGCAAAAAGCAGTGATATAATATTTCTCTTTCATTCTATTTAGGGGACACTGCTACCATGGGGTTGTGTGTGACGGGAGTGGAGTTTGGCACTTAACTTGTTAACTTGTTAATGTATCATGCTGACAAACCCCTCCCCTCTGCAACCCCCTGTACCCTCCAGTTTTAGTTGAGTGCCCAAGGGAGTTGGTCTCACTTATGCTAGATAGTATATTCTTTAGTTAAAATACTTTATTTAACTTTATTCCTTACAGAAGTGTGCTCTGTCCTATCACACAGTGCACACTCATTCAGGGAAAGGAGCAGCTGTCAGAAAGAGAGCTGGACGGCTCTCACTGACAGCAGAGTACTTTTTATTTTAGTCTCTTCTTTATTCTGGCACACTGATCATTACCCGATTACCGGCGCTGCCACAAGTGATAGAGAGCGCCGGTAATCAATAGCGTCGGAGGCTGCCATTCCTGGACTATACCAAGTCCCCTCCTCAGAAAAGGAGGGGGGGAACTCGATCTTTACTTATAGCGGCCACAGTGAAGTAAGGATTGGCGATTACTGCTTAGTGAGGAATCAGTAAATCGCCATTGCCGGCATTGCTATTTAAAGAGGACCAAGTGCAGGACGGGGAGACCTAAGGATAATAGAGCTCCCCCGTCTGCAGAGAAACTTTGGACTCTCTGAGGGCGCCAAGAACTGCCCGGGAAAAAGGCAGCAGCTAATTCTGAGGAGAACACGCAGAGCTGCTGACAGACCTCTCCTGCTCCAGACATCTTAGCCTTATGGAAGGCTAAGTACCGTTAAAATATTTTCTATACTCCCTATAATCTAGATAGGGGTGTATTAGAAAAATTAATTGATGCAAATAGCATAATATATAGTATACTACTTGCATATATATTTCTTTTGTCTGATACACATAGTCTTTACAGGGATACTGTCTTTTGACTTCTGTCATAGATTAGTTAGTATGTTCTGTCTATTTCTTGTGTGATTGCCTGTATTATGTTTTATTGCTGTGACTCTGTTCCTTATAAAATGTCTGTCAAGGGCAAAATATTATACTTGTTCTAAGTGTAAAATTAAATTACCCATTGAACAGCAGGACCCGGGAGCACTTTGTACTGACTGCAGTGGGGTTACCCTAGTAGCGCAGGCACAAACTAACACACCACCAAACACCAGCATGGGTGGCTGCCCTGACGCAGGGGGTTGGCACATTGGTACAACTGCTTTCTAAACCGGCTGAGATTCCGGCGGTTGCTGCGTTACTCCCTTCCACCTCTCGAACAATAGACCCCTTATTTCAGGTGGGACCACGGGGATCACCAAGTCCATTGTATTAGGACAGACGGGGGATCCATCCGTACTCTCCTCTCAAGCCCCTCCTACAGGATAACTGGCTTGGTCTACATCCTTGGTCAGAGGCCTAGATCGGTTAAACCGTTTCTTGGATGTGCCAAGACCTTTACCCAAGAAAAAACGTCACAGACCAGCTAACCCCCCTTCTGTCCCTCTCTGATTCGAAGAGATCCTCAGAAGAGGAGGGTGAGCTTATAGAGGATTCTAATTCCGCACAGGTTACGGACCCAGAGGAATCTTCCAGTTAATAGGGGGGGATTGACCTGGTGGTAGCAGTCCGTCAGGCATTTGGTCTTCCAGACCTAAAAGAGACTAGAGCTACAGATCAGAGTCTCTTTTAAAAGGTCAAGAAATGGGCGATCCGCTTTCCTCCATCAGTGGAGCTAAAATAATTCACAGAAGCATCTTGGAAACAACCTGATCGCAGGTTCATTATTCCACGAAGGTGCCTATCTCTATACCCCTTACAGGAAGATGACCTAAACCGTTGGGAACAGGTCCCAAAGGTTGATACGCCAGTGGCACGCTTAGCTCACCACACCACACTCCCTGTTCAGCCACCCTATGAGATCCCACTGACAGTAAGATAGAGGCTGTAACTAGATCACTTATAAATAACTTCTGGTATAAATTTATTTAAAGGAAATAGCGCAGGGCGCTTATTTATATAATTGCACATGCACTTATTTTTGATATTGTGTATATTTTGGTAAGGGAAATCTTTCATTTCTGAGACCAGGGGAAGAAATGTGTTTCTTGTTTAACCTTGCTAGAGGAGATGCGTTATTTCTGGAGGTACATATCTAATACAATAAGCCTCTGTGGATTGAAGTCTTTTGTGTATTGTGATGTGGGGAAATGGCTTGTTTGCGGTTTGTACCTTTCTTTGGGAATATGTATTCTGCGACTGTCTGAACAAAGGATTAATGTTAATTAGTGCCTTTGACTTGCTAGTAGATTTCCTGCCTCTGAAATAAGATGCAGAATATCACAGCAAGGTTTTAAGATATCACAGATAAGCGTAAATATTTTTAGCTTTACAATGCATGTAAATCTATGTTTTGGTAAACAGATTACATCCTGATTCTAAAAATAGCCTGTAAGGCTGTGTCGAAAATAGTACAAAAAGGAGCCCTTGTAAATTGAAATGTATCTTTCTTCTGATTTCATCTGACTTAGCACTAGTACCTCCAATCAGTGTGACTGCAAATAAACATCATTTGCTTCAAAAACCTGGTTGAAAATATCTTCCATGCTGAAAATCCTGTGACCTAGAGATTAGACCCAAAATCTAATCCGTTACCGGCTGTTTCTGAGGTTTGGACCCAGCTCTCCAGTACCACTGCTCTGCCACTACCCAGCAGCTGGCCAGTGTGATAGGCCAGGGGGATCCATCCAGAACACCCTGATCCATAGTAAGCGGTCAGGGGTACCAGCCCAAGTGTACCAGCAAGGGAGTACACTAGCAGCGACACTTACCCAGAAGGAATGTGGTTCTAGGTGCCATACAGGAGCCCAGTGGTGGCAGCAGGCTCCTCCTACTGTGGCAGGAGGGGCGAATTCGGAATAACGAAAGGGGACGGTGGCAAAGTAAGCCCAGCCGGTTCCCAGCAACAACAGACGTGGCATAGGTGGTCCATCCTCTCACAGAGGCTTTCTTAAAGTACATCTATATTACAACAGTTCATTTAGACCCATGTATTCATCTGCATGGGTTGCCAGGGCTATGGAAACATGGGCTGACCAGTTGGCAACGAGTCTACAAGATTCAGACTTGCTTTCCCTTGCCCTACACCTCAAGGAGGCTTCAGGATACTTATGTGAGGCTGCCCAAAATGCAGCTTCCACCTCCTCCTCGGTCTCCGCAACGGCAGTCTCGGCCAGGAGGACCCTGTAGCTGAGGTCCTGGGACGCAGACACCGAATTAAAGAAATCTCTGGAATCTCTCCCTTATTCAGGTGGAGTACTATTTAGGCCTGAATTGGACAGCATAATTTGCCAAGCCACAGAATGCAAAAGTACCTTCTAACGGTCAATGTCCCAAAATCTAGGGCACTAAAGTTTGGCTCATTTAGACAGCCCTGGGCCAGACACACAGGTCCAGACCATCTGGCACCAGAGGACACTCGCACTGAGGTAGGTCCTCATCCTCCACGAACCGTCCATCTCCCAAACTCCCGGATAAGCGGGCAGTTTGACGGTCCCCCCCCCCCCCTTCTCGCGCTGGCGGGAGTGGGGGGACGTCTGCTTCTGTTCAAAGATCAGTGGGCAGAGTACTCGTAGGACCGTTGGATTTGCGGGATAATGAGGGGATACATAATAGACCTGTCGGGTCCAGCCCCTCTTCGAATTTTCGCAACCAACTTACTCCACGACCCACAAAGAAGACAGGCAATGCTCCTCTGTGTGGCCTCTCTACTTTCCACTGGAGTCATCCGCAAGGTCCTGGAACACCAAAAAAGGCAAGGTTTCGTCCCTTCCCCTTCCTTCCTTCCTTCCCCCCGTACCTCCCAAAAAATAAAAAATCATGGCAGTTTGTTCTATCCGCTGGATATGTACAATGGTACAAGATTCACCTTAGGAATTGGGAAAAATTCTATATCTCATGGTTCACTTTGCAGATTTCTAACTCCCTCTTGGAATGTACTTGGACATGAAAAATATATTTATATATTTTCTGTTGTTCTTCTACGTTTCTTATTTTTCTTATCTGACGTCTTTACATTTTTGTAATCCTGGTACTTGGATACTATGTATGACATGTACTGTTGTGCTTTATACACATCTGCTGTTATAAATAAAAAGTAAAAAAAAAAAAGGCAAAGTTTCTACTCCAACCTCTTTTTGGTCAGAAAGCCAGATGACTCTTTCGCCCTATTCTGAACCTAAAACTGTTGAACCTACACCGGTCAGCGGACAGATTTTCAATGGAATCCCTCAGGTCAGTTATCAATGGACTGGAAGCAAACCAGTTCATGGCGTCAATAGACATCAAAGACGCCTATCTCCACATACCTATCTGAAAGGCACATCAGTCCCTCCTCAGATTCACAGCGTGCCCTTCTCACCACCAGTTCAGAGCTCTCCCATTTGGCCTGTCAACAGCACCAAGGGTGTTTACAAAAATAATGGCAGTAATGGCGGCTTGTCTTCATTCCAGAGTAGTACAAGTGCCCTACCTGGACGATCTACTAATCAAAGCTGCTTCTGCTCACCTGCTAGACCGGTATCTGCTGCAGCTCACCATCAGGATCCTGGAGAGGCATGGGTGGCTCATTTATTGGTATAAATCCCAGTTAACTCGTTGCCAGAGAATGACCTTTCAGGGGCTAATAATTGATACCAACAAACAAAAGGTATTCCTTCCAGAGGACAAATCCCGATCCTTGTCAGGACACGAGTTCTGACCTGCCGCATACCGTCGGTCCTCTTATGCATGCGTCTTCTAGGAAAGATGGTGTCAATCTTCGAGACTTTTCCTTATGGTCAACTTCACGCTCGCTGCTTCCAATGGGTCCTCTTAAAGAAGTGGTCAGGATCCCATCAAAAATTAGAACGCCAATTGATACGCTTGTCACCAGTGGCGAGACAATCCCTCAGATGGTGAATGGTCCAGGACAGTTTGGTAGTTGACATGGTCCTGGATCTTAGTATCCATAGACGTCAGCCTTCGGGGATGGGGGGCTGTGGTCCTTCATTTAAGACTTCAGGGACTCTGGTCCGCTCGAGAGACCTCTCTCCACATCAACATACTGGAACTGAAAGCCATGCTAATGGCCTTTTAGGGCGCCCAGACCATCCTTCACGGCTGCCCGGTCCGTCTGCAGACAGACAAGGCCATGGCAGTGTCTTATGTCAATAGACATGGGTGCACCAGGAGTGCAGGAGCAATGGAGGTGGCGGCTCAGATCTTGACCTGGGCCAAAAACAATTTTCCCTTCGTCTCTGCAGTCTTTATTCCAGGCATCCAGAACTGGGAAGCAGATTATCTAAGTTGGCATGCAATTCTGCCGCAGGAATGGTCTCTTCATCTGGAGGTCTTCCAGTCTCTGGTCGTTCGATGGGGGACTTTGGACCGAGACCTAATGGCATCTCAACACAACCGGAAGGTCCAGCACTTTTGCTCAAGAGCAAGGGACCCCTTGGCAGTGGCCATCCGTGTAATGACAATTCCCTGGGACTTCAGGTTAGGGTACCTGTTCCCTCACATTTCCATGATTCCATGCGTCCTTTGAAGAGTCAAGCAGGGCAGACTCCCAGTTATACTGGTGGGTCCAGCTTGGCCGCGGAGAGTCTGGTATGCAGAACTCCTGTTAATGGCAATAGGTCCTGGTCTTCGGTTACCACTTTGAGAAGACCTTCTACTACAAGGAACGTTCCAAAATCAAGACTTACCTCAGCTGGATTTAACCGCATGGCTGTTAAAGCCAACCTTTTGGAAGTCTAGAACGTTTTCTCTAAGAGTAGTGGACACCCTCCTTCCGGCTAGAAATCCAGTCTCTGCTCACATTTACCACCGCATCTGGCGTACCTACATTAGATGGTGTGAGAGCCGACCCTGCCACACGGCTTCTTTCTGCATCTCAAGGGTTATTGCTTTTCTCCAGGATGGCCTGAATGGGGCCTCCGCCTGGGTTTAGATTTCGGCTTTTTCTGTGTTTTTTCACCCTCGCCTGGCAGACATACCGGATGACAGGACCATCCTGCAGGGGGTCCTGCATATCCAACCTTCATATGTTCCACCCACGGCATCCTGGCACCTTCACCTGTTTCTAAATATGCTTCAAGGACCTCCCTGATGATAATCCCTGTCGGTTGAATACATTTCTTTACTGTTTCGCAGGACCAAAGGAGATGCCAGAAATCGGCTGAATCCATGCCACATTTAGGGCATTTGGAATCTACCCAATTTCCTCAGTTTCATAAGAATATAATAAACTCTGTGTAATCTATACAATTGAATCGTGCATCAAAATCTGATGCACGATGCATGGTGTCCCAATCCTTCTTATCTAGAGGCCCTAATTCCATCTCCCATTTAGTTTCATGGGTACATAAATTTTCTTCTAAATTGTTAGGATCAATAGAAGAGTACAACACTGAAATCATTTTACTGGAACTTAGCTCTCGTGGGTTATTCTTAAGTGAATCCAGACAGAATTGTGGTAGCAGTGCTTTGAAATTGATTATGTAGGACATGTCTTGGCTGTAAACAGTTCTAAATTAATATGTTCAGGAGTCTAAATTCTCATTTTAATTGATTTAAATAATTTCAAATAATTGTCAGAATAAAGTTGACCAATTGATTGAGCTCCATTGTTAATCCATGAAGTGGCAATCTCTAGTTTACATTTCCAACCCTTTCATTTAAATGTGACAATTGGGCCGCTAAATTATATGCTTTAACATTAAGGAAGGCCAGGCCACCAGATATTTTGGAGAGGTAAAGGGTATCCAGACTTATCTGCTCTCTCTTGTTTCCCCCATACAAGAGAGGAGAGAAATATATTTCAGGGATGTATACAGGCATGTTACAACGGGTATAAGAGTTTAGGCTGTATAACTATTTTTATTAAATTAACCTGACCTGTCACAGTCAGTAGAAGCTATTTTTCATATATAAAGTTTAGATTTGATGTATTTTATAACAGGGTCTATGCTGAGAGCGACATATTCACATGTATGAGAAATTTGTATCCCTAAATACCTTAAACCAGTGGTTCCCAAACTTTGCAGTTCGCGGCACCCTTAGAGTCTCCAAAATTTTTCAAGGCACCCCTCCAAAATAATTATTGAGCAGTCCTGTTTTAGAAGTAGTTGGGTCAAAAAATTGTAATAAGTATTTAGGTCAGGACAGAAATACTTATTTAGTTGTATGCAAAAATGCCCCCTCTGCATCCAGACACTCTGCCCCCTCTGCATCCAGACACACTGCCCTCTCTCACACTGCCCCCTCTGCCCTCTCTCACGCTGTCCCCCCTCCTCTGCTCTGTCACGCTGTGTCCCCCTCCACTGCCCCTCTCACGCTGTGTCCCCCTCCACTGCCCCTCTCACGCTGTGTCCCCCTCCACTGCCCCTCTCACGCTGTGTCCCCCTCCACTGCCCCTCTCACGCTGTGTCCCCCTCCACTGCCCCTCTCACGCTGTGTCCCCCTCCACTGCCCCTCTCACGCTGTGTCCCCCTCCACTGCCCCTCTCACGCTGTGTCCCCCTCCACTGCCCCTCTCACGCTGTGTCCCCCTCCACTGCCCCTCTCACGCTGTGTCCCCCTCCACTGCCCCTCTCACGCTGTGTCCCCCTCCACTGCCCCTCTCACGCTGTGTCCCCCTCCACTGCCCCTCTCACGCTGTGTCCCCTTCCACTGCCCCTCTCACGCTGTGTCCCCTTCCACTGCCCCTCTCACGCTGTGTCCCCCTCCACTGCCCCTCTCACGCTGTGTCCCCCTCCACTGCCCCTCTCACGCTGTGTCCCCCTCCACTGCCCCTCTCACGCTGTGTCCCCCTCCACTGCCCCTCTCACGCTGTGTCCCCCTCCACTGCCCCTCTCACGCTGTGTCCCCCTCCACTGCCCCTCTCACGCTGTGTCCCCCTCCACTGCCCCTCTCACGCTGTGTCCCCCTCCACTGCCCCTCTCACGCTGTGTCCCCCTCCACTGCCCCTCTCACGCTGTGTCCCCCTCCACTGCCCCTCTCACGCTGTGTCCCCCTCCACTGCCCCTCTCACGCTGTGTCCCCCTCCACTGCCCCTCTCACGCTGTGTCCCCCTCCACTGCCCCTCTCACGCTGTGTCCCCCTCCACTGCCCCTCTCACGCTGTGTCCCCCTCCACTGCCCCTCTCACGCTGTGTCCCCCTCCACTGCCCCTCTCACGCTGTGTCCCCCTCCACTGCCCCTCTCACGCTGTGTCCCCCTCCACTGCCCCTCTCACGCTGTGTCCCCCTCCACTGCCCCTCTCACGCTGGGTCCCCCTCCACTGCCCCTCTCACGCTGTGTCCCCCTCCACTGCCCCTCTCACGCTGGGTCCCCCTCCACTGCCCCTCTCACGCTGGGTCCCCCTCCACTGCCCCTCTCACGCTGGGTCCCCCTCCACTGCCCCTCTCACGCTGTGTCCCCCTCCTCTGCCCCTCTCACGCTGTGTCCCCCTCCTCTGCCCCTCTCACGCTGTGTCCCCCTCCTCTGCCCCTCTCACACTGTGTCCCCCTCCACTGCCCCTCTCACGCTGTGTCCCCCTCCACTGCCCCTCTCACGATGTCCCCCTCCTCTGCCCCTCTCACGCTGTGTCCCCCTCCTCTGCCCCTCTCACGCTGTGTCCCCCTCCACTGCCCCTCTCACGCTGTGTCCCCCTCCACTGCCCCTCTCACGCAGCTGTCACTGAATATCGACATCAGTAACAAGCTGCTGCGGGAGAGAGGAGGCTGCTGGGTCCCGGCGCCCGACGGATTGGTAAGTTTCTGTGATCCTTTTTTTTTTTTTTTATGGCTGGCCCGTGGCACCCCAGTGACAGCGCCGCGGCAACCCTGGGAGCCGCGGCGCACAGTTTGGGAACCGCCGCCTTTAAACTGTTTAGTCATTTGTAGTAAGGATTGTGTTTGTGTATTCCAGGATATGTGTCCACTCACAGTTAATAGATTTGATTTGATCCAGTTTATGCGGAGACCGGAATATATGCCAAAGCCATCAACCACCCTAAGTAAATTAGTTAGGGAAAGATCAGCATCCTTGAAGAAAAGGATTTCATCTTACATTATTTGTACTCGTGGAGAGTATTATATGTTTTAGTATATTATATTTATCTCATCCTATCTGGGGAACAATGCTACCATGGGTTGTATGGAGGGAGCGTGGGAGTTGCAGAGGGGAGGGGTCTGTCAGCATGATGCATTAAACAAGTTAACTATTTAAGTGCCAACTCCATGCTCCCCTCATACAACCCATGGAAGCAGTGTCTCCCAGATGGAATAGGAGAAACGGATTTATCCTAAGTATGAAAAACCCTCTTATTCCTTCCCTGTCACTGTCCAAATCCTCCATGTACACAGTCACATTTTATATAATTTCCAGGAGGACTGTTCTGCTGCCTGGAAGGTTATAATACTATTTAATAATCTATATATTCCTTCCCTCTTACTATCCTGTTGTTCCTTATCATGCACACTATGGCATAAATTATTTACTTTATGTATATTTTATGTTGATAATGTAATGCTGTAATATGCGTAGTATGACAAGAAAGTAAATCCTGTTCATATCCGTCCATTATATACATTGTACAGCACATCAAATGCATAACCATGCTCGTATACCTGCATATAGCTTCATATAAGTGTGCTTCTTACTTCTGTTTCTGTAACAATGTCCTTACCTACTTTTTTCTTTATTTCTAATCCATCTACAAGGCAGAGTCTAGATCACCTGACTGTCACAAGAAAGATGGACACTGACAGGAGTCACATGACTGAGAGTATTTTAAACATCACCCTGGAAATCATCTACCTGCTGACTGGAGAGGTGAGGGATTGTGCGAATGTCACAATTATATCACTATTATCTCTATTAATAAAACATGAACCTGACTGGAGAAGTGAAGGATTCTGGGTAATGTCACGGTGACATCACTACATCTGTGAGCAGCAGAGGAAGTAACTAGACCAGGGTCCAGTAACAGTGGAATACAGTGAGGACTTGTGATGATTAGTGGTGAGAGGAGAACTGGGGGGACTTGGAAGATAAAATTAATAGGGTGTTTTTTGTGATGAGAAGACTGTAGTAATATAACTTTGTATGTGTGAGATTGTACAGAATGGTAAAGGACCTCATTATGTGCAGTTTAACATAATAACAGATTGTGATGGATTCCAAAGCTACAGAAGGACATGAACTCCCATAGTCTCTGCTGTGGAGATTGTATCACAGCACATTGATGCTAAATTACAACAAATTGCTGTTAGTCTGCAACATCAGATGGATCCTGAAAAGGGTTCTTTTTCCAAAATAGCCTCAGCCTTTAGCTCTAAAAACTTGGCTTCTACAAATATTATCACCGATTCATTGACAACTTTTCTGTACTACTCCCATTACCATTCTCGCGAAGAATGGCGCTTACTCCAACCAGTGACCATCAAAGGCGACTTCTGCTTTCTTCATCTTAAAAAGGACTTTCTTAACCAATTTTAGATGTGGATTTTTTCCCAGTTGTCTGTAGGAGTGATATTATCTCAGTGCAACAAAGCTGGGTTGCGTCATCATAGTTTTACTTTTTGCAACAAACTTATTATCTATCTAAACCCGGTCAGAAAAAGTGTGTTTTGGGCCAGTATCTCCTCCCACCTGTGGCTGGTTCCGGGGAAAGACGGGCCCCCTCCCGCTCAGTGATAGGCCAAACATAAGGCCTATCACTGAGAATTCTTCTGTCACATGGGACGCGCACCATGTGATTGGTGCCGTCCAATGTCAGAAAAGTGAGAAGTGCAGAGCGCTCGGCGCGGATGGAGAAAGGTAAGTGCCGTGGGAGGGGTATATTAATAGTCAGTGTGTGTGTTGCAATATACTGTGTGTGTGTGTGATGGGCATATATACTGTGTGGGAGGGGCATATATACTGTGTGTGTGTGCGCGAGGGGCATATATACTGTGTGTGTGTGATGGGCATATATACTGTGTGTGAGGGGCATATATACTGTGTGTGTGTATGAGGGGCATATATACTGTGTGTGTGTGTGTGTGTGTGTATGAGGGGCATATATACTGTGTGTGCGCGAGGGGCATATATACTGCGTGTGTGTGAGGGGCATATATACTGTGTGTGTGTGTGTGTGGGGCATATATACTGTGTATCTGTGTGTGTGTGTGAGGGGCATATATACTGTGTGTGTGTGTGTGTGTGTGTGTGTGTGTGTGTGTGTGTGGGGCATATATACTGTGTATCTGTGTGTGTGTGTGAGGGGCATATATACTGTGTGTGTGGGGCATATATACTGTGTATCTGTGTGTGTGTGTGAGGGGCATATATACTGTGTGTGTGTGTGTGTGGGGCATATATACTATGTATCTGTGTGTGTGTGTGAGGGGCATATATACTGTGTGTGTGTGTGGCATATATACTGTGTGTGTGTGTGGCATATATACTGTGTATCTGTGTGTGTGTGTGAGGGGCATATATACTGTGTGTGTGTGAGGGGCATATATACTGTGTGTGTGTGTGTGTGTGGCATATATACTGTGTATCTGTGTGTGTGTGAGGGGCATATATACTGTGTGTGTGTGAGGGGCATATATACTGTGTGTGTGTGTGTGTGTGTGTGTATTGCTATTTTATTTGTGTTGATGGTGGGGCAATTTAATTTAATAGTGGGGCCTATGAAGTTAAGATGGTGTGATTATGAATTATTTAATGCCTGGCATGGTTGTAAGAAATGGTTATATTTATTAAACGTAAATTCTATTTAATTTATTGCTGGGGCTGTTTGGAGGGAGGGAAATAGGTTTATTTATTAAATGGGAATACTATTAAATTTAATGTCAGGGTTAGTTGGAGGGAAATAGATCTATTTGTCAAATGTAAATGCTATTATTGGTTGGAGTTTTCTAAATTTCATGTACCCATTTTTTTCTCCAAATAGGGCCTCCAATATTCCAGGATCCAGACAAGCAGCAAATGAGCTAAAGAAACCTGCAGCCACAAGTGGTGACAGTGACAAGAACAGGTAGGAGAGAGCAGGACAGTCTGCCAACTGTCCTGAATCTTGTGGGGCAGTCCTGAATTTGGGTGACTGTTTCGCTTAGGACAGATGGGAGGTATGCCCCGCTTCACCGTGTACTGCTCGTGAAGGCAGAACTGTGTGCACCTAACAGTATTGCACACAGTATTGCCTGTGTATTTGTCTAAAATGATAACCATGTTACATCATAGAGGGTTAACCTGTCTAAAGTGTCCAGGCCCCAAGAGCCTTAATCCATCTCTGGGCCTGGGCATAAACATATATATGGATTAAGCAACACTAAAATAGCCTCTTTTTATATAGATAAATATATATTGTACCAAAAACCACCCTTTAAGGATAGGTCGCTAATTATGGTCAGTGCTGTGTGCTTGCCCCCTGGGCTAAAGTCTGCCAGCCCTCCCCTGAAAGGTTGTGTTAGTATTTGTTTTCTCCAACACTAATATCTAACTTTCTGAAACAATTAATTAATTTGTGGTTACATCTGAACATTGGCCATAATTGTAGGGTCTGTGAACCAGTGAAGGGGGTCTACTCTTCATGCTGACTTTTTTTCTTTAATACACAGGATTACACAGTAGTGAAGAAGAAATCTGGTGAGTGTGTGACACCCAGCAGCCGTCCCTGTGTGTCAGGAAGACGGAGCAGGACCCAGAGCCCCATCATGGTGACTCCACCTCACTCACTGATACATGAGAGAAACATTGACCAGAGGATTCTAGAACTCACCAACAAGATCATTCAGCTGCTGACTGGAGAGGTGACTGCTGGGAATGGGACATTATACAGTAACACCAGGGGATGTGTCTGGGTGATGACTGTATCATTGTCTGTGTCAGGTTCCTATAAGGTGTCAGGATGTCACTGAAGGACACAAGGGTCTGTCCATGGACGTGATGATGGAGAATCACCAGAACCTCACATCAGTGGGTAAGATGAGACTTTAATTCATTGTAAATGAGAGAACGGTTATGAGGGTCACCTACATACACATCATCTGACAATCATATAAACAATGTATTCAGTCACTGTGTGTTTTCTCCAGATGGATCCAGTAACAGAGATACCCCAGAGAGATGTCCGCATCCTCTATATTCACAGGATCACACAGCGGAAACTCACAATATCCTACAGGATCAGGTAGATGGAATTGAGGGTCTCACCAAATGCTAAAATATCAAAGTGACTTTTCCTTCTCTGATTTGTAGAATAGCTGTGTGGATCTTATACACTAATAGACATTATTGATGCATGTTATTTTTATTGTTTTGTGGCTAATTTAGGATTGTGACCTGATAGATATGAAAGTAGAAGATACAATTGGAGAAAAAGAGACGTATGTTAGAGTTGATCAGCAGTGTATGGAGGAGGAAACCCCTACAGATATCAGCACAAGTGAGTAATAAATACTAAAGACAGAAAAGAGTTACATTCTCCCATCAGAATAATCATATACACACAGGGCCTGATTCAGAGTTAGACGAACGCTCGTTTGTGTAGTGTATCATTGCGACTTTCATTTATTGTAAAAGAGGGTCACCTATATACACAGAATCTGATAATCAGAGGGTTATGAGGGTCACCTATATACACAGCATCTGATAATCAGAGGGTTATGAGGGTCACCTATATACACAGCATCTGATAATCAGATATAAACAATGTATTCAGTCACTGTGTGTTTCCTACAGATGGATCCAGTAACAGAAATACCCCAGAGAGATGTCCCCGTCTTCTATACAGTCCTGAGAATAAAGAGGAAAATCCCAGTATCCCACAGGAGTATCAGGTAAAATAATTGAGGGTCTCGCCAAATTCAAAGTTACACTGAACTATATTATTTGTATATAAGCTGTGTAGATCTTATACACTGATATTTTTTTATTTAATCTCAGTTTATTAAATTAGACTTTATTAAATATGTTTATTGTTTAGAGCAGTGGTTCCCAAACTTTTTCAGTTCGCGGCACCCTTAGTCTCCAAATTTTTTCAAGGCACCCCTCCAAAATAATTACTGAGTAGTCCTGTTTTAGGAGTAGTTGGGTTAAAAAATTGTAATAAGTATTTAGGTCACGACCGAAATACTTATTTAGTTGTATGAAAAAATGCCCCTCTGCATCCAGGCACACTGCCCCCTCTGCATCCAGGCACACTGCCCTCTCTCACATTGCCCCCTCTCTCACGCTGTCCCCCCTCCTCTGCCCTCTCTCACGCTGTCCCCCCTCCTCTGCCCTCTCTCACGCTGTCCCCCTCCTCTGCCCTCTCTCACGCTGTCCCCCTCCTCTGCCCTCTCTCACGCTGTCCCCCTCCTCTGCCCTCTCTCACGCTGTCCCCCTCCTCTGCCCTCTCTCACGCTGTCCCCCTCCCCTGCCCTCTCTCACGCTGTCCCTCTCCTCTGCCCTCTGTCCCCCTCCTCTGCCCTCTGTCCCCCTCCTCTGCCTCTCTTCCCCCCTCCTCTGCCTCTCTGTCCCCCTCCTCTGCTCTCTGTTCTCCTCCTCTGCTCTCTATTCTCCTCCTCTGCTCTCTGTTCTCCTCCTCTGCTCTCTGTCCCCCTCCTCTGCCCCGCGGCAGCCATAAAAAAAAAAAGAACACAGAAACTTACCAATCCGTCGGGCGCCGGGACCCAGCAGCCTCCTCTCTCCCGCAGCTTGTTACTGACGTCGATATTCAGTGACAGCTGCGGGAGGGAGGAGGCTGCTGGGTCCCGGCGCCCGACGGATTTGTAAGTTTCTGTGTGTTTGTTTTTTTTTTTTATGGTTGGCCCGCGGCACCCCAGTGACAGCGCCGCGGCACCCCTGGGAGCTCCGAAATGCACAGTTTGGGAACCGCCGGTTTAGAGGGTTATATAGGGTATATATGTAACTCAAAGTAAAGTTGAAGTTATAGAGGAAGATAATGAGAATGAATAAAACCAGTTTGTGACGTTAATAAACATGACAGGCTGTGTATTACTCAGCTGAATGTACGTGTAATAACTGGATACATAAACTAAATATGTCCACCCTGCTCGCTCTCACTCCTCTGCAGCAGGATAACATGTTAGGGGGAGGTGCTTCTCTATCTAAAGGAAGACTTTCTGTGCAGAAATTAAATGTGTGAATTGGTTGAAGTGCTAACCACTAAGCCACCATGCTGCCCCATATATTGCCCCATATATTCCAAGTTTTCCACATGGACTTACCGAATTTGATGCCTAATATGTGACTGAGGGACTGAGTAGCAAGGTATTATGTCTCACGGGAGACGTCTATTAGTCGGTATTAACACTGGCCTTCCCGGGGCGCGGAGTCTAACGGACCCCCCCCCCCCCCCCGGTCTTCTCCATGAACCACCGCAAGGTGGGATGGTATTTACTGCTGGAGGCCTGCAGGTCGCGGCTCCTAGGTTAGCCCACCGACGTAATAGAAGGAAACGTGGGAAATGGATGGTTCAGAGAACAGAGTCAGAGGAGACGCCAGGCAGGATAATTAGCAGAGGATGACTGCACGGATTAGGTCCTGACGTGTCTCAGAGAGACTCCGGTACGGAGGCACAAGGAGGCTACCAGGAGAAAGATCAGGAGCCGTAGCCAGGTCGGTACACAGTAATTCAGCCGGTTCAGATGTGCCAGGGAGCAAGCAGGAGAATGGTCAGTGAAGCAGAGCCGGGTCAGTACACAGTAATACAGCCGGTCAAACACAGGGAGATGCACAGGAACTTGAAGAAGCAGCCAGACACCAAGAGAACTTGCTGCTCTGACACAGAAGTGTGTCAGAGCGAGGCAGAAATAGAAGCGAGATTTGAATTCTCCGCCTCCTGGATCACGTGACCGCAGCGGAAGCACGGCGCCTTGGCAGCGATCGCCACGGAAGGTAAGTTTTCCCTAACAGTACCCCCCACCCCACCTTAAGGATGGCCTCCGGACGCCCTAAAAGGTTTCAATTGCAATTCAGCGTGGAAGTTCCTTAAAAGCCTTGGAGCATGAAGGTCTCTAGCGGGAATCCAGGAGCGCTCCTCAGGTCAGTAGCCCTTCCAATCAACCAGGAACTGTAACGCACCTCTGGAAATGCGGTAGTTTAGAATCTCTTTGATCTCAAATTCTTAATCGTGCGTGGAAGGTGCAGCAGGTGGTTTCCTAGAAGAAGAAAATTTGTTAATGACAAGTGGCTTTAGAAGGGATACATGAAACACATTAGGAATCCTCAAGGTAGGGGGTAGACTCAATCTAAAAGCCACCTGGTTCATAACCTCAGAAATTTTGAAGGAACCAATGAAGCAGGGAGCAAATTTCCTGGAAGGAACCAACAGGCGAAGGTTCCGTGTAGACAACCATACTTTGTCACCGGGGGACAGTACGGGTGTGGATCTTCTCTTTTTGTCAAAAGACTTCTTGCTAGAGCAGAGGTTTGAAACAGTCTACATTTGATTAGATCCCACCTAGAGGAGAAATCTTGAAGAAGGGAATCTACCGCAGTGTCTCCGGATGAGGGTAAGTCATTAAATGGAGGAACTCTAGGATGAAACCGTTGGAGAGCAAAGAAAGGAGACACAGAGGTGGACTCATGAGAGTGATTATTATGGGCAAACTCTGCCCAAGGCAACAAGTCAACCCAGTCATCATGTTTGGCAGAAATATAACAACTGAGGAACTTTTCAAGCTCTTGGATGGTTCTTTCGGTGAGGCCGTTGGATTGGGGATGGTAAGCATATAAAAAATTCAACTTGATCCCACAGACCCGAGAAAATGCCCTCCAAAATCTAACTACGAACTGGGTCCGGACAACCGTGAAGACGAAAGACCTCCTTTACAAATATCCGTGCCAGAACAGAGGCAGAAGGTAAACCCTTCAAAGGCATGGAATGAGCGGCCCGAGAGAAGCGGTCAGTGACGACTCACACCACAGAGAAACCCTTAGAAGAGGGTAAATCGGCAATGAAATCTATGGAAAGATGGCTCCATGGACGATCTGGAATGGGGAGCGGATGCAATAACCCATAAGGAGCCTGTCGAGGAACTTTTTTTTTGAGCACAGGTGGGGCATGCAGCAACAAAATCTTGCACATCGGAGAGTACAGAAGGCCACCAATAACTATGTGATATTAATTCCTTGGTCTTCCTGATACCCGCGTGACCGAAAATCGGGAGGCATGGGCCCACTTAAGAAGCTTGGAACGCAAGTGGAGGGGAACAAAGGTCTTCCCAAGAGGAATAGCTAGGTGAGTAGTGGTAGTAGCCACAATACATTGAAGATTCAGAACAGGTCTAGGGGAATCATCCACTGCATCGATAGTCGAAAGAGCGAGAGAGGGCATCCGCTTTTTTGTTCCTAGAGCCTGGCCTGAACCTGATGATCATGTTGAAGCGGGGAAAAAACAATGACCATCTGGCCTGACGGGGATTAAGACAAGATGGGGATTGTAGGTATAGGACATTCTTGTGATCCGTGTATATGGTTATAGGAAACATGGCTTCCTCCAATGATGCCTCCTTTCCTCCAGGGTTAATTTGATGGTAAGGAGTTCCCTATCCCCCAATGCCATAATTCTTCACCGCAGCGGATTTATGGGAAAAGAAGCCACTAGGAGAGAGTTTCCCTGAGGAGTCCTTTTGTGATAATATAGCTCCAACTCCAGCAGAAGATGCATCGACCTCCAGGAAAAAAGGAAAAGTGGGATCAGGCTGACAAAGGATAGGAGCAGAGGTGAAGCCTTTTTTTTGCGAAATAAAGGCCTCGACAGCTTTAGGTGGCCACTTCTTGGTCAAGGCGGTAATGGGTGCTATTAAGGAAGAGAAGCCCTTGATGAAGTGTCTGTAGTAATTAGCGAAGCCCACAAATCTCTGAACCGCCTTAAGGCCAACTGGCTGAGGCCATTCCAAGATTGCCTACAGATTCTCAGGGTTTATGAGCAAACCAGAACCGGAAACCACATAACCCACAAAGGGGAGATGATCTTTCTCAAAAACACATTTTCTCCAGATTGCAGTATAACTGATGCTGACGTAAACGGCAATAGATGGTAGCAGCTCTCTAGCAGAGGGTTTACCAGATCCATCCATCTGGTTAGTGGTCAGAGCAAACTGTTACGTCTCACGGGAGACGTCTATTAGTATTAGTATTAGTATTAACACCGGCCTCCCTGGGCGCGGAGTATAACGGACCCCCCAGTCTTCTCCAAGAAAATGGTTTTAGCTGCCGGAGGCCCGCAGATCGCGCCCCTAGGTTAGCCCACTGACGTAATATAAGGAAACGTGGGGAATGGATGTTTCAGCAAACAGTCAGAGGAGACGCCAGGTGGGATAATTAGCAGAGGATGACTGCACGGATTAGATCCTGACGTGTCTCGGAGAGACTCCGGAACGGAGGCACAAGAAGGGGTGGGGTACGAAATTTAGATGGTGGTGTCACCGACGGTGACTATCACGAAGGGACCAAAATGAAAATGACTTCCCCGACTTAGAAGAAAGGAGGACTGACCTTAAGAATGACAGAACAAGTGCCCGGCAGTGTGGTAAGAAATCACGATCCCCAGTAACCACGGCATGTTGTTAGTACATCATTTTCAATTGCGACTTGTCTCTCACTATTTTTAAAGTGGCAATGCCGTTTCTCATCCCACCTATTACACTTAGGCTTAAGTGTAATAGTTAGGTGGGTTGAGAAGCGGCCACGATTTTGGTGGAGACTGCACTAATTATGGGGCACCAACATTTTGGAAGAGATAAAAAGTATAATAAATAGCTGTGAGTACCCTTTTAATGAGTATTACCAGCCACCATTTTGGTGGAAACCATGACAATGTCATCTTGTAAAAGACAACAAGTCTTTTAAGAAGTCTTGTTTTAAAAGAGACCTAGTTTTAAAAGGAGAAAATCATCCGTCAACATTGGTTGTTATTATCTCACTTGTACCAAAGTATATATGTAGAAAAGCATCCAATTGAAGTTTCTCTTTTCAGGAGAGCCAATTCTCTGTCATCCCCTCCCCATATTTTACGTCATACGTATAGATAGGTGCAGACAAATTTACTGAATGCTTATGTCTAATATCTATCAATTAAAACGTAATGGGTGTGGTAAAGCCTTACAAAGTTTTATGTATATATTACACCATAGGAAAACCTCCTTTATTAGGGTAAACACAAAAGGAACTTTCACATAGCAAAGCTGCATAAAAGAGTTAATCTCAAATCTGACATTATTAACCTGTTATTTTATTGTTTTGTGGGTTATTTAGGGTGAAGAGCTGACTGATGGTAAAGTAGAAGATATAGATGAAGAAGAAGAGACGTATGTGAGGGGTGATCAGCAGTGTAAGGAGGAGGAAATCCCTACAGATATCAGCACAGGTGAGTAATACACACTAAATACAGAAATCTCCTATATTCTCCATGTTCAGTCACTACAACAATCTCTTGTTCTACACCCTCCTCTGCCAGTACAAACTAATGAGGAAACAGATCTGCCCAGTGAGGGAGTCAGGAGCCATTACACTGTATTAGACCTCTGCTCTCCTCCTACTTTAGTGCTATAGATTGACGGGATTGTGATACAAATAAATAATATACAATGACATGAAACAGAAGATGGCTCTGCCCACATGAGCTTACATTCTAAAAGGTGTGGGAAACCATTAATAAGGTGGAATAACAATTGTAGCTCACAGTTGGGTATATGTGTGTGGCTACTGTACGGCAGAAGTATTATTCAATTGTAATGTAATTGTGAGCCATCAGCCAAGATGTCTGACCAGTCTCCTCTCACACACTCCCTGGTGTTTGTTATACATCAAGGTTCAGGGTGTTTGAGTCATTATTCACAGATCCCTGACTTACCATAGTGATAGTTAGTCATTGACCAGTGGCAAGACAGTGTTCTGCAGGCATACACAATACAGGGATGTACAGGATAGACAAAATATATGGTGACATGAAAACACAGGGTGTTCAGTAGAGAGGGCCCTGCTCCTGAGAGCTTAGATGCTCTCCTTCCTCTTGTATTCTATCCTACCCTCTCTTGTAAACCATTGAATCATCATCCATTACTCATATTGTCACAAAATATACCTGGCTCACACTCCTGTGCTGCTGTTTCCTCAGTCTCTGTGTACAGCTTAGCATTTCCTGGTTCGGGCAGTCACATGATCATGGCTGGGAGCCGGCATATACAACCTGCAGAGTATATAAAGTTCACTTTGACACCGCAGCTGTGTCAGAGCATTAAGTTAGCACTTAGCATCTGGCTCTCCCTGTGTACCCTTGTGCTACATTCTGATGTTTTCTGCGTATGACCTATTGGCTTGTTAGACCTCTGCTTCTGGACGTCTTTGATTACGATTTCGGACTCTCCTGTGTGTGGCGTCTCCTCAGTGTATCCGTTCCGGTCTTCCAATGATTACGGCCTAAGATTCTTCTACAGATAATTAGTCCTACTTGCCTTGCTGTACATCTCTACCACTACAGAATCAGCTCCTTTGATCCAGCCTTAGGCATTCTTCCAACCATCCATCACATATCACGTCAAAGAGCTGCGACCTGCGAACCTTCAGCAGCACGTTCCATCCCGCCTTGCAGCGTTTCTTGAAGACCATGGAATTTGTTATACTCTGCGCATTAGGAAGGTCTGCATTAACTCTGATTGATGGAATGTAACACCTATGTCGTGGTAGTATTGTCAATAACTATAAATTCCGATTTGAAGAAAAGCATATTTCTGTTTTATATCCCATTATGCATGATAGAATGCTGGGCATACCACTGATTGTCACAGTTATGCTTCTATGGCTCTTAGGGTGTCAACAGGTTTTCCTTGAATTCCAGGGGATGTGTATAGAGAACACAGATACAGGTATGGTACCAACAATATACTCTTGGTGCTTTTGGTAGAGCAGTAGTCTATAGCTCTATTGCTGGTGTGGGTCTATAGCTCTTTGCCCTGTTTACAGCCCTATTGCAATGTATATTGTGGTGGTTTGGTACCTTCTGTAAGGGATGTGTCTATAGCTATGTGGGGGTGTTTTAAGCTCTTGGTTATTTTGAGCTTACAGTAAAGGGCAGTGTTGTTGCGATTTTAAGTGATAATGTGTCAGTTGGTACTGATGTAATATGTTATAATATGTGTGTGGCAGTGGGTTAAGTGAGGTGTTAAATAGCTAAGTAATTATGGGGTGGGTTTTAGCGGTGAGTTGCTGGAATGAATTTACTTTTGCTTAAGCAGCTCTTACAAGAGCAATTTGGTGGTCGTCAGCCGGTCTTTCTCTCCCGTTGGTAGGCGCTGCAGATAGAGTTGATTGTAGCTTGTACCGAGCGGGTACTCCTGGTTCGCCTAGTGCTTATGCGCCGGACTTCCGGTGTTGGTGGAGCGCACTGTGCGTTCTACTGCTGGGCTGGGTTGATTTTTGCCTTTCTGCTTCAAGATTCGCTTCTGGAGAGTTGGGCGAGTGGTGTTTCCAGGAGTAGAGATAAGTGTTCGGGGAGTCTCTGGCGGGGTGTGTAGGGGTGGTCCAACGCGTTTCATCCTTCGACTTCGTCAGGGAAGTGGATGAGCTGTAAGTTCCTTTGTGCTTTTATCCTGCTTTGTTTTGACTGTGTCCAGTTGGGATCTGCCGGAAGGGGAGGGGGGGGGGGGTTTAGATGGGATGGGGGTAGATTCTTTCAAAATAATGGTGGATTAACAGCATTTGGTACAGTGACGAATTAATGCACTTCGATAAAGGGCCATTTTGACAGAGAGTCTCCAATGAGGAGCAATGAGCTTTCCGTGTTGGTATGCCAAGCATCAGATAGAAGTGTTGCAGTTGAAGGTATTAGTTGGATGCGGTATAAGGGAGCCCGAATCTGGTGCATCAATCTGTGAATTGGGGAAAGAGACATGAGAGGGTAATATCTAAGGCGATATTAGAATTATGGTTGGAATTGATGGAAGGATTTATGGTCCTGTCCCGGGGTGAATGCAGTATTATTTCATAAAGAGATCAAAACAGGATACTGAGAACGCTTTTGATAGAAGCAGTTACTATGATCCCAAACAGATAATGAAAATTTGACAGCAGAGGATAAAGTTATGTCTTTTGTTCAGAGTTGAGGTGTGATTCACAACAAGGAATATGGGGAATATACTTTGCGTAGAACAGCCTCTATGGATGTCCATTCTCGCTGGCACAGAGGGGAGTGCCAGAGGATCCACTGGAGCTGGTGTGTAACTTGATAGCATTTAAGAAAGTTGGGAAATCCCAGGCCCCCATGACCTTGATTTTGCATGCAAACTCTAGGTTTTTTAGTGGCCCATATAAATTTAGGAAGAGATTGTTGAAGATTTTTATGGATGGGAAGAGTTTGCCATAGATTCAGGTGTCTTGGGAGGATATTCATCTTTATTGACACTATGCGGCCGAGCCACAAAATAACGAGTTTAGTCCATTGTGCCATGTCAGTTTTGATCATCATCAACACTTATATAGCACCAGCAGATTCCGTAGCACTTTACAATTGGGAACAAACAGTAATAAAACAATACTGGATAATACATACATACAGAGAGGTAACCGGTCCCTGCTCGCAAGCTTACAATCTATAGGACAATGGTTTGATACACATGGGTAAGTGCTACATCATATTGCATATTGGACCAGCTAGAATGCAAAGGTAAAAAATATTGAGTGGGCTGTTTGATCAGTTACACAGCAATGATGTTCAGAGGGTTGTTTTCTTATCTGTGTAGAGAGTGGTAATAGAGTAACCTAGGGAGATTACGAGGGTGGTAGAGGAATGTTATAAGCTTGTCTAAAGAGGTGGGATTTCAGAGAATGTTTGAAGGTTTGAAAACTAGAGGAAAGTCTTACTGTGCGAGGGAGTGAATTCCATGAAGTGGGTGCAGCCCGAAAAAAGTCCTGTAACCGAGAATGGGAGGAAGTGATGAGAGTAGAAGAGAGATGCAGATCTTGTGCAGAACGGGGGTGTCGAGTTGGGAGATATTTTGAGACCAGTGAGGAAATGTATGTTGGTGCAACTTTATTGATGACCTTGTATGTTAGTAGAAGAATTTTATATTGGATTCTTTGACAAACAGGCAACCAATGTAGAGACTGATAGAGTGACTCAGCAGACGAAAAACGATTTTCAAGGAAAATCAATCTAGGCGCTGCATGCAAGATGGATTGTAGGGCCTCGAGTCTGATTTTGGGAAGATCAGTAAGGAGGGACTTAGTTGATGCAGGAGATGATGAGTGCATGAATTAAAGTTTTTTCAGTGTCTTGTGTGAGATATGTACGTATTCTGGAAATGTTTTTTAGATGTATGCAGCACAATGTAAATATAGAGTTGATGTGGGGAACAAAGGATCTTTCACGTACTAGGAAACCGGAGGGGTTGCTTGCTGACTTTAGCGCTACTCAGCAGAGAGGTGCGGAGTCTAACGTGCCCCAGGTCTTCGCCAGGGACCCCTGCAAGGGTGTTTGGGCTTAGCTGCGGGAGGCACCCGGGAGGAAGTGTGTCTGGTTTCTCGGCAACCAGACGCCCGTCCCTGTGTAGGAGTGAAGATACAGGGACGGTTACCTGACACTATCGTTGTGAGTCAAGGATTACACCTAGACAGTGAGCTTGTGGGTTGGGATTTATGGTCATTTTGTCAACAGAAGTAGAAATGTCAGGCAGGAAGCTTCTATTGTTGGGTGGGGATATTATTAATTCTGTTTGTGAAGATTGAGTTTGGGTTGACGAGAGGACATCCAAGATGAAATGGCAGAAAGACTGTCAGTAGACAACACAGATGGTGAGAGATAAGGAGAGGATAGATAAATTTGTGCATCATCCGCATAGAGATGATACTGAAATCCAAAGGAGCTTATTAGTTTTTCAAGAGAAGTGGTGTAGATAGAGAATAGCAGAGGACCTAGGATTGACCCTTGTGGTACTCCAACTGATAAAGGAAGCTGAGTGGAGGTTGTTCCAGAGAAATTAAAACTGAAGGAGCGATTAGACAGGTAGGACGAGAACCAGGATAGGACAGTGCCTTGAAGACCTAGGGAATGTAGATTCTGTTTGAGGAGAGAGTGGTCAACAGAATCCATTGCAGCAGAGAGACCCAGGAGAATTAGAAGAGAGTAATCACCTTTAGTTTTAGCTGTTATCAGATCATTGACAACTTTGGTCAGCGCAGTATCTGTGGAGTGTTGAGAGCGAAAAGACTGATTGAAGAGGATCCAGTTGGTGTTTTGCAGAAAGGAAACGTGTGAGGTGAGTGTAGGCAATTCTCTCAAGAAGTTTGGAGGAGCATGAGAGATGGGGGGGGGGGGGGTAATTTGAGAGAGTTTGGGTCAGAATTTATTATTATTTTTAATTTTTTTAATTTTTTTAGAATGAGAGTAATCACTGTATGCTTAAATAGTGATGGAAAGATACCAGTCCTGTAGAGAGAGTTAGATTACAGATTTTAGTTAGAGGTGGAATGAGCACACGAGACAAGGACCTACCAATTTGTGAGGGTATGAGGACAGGAGGTAGAGTATGAAGATAAGAGGAGAGTAGAAACTTCCTCTTCATTTGTGGAACAAATAAGATGGTGTCAGAGGATGCTAGGAAGTAATTGAGCCAATTGCTAGTTGAGGGAGATGATATTATTTGTAGTCTGATCTTATCAATCTTGTCCTTGAAATAGGAAGCAAGATTCTGGACACTGATGGTAGTCAGGGTTTGGGGTGAAAGGATTGAGAAGAGATTTAAATGTGTTTAAAAAAGGAATTGGCGGTTATAAGCCTGAGCATAGATGTAGAATGGAAGTATGCTTGTTTAGCAGTGTCCAGAATATATTGATAGCAGTGGTAGATAACCGTATATGCGCAGAAATCATTAAAGGTACAAGATTTACGCCAGTGACGTTCAGCTTTATGAGAGCTTTTTTGTAGATTTCGTGTTACTTTAGTGTGCCACGGTTGACAAGGAAGTCTGTGCGGAGTATGAAGAGTCGTTGGAGCCACTTGATCAAGGGCGGTTGCCATATTAGTGGAGGAGAATGTATAAATTGAGGAGAGAAGGTGTTGGACAGAGGTGGAAAACTGTTGAAAATCAATAGCGTTGATATTCCTGCGGGTACGAGGAGGCTTGGAAGAGTTTGACAGCAGGGAGGTTGAAGAACTGGGAGTGAGCGAGTAACTAATAAGGTGATGATCCGAGAGTGGGAAAGGAGTGTTAAGGAAATGAGAAACTGAGCATAGTCTAGAGAAAACAAGATCAAGACAGTGGCCATCCTGAGGAGTAGCGGATTCAATCCACTGGGAGAGGTCAAGTGAGGAGGTTAGAGAGAGCAGTTTTGTAGCATTGGAACGTGGATTATCAATAGGGATGTTGAAATCACCCATGATGATGGTGGGGATGTCAGAAGATAAGAAGTGTGGGAGCCATGCAGAGAAATGTTCAAGAAATGTTGGTGGGCTCCAGCGAGGCGAAAGATCACAGCAATAGAATCTATAAGTCTGGGGAAGTTGGCTGTATATAGCTGAGTGTATGATTTGGTCAAATAAACCTTCAGATATCTGAGTTTATGGCTCTGCCAGCAAGATTTATAATTCAATTTCAAAGTATGAAGAACAGTCTGGAGTAAATTAAATCCAATATCTTATACTTATCCGCATTACATTTTTAATTAGATTATATTCTATATCCGTTCATCTCATTAAGATTATTAGGAAGAGTTATGGGGGTCTTCTTTAAGGTCAGATGGACATCATCAGCGTATAATGCAATCTTGTGATCGTGGGCGCCTACTGTGATACCTCATAAATCGGTGTTGTTGTGGATGCGCGCGGCAAGTGATTCCATAACCAACACAAATATTAAAGGGGACAGAGGTCATGCCTGTCGTGTACCATTTTGGATGCTAAAGGGAGTCGAGAAAAACCTTTCATCAGACCACTAGCAGATGGATTTTGGTGTAGTGCGAATATTCATCTACAAAAAAAACCCTGGATCCGCATGCTCACAAAGTTCTGTTGCATAAAAGGAATTTGAATCCTAACAAAGGCCTTTTCCGCGTCAAGGACAACCACCATAGCTGGGAGAACCCTACAATTAGCCACCTGGATGAGAGCGATGATTCTCCTGATGTTATCCGAGGCCTGCCTACTGGGAATGAAACCAACCTAAATTTGGGTGAATGAGCATAGTTATGGCTAAAACCAATCTATTGGCTAACACCTCGGCAAACAGCTTGAGATCAACATTAAGAAAGTAAATTGGTCAGTGTGGTTTGGGCGCCATCATGGCAGGCAACACTTGTCTCTAGCTCCCCACACTATGGAATAAAACACCCTCCAACACCAGATGTTTATGCTAGCATATACCCCACGACTCTCTGCAGTCCACCCAAGCTGTCTGGAACACATTGGACCCCATTGAAGAGAGGTTCACCGTCTAACTGCCTCTAAAACATTTGAGGCCATACCTGGCACCTACCCCTTAACTGCTGCGGACTTCCTCTGTGCCATCCCCGGAGCTCAGCCCAGCTCAGTCCCACTGCTTGTTGCCGCATTCTCCTATCTGTCACTCGCTCCCAACAACTGAGGAACCCTGGGTTTGATGTGGCTGTGAAGGATCCTGCAGCCGGACGCAGCCTCCCCCGCCGTGTGAGCTGTTGGTAGGAGTGCACTCACATGATCGGAGTGCATGGTCCGTGGTCAGATACTTAACAGGTTTAAGTTCACGCATTTCATAACTATTACTCTTACTCCCATAGATATGATTCTTTCTGCTGAAATTTTTCCTCAGGCTCTTACTTAGATTTGTTTTCTCTGAACCTTGTGATGATTGCATAGATTTTCCCTTTGGAGGCTCCTGGTCTGACTACACTTCCCTCTGGCTGGGTGGCCTCCGGGAGTCCCGACAGGGAACTGTAATGTATAGCTGTTTCTGAGATATGAGCTCACCACGCAGGAATTACTCTAAAGCCGACTTTTGTCTCCACTTCCCTGGCAATGGTTGAGCAGTGAGGTTTGTCAGCGTGAAGTCTGGATGACACTAGTGGTACATTCTGGTGGCGGGAGGGTATGCCTCACTCCTATGTCAGTCCAGTTGACTGGATCGGGGTCTTAATGTTTCTAGGTTGCAGATCAGTGTCCCATCGGACGAGGGGCAAAATCTGCAGGGTTTTGAGTTAGATTATAGCAGGATTGTTCAGGGTCACTGTGGAGCAACACACAACCAGCTCCAATGGTATCTAGGCCACGCCCCTATCATGTCACATTCTTACCTTCGAAAGCTACATCATCTGCACTATCTGTAGCTGGAGGATGTGAAGGCTCTGTTGCAACCGGCCCAACAGGATTACCCTGCAAGCAGGCCAAGTAAATATCATAATACCTGGAGACAATGGTAAAGTAGATTAGGTTGGTCATGACAGTTTTAGATGCTTTGGTGAGGCCGTATGTTGTCTCAGTCAATGCAAGGAAAAAGGAGCCTCGGTATTACTAGTTTCCCTTGCTTGCTGTGCCACAATCCGTTGGCATTAGTCAGACATCCTTCCCCCTCCCAGTTGGAGATCTTCTGTGGTGCAGGGGCAGATTGAATAGAAACTTGCGTTAATTGGCTTTCTCTAGTCAGTAACTAACTGGACAAAAATAAAGTGTACTGATGCTTTGAATAACATAGATGTGAACAAATTAATAACATACTGGAAACATAGTCATTGCTGATACATATATATTTATATGCGCTACCCAACAACATGCCAGAAAAAAAAAACCATTAACAGAGGTGTCCACCTTTCTTTCTCCCTCCTAAGTATCAGGTGAGTGTGTTTTACAAGAGCTGACAAGTTTGCTGTGTCTATAGTGATGACAGTAGTGGAGACAAACTTGAACAGAGGTACCTTACAGTGGGTGGGCCAGGGGTTTGGTCAATAAGACACCACTGTGCTCGAACAATTTATGGCAAAACTTTTTTTGATGTGATAGAAGTTAGCAATCCTGTAACTTTTTCCTTACAGCTTTCCGTAGAGATCTTCTCTACTACCATCCCCATCACATACGCATGATAATCCAACAGAGGTAGCGTGTTTTAAAGGCAAGGCATACAAATGTTAACTAAGCACATCAAGTTATGTATTTAGTAATTGTTATAGTAATTGTTATATTGTAAAAGCAACATAATTACACACCTTCTCACAAAAAAAACTTAAAATATGCTTACACACCTTTGGAAGGTAAACAAAGACATATATATGTATGTATATGTAAAAAATTAACCATATATGCATTATCAAACAGTCAGTTCAGACAGTCAAAAGCAAACACAGGAACATTGCAAATTTCCTCACAACATGTTCAAACAATCGCTGTCTCCAACTTATAGAAACACACTTTCTACTTTCTGTTTTGGAAATTGCAGCTAGTCACATATATATATATATATATATATATATATATATATATATATATATATATATATATATATATATATATATTATTCTTATTTTATTTGTTTTGTTTTTCTTTCATTAACCAGTACCTCTTAACAAAAATTTGAACAGTTTTCTGACAGGGATGTAAAGCCTTCTCTCTCTCTCTCTCTCTTATCTTAAAATGCTTCATAACACTCAGAACGTGTTTGTAATATATCATATTTGCAATTATTTATTGCGGGGCCATAGTCCTGAGAGAGTGCAGTTTGATAACACATTTAGACGTGTCTCTATAACCATGTCTGTTTAGAGAGTCTCATAGAACATTTACAAATCCCTCTGGATGAGGGAATCCCAGGAGCCTTCTCTGTCTCTGTTGATGAAGAGAGTCTGACCCGGGCAGAAACACCAAATGTTCTCTGGGTCGCCTATTCATACATCTTGTGTACTGTATGCACTTGGATGAATCCATGTTTATTCCTATTTGATTATAAGTAGGTGAGCAATCTAAGGTTGGTCTTTTGCGGACATTACATTTGGGTTAATCCTTTTTATTTCAATTAAAAAAAAAACAGACATTTTGCTAATTATGGCAGAAGAATCGTGTCGCCTGGTTCCTTCTCAAAAGGGAGGTATGCTCCTTAATGTCGGTGGATTTTTGTTCGGCAAGAACAAGCAACGAGGAGAACGTTGTTACTGGCGTTGCACTGAGCGAAAATATGGGAAGTGTCCAGCCTATGCCATCACAAAGGAATTGGCCAATACCCGAGAGCTACTCTCACACGGTGAGCATAATCATCCACCTAGGGCAGAAAAAACTGATGTTGCTGTTGCAAGGTCAAAGATCAAAGAACGTGCCCGAAATACCGAAGAGACACCAGCACAAATTATCAAGCATGTAACCAGTGAGATGCCTTCCACCAGCAAGTATTATCTTCCCAAACGTGAGGCCCTAAGACAACTCGTGAAGAGGGTAAGACGAGAAGATATGCCGGCACAACCCACGTCCTTAGCCGAAATCCAAGCACCATCTAATTTAACAGAAATCAACGGAGACAGAAAAGATGTAAGTGTTTATTATTTATAACTTCTATGATTGAATTTTCATGGCACATTTACTTTCTCAAATACTGAATATCCCTCCACCCCTGGAGTTGCTCCTTATATCAATGGTCACATTCCCACTGTGCCCTTCTCCTTCTTGAAACTTTGGTGGGTGCTGGGCCAGGGGGTTGGAGTGGGAGTGGACATGAGCTGGCTTTCCAGTGGCTCCCCTGCTGTGTTCCTGCCAATATGTCTGGCCCAGTGCTGTGGAAGACGATGGGTAATACTTATCTCTCCCCACCTCCAGATCTTGGAAAACACACAGTCCCTCCTGATATTAACCTTTTCCACACTTTTGTTACATGTCAGAGCATCCGGATGTCCATCTCTTTCTGTTCCCTCCTTCTTACTCCCCCATGTGTCTGCAATAAGTAATACCCCTGTTCACTGGGCACAATTTAAGAATTGGTCCTGGAGTGAAAGTCCATATAAATCCTGTGGGTTCACAGGCTGGTGGGAGATTATCTTGGCACTGTGGCCCAGTCCCATCATAGTGTCTCTCAGGTTATTTCCAACCCATTCTTTTAAATGTGAAAATTGGGCCACTAAATAATGTTTCAAAATTAGGGAATGCCAGACCACCAGATATTTTGAAGTGGCAAAGGGTAGCGAGGCTTATTTTCACTCTCTTGTCCTCCCATACCATAGAATAGAGATCTTTATTAATCCAGGAGAAAACCTTTCCAGAGATCTAAATGGCCATTTTGCAATGGGTATAAGAGTTTAGGCTGTATAGACAGTTTTATTAAATTAACCCGAGTGGCATAGTCAAATGTATTATGAGAAATTTGTAGCCCCATCCTCCAAGATCGTTTAATAGCAAGGATGCTGTTGTCTTCCAAATGCGTTTCTCCCAGGCGTGCTATGTGCCAAGGATAGTTTGAGGTGATCATTAAGACCCCTTACATGCCACATGAGCAGACAAAAACCCCCACTTACAGTTATTGTATCAATCATAATTTCTTAAACATGTATCAACTAAAATCATAACGGTGCCAATATACGTCCATCCCCCAGGCACCCAGTCTAGTGCATAACAAACAATTATACAGAGTGCAAAATTCCATCCTATCAATTATCAACCCTCTAAAATCATTTTGTGCAAAGAAATAACCACATCTGAATATATATGCATAATACATTTGCCAGCAGATAAAAATAATTTGTAAATAAAACATTAGTGCCTTGTATACACCCAACACCATCCAACCCTGTATGTCCATACCCAACTAGATATACTTAATGGTGGGAGTCGTAATTGTGATTGAATAGCAGAATGGCGATTACAGTAGGAAATCCAGACTTGCCATAATAAAGACCCACAGCATGACCACACACCTCTTATACATTCTGATGGCAGAAAATCTTGGCACTTGCAATTGACATCAGTTAAAATGGCCACAGTGAGATGTACGGTTTTAAATTGCCAATGCCAGGACCCGCCGACTCTATATTGTAATCTAAAGGTTAGGGTTAGGGTTAGGATTAGGATAAAGGGTTCTAGATTATACAGGCGACGAGAGCTGGCATTGGCGCTTTAAAACCAGAAATCTCACTGTGGCAATTTTAACTGACATCAATTGCAAGTGCCGGGATTTTCTGCAATCGGAATGTATAGGAGGCGTGTCGGTCATGTTGTGTGTCTTTTTTTATGGTGAGTCTGGATTTCTTCCATATCAGGATTATTGTAATTGGCATTCTTTTGTCGTTATACTTATTGTCACATTTATCACCATTGGAACAACGTACTCTACCCATACCTAAAACCCTTCACATATAAACAAAGAAAAAAATCCCCTTTTCTCCTACATCCAATTGGGGGACACTGAGTACTTTGGGGTATAGTGCAGTGGGAATAGTCTTCGGGCACTTTAGAAAGTTCATACCTAGCCCTAGCTCCTCCCCCCTCTATACCCCACTTCCTGGTTAGGCTCCTGTTTAGTTTGAGTGTCCGCCATATAGGAAAGGTTTGGAGCTGCTAGCAGACCCTGTTTAAGTTTTTTATTTTTTTTCTGTTTGTTTTACTTATTTTTCAATTGGAGGCTTTAGCCACCTCTGTTCACTTAGCCGCAGCATCGGTGGCTCCTTGGAGCTGCGTCAATGGCTGCAGCTGCTGCTGCCGGCGAGGGGGGTTCCAGGATCCAGGCCAGCTGTGAGCTGCTTAGAGTGGATAATAGGAGGTGTCAAGGGGGTGTCTCTGCTGCTGCCTCCTGCTCCCATCACAGGCTACCTCCGGGGAGCTAGCCACAGTCGCAGCAGGCTGTTCTTGGCGTCTTTAAGCAGCCGCTGCTTCACCGTGCAACGGAGACATGGCAGCAGGTGAGTATAACCCTCTCCCAGCACAGTGCTAGGAGAGGGGGGGTTAGGAAGCCATGGTGGGTTCCCTGGGATGGCTGTTTCTGTCTAGAGGCAGCCATAAGATTCTTTAGGTGGCTGGGTAAGGTAGGGGTTACAGTATTAGTGTAAGCCCCTGCTAGGCACTGGACTGGTGGCGCTCTCCCTGCGCTTCCTCCCTAGTGGTCTCTCACACCTTGTGTGCAGACACCAGAATAGGCAGGGAATTTGTAGTTCCAGCTCTCTCCTTCTCTGTCCTTTCTCTTGTAAGGTAACGGGTTGTGGGGTTGTTTTTTTCTGAGTGGTTTGTACCTCATATTGTTTGATCTCTTTGGCTTTATTGCAGGCTCACTTTCTTTGCTTTAATTGTGTGCTGCTTTTCCATTGTGTTTTTCTACCATGTGTGTTTATCATGTCAGATAGAGGGTGATCCTTGAGAACGAACGCTGGGGTAGCTTCTGTGACGAAATTCTTATGTGCCGTATACAACACAAAATTGGTTTTGTGAAGTTCAGGCGCAGCCTGCCAATTTGTGTATTGTATACTGTGTGCACCAGAGGGTTCTATTCCGAACTTGGCAGATCTGGCCCGAGCTCTGTTACTAGCCATTTCTGTGGCTGAACTTGCCCAGTTGGTACATTCTCAACCAGTGTGCAGTCCTTCCCCAAATTCCCCTGCACCTGAGGGGAGTGTGGAGGATTCTGATTCGCTGGGCCAGGGTCTGGCTGGAGCTGTGGTCGCAGACTCTGAAGAACTGGCCTGGGTACAAGGTTGAGTAGGTTCAGTACAGGGTTTGGTTTCTGTTTCCTCTGCATTAGACAGAATATTGGAATCCACTATGCCATCTTCCTCTCGTAAGCGCAGGTGGGTGGCTGCGCCTCAGCTGCGAAATGTGTCAGATTCTGACTGTTCTTTACATTTACATTTGTGGAGGAAGTTCCTCCTGTCCATCAGCGGGTTGAGAAATTGATACAGGCTGTTCGCCAGGTGCTGGATATTCCTGAGGCAGTAAGTAGTCTTTGAGACTGTGGAGCCTTCCCTCTTTGCACAGTGGTCAAAGAATTATTTTTCTTTTCCATCCTCCTCCCATGTGGAGGATCTGTAAGGTGAGCCTTGGTCATCACTGGATTGGAAGGTTCGTCCGGTCCACTCATGCCCAGACTGTCACGTCTTTCACTAGAAATATCACTGACTGGTATTGGCGCTACTAAGCTGAGGCGCGGAGTCTAACGCACCACCGGTGTTCACCAGGGACCCCCGCAAGGAGGTATGGGCTTTGCTGCGTGTGATGCGCAGGTCGCGGTTCTCCCAGATAGTCATTAGTGCAATGAATGGAGCATAGTCAGACAGGGCGAGTCTAAATCAGAGAAGCACAGTACCATGGAGAGAAGACAAAAAGTTATCAGGAACGGTCCAAGGGTCAGTATCAGTGCGGGCAGCGAAGTACAACGGGAGATCCGAAAGAGTAGTCAAACAAGCCAAGGTAATCAAACACAAGAGATAATCGGGAGCAAGGATACGCTGGAGCAGTGTAGAACCAATACTCTGGCACCCTAATGGTGCCAGAGAGAGGGTTAAATAGGTAGCAGCAGGAAATGGAGGAGGAGAATTTCCGGGGATTAGCCTAGCAACGGGACGTGAGCTACGGGCAGAGGGCGTCCGTCTCACGCACCCATAGGAGGTGTGGAGACGGCGCCTGACACCAGTTGCACTTTCCAGTTGCGCGGTGACTAAGGTCACTATTATCATTCTTCCAAATGCCGCCACTCTTAAGGATGATGCAGACTGTATCAGGTTGAGGGTGTCAAGACCATTTTCGTGATGGCAGGTGCCTTTTGAGGCCAGCTTTGGCATTGACTTGGGTAAACAAAGCTGTGAAGCTATAGTCAAACAGCTTTCAGAATGTTTGTTGGCCGAGAAACCGTATTCTGAACTGCTTCCTTTGGTGGAACAGATTCAAAGAGCTACGGACTACACGGGGAGGCGGGACTGATTGGGTCAAGGATCTCTGCTCTGCCGTCTTTGCTCGTTCGGACTCTCTGGCTTCAGTCCTGGGAGTCTTATGTGAAGTTTGAAAAAGCTCTTGAAGCAATCCATTATTCTTGGGGTGTTCCTTTTGGGCCTAACCTTGACACCATTATCAGTAAGGTGACAGGAGGTAAGAGTACCTTTCTTCCTGTTATTGCTCCAAAACCGCAGATGCCAAGGTTCCTGTCCTTTCGATCCTCTGCGGGGTTAGTATTCCAGAGGTCAGTTGTCCACTCCCATGGGTGGTTTGCAACATGGATGTCAGGCCTGGTCTGCTCTGTGTCCAGCTGCTAAGTCGGCAGAAAAATGATTTGCTGTGTGGGAGCCCATCTTCTTCTATTACGAGATCAGTGGTTTCAGACTGGTCCAGACGGATGCCTGGTAAGAGGAATTATGGACCGAGGGCACATGATCGATCTCCTTGGTTATCCTCCAAGGCGGTTATTTTCCATGGGGCTCCCTGTATGTCCGACAAAGCAAGAGGTCATCCACTCCCTGATTTCTTCCGAGTGGTTATTCCGGTGCAGGAATCTCAAAAAGGTTTGTGTTTTATTCCAACCTGCTTCTTGTTCCAGAGCCCTACGGTTTGTTCAAGCTGATTCTGAATCTCAAATATTTAAGTACCCAGGTGAGGGAGCCTAGATTCAAGATGGAGTCCATGTGGTCAGTGATTCACAGCATGGAACAGCGGGAGTTCATGGTGACTCTGGACATCAAGGATACTTATCTGCATGTTCCCATCTGGGAGGGTCATCAGTCCCTTCTCAGGTTTGAAGTTAAATCAGAACATTCCCAGTTCAGAGCCCTACCTTTTTACTCTGTGCACAGGTCTTCACCAAGATCTCGATGGTCATGGCTGTGCTGTTGCAATCCAAGGGGGTTAAAAATATCCCTTACCTAGATAATCTTCTTCTAAAGGCAGGGTCCGCAGTGGTACTCCAGCCCCATATCCAGGTGACAACCCAGACCCTGGAGTGTCATGGTTGGATCCTCAAACTCAAAAAGTTCAAATTGACTCCGAAACAGCGTATGATATTTGGGCCTTCTATTCAACAACCACAAACAGCAGGTGTTCTTACCTCCAGACAAAATTTAGGACTTGCGGAATATGGAAAGATCTCTGTTGGCTGACAAACAGACCTCTGTACGCTTCTGCATATAGGTTCTGGGCAAGATGGTATTGACTTTCGAGGCAGTCCAGTGCGCTCAGTTTCATGCACAGGAGTTCCAGATGGAACTCCTCTCGAAGTGGAACAGATTCCAACTGAACATTTCCAGTCAGTTGTTTCATCTTTCTCCTTGTGTGCATCAGTTGCTTCTTTGGTGGCTGCAGAAGGACAATCTCTGCAGTGGTCGCTCATTCTCTATCCGGGATTGGACTTTGGTTACAATGGATGGCACCCTTCAGGGTTGGGGTGCCTTTTGTCTTCATGCCTGTTTTCAGGGTCTTTGGACTCTCAAGGAATCCAAGCTTCCAATCAATGTATTGGAAATGCGGTTCCGTGCTCTGATCAGCGTGGGATGTTTGCTGTAGGGAAGGGCAATGAAGATAAGCGGACAATGGGACAGCGGTGGCATATCTCAAGCGCAGGGCAGCTCCAAAAGTCCTTTAGCCATGCAAAAGACGCACAAGATCTTTTGATGGGCTGAAACTTACATTCATGACGTCAAGACAATTTTTATCCCAGGGGTAGGAATCTGGGAGATGGCCTTTCTGAGCAGCCAGACTCTGTTTGATAGCAGCCAGAGATTGATAGGGACAAATAATTAAAGAAGTAAAGACAAAAAATACTTTTTTGTTTTTAAAGCGATACAGCTCGGGGCTCTCCTAATAAAAGTAAAAAGTGTGAAACATATATCTTATTATTCATGAGAGTAAAGATAAAATAGTGATTAACTGAACTGTGTCAACATTATGACTGTTGACATTTTTGTTTCCTTGTTTTAACTGTCTATTATTTTAAATGTTACCATTTCATACTCATCCCCACCAGGGGATGTGTCTGGGTGATGACTGTATCATTGTGTGTGTCAGGTTTCTATAAGGTGTGAGGATGTCACTGTTTATTTCTTCATGCAGGAGAGGGAGTATTTAGAAGGACACAAGTCTCAGTACAAGGATGAGATGATGGAGAATCACCAGCCCCTCACATCACTGGGTAAGAGGAGATTTAACCACACCCCTGTCTGTGTGTATAGGAGATGCCTTCACTACATGTAACAATATATATGTGTACAGTGTGAATTGTTTATAGTTTGTAGTTGAATTTGCCTATGTGCTTTGCTTAGTAAGTAAATGTGTGCATTACAACACAATGTGTCTCCACTAAAAAGTATACTTGACTATTATTGCTGTGGAACGTTGGGTGGAGTGTATGTAGTGGTGTAGTACCTGGTGAGGGCATTGTGTGGTAGGTTAAGGGCTTTGTTTCTATTCCTCTTATCTGGGTGTCATTACATGTACAGAGCACAATGATTGGTAAAAGAATTCTACAAAAGGTTTTGGGGAGATAATTGTGGTGAACAAATACAAGAATAAAGGGGAGAAACAGGATAGATCATATGTAATGTAGTGATGATAAAGGATGTTGAAAGATAGATGATAATGAATTCTAATGAAATGCAGAAATGTGTGTATTTTTCTATTAAAAGTAAATGACTAGATTGTATAGCAGAGTATGTGCTAATAATGACAATATGGTGAATGAATCAAAAGTGTATTGCATATTTTGTGTGCGGCTTTTTAGTATTGGTTAACCACAGAATGTGCTCTGTGGGTCGCTGGTGAATGTAAAGAAAATGAAGACAAAAGATGGGCAAAAACAACGGTGGTGTTTATTTATATAGTTTTTCTTACATCAGCATTGCTTCTTTTTGGTTATCATATAAATAGTATTTTCATAATTTCACCATTGTTTGAGACAGTGGAACATTTGTATTAATAAGCTGTTGTGTCGTAGCTAATATTACCTTTAGGGGTCCCACACTATTTGCTCACAGTTCCAATCCCCCCCCCCTCCTACTCTACACTTACACTATTATAGGAGGTGCGTGTATGCTTAGATTTTCATTCATTGTTGCAAAGTGTCAAATCGTATTATACATTCGCTGCAAGAAGGGAGATCTGGGCATTTCCAGTAATTGGCTACCAAGCATCCGACTGAATTTAGAATTTGTAGAGCTAAATTTCTCAGAGTGTTTGTCCAGACCTTCAACGATAAACACAGAAGGAAAGACCAGGGAATAAATGTATCAAAATGAGATTCTGACAAATGGACGCAGATTGCAGCGGCATCAGAGCCTGAGGGTGACCCTCTCCTATTGTCTGAAGCCCCTGGAATTCCTCTTGATAAGATCATGAGTAGTGGTGATGATGAAACACTATAATAGCTTCTGTTTTTAAGAGCGGTAGAGGGGAGGAGGAAGTGACGATGGGGGACTTGCCAATGAGTTATTCTTTTTGGAAGGTCCCTGGATGCTGTGTGGTGTGTGGGCCATGGTTTTTTTTTTGTTGTTGTTTTTTTTTTTTGTTGTTTTTTTTTTTTTGGGGGGGGGGGATTCTGGTTAAAACTGAAAGCCACAATCCCTGATAATTATACATAAGGAATAAAGGAATGGGATTTATACTCTTTCACGATATTAATAGTGATGGTAAATTTCCGTTTCATAAAGCATACCACCATTCATTTTCCCTAACCAAACTACATAAAGAGTCATCTGCTCTTATTAAAGAGGAATCGGTCTCATGTGAAGGTGGAAATCTCACTACTTTATACTCGCAGAGATCATATACAATATACATCTACGCGTGTTAAGGAGGAACCTGTATCACGTGAAGAAGGAAATCTCCCACACACTGACATTTATACACCCACAAATCATACACAGTTTATATTTACTGTTATTGAAGTGAAATCGGAATCTTCTTTCACTGGAGAACAAAGTTTTAATAACCTCAGGTATGTTCGTTGTCAGAGGAAAAATGTGAATGATCACAGTGTAGACAAATCTAGGTCGTGTTCTGATATGTGGGAAGTGTTTTACTACGAAAATAATCTTTCTTATACATCAGAGGATTCACACAGGAGAGAAACCATATTCTTACTCTGAATGTGTGAAATGCTTTACAATGAATTGGAAACTTCTTAGCCATCACAGATGTTACACAGTATGTAAAAAACCTTTACCACACTCTTGCTCTGAGTGTGGTAAATATTTTTCCTTTAAATCAAATCCTGTTGAACATCAAACAATTCATACAGGAGTTAAAATTTATTCTTGCTCTAAATGTGGGAAATGTTTTAATCAGGAATCAAACATTGTTACACATCAGAAAATTCAGAGGCGGAAAGCCATATTGTTGTTCTGAGTGTGGGGAAGCTTTTAACTAGAAACATAACCTTTATATGCATCAGAGACTTCACACAGGAGAGAAACCATATTCTTGCTCTGAATCTGGGAAAGGTTTTACAAATAAAGCATCCGTAATTAAACATCAGAGAAGTCACAAGTGAAAGGCCATACATTTGCTCTGAGTGTGGGAAAAGTTTTAACCAAAAATCAAAATTTGTTCAAATTTTTTTCACATGAATATACCAATATTTGTGTTCTGAGTTGGGAAAATGTTAGACTATGACATTGCAGTGGCATACCTCATTCATGAGGTAGGAGAAAAGAGTGTCCTGGTCATGCGAAATCCGAAGGATTTTGCAATGAGCGGAACATTCCAGCCATCGTGGCGGTATTCACTTTAGGGGTGGAATACTGGGTTGCAAATTTTCTCTTGGACATTTTCAGTTGTGGCATCTGCCTCTTAGTCCAGACCTGCTAGGTCAGGTGTCTTTCTGCTCCAGAGTTTCTGGGCTGGCTTTCACAGTGTGCCTCTTGATGCCATGATCCTTAAGGCCTAGGGCTTCCCTGACAGTGTGGCTCAGATAATGCTCTGGACTAGGAAGCCAATTTTGGTCAGGAATTTTCTCATGGTATGGAAGACGTATACTTCCTGGTGCAAACGGAAGGGGTTTCTTTCTTTTCGTTTTGGCTTGTTTACATCTCTTCTTGCTAGAGGGTGATTTGAGACTTTTTTCCTTGAAGGTCCAGGTGCCTGCCTTCTTGGGTTTCCTTTGTGAAAAATGATATTTTTACTGGAACTACAGTCTTTAGAGCGTGATGCACGTGCAGGCTCCTTACATCATCCTGGTAGTGCTTTGGATCTTATTCTGGTACTGACAGTCTTGCAGCACTTTTCATTTTCGCATATTGGATTCTGAGTCCAATAGGGAAGACTGGATGCCCACACTTTATGCTCTTTGTTTATTTCTTGATCTCATTGTTAAGGTTCTTGTTCCAGTTGTTTGTTGTTCTCTCCTCACCCTTTTTGTTCTGTAGTTCTGGTTCTGTCCATGGATGTGAACTTGATATAAAAGTAGTCCTCCATGAGACCTGGTATTAATTGTATGTTTAATACAGTGAAAGCATCTCAGTAAATGCCTTCAACTGTTTTGTGCTGATCACTCTGTCATCAAAACAGCCTTGTGAATCCTTAATAATTACTTTATATACATGTATTAAACTGCTCTATATGGCATTAAATGTGCATGGAAAACCTGACCAAAAATAAAGAGAATATGAATTAACACATTTGTAATTTACTCACACATCATTATTCACGTAGGCGATAAGCCCAGTTCTTATATACTTGTGCAGAATGTGGGACATGTTTTACCTGTAGTTCACCTGTTTTTAGATTTCAGAGATTGCACATATTTATACTCCTAATGAGAAATGTTCTGTGAACAAACCCAAACTATGTATACATCAGAAAATCCACAGGTAGAAAATGTTTGTTATTATAGAGATATAGCTTAATGTCAAAGGTGTTCTCTGTCAAATATTAATACATTGAATAAAACTTTACATGTAAGTTGATTCATCTGCTATTCCTGATCTCATTTACGTGAGAAAAGCAAGTTCTGGCATATCAGTGTATACGTTATACGCTGTATACGGTTGTAAAGAAGCGTCTGTGCAAAATTGATGCACTGTGCAAGTTTCTCATATCTTGCACTTAAGGCCCCCCCAAGTGAAATGCAGTCTTGATCAGTTTGAGATCAGGTGATTGACTCAGCCATTGCAGAATATTCCACTTCTTGGCCTTACAATCTCCTGATTTGCCTTCACAGCATGTTTTGACTGCACATTGTAGGTTCACAGCAACAACTTCTAAATGCCACACTTGGAATCGACTCCAGACCATTTGCCTGCTTCATTCATAAAGAAATAACTATTAATTTTATTACTGTAACTTGAATATGTTTTAGTAAACGGCTAAAATAATAAAAATTGTATTGGTGTCCAAATATATATGGACCTAACTAGATACTGGGCAAACAATATATTTGTGGTAGGGTAAAGGAAATGTGCTCACCTGGAAAATTGGTGAGACGCCACTTTTACGAGGTCATTACTGTATTTACTTATTTTTTTATTGTGACATTAATCAAGGACCACGTCTCTACACTAATATCATATTATCTGCCACCTTTGCCCTATTCCCTCCCAACTTTTTCCACTCCCTCTTACCTACTGCATGCCCACCTCTAGCTCACCTTTTCAGTCTGTCTGCACTGGCAAATTTCCATCCTTGTTTAAACAACATGCTCATCTCACCAAACGATATAATTTCTGGACCCAGATTACTACCACAATAGGAACTGATACAGGATACCAGGATTATCTGAGAAGCATATAGCGCTGGATACTAGGATCTGCTGAATAGGAACGGATACGGGATACCAGGATTAGCTGAGAAGCATGTTAGTGCTGGATACTAGGATCTGCTGAATAGGAACGGATATGAGATACCAGGATTAGCTGAGAAGCATGTTAGTGCTGGATACTAGGATCTGCTGAATAGGAACGGATACGGGATACCAGGATTAGCTGAGAAGCATATAGCGCTGGATACTAGGATCTGCTGAATAGGAATGGATACGAGATACCAGGATTAGCTGAGAAGCATGTAGTGCTGGATACTAGGATCTGCTGAATAGGAACGGATACGGGATACCAGCATTTCCAGGAAATGTATAGAATAACAGAAGCCAAACTGTCCAGACTGACTGACTGAAGAGCTGGCACCATATTGCCTGAACAGGTGCCTTACATAGGAAGTGAAAAGCAATCGGCCAATGGCTGCACAGCTAAATCTATATAAGATGGGATGTCTCTACCTCTGGCATCTTCTCCAGTCCCACCTATCTACTGCTCTACTATCTTGTATAACCAACTGTCTTTGTTTATTTCTGTATGAATCTTCCAATGCTACCTAAAGTTCTATGTGTCCAAAACCACACTCGTAATGTTCCTCCTCGAGAGTCACCACCTCCCCTCACTTCTCCCTCACCATCAACAAGATAATTTCCTCAGTGTGCCGAGGTCTCTGCCTTGGGTGTTATCCTCTACTGTAACCTGTGTATTACTTCTCACATCCTGACTCTCCTGCAGTCCTGTTGCCTCCACCTTGTAAATATTGTTAGATTACAATCTTCTTACCTAAGATGCAACCAAAACTATCCATTCCCTCCTCATTTCCCACATCTACAACTGCAACCTCCTCCTATATGGCATTCCCCTCACCCATCTGTCCTTGCTTCAATCCATCCTAAACGCCGCAGTAGAATTAATCTTAACTTTCTCATGCACACAGATTTATGAGTATCTGTATGTGTCTGTGCCTCAGTTTGCAATCGATTTTAGATTGTCTATACTGTATATGCTCCATATTTTATTCTGTCCTGATTTATTATTTTTATGTTCAATACTGGATTAAGCACTGTGTTTTCAAGACTGAATACTCACTGCTTGTAACACTTAGGGCCATATTCAATTGTTGGCGGTTTCCGCCGTGGAAAAACTATTACCGTTATTACGGTAATACTAAGCCAGCGAGAAAAGTACCATACTTTAGGCAGTAACACCAACAATTGAATATGCCCCTTAAGGTCTCATTTATAGTAGGTCACAATTTTTGCATGCCGAGCGTAACATTTTTGTCCTCAAAATTTTGAGTTGCACTTATCTAAGATATGTGCAAGAATGTGTTTACAGTAAAATATATTTTATTACCCCACACCCACCACCACAGGGGTGTGAGCAGAGTTACCACTGGGAAGGGGCCCCCGCTTTTTGGTTTGCAGACCCCATCTTCCTAGGGCACTGTTTCCCAAACCCAGTCTTCAGGTACCGCTAACAGTGCATGTTTTCCAGGTCACAAGTGAATAATTGGTACCACCTGTGGATCTTTCAAAATGTGTCAGTCAGTAGTGCATACACCTGTGCTCCAGCAAAGAGATATGGAAAACAAGCTCTGTTAGGGGTCCCTGAGGAATGGGTTTGTGGCCCAATGCTACCCTCTTCACGCTGGCTGGCCACCCACGGGGGCCTTCCTATGCCAGGGAAGTCTACCCAGTACCTTCTAGGATTCGTATAGTCACTCAGGCAAATACAGTTATAAAAATACAACAGTACATTTATTGTCATACAAACAACACTAGAATATTATGTACACACAGTAAATAAATGCCAGGCAGGTTTACCACATCATCTGTTCCCTTACCCCAATAGCTTAAGGAGTTATAGTCACCTGGCTGTCCAGACTTCACAACCCAAACATCTCTCTCAGCTGCATATATAGACTCTAGTAGAGAACGACAACTCAAAACTAGATCTTGCACTCTTCATCAATGAAATCATAGAATGAACACCCCCTCCCCCCAGGAGTGGCTCCTTATATATCAGGTTTAATTTCCACAGTCTTTCCCCTCCCTGGGCAAACCCCTGGGTCTATTCTTCTTAACCATTGGTCAGTGCTGGACTAGGGGAGGTTGGAGAGGGCAGTGAAGATGAGCTGTTCTTCCACATAACCTCCCCTGTTAGATGGCCCGTCTGGACTAGCCTGGTGAGAACAATGGACACTAATTAGTTTTCCCACTCCAGCACCTGGCAACCTGATCCCTACCCATAATCCCCCTGGCTTCACTTTAAAGACAATGAATAACCTTATTGCAAGTCATCAATATATAATTCACAATTTACATATTTACAATGAGCTACAATATCCCCTTAGCCACATGTAAATGGACAATGCAGCTGTAATCTGGTGAGCTGGGGAACAAAAGCAAGGGCTATAAAAAGTACTTTCTATAATCCACATTATGTGAGAAACGAGAAACAGAATGGTTAGCGTTATCACACTCGTTTCGTCACAACTGCCCTAGGGGACCCTCCAACCCCCGCCGCCTCTTCGCCACCTTCAGCACTCTCCTGGCCCCTCCCCCTCCTCCCAGACTGCTTTCGACTTCACCTCCTTTTTCTCCTCTAAAATTGAGGCCATCCCTTGCTCACCCCCCCCCACTCCTCCGTCCTCCCCCCTCAGCCACCTTTCCCTCTACTCCTTCCGCCCCACCTCGGGCGAGGAGGTCCACTCTCTCATCTCATCCTCCCCCCCCCCCCTCTACCTGTCCCCTGGATCCCATCCCCTCCCACCTTCTTCGCTTCCTTTCCCCCACCACCTGCTCCCACCTCGCCCACCTCTTTAATCTTTCCCTCTCTTCCGGCATCTTCCCCTCCTCCTTCAAACATGCTCTTGTTCCCCCATTCTTAAGAAACCTAACCTTGACCCCACCTCTCCCTCCAACTATCGACCCATATCTCTCCTCCCCTTTGCCTCCAAAATTCTCGAAAGGCTCGTCTGCAGCCGTCTCTCCTCCTACCTTTCTGAACATTCCCTCCTTGATCCTCTCCAGTCTGGATACCGCCCCCTTCACTCCATTAAAACTGCCCTGGCTAAAGTCACCAATGACTTCCTCTCTGCTAAAGCCAGGGGCCACTTCTCCCTTCTCATCCTCCTCGACCTCTCTGCAGCCTTCGACACCGTCGACCACCCCCTCCTCCTCCACACCCTCCAGTCCTTTGGCCTCTCCGGCCCAGTCTTGTCCTGGTTCACCTCTTACCTTGCTGATCGTTCCTTCTCCGTCACCACCTCTGGGTCTCTCTCCCCCTCGTCCACCCTTCAGGGCTCTGTCCTGGGACCCTTACTCTTCTCTCTATACACCTCTTCCTGGGTGAACTCATCAGCTCCTACTGCCTCAACTACCACCTCTACGCCGACGACACTCAACTATACCTCTCCTCTCCTGATCTCTCTCCCTCCCTCCTCTCTAGAGTGTCCGCCTGCCTCTCTGCCATCTCCTCCTGGATGTCCTCTCGATTCCTCAAACTTAACCTCGCCAAAACTGAACTCATAGTCTTTCCTGTCTCACACCTCGCCCCCTTCCGACCTCTCTATCACTGTCGACAACACCTCTATCTCCCCTGTCCCCCAACTTCGCTGCCTCGGTGTCATCCTCGACTCCTCTCTCTCCTTTGGCCCCTACATTCTCTCTTGCTACTGTTACCTCCTCCTCACTGGCCTCCCCCAATCTCATCTCGCTCCCCTTCGTTCTGTACTTAACGCAGCCGCTAGGCTCATCTTCCTTTCTCACCGCTCCTCGTCTGTCTCCCCCCTCTACCAATCCCTTCACTGGCTCCCCTTCCCCTACAGAATCCTCTTCAAGCTCCTCACTCTTACATACAAGGCCTTTGCCAACTCCACTGCACCCTACATCTCCTCCCTCCTCTCTATTCATGCTCCATCCCGTCCCCTCCGATCTGCCAATGACCGTCGCCTCTCTTCCCCCCTTACCACCTCCTCCCATGCGCATATCCAAGACTTCGCCCGCGCTGCCTCCCTCCACTGGAACAAGCTCCCTCCCTCCATCAGAACTTGCCCTAATCTGTCCTGTTTCAAATGGGCTTTAAAAACCCACCTTTTTCTTAAACCCTTTCGGTCTCCCACTTAACTTCCTACCTTTTCTTCTGCCTCTTCCTCTCACTCCCCTTCCCTCATAGTTATCCTCCGTTCCTCCTTCTCTCCCTCCCTCCCCCGTGTCTCTCTTGTCTGTCTACCCCGCCCCTTAGATTGTACGCTCCTTTGAGCAGGGTCATCTCTCTTCCTGTCTCCACCACTTTTAACTCTGCTCTCCAGTTATCAGCCCTACTCCTCGAGGACCCTCTAACCCCCGTCCCCCCTCGCTCCCTCCTCTTCCTCTGGGAGTTTCCTTGTCACCCGTGCCCTCCCTCCTGGGATCCGTCGAATGCGGACTCTCCCCTCCCCCTACCCTAGCGTTGAGCTCATTGAGTTACTGTGATTATTGTTTACTGTACTGTGCTGTCTCACCTTGTATTGTAATTTTGTTTGTCCCTGTACGGCGCCACGGACACCTAGTGGCGCCCTATAAATAAAAATTAATAATAATAAAAATTAATAATAATAATAGGGGATCCAGCCACCGTACTGACCAGCCTAGGGTTGGTTGTGATTAGCTGCGGGTTCCCCTGCTATAGTGCCACCAGTCTAGTGCTGGTACTAGTAGAATCTGGCCCAAGTTTGAATGTGTTTTGGAGGGAGAAAGGGAAAGCCTTTTCTTTGTTGATTTTTTTTTTTATGTATGAACTGTTTTGTGCCGGCGGGTCCGGTGGCTGTATTGCCGCTAGGTCCACCAATATTGCACTTAGACTGTCGACATTGTGACTGTCGATTTTGCTACCTGTCGACAGTCCCAATGTCCACATTTTAACCAAGTCGACACACAAGCTGTCGAGTGGCAGGCTGTCACCCTTTTGGTGTCAACAGTCTGACTGTCAACAGATTCACCGTCGCCAGAATGACTACAGCCCATATTTTATGTATATTCTTTGATGAAATAGACCATTTGTTGGACTTATCACGTCTTATGACCAATAACTTATTTAGAACAGGGTTTTGAAATCCACTGGTTGGTTAACACCTGTATTGCCAAACCAGACTGCCTGTTTGTTTTGTTATAGATGCTGTAGGTGAAAGCTCTTATTGTGTATTCAGCATGGTGGATATTGGTAAATGTGTGATAGGGCTTATTCTAAACCAATCTGATAGTGGGTGTCCCTCTGTGCTTACATTATTATGATGGGGCACTTGTAAATGACTAAATAGCCATCTAAGATCTGTTGATGTAGTGCATTTGACCATATTGGGTCTAATTCATTAGCGGACGTATCTGCAGATTTTGTGCGTATTGTGCGTAAAACCACTGCACATGCCCAGAACTTGGGAGTTGCATGCGAAAAAGACTGATATACGGACGCACAGGCAAGCAAAGTACTTGTAAAAATGAGCTCAAGGACCACTTACGACACCGTACGTCTTTGGGAGGAAAAAGGGGCGTGCGATGGGCGGGCACCACTGGGAAATACTCCAAAAGTAGGCGTTTACCTCAGGATGTGTTTGATTAATACTCTGCTGCACACAACAATTTTTAAGTAATACCACACGTAACATTTGCACAAGCTCGGTGTCATGTCTAAGTACAAGGTGATAGTGGTAGTGCTGGATAAACACAGCTCTGTCACACTCGGCATGTGATAACACAGCCAACCATACACCTGCATTCACTTCTCTCATAAAAAAAACATTGGAAAAGATTTACTGATAAACATTTGCAATTGTCGGGAGTTTAAAGTGGTTGTTGTGATAAATTTTACATATATATATATATATATATATATATATATATATATATATATATATATATATATATAGCAAATTCATTTATTTACCTGTTTTTTTTCTCTTGAGATGTACGCCTTATACAGTGTTTTTTTTAAATGACCAAACTGTATTGAATCTGAGAAGTGTTTGGTGGCTATGGGGGTGTGTGTGTGTGTGTGTGTGTGTGTATGTATATATATATATATATATATATATATATATATATATATCCACCAAAAAGTATTAGTTCTGTGGCTACTACTGTGTTTAGCATACCATGAACCTTTGCAGAGAGTTGCAAGTTATGTCACACTTCCCACCTCTGCTGATCCCGGCAAAAGAGTATACAAAGTAGACAAAGCGAAGTAATATATGTTGCCAATATGATCTAAGTTTGCAAATCTATTGTTTTTCTTTCTTTTTTTTTTTCTTTACAGCTCAAGAAGACAGCCATATTTTGTCCGCAACAGCAGAAGAGCCCACTCGCCCAGTTGAAAATCCCCCATCCCTACCGTATATTTTAAAAAACATAAAAAAATATCAAAGAAAATTAAAAAAATATGTGAAGTTGTTAGAAAAATATTATTCCCAATAATTTGTTTTCCTTTATTTAGGTTGTTTAGCTAATAAAAAAAAATTGTTACATACATTGGTGTGAGTGTTCTTTATACAAATAAATGGAAATGTGTTCATGTAAATTTGGCCTATAATAAAGGGACATTTTGAACATAAATTAGTATTAAATATACATTTGTCCCTTTCTACCAGGTTTTAAGTCCCTAAATTTATTAGCAGTATTACTACAGGCACAAGCAAACTCCATGGCTGCAGAGCCATGCTGGGACCTATACAGAAAGAAACATTTAAATACAATACAAACAAGTGTAAACATCATCTTTCATGTCAAAAATGACACACACATTATTGGTCACCTACATAATATTGTGATTCAAATAAAACAAAAACCCCGGTAGATGATGCAAACTTAGCTCCCCTGCAAAGTAAGCTTTTTGTTACATCATTTATATTATTTAAAATGTATGTTATTATACATTGAAATTTATAAAAAATACTTCAGTTAAGTAGATTTTGTGTTTGATAAATAAGGAGTCACCTTAACTCAATGTTTAAGTTTAATGTGCAGGACAGTTAAGTATTACTATTAATTATTATTAATTTATATTTCTATAGTAATCTCTATTATATAATGTAAAACACAATAATGTGGTATGTACCCAAGAATGGTTCTGCACAGTACACTCATAATAATTATTACAAAATAAACTCGGGTCATCTCAACACTAAGCAAGTCAACGGAACTGATTTATTTGTATACAGATTTTTCATAGAGTATTTAAAATTCATAGCCCATGCTGCCCACAGCGCGTGGTTTCCGCGATCGACTGCAGATGTCTGCTACGTCACTTTTTACGTAACGTACCTGACTTGCGACCGTATCTTGGTACGTATCTTGAGATCTGTTGCTTGATGAATTTGGCTGTATGTTGTTTGCGCTCATATGCGTATAATAACTACATAGCCAAAAGTATGAGATCATCTGAACATCACATCCATAAGAGCTTGTTGAACATCTGATTCCTAACACATGGGCATTAAAATGGAGTTGGTCTACCCTTTGGTGATATAACAGTATTCACTCGTCTGGGAAGTTTTTACAATAAATTTTGGAATGTGACTGATTTGCATCCATTCATCAACAAGAGCATTAGTGAGGTCGGTGATGAGGCCCGGCTCGCAGGTGGCTTTCCAATACGTCCCAAAGGTATCCGATCAGGTTGAGGTCAGGGCTCTGTGTGGGCCAGTGAAGTTCTTCCACACCAAACACGGTAAACCTTTTTTTGATGGACCTCGCTTTATGCATTGTCATGCAGTCCTGTTTCACAACAGGAAAGGGTCTTCCTCAAACTGTTGTCACACATTTAGAAGCGCACAATTCTCTAGAATGTCATTGTATATTGTAGCATTAACATTTCCTTTCATTGGAAATAAGGGTCCCAGGCCAAACCATTGTTCCTCCTCCACCAGCTCACCCGCTCGCTCCTTCCTGCCTGCATCCCGGCTGTCATGACAACTGCCGGGATGTCACTTCCAGGACCTCTGTTTATTTTTTATCTTTTTCATTTATTTATATAGCGCCACTAATTCCGCAGTCCCTGCCCCATTGGAGCTTCCAGCCTAAATTCCCTAACACACACACACACAGACAGACCCACACGCTGAGACACACACACACAGACAGACTAGGGTCAATTTGTTTGCAGCCAATTAACTACCAGTATGTTTTTGGAGTGTGGGAGGAAACCGGAGCACCCGGAGGAAACCCACGCAAACATGGGGAGAACATACAAACTCCACACAGATAAGGCCATGGTCGGGAATTGAACTCGTGACCCCAGTGCTGTAAGGCAGAAGTGCTAACCACTTGCCACCGTGCTGTCCCTGCCGTTACAATTTAAAGTATACATAATATATGGCACCTGCTGTCTAAATATAATAATATAACATATAATAGGCAATAACAATTCCATCATGATAAAAAAAATTGTGAAGCAAAGAGGAAAATGGTACAAAAGTATATTTTTTCATGATTATTTTCCTAAATTTCCCTAAGGCACCCCTGGTAGTATATCCTAAAATGTTACATATGGTTTGTATACTATCATCATCATCATCAACATTTATTTATATAGCGGCAGCAGATTCCGTAGCGCTCTACAATTGGGAACAAACAGTAATGAAACAATACTGGATAATACATACTGTTACGAGCCGCGGCGGTACTCACAGCCGCTGCGGCTCTCTTCCAGTGCCCTCTAGCGTCCCGGCCGTCACCTTGACGACCGGGACATCACTTCCGGGCAGGACCCGACCGTTGCTAAGGTAATGGTCGGACGCTTCTTGTGTAGGAAGCCGGTCGCGTGCGTGCAAATAAGTCCCAGACTGTGGGCTGATTAATGTGCAATCCAAACCGGCCTGTGTGTGATTTCAGGGATGAACCAATTGGTTGGTCTAAGTATTTAAGGCAGGGAGGGCTTAGCCTCCCTACCGGTTGTAGCGTTTCTGTCCCAGTCTTACTGACATGCTCCTGTTTGCTGTACCCTCTCCTGTGGATACTCTGTTGGATTTCCTGTGTATGACCCCTACTTGGATTTTGGACTCTGCCTGTTTGCTTGTAACCCTGACCCTTTTGGCCTGTACCTTGGACCTTGCTACTTTGCCTGTGACCCCGACCTCTGACGTGTTTACTGACTACCCTGCTTGCCTGTGACCCTTGACCTTGGCTATTATTTTGACCACCCGCTGCTTTCTACCAGTCATCTGGTTGGCCGCTGTGGTCCTGTATTACCAACCCACACTACATCTGGAGCTAAGTCCTGGGGGCATCTGAGTACCGGTGAGCACATCAAGCTCTAAGGGAAAGGCGGCGGCTATAGGTGAAGACCTCCGTCATCTAGTTCTGTGGGTTGGTGATCAGGCCAGCAGCCTAACACATACGTAGAGATAAGAAGTCCCTGCTCGCAAGCTTACAATCTATAGGATATACACCACTGTGATGATACCGGGCTTAATGTAACCCTCTGCACCACACAGCTGGCCTACCTGGTAGCTATCCAAGGTTCAAAATCACCCAGGCAAATATCCAAAATAAATAAGTTTATTTTACAAAATGGTAGCACCAAACAGCAATAAACATCTTTAAATAATAACCGCAGAAAATAACTCTACAGTCTGGCACAGACAACATACAGGGTATAATGAAAACACCTCACCAGTATCCTAGCCACTCTCAGGGACTGCTGTCCATCCATTCAAGCTTATCCTCATCTCTCCTTTGAGGCTACCAGCAAGGTAGTGGTCCTGAGTCACTGTCACTCCCAAGACCTGGACAGGTAGATCAGGGCAAAGGAAGTACTCCAGGGACCGATTGTCTCTTTCCTGTCATGGGCAGAGATCCATATCTCAATGCCAGCCTGACTTCAGCTATCACTCGGTAGTGAATGCCAATTTGCTGTTCTCTAGAGCTCTCTTAAGTGCAAGAATAACCTCCTCAGTTATTTCAGGACCTCCCTGATCGGTTCTTTTCTGTTTACCTTTTCACAGGTAAACATAGAGACCAAGGGATAGCAGAGGAGCCACTCTTGATATAATTAAGGATAGGTATTGTTCCGTGGCTATACAGCACAGTTTGTTTAAACAGTAGAGATCACAATCCCGGGACCCAGCATCCTCCTCTCTCCTGCCGCTTGTCACTAAATGTCCAGCATGATGACGTCACGCCCAACATTCAGTGAGAAGCGAGGAGGGAGGATGCTGGCTCCTGGGCGCTGCCGGATTGGTAAGTTTTTTTTTATTGTTTTTTCTCTTCCTGGCCGCAGCACCCCTGTGACAGCACACACTTTGGGGACCGCTGGTATAAGGTATTTGGGCTGTATAAGTATTACAGTAATGTGGGATATAACAGTATAGATAATATATATTATTAGTATAAGGTATCTGGGCTGTATAAGTATTACAGTAATGTGGGATATAACAGTATAGGTAATATATATTATTAGTATAAGGTATTTGGGCTGTATAAGTATTACAGTAATGTGGGATATAACAGTATAGGTAATATATATTATTAGTATAAGGTATCTGGGCTGTATAAGTATTACAGTAATGTGGGATATAACAGTATAGGTAATATATATTATTAGTATAAGGTATCTGGGCTGTATAAGTATTACAGTAATGTGGGATATAACAGTATAGGTAATATATATTATTAGTATAAGGTATATGGGCTGTATAAGTATTACAGTAATGTGGGATATAACAGTATAGGTAATATATATTATTAGTATAAGGTATATGGGCTGTATAAGTATTACAGTAATGTGGGATATAACAGTAAAGGTAATATATATTATTAGTATAAGGTATCTGGGCTGTATAAGTATTACAGTAATGTGGAATATAACAGTATAGATAATATATATTATTAGTATAAGGTATCTGGGCTGTATAAGTATTACAGTAATGTGGGATATAACAGTATAGATAATATATATTATTAGTATAAGGTATCTGGGCTGTATAAGTATTACAGTAATGTGGGATATAACAGTATAGGTAATATATATTATTAGTATAAGGTATTTGGGCTGTATAAGTATTACAGTAATGTGGGATATAACAGTATAGGTAATATATATTATTAGTATAAGGTATCTGGGCTGTATAAGTATTACAGTAATGTGGGATATAACAGTATAGGTAATATATATTATTAGTATAAGGTATCTGGGCTGTATAAGTATTACAGTAATGTGGGATATAACAGTATAGGTAATATATATTATTAGTATAAGGTATATGGGCTGTATAAGTATTACAGTAATGTGGGATATAACAGTATAGGTAATATATATTATTAGTATAAGGTATATGGGCTGTATAAGTATTACAGTAATGTGGGATATAACAGTAAAGGTAATATATATTATTAGTATAAGGTATCTGGGCTGTATAAGTATTACAGTAATGTGGAATATAACAGTATAGATAATATATATTATTAGTATAAGGTATCTGGGCTGTATAAGTATTACAGTAATGTGGGATATAACAGTATAGATAATATATATTATTAGTATAAGGTATTTGGGCTATATAAGTATTACAGTAATGTGGAATATAACAGTATAGGTAATATATATTATTAGTATAAGGTATCTGGGCTGTATAAGTATTACAGTAATGTGGGATATAACAGTAAAGGTAATATATATTATTAGTATAAGGTATCTGGGCTGTATAAGTATTACAGTAATGTGGAATATAACAGTATAGGTAATATATATTATTAGTATAAGGTATCTGGGCTGTATAAGTATTACAGTAATGTGGGATATAACAGTATAGGTAATATATATTATTAGTATAAGGTATTTGGGCTGTAGAAATATGCTGGTAATGTCAGTATAAAGCTGTTATAATATGATGTCAGTGCTCCCTGCACCACATCTGTGTAAGAATAAAACAAACCACTCCGAGAAACCACGCCCACTGGCTAGCATAGACACGCCTCTTTTGAACAGCTGACTTCCTCAAACGATGAGGCTGCTCTGTCTACGGTTACACACAGCGGCGGCCATTTTGTCGAAGCCTTTGGAGCTCATAATACAACAGGGACAAGGCACAGACCGGAAGTACTTCCGGGTGAGAAGTGAGTGACATAAAGCGGAGACCTCGCGTTTATGTGTCTGGCAGCAGGTAATATTTATTATTACAGTACAGGTGGAGCAGACTCTGGTGCCGTGTTATTATTATACAGGGGGAGCAGACTCTGGTGCCGTGTTATTATTATACAGGTGGAGCAGACTCTGGTGCCGTGTTATTATTATACAGGGGGAGCAGACTCTGGTGCCGTGTTATTATTATACAGGTGGAGCAGACTCTGGTGCCATGTTATTATTATACAGGTGGAGCAGACTCTGGTGCCGTGTTATTATTATACAGGTGGAGAAGACTCTGGTGCCGTGTTATTATTATACAGGTGGAGAAGACTCTGGTGCCGTGTTACTATTATACAGGTGGAGCGGACTCGGGTGCCGTGTTATTATTATACAGGTGGAGCAGACTCTGGTGCCGTGTCATTATTATACAGGGGGAGCAGACTCTGGTGCCGTGTTATTGTTATACAGGTGGAGCAGACTCTGGTGCCGTGTTGTTATTATTATACAGGTGGAACAGACTCTGGTGCCGTATTATTATTATACAGGTGGAGAAGACTCTGGTGCCGTGTTACTATTATACAGATGGAGCGGACTCTGGTGCCGTGTTATTATTATACAGGGGGAGCAGATTCTGGTGCCGTGTTATTGTTATACAGGTGGAGCAGACTCTGGTGCCGTGTTATTGTTATACAGGTGGAGCAGACTCTGGTGCCGTGTTATTATTATACAGGTGGAGCAGACTCTGGTGCCGTGTTATTATTATACAGGTGGCGGAGACTCTGGTGCCGTGTTATTATTATACAGGTGGAGCAGACTCTGGTGCCGTGTTATTATTATACAGGTGGAGCAGACTCTGGTGCCGTGTTATTATACAGGTGAAGCAGAATCCGGTGACCTGGGTAAGGGTCACTATGTGATGTCTCCTCTATGTAAGCTCCTGTAGGGATATTAGTGATGAATCATCTCTATTTGTTAGGTGAGGGGCCTCCTGACATCTCCATACTCATGGAGTGTATTATATGTTATAGTATATTATATGTTCCTTCCCTGTCATTGTCCTATTCCTACATGTATACGGTCACATATATATATTTTCCAGGAGGACTGTTCTGCTGTCTGGCTGGTTTTAATATAATTTAATAATATATAATCTTTTTCTCTTACTGTCCTGTTCTAACATAACATGCACACTCTGGCATAAACTATATACTTTATATAGTTTATGCCAGAGTGTGCATGTTATGTTAGAACAGGACAGTAAGAGAAATATGATTATTATATCTTAAATGTAATGCTGTAATATGCATGGTGTGACAAAGTAAATCCTGTTAATATCGATCCATTATGTACATTGTACAGAACATTCAGCACATACCCATCTTAATAATAATACCGCATAATGCGTCCGTATAATGACTGGTATAACTGCATATAGCTTCATATAAGTGAGCCTCTTACTTCTATTTCTGTAACTTTTTGTCTTTACTACTATCCCATCTACAAGGCAGAGTCTATATCACCTGATTGTCACATGGAGGATGGACACGTACAGGAGTCACAAGACTGAGAATATTTTAAACATCACCTTGGAAATCATCTACCTGCTGACTGGAGAGGTGAGGGATTCTGGGAATATCTCGGTGACATCACTATTATCTCTATTAATAAATCATGAACCTAGCTGGAGATGTGAGGGATTCTGGGTAATGTTACGGTGACATCACTCATATGAACCTGACTGGAGAAGTGAGGGATTCTGGGAATATCTTGGTGACATTACTACATCTGTGAGCAGCAGAGGAAGTAACTAGACCAGGGCCCAGTAACAGTGGAATACAGTGAGGGCTTGTGATGATTAGTGGTGAAAGGAGAACTGGGGGGACTTGGAAGATAAAATGAAATAGGGAGTTTTTGTGATGAGAAGAGTCTAGTAATGTAACGTTGTATTTGTGAGATTGTACAGAATGGTAAAGGACCTCATTATGTGCATTTAATTTAATATAGATATTGATGGAATCCAAAGCTACAGAAGGACATGAACTCCCATAGTCTCTGCTGTGGAGATTGTATCACATAATATTGATGCTAAATTACAACAAATTGCTGTTAGACTGCAACATCAGATTTATCCTGAAAAGGGAACTATTCTGTAGTCTTCTTATTACCATTCTCACAAAGAATGGAGCTAACTCCAACCAGTGACCATCAGAGGCCACTTCTGCTTTCTTCATTTTAAGAAGGAATTTTTTTACTGCACTTGTCTTAACCCTTTTTAGAGGTGGATTCTCTCTACGTTGTGGGTAGGAGTGATATTATCTCAGTGCAACAACTCTGGGTTCTGTCATCATAATTTTACTTTTTGCAGCAAACCTCCCAAAGCCTTATCTGTGTATAATTCACAAGCAAAATCTTTCAGGACGATTTATTTAGTAGATTAAAAGTGTTGCGTTGTAAAAGAACACTCTTGGGTCAAAGCATTCAACGTTCATGCTCTTCTTTTGGTCATAATATGTAATGTAACACATTTTTTGTAACCAAAGAGCGCACAGTGGCCACCCATAAGATGTAGTTACAATAACGAACCTGTCTCTGTGTGTCTGACAACTGTCACGAGTGCACCCAGCTGATAGCAACTTTCCTTTAGTCGTTTCTTGTATTGAAGATCCTACTTAGATGCTCTCTGTGATATTTGAGCATGAGATCAGACACTTGCCCATGATGTCAGGCGCTTCTCTATTTAAACACACTGGGCCTGATTCATTAAGGAAAGTAAGGCAAATAAATAAGTAAGTTTTCTCCTGGACAAAACCATGTTACAATGCAAGAGGTGCAAATTAGTTTATTATTTTGCCTGTAAGGAATATACTGTCTGTTTTTTCATGTAGCACACCAATGCTTGATAGCTTATTTGTATACTGAAATTTAAAGTTGATCTAGGACATTCCCTACCCCAACTATAAATCTGTCCCCACATTTTAAATTTACCTCCCCACTCCAATGCAACATGGTTTTGCCAAGGTGCAAAGTTGCTCATTTTTTTGCTTTACTTTCCTTAATCACTCAGAGCCACTCAGTCTATTCTCTGGTGCTTGAACAATTGGTTGTGTTAGTGTTTGTTGTTCTCAAATATTAATATCTGACTTTCTGTAACATTAATTCATGAGAGTATGTGGTTACATCTGTGGCCATATTTGGAGGGTCTGTGACTCAGTGAAGGGGGTCTACTCTTTATGCTGAATTTTTCTCTCTTTAACACACAGGATTACACAGTAGTGAAGAAGAAATCTGATCAGTGTGTGATACCCAGTAGCCGTCCCCGTGTGTCAGGGGGATTGAGCAGGACCCAGAGCCCCATCACGGAGCCTCCACCTCACTCACTGATACATGAGAGAAACAATGACCAGAGGATTCTAGAACTCACCAACAAGATCATTCAGCTGCTGACTGGAGAGGTGACTGCTGGGAAAGGGACATTATACAGTAACACCAGGGATGTGTCTGGGTGATGACTGTATCATTGTGTGTGTCAGGTTCCTATAAGGTGTCAGGATGTCACTGAAGGACAGAAGGGTCTGTACAAGGACGTGATGATGGAGAACCGCCAGCCCCTCACATCAGTGGGTAAGATGAGACTTTAGTTCATTTTAAAGGAGAGAGCAGTTGTGATGGTCACCTATATACACATCATCTGATAATCCCATATAAACAATGTATTCAGTCACTGTGTGTTTCCTACAGATGGATCCAGTAACAGAGATTCCCCAGAGAGATGTCCGCATCCTCTATATTCACAGGATGACACAGCGGAAACTCACAATATCCTACAGGACTATCAGGTAGATGGAATTGAGGGTCTCACCAAATACTAAAATATCAAAGTGACTTTTGCCTATTTGATTTGTAGACTAGCTTTGTGGATCTTGTACATTAATAATATTTTGCTTACTCACAATTCATTAAAATCGGACATTATTGATGCTTGTTAGTTTTATTGTTTTGTGGGTAATTTAGGGTTATAATCTGATAGAAATTAAAGTAGAAGATACAGTCGGAGAAGAAGAGACGCATGTGAGGGGTGATCAGCAGTGTAAGGAGGAGGAAATCCCTACAGATATCAGCACAGGTGAGTAATAAACACTAAAGACAGAAAAGAGTTACATTCTCCTTTGTAAGACCCATCAGAATAATCATATGCACACAGGGCCTGATTCAGAGATAGGCGAACGCCCGTTTGTGTAGTGTATCATTATGACTGTCATTTATTGTAAAATAGAGAACAGTTATGAGGGCCAATTAGTGTGATGAAACAAGGTATTAATATCCCCTAAACCAGTCTGAACTTCGTTTCTCACACAGTGTGGAATATAAAAACATACTCTTTCTAGCCCTCTGGTTCCCCATATTTGTCAGTCATATTTAAACTTGTATATATTGTATTTGTAAGTAGTGAATGTCTGGCAGCATGATTTTCCCATCTTGTGTATACATGCAGACTAGCCCTTTGTTTCAACCTAGGCAAAATGATTATTGTCCACTATTTCCATATGAATGTACTTACCAGGGGTCTCATGTGTTAAGATGTTAAGATAGAGCTCTTTGTTTAATTAGAGAGGACTGCATTGTGTATTTAAATGTAACGTCTCTGGATTGTGATCGCTTCTGTTTAAACAAACTGCTGTATTACGAGGAGAACAATATCTGTTCCTAATTGTATCAAGATGAAATCATCTGCTATCTGTGAAAAGGTAAATACAGAAAAGGACCAATCAGGCAGACAGGTTCTGGAACTCCTGAGAAGGTCATTTCTACCTTTAAAAGTCTACTCCCGACAAAAGCATATGGCCATTCGCTAGCCAGTGATCGCTACAGTCGAACTGACCTAGTAGAATGAGCCTGTAAGGCCATCAAGAATCGGAGAACCCTTCGACAGATAAGCCTGATGAACAGTTGCCGTAATTCATCTACCTATTGTTTGTTTATTGGCTGTCCAGCCACACTTACGAGCATCCTACAACACTAAGAGAGCGTCAGTCTTCCTAACTGAAGCTATACGATCCACATAGATCCGTAAGGCTCTAACCACATCCAGAGGTATAACAGAACTCTGACTACTGGATGGAGAACTCTGAGACAAGAGACTCCAGAGGTTTGAACGGTGAATTTTGTAAAGCCGTTGACACCAAGTACCATGGTACTACTGGAGGAACAAAAGGTGGTTGAACATGAAGAACCCCCTGAAAAAATGTCTGAACATATGGTATCAGGGCCACCCTCCTTTGGAAATAAATAGACAAAGCCGAAACCTGAACCTGCAGGGATGTCAAACGTAGTCCTTTTTTGTCCAAACCTTCCTGCAGGAATTCTAGCACCCTAGCCAACTGGATGAAAGCAGTCTGTACTTGTTTTGTCTCACACCAACAGATATTTGTTTTTATCATCATCATCATTTATTTATATAGCGCCACTAATTACGCAGCGCTGTACAGAGAACTCATTCACATCAGTCCCTGCCCCATTGGAGCTTACAGTCTAAATTACCTAATATAGACACACACTCACACACAGACAGAGAGGGAGACAGACTGACAGAGAGGGAGAGACTAGGGTCAATTTTGATAGCAGCCAATTAACCTACCAGTATGTTTTTGGAGTGTGGGAGGAAACCGGAGGACCCGGAGGAAACCCACGCAAACACAGGGAGAACATACAAACTCCACACAGATAAGGCCATGGTCGGGAATTGAACTCATGACCCCAGTGCTGTGAGGCAGAAGTGCTAACCACTACGCCACTGTGCTGCACATATACAATGGTAATTCCTACAAGACATGGATTTCCGAGCTTTGATCATTGTCTGGATGACCCTTTCCAACAGACTCTTCTGTCTAAGAATCGAGGATTCAACTGCCGAGCCGTCAAAGCTAGCCGTGCTAGGTCCTGATGGAAAAGCGGACCCTGGTTGAGAAGAACTTTCCTGAGAGGAAGATGCCAAGATCTTCTCGACCAGTCTGGTGCCAGAAGAATTTCTGCAAACCCTTTTGAATCTGATCTGTTTCAAGATCCGAGGCAACATTGAAATTGAAGGAAATAGATACACTAGACTCAACCTCCAGGGCACCGTCATGGCGTCCACCAAAAACGCCTGAGGGTCTCTCAGTCTGGCACAATACCTGTCCACATCTCTGGATGAAGGGAGAATTCTCCCAGCTGTATTGCATGCCGACTCTGGTAATGGGCTTCCCATTTGTCCACCCCTGGTATGGAGATCGCTGAAATGTCAGGAACCTGCTGCTCCGCTCAAGTCATGATCTTGGTAGTTTCTCTCATGGCCAGGGATTTCTTTGTTCCCCCTGGTGATTGATGTACTCTACCGTTGTGGCGTCTGATTAGATTCGAATAGGTCTGTGTGCAGCCTGAGCTGTGCCTGGACCAGAGCATTGTACACTGCCCTTAACTCGAGAACATTGATGGGCAACCTTGCCACCTCTCGAGTCCAGAAATCCTGCAATCTGAGTTAAAAGGTCACTGCCCCCCAGCCTAATAGGCTGGCATCTGTGGTAACAATTGTCAATTCCCAAACTAAGAAAGGACATCCTAGGTTGAGATACTCTGCCTGTAACCATCACATCCAGGACTGATGAGTTGCTGGTGAGAGGCAGAAAAATTGTATTTCCAGGCGAGTGTCAGGAGCCGTGGCGGCCGCGGCTCCCTTCTCCAGGATCCCAGGCTGTCATACTAACAGCTGGGAGGCCTCCTCCACTTTCACGTCCAGGCCGTCACCTAGGCTACAGCCAAGATGCTCTCAGTGTATGCGCCACGGCAAATAGGCAGCCGGGTGCGTGTGCAGATGGACCCACTGTTTGCTCAGCCCCCTTCGAGCAATAGGAGGAGTGCTGAGCTTATTAATTAAGCAGCTCATGGTGGCATATTAATTAAGCAATCCTTGCCCCTGATTGGGTAACCTCTGTATATAAGGCAGAGAGGACTTAGCCTCCCTACCGGTTATAGCTTCTGGACCCCTGGTTGCTGACCTGCTTTATGTTCCTCTGCACTCTGTTGCTATTTGGATTGACCTTTTCTTTGTGACCCTTGGCTTGTATTCAGCTTTTCTGCTGATTGCCCTGACTTCTGGTCTCTGGACCTGTTTCCGGGATATCCTTGTTTGCTGTCAGTCTTGACCTTATTGCATGTTCCTGACTATTCTGTCTTCTTCAGATCCTGGCCTGTCTACTGACTAATCGCTAACATCCAGATTAGCTCCTCCTACCTGTCCGCTGTGTTGTTGCTCATAAACTTGCACTATATTAGAGGTAAGTCCTGGTGGCATCCAAGTACCCGTGAGCGCTTCTAGCTCTACGGGAGAGGCAGCTGCTATAGGTGAAGACCTCTACATCAGTTCTGCAAGTTTATGACAAAGCCACCAGCTCCGACCTCTTCCTTTTGGCGAGGATTACCAGTTGGAAGGGTCATGAATGGATCCAAGCAAACTGTACTGCCTTGAAGGTATCGATTGTATTATCCCTTTCCAGAACAGGAGGTTGCGTCATGAGAGACCCACCTGAGTGTGGATGCTCCCATCAAGCATTTGCAAGTCAGCATTTATTCCTTTTCATATTTCTGCAAGAAAAAAACATTGTTTAACTTATGTGCAAAATAGAAAACTAATTTGCACTCCTAGCATAGTTTTGTCCAGGAGACTATTTCCTCAATTTTTTACTTAACTCTCCTTAATGAATCAGGCCCAATATCTTTAAGAAAAAATATATTTTTATGTGGGCGCTGCTGTGCGGGAGAGCAATTCCCGGCAGTGCAAAATGGGTGCCTGGAGTGTAAAACAGTGTAAATATGTGTGTTTTAAATGGAAAATGTATATAAAGTGAATGTGTATAGTAATAAAAATGCACTTACCTATCTCTTGATCCAGAGGGGGCTGCAGGAAAAGCCCTATATCACCGCCTGGCAGCCAGCTTTAGTGGCTGTCGGAGGGACTTACAAACTAGCCTCCTGGAATCAGATAGATGCAGGAGGTTCAGCGCCTCCTGGCGGTCAAAGGAGGCTAAGTCGCTTGTTGGAGCTCAAAGAGCTTCAGCTAGCGACAGGGCCCCGGGATCTGGCTGCTCTCCCCTGGTACTGTTTTCGGCCATGGGGGAGAGCCAGATCTCCTGGAAGTAGTTTTATGCGGGAGATTTAAAAGATAAATCTCCAGCCTCAGACTGTCTGGCAGCAGGAGAGGAGAGTGGGCTGAGCTCCCCTCTCCCTGGCAGCTCGTGAACACTGGGGAAATACACCCCCACCCCTGCCACTAGCTTCAATGATAAAATGTGTTAACCTCTCTGGACTGAGTCACGTGCAGCCTGCATGAATCAGGCCAGATTGGTTAAAGGGGCAGGAGGTCGGATTACCTCCTGCCAAGCTAGTCTCCAAAACTGTATAAAAAGAGACCTGTTTTTGCACTGAAATTGTTCCATCTGACCTTCTGATCACTAGTACCATACACTAGTGTGAACTGTCCTTATTAGGACACTTGAGCTAATCAACATCATTTGCTTCAAGAGCCTGCTTGACTAATACTCCCATGCTGTAATTCCAGTGACCTGCAGATTAGACCCAAATCTAATTAGTTATCTGGCTGTTCTGAGGTTTGTACCACTGCTCTGCCCGCTACCCAGTAGCTCTGGCCAGTGTGCTAAGACAAGGACGAACCATCCACAGCAATCCTGATCTAAAGGAAAAGGTCAGGGGTACGAGCCCAAGTGCCCAGTGAAGGGGGTACACTAGCAGCGACAGTTACCCAGAAGAATGCGGTTCTGGCTGCCGCTAAGGAGTCCAGTGGTGGCAGCAGTTTAAGCCCCTCCTACTGCGGTTAGAGGGCGCAATTGAGTTAAAGAAAAGGGAACTGGGGCAAGGCAAGCCCATCTGGTCCTCAGGAACAAAACAGACAGGGTGACATAGACGGTTCATCCTGTTACACCCGTTTACCTGTTGTTCACCTGTTGTGCTGCCTGTTCAACATCAGTGATATTAGGGCCTGTCTGACCGCGACGATCAGATCTTTCACCCCCTGCCTACTGGAAGGATCCTCCTCCCAGACAGACAAATTCTCAGTATCAGATTCTTCCACAATGTCACTGTCCTCCCGAATGGACAGATCTGTATCGGTCCCTAACGTCCTGAATATGGCACTGGGCCAGAGTGTTTACGCTGTCTACCAGCAGATGACTGCAACATTTTCTCAAGAGAAGAAGATACCCTGGACCGATCTTTCTAGATTTTGCACCCAGGTACGTTCTCGGGGTTCCCCGGAGGTGTCTAAATGTCTCTGCGATGCCTTTCCTGAAGGAATAGCATCTGTGTTCTATGAGAAAGGGTAGGAAAAACATTTGCACCTACCTTTTCAGAACTCTTTTGAGATCCGCAATGGACTATGCCAGTTCTATGCCGGCAGCACCGTCTCCGCTGCGCAAGGGGAGACTGGTGCTGCAGACGCGGCTTCCGCTGCGACCGAACTCACACTACCCTGGACAGGAGCTGGGTTCCTGGACACTGTTATAGTGTCATGTAACCCTTTTACCGGTAACCGTCACTAAAGCACTGTCGGCGCTCTCCCTGAGTACAGCCGCGGTGTTCACAGTGTGAACGCCGCATGATGAGGCTAAAAATAAACCTATTTTAAATAAAAATTAAGACTAGACTAAAAATGTGTCTTACTCGTTAGCCACTATTAAAAAAAAAAAAAAACAGAGCTTTCGGCTGGAGGGGCAGAGAGTGGAGGGGAGCAGGCTAGACAAGTTTTTAGTGCCGTGACTCCCACAGCGCCCTCTATACGCCAAGGTGAGCAGTGTTCCCCAACTGTATGTGCAAGATAAATATTATTATTGCTGTTTGGTGCTACAATTTTCTTAAATAAACCTATTTATTTTATTTTGGATATTTGCCTGGGTGATATTTGAACGTTTGATTGGTACCAGTAGTACCAGTAGGCCAGCTGTGCGGCACAGATTAAATACATTAAGCCCAGTATCCTCACACCTAGATAAGCATCATCTGAAAATCAGATATAGACAATGTGTTCAGTCACTGTGTGTTTCCTACAGATGGAACTAGTAACAGAAATACCCCAGAGAGATGTCCCCGTCTTCTTTATTCTCGGGACTGTATAGAGGAAAATCCCAGTATCCCACAGGAATATCAGGTAAAATAATTGAGAGTCTCACCAAATACAAAATGACACTGAACTATATTATCTGTATATAAGATGTGTGGATTTTTTACACTAATATGCTTTTATTTAAGTTCAGTTTATTAAACATTATTAAATATGTTTATTGTTTAGAGGGTTATATAGGGTGTATGTGTGACTGTAATTAAAGTTGAAGTTATAGAGGAATATAATGAGCATGTAAAACCAGTATATGACATTAATAAACATGACAGGCTGTGTATTACTCAGCTGAATGTACGTGTAATAACTGGATACATAAACTAAATATGTCCACCCTGCTCGCTCTCACTCCTCTGCAGCAGGATAACATGTTAGGGGGGAGGTGCTTCTCTATCTAAGGAGGAAGAGTTTGATTGACAGCTTGGCAGACTTTCTGTGCAGAAATACATTGTGTGAATTGGTTGATTCCTACACACGGGAGAGGCCAGTGAAGTAGATGAGGGAGGAGCAGCAAGTGTCTGTAATGGAGTGGGTGATACGATACAGGGCTATAGTGGAATGTCAGGGTAACACTAAATAATGTATTTTCTCATTCATCATATTTTTGGGACACTGCTGAACCATAGGTTTTTAATTTACTTTATTTTTTCTTAAGTAGGCTGCTTGGGCAGAGACTATAGTGTTGTCTATGAGCTCACTGCTTGAGAGGCATAATCAGTAGTTCAATGCTTTTCTTCACACACCTCATTTTTATGGCTCCCCTGGGGGTTCACCCGGTCATCAGAGAGGATAGCGAGTGTGGCAATGTGCATAACGCTGGCTGAAGGGTCTGAACTCCAGGAATGGTGGGTCCTGCAAGATAGCCTCTGTCCCTTCAAAGGCGTGAGGCATGTCCTGAGGAGTGAACACATCTCTCCAAATCTTCTCTTAGGAGGGGATCCTTTCCTTATTGGGTACCAGTCCAGGAGTCTCCCTGGTTCCAAAACCTTGAAAAGTCTGTGCAGGGTTTGGTACATGTGTCTTCCTCATTGGAGAGGTTTGTGGAGACTTTGTCGGCCAACATTTCTCGTAAGCATCAGGGACATGCCCATTTCCTAGGAGATTCCGAATCTGAACTCTTCTCTCAGGAAAAAGGTGAAATTCCGGGTCAGAATATGAGGACCTGACAGGATGAGGGAATGATTACTCCAGCAGACAAGTTATTGAGGAACTGGTCCTCTGAGAAACCCTCAATGTTCAGAATGCGGAGGTTCTGGAAGTTTCCTTATTTACAGATCCTGACCGTATCCGTATCAGAATACAAGTCCCTGCGCTCTACCTAACGTCTGGATTGTGTGATCCCACTGTCTGCCACCAAATGTGAGGATACAAGGTTTTTAGAATCGAAGTTCACTAGGTTACTCTGCCCCCCCCTTCCCCCTTGGATACAGAAATTACACAGGCAAGGAGGAGAACGAAAGATAAAATGCTATATTTACTTTTCTTACAGTAAACAACAGAATATAAGACTGCACACTTTAAACAATAGGTCCGCGAATCACCAGTGTCAACAGTAGTCCCAGCAAAGTTCCCCACCCACCTTAGCCATGCAGAAGTACCACAGGCAAAAGAGTCTGTCAACAGAAGGTCCAGGTAGTCTTGTTATCTTGCCGCTTGGCCAACTCTCTATCAGCGTGGTGGGGCTCTTTGTGTCAGTCTCCCCACTCTTGTGGGCACACCAATTTGCCCAGAACCTAGTGAGTATCTCCCGATAGAGTGAGATGATGACAGGTCCCAAGATGGGGCAACAGCCTACTTCCCCAAGTACAGAATAGCGATGATCATCTACTGGTAGAGAACAGAAACTCTTCATCCGTCAGCCCAACACCTTCCTGGAATCAGTCCTCCAGAATGAATTCCCCCTCCTGCCTCCTTCGGGGCGGTCATGGAGTCTTCTGCTCCGGCCAGGCCTTGTAAGTCAAGGCCCGTTATATCATCTCTGTTTAGAACATCTAGCTTTAACAGAATGACCATTGAAGCCATGATCCTTCAAGCTAAGGGTTTGTCTGATCACATGGTGCAAATCATGCTTAGGGCTCCGAAACCGGTTTCAGCTAAAATAAAGCATTGTGTCTGGAGTATATATATTACCTGGGTTGAAAAGAAGGGGTATCCTGCCTCTTCTTTTTAGTTGTCCAGCTTACTTAAGTTCTTTCAAGACAGGCTGGACGCTGGTTTGATCCTTAGTTCGCTTAAGGGTTAGGTGTCAGCTCTTCTGTCTTCTTTCAAACAAAGATGCCAGGTGTACAAACATTCATACAGGTGGTGTTTCATGTGCAGCCTCTGTAGTTCCTCCGGTATTGCCAAGGGATTTAAACTTGGTGTTGAATGCTTTGCAGGATTCTCCTTTTGAACCATTGGACATGGTGGATTTGAATTTTCTAAAGTGGAAGACGGTCTTCCTTTTAGCCGTTTTTTTTAGGCTAGAAGGGTTTTGGAGCTCGCAACATTTTCCTGCAAGTCTCCTCCTCATCTTCCTGATGATAGATTGGCTCATCGAACAAAGCCTTCTGTCCTCACTAAGGTGGTTTCCAGATTCCACAAAAATTAGGATATTGTTATCCAACCCTGAACAAATGTCGATCTTTGGAGGATGAGGTTTCTCTTTGTTCTCTGGATGTGGTCCACATGACTATTGCTCACTGGATTATGGCTGTAATCAGTCAGGCATCTAATGGGGCTGGGCAGCCTGTTCCAGATAATCTTAGGGCTCACTCCACTAGGTCAGTGTGCGCTTCTTGGGCGGCACAACATGGTGCCTCGACTGAGCAGCCACCTGGTTCTTCATTCACACTCTTACTCCGTTTTACAGGTTTTATGTGTTTGCATCAGGGGATGCCACTTTTGGGAGAAAGGTGCTTTGTTCCATTCCTTCTGAGCATTTCCCACCGATGATTGTGACTACTGGGCGCCCACCGTTAATGCTCTAGTTTCTTCTTTTGTGTGACATGTTGTGTTTTTTGTTCGAGAGGATGGTGTTGTTTTCCTCTTTCTCTGTTATGCTCTTTATATGTCTCCTTTTCTGTGGGGCTTAGTTAAACATAAACTACAGCCTAATGAGGAGAGGAGTATACTGGGGAAAGTGCTAGGACTAGGTATCCACTTTCTTAAAGTGCCCAATGCTTATTCTCACTACACTGTACCCCGTTCCCCCAGTGGACTAAAAGAAATTAATTTTATGTAAGAAAAAAATCCTATTATATCCCTGGAGGTGGAAAATTCTAGCAATAGTTAGCCCACTACTTAACCCCAAAACAAGAGTTTCCTAGGGGCAAATAATTAGAGAAGAAAACACAAAAGTATTTTTTTTTAATTTAATTAATTTTAGATCCATACAGCAGAGGTCTCTCCTAATAAATGTAAATCTCGAGTGAATAGGTCCAGTGAATAGGTGAAACATATATCTCATTGTTTGAGAGTAAAGATAAACGTGATTAACTGAACTGTGTCAATGTTATGACGATTAACATTAAGGTGCAAATAATTTAGCTGTCAATTGACATTTCGTACTCATCCCCAGGGGATGTGTCTGGGTGATGACTGTATCATTGTGTGTCAGGTTCCTATAAGGTGTGAGGATGTCACTGTTTATTTCTCCATACAGGATTGGGGATATTTTGAAGGACACAAGGATCTGTACAAGGACGTGATGATGGAGAATCACCAGCCCCTCACATCACTGGGTAAGATAAGATTTAACCACACCCCTGTCTGTGTCTATAGGAGATGCCTTAACCACATGTAACAATATATATGTGTACAGTGTGAATTGTTTATAGTTTGTAGTAGAATTTGCTTTGCTTAGGAAGTAAATGTCTGCATTACAACACAATGTGTCTCCACTAAAAAGTGTACTACTCTATTGTTGCTGTTGAGCGTTGGGTGGAGTGTATGTTGTGGCGTAGTGCCTGGTGAGGGCTTTGTGTGGTAGGTTAAGGACTTTGTTTGTATTCTTCTCTGGGTGTCTTTAAATGTACAGAGCACCATGTTTGCTGAAAACTTACTACAAAAGTGTTGGTGGTGGTGTTTGTGAAGATGGTTGTGATGAGCAAATACAAGAATAAAGGGGAGAAATAGGATAGATCATATGTAATGTAGTGATGATAAAGGATGTTGAAAGATAGAGGATAATGGATTCTAATGAAATGCAGAAATGTGTGTATTTTTCTAATAAAAGTAAATGACTAGATTGTATAGCAGAGTATGTGCTAATAATGACAATATGGTGAATGAATAAAAAGTGTTTTACCAGTACTTCAGTAGCTAACACAGTGGAGTTGGAGGAGAAGAAACGGTAGAGAGAGGAGGGAAAAGGGTCCTGCTCGTAAGAGCTTACATCCTAGAGGGAGGGTAAACAGACAGGAGGCATAATGGGGAGTCAGAGGGGATCAATTACAAGAGGAACGAGTAGCAGGACAGGGGATGAGAGGTGAGGAGATTAGCCATGGAGAGAAGGTTAGGTGTATGGGTGCTATGCTTTGAGGAACAGATGAGTTTTAAGTGGTCGTTTGAAGGTGTACAAATTAGGGGACAGTCGGATGGAGCATGGGAGGTCTTACAGTGGGTGGGGTCAGCCCGGGAGAAATCTTGGATTCTGGAGTGGGATAAGGTGATCAGAGTGGAGGAGAGGCGACGATCATTGGCTGATGCAGGAAGTGGGATGGGGTGTGAATGGAGAGGAGGTTGGAGATGTATGGGGCAGTGGAGTGGGCAAGGACCTTGTAGGTGAGGGTAAACAGCTTGAAAAGGATTCTGTAGAGGAAGGGGTGCCAGTGTAAAGCAAGGCAGAGAGGCGAGGCAGAAGAGGAGCGGCGATAGAGGAAGATGAGTCTTGCAGCCGCATTGAGTATAGACCTGAGTGGGGTGGGAAGAGAGAGGGTGAGGCCAGTGAAAAGCAGGTTGCAGTAATCAAGACAGGAAATAATGAGTGCATGGATGATGGTTTTCGTGGCATCCTGAGAATGGAAGAGGCGGATGCAGGAGATGTTGAAGAGGATTGGGCTAGTGACTGAATGTGGAGGGCAAATGAGAGGGAAGAGCCAAGGGTGACCCCCAGGCAGCGGAGTTGGGAAATGCAAGAGATGGTGGTTTTGTTAGCAGATATAGAGCGATGATCTGGAAGGAGGGAAGCAATGTTAATTTTGTAAAAATGTGAAGATATCCAAGACTAGACGGCAGAAAGGCAGTCGGATACATGAGAAAGAAGGAGGGGGGGGGGATCAGGAGAAGAGATATATAGTTGAATGTAATCAGTATGATAAAGCTAAAGCAGTATGGAAAGCATATTAAGTGCAGGATGAAATCTGGATTACCATGAATTGCTTCTGAAACTGTTATTTCTCTGATCAGAGATGATATTGGAGACTAAAAGAGGTCTCCAATATCAGATCTCCAATGAGATCACCCAGGGAGGTAGTGTACAGCAAAAAGAGTAGAGGTCCAAGAACCAAGCCTTGAGGAACTCCTACAGGGAGGGCGGAAGGGGACGGAAGAACCAGAAATGGATACAGAGAAGGAGCGGTTGCCGAGGTAGGAGGAGAACCAAGTGAGGACAGAGCCAGAGATGCAGAGAGAAAAAAGAGTGTGCAACAGTATGGGTTGGTCAACGGTGTCGAAAGCTGCGGAGAGGTCTAGGAGGATGAGCAAGGAGAAGTGACCCTTAGATTAGCCACAAGAAGGTTGTTAGTAACTTTGGCCAGGTTGGTTGCGTTGGAGTGGAGGGGGTGGAAACCGGATTGGAGAGGGTTCAGGAGGGAGTTGTCAGAGAGGTGCCTAGTGCCACTCTTTCCTCACAGATCCAATCCCCCCTGCTACCCATACTCTAATATTAGCTGCGTTATATGCTTAGATTTTCATCCCTTGTTGCAAAGTGTTAAATCTTATTATACATTTGCTGCAAGGAGGGAGACCTGGGCATTTCCAGTGATTAGCTACCAAACATATGACTGCATTGACAATTTGTAGAGATAAATTTTGTTAGTGTTTCTTCAGACCCTCAATGATAGACGCAGAAGAAAAGACCAAAGGGTAAATGTTTCAAAGTGAGATTCTGGCAAATAGCCACTAATTGCATTTGCTTCAGAGCGTAAGGTGACCTCCTATTGTCTGAAGCCCCTGGGATTCCTCTTGATACTATCATGAGTAGTGGTGATCAAACACTAAAATTGCTTCAGTGTAAGAGCGGTAGAGGGGAGGAGGCGGTGATGATGGGGGACTTGCTAACGAGTAATTCTGTAGAGTTTGGAAGGTCTCTGAATGCTTTGGTCTGGGGGCCATAGCCTTTTTGGGTTAATGCTGAAAGCCACAACAATAGCACATAAGGAATAGTCAATGGGATTTATACTCTTGTTTTGCAAAATTTATAGTGAGTGTAAAGTAATATTTCATAAAGCTAATCACCTTTAATTTTTCTCAATAGAACTACATACAGATCCATCTGCTCTTATTAAGGAGGAATCTGTCTCATGTGAAGGAGGAAATCTCACTGATATTCATATATCCACATATCGTACGCAATATACATCTACTCATGCTAAGGAAGAGTCTGTATCATGTGAAGAAGGAAATCTCCCACACACTGACATTTATACATCAACAGATTATACACAATTTACATCTACTCTTATTGAAGTGAAATCGGAATCTTCTTTCAATGGAGAACAAAGTTTTAATAACCTCAGCTATGTTAGTAACCAGAGGGAAAATGTGAATGATCACACTGTAGACAAATCTTGGTATTGTTCTGAATGTGGGAAGTGTTTTACTGCAAAAAGAAACTTTCTTGTACATCAGAGGATTCACACAGGAGAGAAACCATATTCTTGCTCTGAATGTGGGAAATCATTTAATAGTAAATCAGATTGCAATAAACATCAGAAAATTCACACAGGAGAAAAACCATATTCTTGCTCTGAATGTGGGAGATCATTTAATAGTAAATCAGTTTGCAATAAACATCAGAAACTTCACACAGGAGAAAAACCATATTCTTGCTCTGAATGTGGGAAATGTTTTATCAGTAAATCACGGCTTATTATACATCAGCGAATTCACACAGGAGAGAAACCATATTATTGCTCTGAATGTGGCAAATCATTTAATAGTAAATCATATTGGAATAAACATCAGAAAATTCACACAGGAGAGAAACCTTATTCCTGCTCTGAGTGCGGTAAATGTTTTTCCTTTAAATCAAATCTTGTTGAACATCAGAGAATTCATACAGGAGAGAAGCCTTATTCTTGCTTGGAGTGTGGTAAATGTTTTTCCTGTAAAACAGATCTTGTTGTACATCAGAGAATGCACACAGGAGAGAAACCATATTCTTGCTCTGAATGTGGGAAATCATTTGCTAGTAAATCACACTGCAATGCACATCAGAAAATTCACACAGGATAAAAATCATATTCTTTCTCTGAGTGTGGAGAATGCTTTACGAAAATTGAAAACTTCTTAGCCATCAGAGATGTCACACAGTAAGTAAAACACCTTTACCACACTCTTGCTCTGAGTGTCTTGTTGTACATCAGAGAATGCATACGGAAGAGAAACATTATCCTTGCTCTGAATGTGGGAAATTGTTTACAAATTAAGCATCCTTAATTAAACAGAGAAGTCACAAGTAAGAGGCCATACATTTGCTCAGAGTGTGGGAAAAGTTTTAACCAGAATTCAAACTTTGCTCCACATAAAAAAAACATGAGTATACCCATGTTTGTGTTCTGAGTTGGGGAAAGGTTTACGCAGGAAGTCAAGCTTTGTTGTGCATCAAAATGTGGGAAATGGAAGTCGCACTGGAGAGAAACGGTAGCTTTTCTCAAATATGGGAATGTTTTGTGAGTTAAATCTGTCCCGACATCTATAGTTCTATTTATGATTTGACTAAAATTGCAGTTGCCTTAAAATTGTCCTGCCAAAATATTTGCAGAGATATGTACAATTTCCTGTACCCTGACAGATCTTAAGATGTTTAATATTATAATTGCATTTGAAGTGCAGCTGAGTATAAGCTCTTCTTCTCTGTCATCAACCATTTTCAGGTTGATTGCAGTGTCCTGTGTGTTGAAAGTTACTCCCCTCACAGTCGCTACTTTTTCTGAAATATCTTCCATTCTGGGAAGCTGCCGAAAGTTTTAAATATGTATTTGGAAATGCCATATTTTGGGTTTAGTTATCCTTCAAGTGTAGACGATTTATTTGTCATATATTAATGAGTTGAATAAAATGATGCAGAATAATAGTAGTACAGACTGATGGTACATTAAACATAAGATATTTAGGGAAGTTGGGGGGGGGGAGTTTATTAAAATTCCCTCACTGAAGTGAAGGTACACTGAGTATGAGGACATGTGAAGGACTATTTTATGGAAGAGTGGCTGAGTGGGATGGGCTTGCAGGAAAAATTGTTCAGGCAGCCCACACTATGCATAGGATGGGGTAGGGTGTTAACCCTTTGCATGGTGGCTATCTTTGTGGTGGGGAGTGTGCTATTTCTGCACAGCACCTTATTGTCTGGGCTTCCCTCACAAAGGGCTGCCAGGAATACATAACAGATCTTTCTTCTAAATGGTCAGGAGGCTGTTAAAGTCACTTTTACTCTGAACTTGTGTATGTTTAGCAGCCACAGTTAGCTTATCTGGGTACTGCAGCTTTGCTCTGTACTTTGCATCTGTTTTGTAGTCCACTTTCAGCTTGTCATTGTGCCCTGCTGCTGTCCACTCTATCTCCCTGGATATCAATTGTTGGGTGGACAAGTTCAGGATGGAGTCCATGAGGACTGTAATCTACAGCAGGAAGCAAGGTGAGTCCATGGTGTCGTTGGACATCAGTACTTGCATATTCCAATCTTGGAGGAAGGGGACACTAGTGTCTTCCCAGATTCACTGTATTGTCCCACTAGTTTTAGTGTGGGCTATGCGTTTTGGCTTGTCTTTAGTGTCAATGTGTGAGGACTCTGTCCATATTTTGAATTAAGCCTGTCCTACCTCTCTGCTACCAGTGATGCTGCTTTTATACCTGGACAGTTTCTCCTTGCCTGCAAGGGGTTAAACCCTCACCATCTGATCTGTATCATGATCACCTGTGGCTGGCCTTTTTAAGACTGTTCCCCCACAGACTGGTGCCTTAAAGGATCTCGTGAAGATCACATATTGGAGTCCGTTCATTTTTGTTTAAAAGTCCTCTGCACAGATGGTCTCCTCCTTTTAAGGTGATGCACTTTGCATTGTTTCAGATCGAGCTTATGGAATGAATTTCACCATCATCAGCTGGGCCAGTTATCTGAATGTTTCTAAGGATGTGCTCTCCTGGTGACTGAAGGGAGACTCCCTCGATAGGGGGTGACCTTTCACCTTGGTATATCTACACTTTTCTACAGATACAAGGCTGGGAGTCTGCCACTCTTCAGTGCAGCTCCAGGTTTTTGGGACTCCAGGGTATTGCAATCGGTTTTCAATGTCCTAGTCAGAGCAGGGTGTCCTGGGGAGGAAGGGCTGTTGAAATGCAATTAGACTATGAAATTGCAGTGTCGTACCTCATTCATGAGGTAGGAACTAAGAGTGTACTGGTCATGAGGACCCCGCCATCTTGGCAATATTCACTCTAGGGATGGAATTCTGAGATGCAATTTGTCTCTTGGACATTTTCAGTTGTGGCATCTGCCTCTAAGACCAGGCTAGCTGTGTCAGGTTTCTTTCTGCTTCGGAGTTTCTTGGCTGGCTTTCACGGCGCGCCTCTTAATGCCATGGTCCTTAAGTCCTAGGTCTCCCTGACAGTGTGGTTCAGATCATGGTCTGGTCTGGGCTAGGACGCCGATTTTAGAAGGGATTTCCTATTTCTTCTTTGCAGTTTGGACTGTTTACTTGTCTTCTTGCTGGAGGGTGGTTTGAGATTTAGTTCCTTGAAAGTGCAGGTGCCTGCATTATTAGGTTTCCTTTGTGAAAACTGGTATGTGTACTGGAACTACAGCCTTTCAGACAGCAATGCACGTTACAGCATCCTGGTAGCACTTACCCTGGTACTGACAGTCTTGCAGCACTTTTTATTTTCGCACATTGGATTCTGAGTCCAATAAGGGACACTGGACACCCCCACTTTATGCTCTTTGTTCATTTTTTAATCACCTTGTTAAGGTTCTTGTTCCAGTTGTTTGTTGTTCTCTCCTCTCCCTTTTGTTCTGTAGTTCTGGTTTCGTCCTCAGGGCTTTGGTAGGAAAAATATGAAATCATCTTGCCACTGAAGTGTAGAGGAGGATGAGGAGCTTAAGTTTTGGCTTTTGAAAAGTGCCTAGACACCTGTTACCATACTCTACGCCTCAAGCATATACAATGTCCCCCATTAAGGATTAAATGTAAGGACAAAAGTTCCATTTTAATACTGCTCCATATAGTAACATTGGACTAACCTGTAACCTAGACGACTCAAATGCATCCTTTCAATGTCAAATCCCTATGCTTTGGTTGTGCTTCCCATTTTGTCCATGAATGTGAACTTAATAAAAAAAAACAGTCCACCTGAAACCTGGCACTAGTTGTACGTTTAATACAGTGAAAGCATTTCAATAAATGCCCTGTCAACTGTTTTGTGCTGATTTCTTATCTGTCAGCAAAACAACCTTGTGAATCCTTAACAATTACTTTATATACCTGTATTAAACTGCTTTATATGACATAATAATCTGCATGGAAAACCTGATCAATGATAAAGAGAATATGAATAAACACATAAGCACATTTGTAATTTTCTTACACATCATTATTCATGCAGGTGGTATACGCTGTTCTTATATATGTGTGTGCAGAATGTGGGAAATGTTTTACCTGTAGTTCAGCTGTTTGTTTGTTTTTTGATATGTGACATAGGAGAGAACCATATTTATGCTCCTAATGAGAAATGTTCTGTGAACAAACCCAAACTATGTGCACATGAGATAATCCACAGGTAGGAAATGTGTTTGTTATTATAGAGATATAGCTTAATGTCAAAGGTTTTCTCTGTTAAAAATCGATACATTGAATAAAACTACATTTAAGTTGACTCATCTGCTCTTCCTAATCTCATTTATTGTAAGAAAAGCAACTCGTGACATATCAGTGTATACATTATATGATGTATACATTTGTTTGTACAAAACTTCTTTCAAAGTTGTTCTTTATCTCTGGATAGTATAGGGGAAACAATATCATGTGAATCTGACTGTATAAAATATAAAGTAGAGGATATATAGGGACCGATGTAAAGTTGCAGGTAAGTGCATTTGTGCATTGTATAGAAGCGTATTGGTGCAAAATTGATACATTGCATATCTGGTGTCCGTATTTTTAGTTGCTTCTATCACTTACGGCCCCTAGCACTTAAAGAAGCGGTTTAGGTGCATTAACGTACAACTGCAGTACAGTAAGGATGTGGAGTCACAAATGGAGCACACCCTCTGAGTTAAGTAGATCTTGACATTCATTAGGTACAAGATGTACATTTTGCACCTACATAAACTAGATGCAAGTTTTGAAGATGGTTGATGCCTCTTTGCTCCAGACGCTTCAATACAACTCAAAATACAGCCGTGGACACACAAGTGTGCATGCATGTGTTGTGTGTCATATGCCAACAGGTCATTTTTATGGCCAGCAGTAAAACAGACTTATATGGATTCTCTATTCTAATTTGTCTGTATTAGCTGATGCTGAGCTGTGTAGGGTTATTAGCCTAGAGCAAGATCGTATCTTGGTAGAAGAAAAACATTTAGACAAAATGCATACTAGGCCATGTAATGGCAGATGAAATATAGTACAGATATATACAGTATAATGTTATATATCTCAGCTGTAGTGATTATTGTGCTACTTAATATTATTATACCTGAGCTCCCTTCAGCTGTGTACCCAGGGACTAATGGAGACATCTCCCTCCCCAGATCCAAATTACAGGTCTGTGCTTTGGCTTCTGTCCCTGCCACCAGTACCTTAATTATTTTCACGCCCCCGAAAATATTTGAATTGAGAATATTTATTTTAGGAACAAGTAACCAATCACACTGTAATATAATATGGAAGGGGAAAGCAACACCACAAATGGCATACTCACTGTGCCACTCTCTGAAGTGTCCTTGTGCACGGTCAGATTGAGGCTTTTCTTACTCCTACTACCACATAGGCAGTGTCACTACAGGGTCAGCAGAGAGATAACATCACCAGACTCGTAGAACTGGACTATAAAGGACGTGGATATAGGACTCTCAGGGTCCTCTGAAGATTCTACCAGAAATTGTAGCTCTCAAAAGTATCCAAGTAACCTGTTGTCTCTGGGCAACTCTCTGTTATCCCTGTTCTAATTTCCACAGCAGATTCTGGATAAAGGGGGACGTTTTCTCTCATGACCAAAAAAAAGAAAATATATAGCTAGGTCTGGAAAATTTTTGGACAGTGACACAATTTGTGCTCTGTACACCACCACAATGGATTTGTAATTAAACAATGGAGATGTAATTGAAGGGCAGACTTTCAGCTTTAATTCAAGGGGTTGAACAAAAATATTGTATGAAACGTCTAGGAATCGCAAACATTTTTATACACAGTCCCCTATTTTCAGGGGCTCAAATTAAATTTGATAAATTAACATATTCATAAATAATATGTTCGTTTTTAATACTTTGTAACAAAATTTTAAGCAAAGACTACCTGAAGTCTGGAACCCAGGGACATCACCAAATGCTGGGTTTCCTCCTTTGTTATGCTTTGCCAGGTCTTTACTGCCTTTTAGTTTTGTCATCAGCAAGTGAAATGCAATATCGATCGGGTTGAGATCAGGTGATTGGCTCAGCCATTGCAGAATAATCCACGTCAATCTTAAAAATCTCCTGATTTGCCTTCACAGTATGTTTTGACTGCATGGTGTGGGGTACACAGCAACAGCTTCCAAATGCCACACTTGGAATCAACTCCAGACTTTTTCCCTGTTTCATTCATAAAGAAATAATGAAGGAATAGCCCACACATGTCCATGAAACAGCTTTTAAGTCAATTGTCCAATTACTTTTGGTCCCTTGAAAAAGAGGGGTCTACATATTAAACAGCTCTAAATCCTAAGACCTTTCACCAATTTGGGTGTGAATACCCTCAAAGCTGTCAGTCTGCACTTTAGACCCATATTCATTATATTACTGTAACTTGAATATGTTTTGGTAAACAGCTAAAATAATAATTGTGTCAGTGTCCAAATATATATGGACCTAACTAGACACTGCAAAAAAGATATTTGGTAGAGTACGAAAATGTGCTCACCTGGACAATTGGTGAGAAGCGCTTTTACAAGGTCAGTACTGTATTTATTTTTTTATTGTGACAGTAACCAAGGACCACATCTCTATCCTAATATGATATCATCTGCCACCTTTACCCTATTGCCTCCCAACTTTTTCCACTCCCTTTTACCCACTACATGCTCACCTTTTTCAGTCTGTCTCCACTGGAAAATTTCCATCCTTCTTTACACAACAAGCTCATCTCCTTCGCCTCCAAACTGCTTGAGCAATATATGGAAAACTGTCTCTCTCACTTTCTCTCTTCTAACTTCATTATCGACTCTGTAATTGGGCTTCAGCCCCAGCATTCCACAATGACTGTACTCACAATAGTGATCAATTATATAGTTACAGCAAAGTCTAAGGATCACTTCTCCCTGTCCATCCTCCTGAACCCCTCTACTGCTTATCTCGAAACACACAGGAACGGTGGTATTCTATAATATGCCTGGTTTAGCTCCACTCACCGTGGAGATGCGTAGTCTAGCATAGCGGAGGTTTTCGACAGGGACTCCCGCAACACGGTTTTGTTTTTGCTGCTTCCACCAGGCAGGTCTTAGTTCTCCAGATGGGTAGCAGGTGAGACTGACAGGAAAAGTTGTTATCCGACAAGGAGAGACCAGAATAGGAATGCCAGCATACAAGGGTAACTTGAAGGGTAGAAGATACAATATACCAGGATTAGCTGAGAAGCTTATATTGCTGGATTTCAGGATCCGCTAAATAACAACAGATACAGGATACCAGCATTCACAGGAAATGCACAGAGTAACAGGAGCCAAACTATCCAGTATCTAGCTGACTGACTGGACTTGAAGAGCTGGCACCATATTACCAGAGCAGATACCTTACATAGTCTGGGACATGAGTGGGAGTAAAAAGCAATCGGCCAATGTTTGAACAGGGAAATCTATAAAAGACAGGAGTGCACATGTGCAATCCAAGATGGTGGTCGCCATGGGAAGACGCCGGAGCAGAGGAGCCCGGCGCTGGAGGCCAGCCCTGCATTCTGGAGTGTGGCACTTTTGACACTGTTGACCACCATATTACACCTAATTTGCTCCATTGGCCTCTGTGACAGTGTTTTCTACTAGATCACTTTCTAAATATCTAATTTCTCCTTCAATGTCTCTACCTCTGGCATATCATCTTCTCCAATCCCACCTATCTACCTCTCCTCTACTATCTTGTATAACCAATTGTCTCTCTGATATTTCTGCATGAATGTCACAATGCTACCTAACGCTCAATGTGTCCAAAACCACACTCATAATTTTCCAGAGTCACCACCTCCCCTCACATCTCCCTCACCATCAACACGATAATTTCCTCAGTGTGCCGAGGTCTCTGCCTTGGGTGTTATCCTCTACCGTAACCTGTGCATTACTTCTCACATCCTGACTCTCCTGCAGTCCTGTTGCCTCCACCTTGTAAATATTGTTACCTAAGATGCAACCAAAACTATTATCCATTCCCTCCTAATTTCCCACGTCTACAACTGCACCCTCCTCCTATTTGGCATTCCCCTCACCCATCTGTCCTTGCTTTAATCCATCCTAAACACCGCAGTAGAATTGATCTTCATCTCTCACAACTCCATTATGGCTGCACCAGTGTAAATCCACTGGCTCCGCATATCCTCCAGAATCCACAGTACTCAGCTTCACCTACAAATTCCTCAACAACAGCCCTTCAGAAATCTCAAAACTCTTCATATATTCTCCCTCACTCTCTTAGATCTTTCTCTAACCTGTGCCTTGTCTCCTCTTCCCCTTTAACTCCCACCTATGGAATTCGCCATCTCTCTAGGGAATATAGGCCCGAGCTGTCCAGCCTAGGGCTGGTTGTCATTATGGCAGGAGGACCCTTTGAATTTTGACATTGTTGCTTTTTTGAATGTATGAATTGTTTTGTGCTGGCGGGTCCAGTGGCTGTATTGCCGCTAGATCCGCCGATATTGCCCTTTGACTGTCGACATTGTGACTGTCAATTTTACTACCTGTCGACAGTCCAAATGTCCAGATTTTAACCATGTCAGCACATGAAGCTGTCGACAGACAGGCAGTCCCCCCTTTATCAATAGAATCATTGTTGCCAGAATGACTACAGCCCATATATTACATATGTTTTTTTGGGATGAAATAGACCATTTGGTGGACTTGTCAAGTCATGTGACCAATGACTTGTTTTGAAATCCACTGGTTGGTTAATACATGTATTAGCAAACCAGACTGCCAGAGTGTTTTGCTGTAGATGCTGTAGGTGAAAGCTGTAATAGTGTATTGAGCCGGGTGGATAATAGAGAAATGTCTGATTGTGGGTGTCCCTCTATGCTTACATTATTATCATGGGACACTTGTAAATTATTAAATAGCCACCTAAGATCTGTTGATGTAGTGCATTTGACCATATTTTGTTTAGAAGTGTAAATACAGAGCTATAGGATTCACAAAGACCCAGGTCCTTAGATTATTTGTAAATTACCACAATAATTGCGTCCTTTTGAGGGAGGGGCACCTGTTTCATATGCACCCAGAAACCTGTTTAATAACACCAGTCTTAGCATATCTCTATAAGTATTGTAGAATTATAAGGATGACCATAAGAGACCAGGGCCCTTCCCCCACCACCTTCTCTTTGGTAGCTGTTTCCTCCAATAGCAATCTGACAAACTACATTAGTCTCGGGAACAGTATGGTATCAAGATAAGTGATGAGCTCTACTGAGTGATAATAGCTTAAATATTCTAATTGCGTTGCCCAAACCTGGCATTAATACATGGCCAAAAGTATGAGATCACCTGAACATCACATCCATATATGCTTGTTGAACACCTCATTCCAAACACATGGGCATTAAAATGCGGTTGGTTCCCCTTTGGTGCTATAAAGTATTCACTCTTCTGGGAAGTTTATCCAGTATATTTTGTAACATGGTTGAGTGGATTTGCATCCATTCATCCACAAGAGCATTAGTGAAGTCGTGCACTGATGTTGTATGATAAGGCCTGGCTCGCAGGTAACATTCTAATACATCCCAAAGGTATCCGATGGCGTTGAGGTCAGGGCTCTGTGCGGGCCAGTCAAGTTCTTCCACAGTAAACATGGGAAACCATTTTTTGATGGATGTCGCTTTGTGCATTGTTATGTATTCCTGTTTCACAACAGGAAAGGGTCTTCCTCAAGCTGTTGCCACAAAGTTGTAAGCACAGAATTTTCAATCATTAAGATTTCCCTTCACTGGAACTAAGGGGCTCAGGCCAAACCATGATTCCTCCTCCACCATACTTTATGGTTGGCAGTAAGCATTGGGGTAGGAAGTGTTCTCCTGGCATCTGGCAAACCCAGATACTTTCGCCATACTGTCAGATGGTGAAGTGTGATTTGTCACTCCAGAGAGTCCAATGGCGGTGTGCTTTACAGCTCTCCAGTTAATATTTGCACATGGTGATCTAAGGCTTGTGTACAGCTGCATGCTATATTTATACTCTATGGGGATTTTCCACGCTGTCTTGGGTATTCCCCATAGACTATAAATATAGCTTTCAGCTGTATTATACTCATTAGCGTCGGGATGCTTGTACGCTGTTTGTTCGATTGCGTACTGTTTTTTTTTTTTTTTTAACAAGCATGTTCAGGATTTGGATATACAAATATGGTGGTCATTGTGAAAGAAGATAAGAAGACTTCAAACATGGACTTTGTGGACTACAATTATTTTGGGACATGGTGTCAAGCAAATTTGGATTAAAAGCTGCTGACAAAAGAAGAAGACATCTTATTGGTGATTATATTGGGATTTATTTTTAATAAATTGTTGTGGTAATGAAAAGGTTGTGTTATGTATTTACTGTTTTGTTTTTTTTAATTAAATTTGTGTGGTATTAATAATGTGGGTGTGGTTTTTCTTTTTTTTTAACATTTTGTTTTGTGGGACTACAGGTCTAAGCCAGCCATGGGTGTCAGGCCATGTTGGCACTTGTGGTTCTCCAAGTGCCAGCATGACCTGGCTGCCATGGATTTGCTTGGCAAGTATGTTGATACATTTCCCCCCTGGTCTCCTTGTAGCTAATTGAATCTCCCCCACAGTGACATCAAAATGGTTATTTCCGAAGCCTGCAAAGACATTATTGCAGCCTCTAGAGAAAGGAGCTCCAATCATATAGCTATATGTATCATATGTGTATAATGTAACACAACATGCAATTCAACGCATACATAATATATGGCATATGCTGTGTATATATTAGAACATAGAATAGGTACACAGGACATTTGGACAGGAATAACCAATAGGTCCTCTCATCTCTGTTAACCATGAATTAGCTGGGGAAATAATTATTTCACTTCTGTTCTGTGTTTCCCACTCACAATTCCTAGTGCCCTAATCCAACATGGCCGCCGAGTGAGCTCCTTGGTTGCTATAGTAACGCGCATGCTCAGATACAGCAGTTAACCTATACGGACGTTTGATTAGAAGGAATATCAGTGCACACATCTCCTCGGTGTAAATAGATAGATAATAACCTGTGTACAACACGGAGCTAGACTCTCGCTACTCAGTGTAACTAGAGGGAACAAGTTAGTAAAACATCTGTCCTCAGTGTAGGAGAGCGGCGGCCATTTTCTTATAGTCTCTCAGGAACAACATTGGTTGGTCATGGTGCAGCCCCCTCTTCTACCACATGAGGCGGCGTGTATATGGTTACACCCCTTCCTGACGTCATTTATTGTCTCCTAGTACATCCGGGTTATGGTGGAGGCTGATTAAGGAGGAGGTAATATTATACTATTATCTATGTTTATTATTATTATTATTATGTAGAAGAGAGATAGTAGGCAGCTCCCAGCACATACTGTTTATGTTATGAGAGGTTATTATTATTATATAGAAGAGATAGTAGGCAGCTCCCAGCACATACTGTTTATGTTATGAGAGGTTATTATTATATAAAGGACACAACATCTGATCTAGAAGTTCCCCCTATGGATATAAGGGATTATTATTATTGTAAAGTGTTTATGATCAGGGTTTCTCTTATGATTTATAAAGACTTAATGACCACAGTACTTTGTAGCTTTGTGACCAGATCAGTGTTATCAATATCTCAGTATGATGGTAAAATGTAGACTAGCTTATTATTTGTCAGGATATACTTGGATTTGGCAATAACAACAGTTCCGTCATGGTGAATAATTTGTGAAGTCAATGGGGAATTATACTGCAGTTATGGGAATTATATGGTATTGCTGAGGAATGTCTTCACATGAAGAGGCTGCAGCTGCTGGATCCAATGACTTCAGCTGTCATTGGTGTTATTATTGTCCGCTGATAATGCTGCTGCCTTATAGCCACATGCACTGTCCCCACCAGCTGCTGTCAGTGTTATTCTCTACCTTATGTAACAAGTGTTCCCAATACCCCTATAGATTATTCAGGCAGGACCATCTATACCTTCTGTTTCATGTCAGTGTATGTAACATGTTTGTGTCATGATCCCCTCGTTGTACAGCGCTGCATAATATGTCAGTGCTTTATAAATAAAGTGTGGCCGGGTCTCGAGCAGCAGCTGCCGCACGGGTGCGGTGGCCATCTTGAAATGAAGCTCCTGTGCGGGGAGGGTTAATACCCGGCAATGGAGGGGTTAACTCACCGGTGCTAGGTGCCACGTGGATAGGGGGCATTAAAAATTGTATTTAAATGTTTAAACAAAGGAACGGGTTAAACCCATGTCCCATGTATTCTTATACTGGACGAGTCCCCCCCACCCCCCTGCCACTGGTGGGAGACGATTCCATGGATATATCACATATTCAATATAAAGGTTCTTCCTTATATCATTGATCTGTCTTCCTCCCTCCAATGTCACATTGTGTGCTCTTTTTACAGAAATCCTCTTATTTGTATTATTTATTGTTTGTCACCTCTGGTCCTTCTCTCCTAAATGTGTATGTGTTCAGCTCTAATAGAATTTAATGATAAGTTTTGTGATACAACCCATGCACCATTGTAGTGTCTGATTATTTTTTTAAAATTTTATTAATGTATTTGTTTGAGATAATGCCCACATAACTATGCACAGTAATAATTGTGTGTGTCAGGTTCCTATAAGGTGTGAGGATGTCACTGTCTATCTCTCCATGCAGGATTGGGACTATTTAGAAGGACACAAGGGTCTGTACAAGGACGTGATGATGGAAGATCAGCTGCCTCTCATATCACTGGGTAAGAGGAGAATTAACTACACCTCTGTCTGTGTGTATAGAAGATACCTTCACTATGTCTGTATGTGTGTGTATGTATGTATGTATATATATATATATTTATTAGTGTTACGAGTACCGCCGCGGCTCGCTCCCAGCGCCCTCTAGCGTCCCGGCTGTCACCTTGACGACCGGGACGTCATTTCCGGATCCAGCCCGGCCGTTGCCAAGGCAACGGTCGGACGCTAATTACTGTAGCGCCGCATCCCGGCAATGGAGGACAGCCGGGCACGTGCGCAAATAGATTACTAGCCTGTAGCCTATTAAGCCCATTAATTGTATTAGGCACAGGCTGGGGGTGAATTACAGAGCTAGGCTCTGATTGGCCACAGTCAGTATTTAAGGCAGGGAGGGCTTAGCCGGTTATAGCGTGTCTTACCCAGTCTTGCTGACCTGCTCCTGTTTGCTGTACCCTGTCCTGTGAACATTCTGTTGGATTTCCCATGTATGACCTTTGCTTGGATTTTGGACTCTGCCTGTTTGCTCGTGACCCTGACCCTTTTGACCTGTACCTTGGACCCTGCTACCTTGCCTGTGACCCCGACCTCTGGCGTGTTAACTGACTACCCTGCTTGCCTGTGACCCTTGACCTTGGCTATCATTTTGACCACCCGCTGCTTTCTACCAGTCTCCTGGCCCGCCGCTGTGGTCCTGTATTACCAACCCACACTACATCTGGAGCTAAGTCCTGGGGGCATATGAGTACCGGTGAGCGCATCAAGCTCTAAGGGAAAGGCGGCGGCTATAGGTGAAGACCTCCGTCATCTAGTTTTGCGGGTTAATAGAGTAATATGTAAGAAGGGGTAGATTGCGCTAATAACCCACTGCTGCAAAACACACCTATAGGAATCACACAATATTTCCAATGTTGAATACAATAAAATAAAATCGATATAGGGATGTTTCAGCGCTGTTGGCTGTAGTCACATAGATGTGTATATATATATATATATAGGCCAATCTTATCTTCTTAACAACATATATATGTGAATAAAAAATATATAAATAAAAAGTATACTTAAATTTTAGACGTAGATGTGTGGGTCACTTTGTTCAAATCTTTCCTCCAATATGTGATGACATGGCATAAAAAATACAAAAACACAACATAGTGTGATATAGTAACAACAGGTGACGTTGTATAGTGAATGTGAGGTTAACTTCAATCCAAAGCTTTCTTCTTAAAGAAGAAAGAGACCGAGATTATTACGTTGGAGCGCTGACTGCAAGAGGCTGCTGGAGGATACATGCTACCATTTACCCTGTATCTTGTGTATGTCTCGTGGTGTTGTGCTGTTGTAATAGTCTTATTTTGGATATACTCTGGTCTACCCAAGTGAGTTGATTCCCACAGAGGGTAATTGCCATCCCAGCTAAGGGTGGTATCCTCACACTAGATTGTAGAATATGTGCTGCTAATGACAATATAGTGACTGAATCAAAAGTGTATTACATATTTGGTGTGCGGTTTTTTAGTATTAGTGAATCACATAATGTGCTCTGGGTCGCTGGTCGATGTAAAGGAAATAAAAACAAAAGATAGGCAAATACAATGGTTGCATTTATTTATATAGTTTTTCTTGCATCACTACTGTTTGTTTTTGTTTGGTTATCAAATATTTTTTTTTTTTTTCATAATTTCACCATTGTTTGAGACAGTGGAACATTTGTACTAGTAAGCCTGTTATGTCGTAGATAACAATACCTGCCGCGGTCCCTCAGTCTTTCCTCACAGTTCCAGTTCCCCCTCTTACTCTACACTTATACCATTATAGGAGCTGCGTGTATGTTTATATTTTCATTCATTGTTGCGAGGTGTCAAATTTTATTATACATTTGCTGCAAGGAGGGAGATCTGGGCATTTCCAGTGATTAGCTACCAAACATTTGGCCGCATTGAGAATTTGTGGACATAAATTTGTCAGAGTGTTTGTCCAGACCCTAAACGATAAACCCAAAAGAAAATACCCGGGTGGGTAGATGTATCAAAATGAGATTCTGACAAATGGACGCTAGTTGCAGCGGCATCAGAGCATGAGGGTGACCCTCTCCTATTGTCTGAAGCCCCTGGGATTCCTCCTGATACTATCATGAGTAGTGGTGATAAAACACTATAATAGCTTCTGTGTAAGAGCGGTAGAGGGGAGGACGAGGTGATGATGGGGGACTTGCCAACGAGTAATTCTGATTGCACGGTCCCTTAATGCTTTTTGGTGTGGAGGTCATGGCTTTTTTTGGTTAAAGCTGAAAGTCACAATCCGTGATGATAATACATAAGGAATAGACAATGAGATTTAATAGTGAGGCTAAATTAACATTTCTTAAAGCTAACCATCATTCATTTTTCCCAGCAGAACTACATAAAGATCCATCTGCTCTTATTAAGAAGAAATCGGTCTCGTATGAAGAAGGAAATCTGCCACACACTGACATTTATACACCCACAGGTTATACACAATTTACATCTACTCTTATTGAAGTGAAATTGGAATCTTCTTTCACTGGAGAACAAAGTTTTAATAACCTCAGCTATGTTAGTAACCAGAGGAAAAATGTGAATGATCACACTGTAGACAAATCTTGGTCTTGTTCTGAATGTGGGAAGTGTTTTACTACAAAAAGAAACTTTCTTGTACATCAGAGGATTCACACAGGAGAAAAATCATATTCTTGCTCTGAGTGTGGAAAATGCTTTACAACGAATTGGAAACTTCTTAGTCATCAGAGATGTCACACAGTAAATAAAAAACCTTTACCACACTCTTGCTCTGAGTGTAGTAAATGTTTTTCCTTTAAATCATATTTGGTTGTACATCAGAGAATTCATACTGGAGAGAAACCTTATTCTTGCTCTGAGTGTGGTAAATGTTTTTCTGTTAAATCAAATCTTGTTGAACATCAGAGAATTCACACAGGAGAGAAACCTTATTCTTGCTCTGAGTGTGGTAAATGTTTTTCCTTTAAATCATATCTTGTTGTACATCAGAGAATGCATACGGGAGAGAAACCATATTCTTGCTCTGATTGTGGGAAATGTTTTAGGTTTAATTCTGAACTTGTTCGACATCGGAGATGGCACACTTCAGAAAAGTCATATTGCTCTGAATGTGGGAATTGTTTCAATCAGGAATCAAGCCTTGTTACACATCAGCAAATTCACACAATTGAGAAACCATATTCTTGCTCTGAATGTGGGAAATCATTTAATAGTAAATCAGATTTCAATAAACATCAGAAAATTCACACTGGAGAAAAACCATATTCTTGCTCTGAATGTGGGAAATGTTTTATCAGTAAATCACAGCTTATTATACATCAGAGAGTTCACACAGGAGAGAGACCTTATTCTTGCTTTGAGTGTGGGAAATGTTTTTCCTTTAAATCAAATCTTGTTGAACATCAGAGAATTCATACAGGAGAGAAACCTTATTCTTGCTCTATTTGTGGGAAATGTTTTAATCAGGAATCAAATCTTGTTACACATCAGAAAATTCATGCAGGTGAAAAGCCATATTCTTGCTCTGATTGTGGGAAAACTTTTAACCAGAAGCATAGTCTTTATTTGCATCACAGACTTCACACAGGAGAGAAATCATATTCTTGCTCTGAATGTGGGAAATGTTTTACAAATAAAGCATCTTTAATTAAACATCAGATGAGTCACAAGTGAGAGGCCATACATTTTCTCTGAGTGTGTGGGAAATTTTTTAACCAGAAATGAAACTTTGTTCTACATCATAGAAATGCACACAGGCGTATACAAATATTTGTGTATAGAGTTGCAGAAATGTTTACACACGAAATCAAGCTTTGTTGTGCATCAAAATGTGGGAAATGGTTTACTAGTAAAGCACTTTCTTTTACCCCCACTTCATTGTCTATTTACAAACTTATTATGAGGCAATAGTTGAAAGTATAAAAATGGTTTATTCGGTTATTGAAATGTACAATGCATGTATATCAACTGTAAATCCATATAGTGTGAAAATCATTTTTTTCTTTAGAATTCTTCAACATAATTATGAAGAACGAGAAAATCATAAATCATTAGTATTTTTAAAAATTTAACAACCTCCAACATTTGAAAACTGTCAAACACCTTAGAAAACAACAGTGTCATTAAAATTAACTTTGATAAAGTAAAATGTGCAATTAAATTTCAGTCATATAAGTTATAAATAATAAACACTTAATATGCCATCACTCCACCATATGCCAGTTATATTCATGGATTCCTGTGATGGACCCCGTGTCATGCTAATGTATTTTATCTGCAATCTGCATTTTTTCCACTAGAGATTAACAAGTATATCTAAAATATGGAGTCATACGTTACATGTAATAGTACAGAATTTAAAGAATCAATGTTAAAATAACGTTTATTTCAAAACTAAACCACTACCATCTTCTTCGTAAAAAGTTCCATACATATAGTTACCATTAGATCAAAGTAAGAGTAATCAATGTGTTAATGTCTCTTACATCTAGCAATCACTGGTTCCAAAACTCCTTAATTTCCTTCTTCTTTAGGATCTTTAAGAATAAAATAAAAATGTATTAGAAATATAGCATAAATAAATATGTACGTAAATACTTGCCATCCCCGGCTATGGATGAAATCCATATAGTTTTGAAAAATCTGTGTGTCTAGAAGTCTATTGTATTCAGCACCCTCTTCATCTCCGCATACAATTTGTCATGGTTTCCTACAGGAAAAACAGCACAAAATATAAATTACATGGGGTTTCTACACTGTAGTTCACCGGTTAGCATTGTCCAGGTGCAGACATTTGTAAAAGTACACACTTCCCTTGACCTCAAGGGATGGAAGCTTTGCACCATAATCACATTCAGATTCCTGGTCGCGTTATTTTTTTGATCAAATCATTAGCCACAAGAACTGAAAATTTGATTTCTGAAAAACTCTGGATCAAATAGGATTCAACACGGATTCATCTAATAGCTCGAAACTAGCAAGATGACTTTCGTATTTCTCCTGACTTTCATCAAAATGTAATGAACAATGCACTATGTTGTGCTAAAACATTTATGGAAATCATTGTCCAATAGGAATTAAGAAAGTAAATGTATTTAACATAAATTAAACACTGTTAGCCAATTATAATTTACTAGGTATTTTATTGTTTATCCTTTGGGGACTTCCCCTTGTTTAATTAACGTATGTTGCCACAAAATAGCATTGTTTTATAATGTGACCTGTATGAAATGTTTTTTTAAAATTTGACTTCATATTTTAAGCACACTTACTGGTTTTAATAAATAAATATTTATAAATTATATGTTATTCATTTAAGAATCATTATTTTAACAGATTTGTAGCCTGAAAAACCCTCAACCTTTAGATATATGCTATTATATTATTTAGGGTGTAAACAAATGTATTGGATTGTATTTGGATACCAGAGTATATGTGTTAGGTCTTTTTATTTAAAGTGTGATTTTTCAGTTAAAGGTCAGCAACGGTATTTAGTGCGAGTGGAAACATAGAAAAGCGCATTACATGTTTCACAAGCAGGACACTAATAAGAATGATATAATTTTAGCACTACACATGTAGTTGGAATTTGGTGATTAAACCTTCAGTTATAGGTGTTCTATTCTTAGGCTGGGTACACACTACAGGTTTTACACCCAATTATCAGGCTGATTACACAATAAACGACCGTTTAGTGTGTACACTCCAATGATCCTGTTTTATCTTTCCAAAGAACATCATATCATTTGATTTTGCAAATGGACTAAACGATGGAACAGTGTGATGCCAATTCTGCAGTCTGCCGATAGTTCCTCCAACAGCGACTCCTTTCTTGGCGTGTATTTTTAAATTTATAATGTTGTCTTTTACCTCTCCCACGTGAAGCACATTGAAATAGTGTTGGTTTTTAAATGGTGAATCAGCAATAAACCTTTTTTGCATGCTCCATATGTCATCTATGTGTCCCTGTATGCAAGTGTGTGCGACATGAATTGTCAACACGTGTGAAAATACATAGATTCTCAATAACAAAGTCAGCTGTATTTACACATGATGTGTTCATTTCTTCAATTCTGTATTATGTACCTGTGATATGCCTGCTAACATACCAATATATATATATATATATATAACACAAAAATAAGATCTATTTTTTTCTTTTTTCTCCTGATGAAGTCTGTTGTTACAGACGAAACGCGTTGAGATTCTTTGCTGCTCTCCCTACTGTACTGGGAATTGGTCGTTTACAGATAGGTCTACTATCTGCTACTTGATATGTAAGTGGCTACTATTCATTTAATAAAAGTGTTCATTGAGATATTACATCTGTGGTCCTTTGTTTACTCCATCTCCTGAGGCAATTAGTTGGGTATCCAGTTATGGAGAAAGTGTGACCTGTATGCAACAATCTGTGGGACATCTTTACAGATAAGCTGAAAAGTTTTTATTTTTGGTACGCATATATCTGCACAAGTGTGACCTGGGTGATCCTTTCCTTGTTTAGTGTTTCGTAGTTCATACTGAGTGACCTGTGATTAAGTCTGTGTGACAACGTCACAGATAAGCTACAAAGTTTTTATTTCTGGTACGCTTATATCCTCACTAGTGTACTCGGGTGATATATTGCACGATCTCTCTGGTTTACTCTACACTGGTGATAAGGTCCCATTACGGATTCCTGTGTGATCCCATTATATTATCATTCTACACTATTGTGCGCCTCCTCCTCTATTCTTTTCCATACATATATATATATATATTGTGACACCATCAGGGGAATAGGTACCATCTCCTTGGGGGAAGATGGCGACGAACAGAAGCAGTAAACCACACAAGTCCACGGGTTTAAGGTTAAAAGCCACAGCTAGTTTATTCACCAGCTTGCAAACAAAACAAACGAAATCCTGGCCATCAGCCTACTAGCTAATACATTTTAGTGACACCCTCTCTCAGGTGTTGGACCTTGTGTCCAAACACACACTCAACATATAATTGCTCACCACAGCAATATAATATAATAACGCACCCAACAGCAAGAAGAGACCATGCGGATCTGTGGTACTTTATTAGGACAACTCCATGGTTAACAGACATAGCACTCAAACACCATCCAACCTTTGGGGATAGAGCACATTATCTGGACAACTCTCTCCTATGGTTCACAAGCGTAACTTTACTGCACAGTTATGAATGATACTCATGCCCAGACTAAATCCCAGGTCTGTTTTTGTCTTACATAACAAGTGTCTGTTACACGGAACATCTGTATGGATCACTGTTGACATTGTTGATATTATTACCATTTTTATACACATTTTCTCTCTATATAATTGTTTCACTGTTATGCCAACGCTAATAAAGTGTTATGCTCAGGGGAGTCCCTCAGTCAGTATTGGCACCAGCTCAGTAGGGTGCGGAGTCTAACAGCCTCTCAGGTCTTCACCAAGAACTTTCGCAAGGCAGGATGGGCTTGGCTGCTGAGAAACTGCAGGTCGTGGCCCCTACTGAGCTTACAGACTTGAGGAATGGATAGACTAGCAGCAAGGTAATACGAAAACTGTACCTGAGGCAGGGTCCAATGTGCAGCGGGGATCCTTCCAGAGGTTGGTGAGGCACAGCCGGGTCTGGTACACATTAGCAGATGTCCATCATGCCAAAGGAGAATCCAAGCGCTAAGTTGACTACCCGATTCACCATTACTTTTTCATGCATGTGAAACAAACCCAGTTTGAGGAATTTCTTCTTGACATCATTTATGTTTGCCCTCAATTCTTTAAAACATTTGTTCAGCTTCTCTACATTCTCTGCCACACCTTTCCCATCACCGGAAGCCAGAGGACTATTGATGCTTGGGCCCTCCTTCTCTCCTTCCGAACTTTCTTCAGAAATGACGATGGTATCTAAATGAAAAACGGAAAATTAACTTTTTTTTAATGATGAAACGGGACACAACATCGTTTTTAACACTCAGTGGGGCTACTACCATTTGCTCACCTTGGACGCTGCTTGAAATCACTTTGTGCTGATGTACCTTCTGGGTTTGTCTAGGCATGCATGCTGCCGTGATGGTCCATACCAACTGTAAAATAGAACACAATTTTTAATATATAGGGACAGGATCCACATTACGTTCTTAAAACTTTTCAATGATTTGTAATTACTTTCTTTTTTGTTTCCCCATTTCCTATGTCTGTATTTTCCTTTTTTATAGTCACTAGCGCATCTAACATTTTCTTTTTCTTTTCCTATGTTGCTGTGCACACTTCATCATGTGGTTTTTTTTTTGTAAATAGATGTAACTGTTCTACTAATCGTTATTGTTATCGTTAATTACTAACACCATTTACTATCAAGTTTTACAAAGTTTTAATAACCATTTCTAATACTCACCTTTTTTAATGTTCGTTTCGTATTCTTTTCAACTTTCGTTGCTCCTTGTTCTTCAAATCTGACCATGTTTTCTGTAGCTGGAACTTGCTTTTTTTTTTACCTAGTTTGTCGCGTAGCATCGTAATCAGCTTCTGCATGATTAATTCTTTTCTGTAATTAACTTTAAGATATTTTTTCTTGTGACAGTCGTAGTCATGTTGGTCCAGGACTATCAGCATCATCTCCATCTCCCTTGGACTCAGTGGCTTGGTTCTTTTCACCCCTTCATATGGCATCTCTTTTCCACCCCTCTCCGTTCCTCCATCACTTTTATCTTTCCCTAGCTCATCTGCCATGTCACATACTGCTGGCGACAGACTGGCTCCTCTCTGTTTACATAGACGTTTCTAATGCATTCGTGGGTGTTAAGAGTTGGTATGGGCCAATCAGGAAAGCTCTAGCTGCAGAGTGGAGCATTGTGGATGAATGTTCATTTGTCTCTAACATTCATCCATGTTGGTATTTGCTGCTCTGCTTAAAGTTACTGTATCTTACGAACGAATACTAAGAATTCTTTATCTAATTTCATTGCCATTATAGCAAGCTAAGTACTTTATTACACAAGACTTTGTTTTGGTCATTTTGTTGTGTGTATGTATATATTACAAGACATGTTTTAGAATTTTTTTCTAGAACATTTAAGATGGCATCAGATAAAACTGTAGAGCTCATGAAGAACTTCATTGAGGCCTACTGGTCCCATCCCTACTTGTGGCAAACAAAGTCAAAGGAGTATTCCAATAGGCAGAAGAGGAACTTTGCTTATGATGACATGGTGAGAGTGAGAATTCCCCTTTAGCCAGAGGCTACTGTATATTGGATAAAAGGGAAGATCTAGAACATGAGGTCCATCTTCAAAAAGGAACTTAATAAATTGGATGCCTCAAAAAAGATTAGGGGCAGGGGCTGAAGATGTTTTTGTGCCCAGGTTGTGGACCTGCGTCTCACATGTGACCAGGGAATAGCCAGACCATCTACTAGCAACGTGCCCCAGATGGACATGCCAGCAAGTGACATAGTAAGTAAACATACATAATCATTAATGCATAAAATATTTATTTGCATAAAGCTGACAATTAGTTCTTTAATGGGAATGTATATATGTATGTATATATATATATATATATATATATATATATATATATATATATATATATATATATATATATATTTATATATATATATATATATATATTACAAAATGTCATCCTGCCAGGACACAGCACCCTCACCATTAAAATATTACAAATAAGCCTCCCTGCTGAACTTCACCATGTTTCTGGCGTTTCTCATCTGGGAAGACTCCAGTGGTATCTACCCTACCACTTCCACATCTTCTAGAGTATACTCCATAGTAGTAGGTGTGCTGCGCACACTGGGGCTTTTCCGCCTTAGAAAATGGACACAACAAGCCATCACCACCTTGTCTATTTTGTCTAGACGCAGATTTATGGCGGTACGGAAAATCCTAAATCTATTGCTCCATATATCAAAGGCATTTCCCACAACTCCTTTCTCTTGATAATTGGTAAATAAAGACCATACTTTCAGGTATAAGACTTTTTTTGGGGATAAGGTTTTAAAATATTACTGTGCAAAACAAAGGCTTCATCAGCAACAAATACAGCATTGAGTCCTAATTGTGTTTCGGTGCGTGGTGGCAAATTAAGTGCATTGTTTTTAAGTTTGTCATGGAAGGGAGTCTGCTCCAATGCCCCTCCCTCTGATACTTTTCAATTTTTACCAATGTCCACGAAGATAAATTCATATATGGTACCCCCTATGACCATAAGGGTAATGCTGAAGAATCTCTTGAAGTTCTAGAAATAGGATCCACTTTTAGAGAGTGACATAATTATTACATGTTTGCCATCTATGGCCCCACCACAATTTGAGATATTCCACAATTTGTCTACTTCTTCGGCAATAAGTTGCCATTCCTCAACTGTCGCTGAGAAGTGCAAGAGAAAGATTGTTTTAATGTAAAATCAATACATGCATCGATTATCTTGCTATTTCTTATTCTATTTTTATTACACAGCCAGCTGTCTTATCTGAGGCAGGATTATGTTGTGTCAGAGGAATCTGTGACAACGCCACCTCTCAGACACAACACAGCCAGCAAAGCACAGCGCCAACAACACATCAACCCCCACAGCAAACCACAGACCAACCCATGCAGGTCACTGTGCAAGCCACCCAACAACAAGGGGAACAAAGTGTCAGGCGAGGAAATAAAAGGTGGAAGTGAGCAGGAACAAACAGACATGCTGACTCATACAGAAGTGGAAGGTGCTCAATCAATTTATAGGCTCATGGCAGGTGCTTGAAAGGGTGGGGTTATCCTAAAAGGAACAAACGCAGAGAAAGTTCCCCCAGCACACTGCTATAGCCAGCAAAAGACCTGCCACTTCCTAAGTTAGCTCTCAATTTAAAAACACATATACGTATGGCCCAAATATATGGGACTCTCATTGTTTAGAGTTAGATTCAAGGTGCAAGCTGCCTGCCACCATTGTTTGTGGCCGCAGGCACCGCTGCGACTCACTTCCCCCTAGTGCTGGTGTCCCGGCCGCCTCCACGATGACCGGGGCGTCACTTCCTGCTTCTCTGTCCTGACCGTTGCCAGGGCAACTGCCGGACGCCGAGCATTTTCTTAGCATGCCCCGGCACCTCAGGGCAGCCGGGCGCGTGCACTAAAAGTACATACAGGCTGCGGGCTAATTAATGAACCTACACTATTAATTAGTCTGCCTCTGAGAGCTGTTACAGGGCAATGCCCTGATTGGCCAGTACTAGTATTTAAGGCAGGGAAGGCTTAGCCTCCCTGCCGGTTATAGTGTTCTGTTCTCAGTATTGCTGCCTGCTTCTGTGCTGTGTTGGTGTTCAACCTTAGATTGTTCTCTCGTGTATGACCTCTGCCCATTCCTGAATTCTGAATATTTGCCTGTGACCCTGATCTTTTGCCTGTACCCGGATTCTGAACATTTGCCTGTGATCCTGACCTTCTGCCTGTACCTGGACTCAGAACCTTTTACCTGTGGCCTTTATCCAGCTAGCACCTGTCATCTCCACCTGTGCTCTGGAACTCCGCAGATCTCGCTATAGTTGAGGCATGTAGAAATGTGAATTATGCAGTGGAAAAATTTGTCAAAGGGGCAGTTAGTTGGCTACGTGGTCAGATGTGTCAGTATTTGATTTAACAAGTCACATTTGTGCAAAAAAGATGGGTGCGTTTATTGGATCAGGTTGTAAAGCGCTACAGAATTTGCTGGCACTATATAAATTAATGATGATTATGATCAGAGGTTGCGTATGGGTACTGAGGAGATACATGGTGCATTGACAAGGTTATGAAGGTCACAGTGAGTTGTTAGTGGTGGTGAGCTGCGGTTCCAGGAGGGGGAACCTAGCCTTGGCGGTACAACACTGCAGTTCCTGAGCCATGGTGGGCACAAGTGGCGGCCATGGGGATACCTCCCTTTGAAAGTGCTGCTAAAATGCTTGATACTACCCTTATTTGGGGTCTTGTAAGAAGCCAGAATAAAGGGGGCTGGGATCCCCAGTCTTGGAGGCACCAGGGGGCATGGAGGACCCCCTCTTATTGGTTGTGATATTTACAGTTTTGGCTGAAGCTGATGGATGCAGTGCTGTTTTCTTTTCCACATTTCAAAAGATTGATTTTAAAATAAAGCTGTGACCACTTTTTCGACAAACAATTCTCATGTCTTTATTTAAAAAAAAAAGGAGGATGGGAAGCAAGAAAAGGGGTTATCAGCAGTAGGCAAATTATTATCTTTGTTTCTTCAGACTTGTCACGATCTGCCTCTTGCAGCTCCTGTCTGCCAAGAGCTATGTTGGACTTCTGCCTTGCTATGTATCCAGCTTGCAGTACCACTGTTCCTCCAATGGGGTCACTGTGGTACTTGAACTGCTCTCCTACCTGACAGCGCTAAGCTCATTACTCCAGGATGCTTAGCACCTGTCCCTGCCCTATAAAATCCTGTCTGTCCCAGCAGCCTTGGCCAGTTCATCTGTTGCCTTGAACTCTGCTGGTTCTCCTGTGAGTTATCCTTGTTTGACTTCCTGGTTTTGACTTCTGCTTGTCCCTCCGTTTTGGCATCTCTTCCTGTGACTCCTGACTCGGCTTTGTTATGACAGCACCTGCAGTCCGCATCGTCTCCAGTATCTCCTGTGTATCTGTCCACAGACTATTGCATCCAGTGTGGCATCTCCAGTGTCTAGTGTTAACGGCTCGCAGACCATTGCATCCTGTTTCCAGTATCTCCTGTGTATCAGTACGCAGACTATTGCACCCTGTGGTCATCTCCTTGCTATAACGGCCATACTCTGCTGACTTTTCATGCCTTACCATTTATTGCATCAATTACCTGTGTAACCCGTGTTAAATAAAAAAACACTTTGTTCCACTTGCATTTTCTCTGTGGTTTTTATATTGGGAATCCTGACAATATTGCTGTTAATAATTTATAATTCTTCAGATTTTCCACAGTGTTATGTTACTACTGTGACAACAACAGATACAATATGTAGTGAGCACACCCCTCTTCTTAAATCTTTAAACTCTCTCTCAAAACCCATCTCTTTATTAGATCTTGCCCTATTCTTACCTATACTGTCCACTCCAATGCACCTACATCTCTACATTGATTAAGGAAAACGACTATAAGTTACTATAGGGGGTATTACACCCCTGACATTATTGCCAGAATATATCCTTCTTGCTCCTCAGTGTTGGCGTAGTTGTGGTCAATTAGACTTGTTTATATACATCTGGTGGTCATGCTGGAAAATCTCCTCCTTCTGGGACCTGGTCAGGTCCCTCCTCTCCTCACTCCTCCCATGTCCCGTTCACAAGGATCCCTGGATTTTTCCCCTCTGCTACCCACTCCCAAATGCTGATTATTACTCTGCAAAATTAGCATCCTATATCCTTGCAGGAGCTCGATGCCTCATTGTCAAGACATGGAAACAAGACGACCCGCCCACATTTCTGCTTTGAAGTCCTATATTTGGTTCATCGCACGGATGGAAAAGATCACACATCACTTAAATGACAAAGATAACAAATTCCACCAGATGTGGGCACTCTGGCTTTTCCTTTAACTCTCTCCCGCCCAGTATCTCTTTTATATTGCCTCTGCCCCTGCCCTATATCCAGACTTTTCCTACCCCATCCCACTAGTTGAGCACTTCACCTAAAATACCTGTAAGAAATTACTCTGATATTTGCACCTCCGAAAACTAGAGGTCTCTGTAGTCGCAAACTTGCTCTTAGATTTGCCCTTATCCAAGATAGCTGGAATAGCAGCACGGTGGCCAAGTAGTTAGCGCTTCTGCCAAAAAGCACTGGAGTAATGAGTTCAATCCCTGACCATGGCTTATCTGTGTGGAGTTTGTATGTTCTCCCCGTGTTTACGTGGGTTTCCTCCGGGTGCTCCGGCTTCCTCCTACACTCCAAAAACATACTGGTAAGGTTAATTGGCTGCTATTAAATTGACCCTAGTCTGTCTGTGTGTGTGTGTGTGTTAGGGAATTTAGACTGTAAGCCCCAATGGGGCAGGGACTGATGTGAGTGAGTTCTCTGTACAGCGCTGCGAAATTAGTGGCGCTATATAAATAAATGGTAATAATAATAATAAATAATTATAATGGCATCAAAGAGAAACCATCTTGGATCCTGTTTCCTGTTTAGGCATATAATAGGCACTTCCTGGATCAGACATGTGCTTGAGTATTCTGCCTGCTCAGCTCCTACTACTTTCTACACTTCCTTGCATCTGTGACTACCGGTTTGTGTACCGACCCGGCAAACGTCTGACTTCTCGCTGGATATCTACTCGGCTATTGGGCTGCAGATAATATCACCAGTATTGTTACAAGATACTCAAGCCTTGAAATGCCAAAGATATACCTGTTAAGTGGAGAGTGGCAAGTTTAACCACCGGTTAATCACAGGTTAAGCAAGAAATTCAAGTTCTCGCACAAAAGGCTGGTTTCCAGGAATTGATAATTATGATGTCTCAACATGAGAACCATATTGCAGAGTTGAAGAACAGATCACCACAAGTGCCTGTAACATCACCATCCCCTGCTGTCGGTTATTCCCCACATCAACTCTATATCTAAATCATGTTACATACACCTAAAGAACATTTCCAGAATACGCACATATCTGACACAAGACACCGCAAAAACATTAATTCACGCACTCATCATCTCCCGCATCGACTATTACAATTCCCTCCTTACTGGTCTTCCCAAAGTCATACTTGAACCCCTACAATCTATTTTGCGGCTAGACTGATTTTCCTTACAAACCGTTATTCCTCTGCTGAGCCACTCTGTCAGTCTCTACATTGGCTGCCTGTATTTCAACGAATCCAATATAAAATTCTTCTACTAACATACAAGGCCATCAACAAAATTGCACTGACATCACTTGTCTCGAAATATCTCCCTACTCGACACCTCCGTTCTACACAAGATCTACGTCTCTCCTCCACTCTCATCACATCCTCCAATTCTCGGTTACAGGATTTTTTCCGGGCTGCAACTACTTTGTGGAATTCCCTCCCACGCACAGTAAGACTTTCCTCTAGTCTTCAAACGTTCACTGAAAACCCACCTCTTCAGACAAGGTTATGATATTCCTCAACCATCATCTTAATTTCCCTAGATTACCCTATTACCATCCTCTACACTGCTAACGCAAGACAACAACCTTCTGACCAACATTTCAACACACACAGCCCACTCAGTACTTTTACCTTTGCAGTCTGGCTGGTCCATTGTGCAATATGATGTAGCACATGCCCTTGTGTTTCAAACTCCCATTGTCCTATAGATTGTAAGATTTCGAGCAGGGTTCTCTTACCTCTCTGTCTGTATGTATTACCCAGTATTGTCTTATTAATGTTTGTTCCCAATTGTAAAGCACTACGGAATTTGCTGGCGCTATATAAATAAATGTTGATGATGATGATGCTCTCCCTCTCCCACCAACTCGGTTTGGAGGGGACCCTCAAAAGTTTTGCGGATTTATTAATCAATGCCAGTTTGCATTTCCAACTGTATGAGTCCCATTTCCAGTCTGAAAAGTCAAAGGTCCAGTGTATGCTTTTGCTACTTAAGGACACCACCCTTGCATGGGCTTCTTCCTATATCGAGACTTCTAGTCTAATATTAGAGAAATTTGACTTCCTCAACGTAATGAAGCAAACCTTTGATGAGCCAAACCAGAAAGATACTGCTGAAAAAACATTACTGCAATTATGTCAGGGGAGACGCTCAGTTGTAGAATATACTGCAGATTTTTCAAAGATTGGTTCTTGACACTACATTTAATTCTGAGGCGCAATTGTCTGTCTACCGTAAGGGACTTTCTGAGACCATTAAAGATGAATTAGTCCGAGCAGAGGCACCAACTGAACTTGAACTTTTCATGTCAACATTGTATTCGCATTGATGCTCGATTTATTGAGAGAAAGGAGGGCCTTAGCTTGGATGTACCCAGTTATTGTGAACCCACAAGTTCAAACTATTACGGGAATTCTGAGGTCAAATCCACCAAGAAATGTGAGTCCGAACCCATGCAAGTAGACACACTTTACAAACAAAGGGCCTGATTCATTAAGGATCTTAATTGAAGAAGTATCTTATTTCAGTCTCCTGGAAAAAACCATGTTACAATGCAAGGGGTGCAAACTAGTTTTCTGTTTTGCACATAAGTTAAATACTGACTGTTTTTTCATGTAGCACACAAATACTTGATAGCTTATTTGTACGCTGAAATTTAAAGTTGATATTTGTGTGCTACATGAAAAAACAGTTTAATGAATGGAGACAGTTGCTTGCAGGTGCTGCACATCAAATTACTGTGCTTACTGACCACCAGAATCTACAGTTTGTTCGATCTGCAAAGAGACTTTCTCCTCGACAAACCAGAAGGAGTTTATTTCTAAATTGTTTTGAGTTTGTTATCTTTTATAGACCTGGATCCCGGAAATGGGAAAGCTGATGCTCTATCCAGAGCATACATGGAAGACTCAAAACAGGTGGAACCAGAAGAGAAAAAAAAAGAAAATAGGACCAAAATATTTAGGTCTCTTTAAGATTTTGGAACAAGTCAGTTAATCTGTCTTTCGACTTGTATTCCCAGGATCTATGAAGGTTCATCCTGTCTTTCTGTTTCTTTACTACAGCTAGTTATTTCAAATCCTTTTCCTGGTCACACCTTGCCTCCTTCGGATCTTGTTCAAATTGATGAACATGAAGAATTTCTAGTAGAGAAAATGCTAGATTCACAAATATTTAGAAATAAACTTCAATATTTGATACAATGGCAGAGATATGGTCCAGAAGACAATTCATGGGAACTACAAGAGAATGTCCATGCACCTCGATTGTTGCGTGAATTTCATCAAAGATAGCCAGAAAAACCAAGCAAAGCACCGTCCAGAGGATGTTATTGAAAGGGGGGGGGGGAATACTGTAAGGAATTACTCTGATATTTGCATCTCCGACCACTAGAGGTCTTTGTAAACTTGCCCTCATCCAAGATGGCCAGAATGGCATCAAGGAGAAACCATCTTGGATCATGTTTGGGCACTTCCCGGATCAGACATGTGCTTGAGTATTCTGCCTGCTCAGCTCCTGCTACTTGCTACACTTCCTTGAATCTGTGACTACCTATTTGTACACCGACCGGGCAAACGTCTGACTACCCTCTTGTGTACCAAACCGGCAAAGGTCTGACTACTCGCTGAATATCTACTCGGGCTATTGGCTTTCAGATAATACCATCAGTATGGTTACAAAAGCTCTCTCTTCTTCTCTTTCTTCAGGGTACGTTCTCTACCCACAAAGACTTCTCCTTCTTCCTTTCTCTCCCCGACCTACAGTAATGGAAATATTGACAGTATCGTATGAAGGTACTCCGAGATATTTTGTCTTTTGACATGTCTCTGGTTTCCTATTTTAACCACTGTATTTTCAACTGGATTGTTTCCTTCTTGCCCTTTTTGTTGTCAGGCGCCGTCCCCACACGCACAGTAGGTGCCATGGATGACTGTCCTCTCTGACCCCACTCGTGGATGCTACTTCGAGTTTACGGCCCGGCAGTGCTGGAGCACGCGCAGACTATTGCATCTCTGTTGCCAGGCAACAAAGACGCTAGCAGCCTCTTGCTATCGGTGGTCAGCTGTTCTCACAGCCGATTCCCCTGCCACTTATGAGAGAGCCCCTTCCTTTATCTATATCTGGCTCTGGTGCCATTAGGATGCCAGAGTATCTAGGTCATCCCTATGCTCCAGCATCCTTGTCAGTTTACAAGTCTTCTGTCTGTCTCCCTGGATTCTGACCCTGTAGTGGAATAAATTATGGTACAAATATATGTTGGATAAAACAATTAAATGTGTGTAAAATCTATTGATCAAATGATTGCTTGTGTTGAATTCAGTGCAATGGGTTAAATCTTCTTTGTATGTTGTAACTCACAATGAACCACTATTAATATGATGGTAGAATGGCTAACAGTTGTCATGCTATATTAAGAAAAGAGTGTAAAAGGTCACATATACCTTTGACCTGTTTAGGCCCAGAGATTCTAAGTACAGTGATGAGTTTGTGAAAATATATATAACCAACTTTGTCCTTATGAGGTATATTCTTTAGTATGTGAAGTGGTTCGTGACGTATGTAAGAAGGGTGGGGTTACTTCTATATAAACTGTGATTTTCAATGGAGAAATTTACTTGTACTCAGATTTTGAATACAAGTCATTGCATATGCAATTTGTAAGAATAAAGATAATTTTTGCATTTCAAACACTTATATTTTTTTGAATCATTTAATACTTCGACAGACCCGGTTCTGCCTCACTCTCCTTTTGGATCTCCCTTCGGTTATACTGATCCTGTCCGCTCCTTCAGAACCTGTACTTCCCGCACTGATTGACATTGGATCGCATGACTACGTTTACTCACTTAACACCTCACTGGTAGCTATCTGGGAGGGCTGCGACCTGCATGTCTCTTGCAACAAACCCCAAACTCCCTTGCAGGGGTCCCTGGTGAAGACCGGAGGCGTGTTAGGCTCCGCGCCTCTCCGCTTAGGAGCACCAATACCAGCAGATAAGACCTTCAGAGTTTATCTATTCTGTGACATTAGTCTTCTGTGTTTATCTTCATATACCCTACAATTTGTTCCTGTTTGTACTTGTTGTTTCCATAATAAAGAAGTTAAAAAGAACCCAAAAAGCTGGACTGTCACACGTTGCACCAGCTAAACCTGCATTATGGTCACTGTTCTCATCTGTTTCCCTCTTCCTGCATTCACTTGCTGGTCTAAACTGAGCATGCTTACACCTGGTCTGCTCAATACTTCCTGCATTCTCTTGATTGGCTAATTGCCTGTGAAGGAGGGCACAGAGTGTGTGGAGATGAAGGGGGCACAGTGTGAGTTAGCTGTAAATTATTCTTTGACAGAAATATAATTGAAAAAAATATATAAAAATATTATTTTCCCTTGGATTTATGTGTATTATTTTTGCATGTAACTAGATAAGTATTTCTGTCCTGACCTAAATACTTACTACGTTTTTTTTTATCCAAATACTTGTAAAACAAGCCTGTTCGGTAATCATTTTGATGGGATGCATTTAAAAAATTTATGGAGACTCTAAGGGTGCCGCGAACTGCAAAAGTTTGGGAACCACTGGTATAAGGTATTTGGGCTGTATATGCATTGCGGTAATATGGGATATAACAGTATAGATAATATATATTATTAGTAGAAGGTATTTGGGCTGTATAAGTATTACAGTAATGTGGGATATAACAGTATAGGTAATATATATTATTAGTATAAGGTATCTGGGCTGTATAAGTATTACAGTAATGTGGGATATAACAGTATAGATAATATATATTATTAGTATAAGGTATCTGGGCTGTATAAGTATTACAGTAATGTGGTATATAACAGTATAGGTAATATATATTATTAGTATAAGGTATCTGGGCTGTATAAGTATTACAGTAATGTGGGATATAACAGTATATGTAAATGTAATATATATTATTAGTATAAGGTATCTGGGCTGTAGAAATATGCTGGTAATGTCAGTATAAAGCTGTGCAGTATAATATGATGTCAGTGCTCCCTGCACCACATCTGTGAGGCTATATATTATATTATATTATATATTATATTATATATTGTAAAACATATTTTAAGAATAAAACAAACCACTCCGTTAAACCACGCCCACTGGCTAGCATAGACACGCCCCGTTTGAACAGCTGACTTCTTCAGACGATGAGGCCGCTCTGTCTCCGGTTACACACAGCCGCGGCCATTTTGTCGAAGCCTTTGGAGCTCATAACACAACAGGGACAAGGCACAGACCGGAAGTACTTCCGGGTGAGAAGTGAGTGAGATAAAGCGGAGACCTCGCGTTTATGTGTCTGGCAGCAGGTAATGATATTTATTATTACAGTACAGGGGGAGCAGACTCTGGTGCTGTGTTATTATTATACAGGTGGAGCAGACTCTGGTGCTGTGTTATTATTATACAGGTGGAGCAGACTCTGGTGCCGTGTTATTATACAGGTGGAGCAGACTGGTGCAATGTTATTATTATACAGGTGGAGCAGACTCTGGTGCTGTGTTATTATTATACAGGTGGAGCAGACTCTGGTGCCGTGTTATTATGCAGGTGGAGCAGACTCTGGTGCCGTGTTATTATACAGGTGGAGCAGACTCTGGTGCCATGTTATTATTATACAGGAGGAGCAGACTCTGGTGCAATGTTATTATTATACAGGTGGAGCAGACTCTGGTGCCGTGTTATTATTATACAGGTGGAGCAGACTCTGGTGCTGTTATTATTATACAGGGGGAGCAGACTCTGGTGCCGTGTTATTATTATACAGGTGGAGCAGACTCTGGTGCCGTGTTATTATTATACAGGAGGAGCAGACTCTGGTGCAATGTTATTATTATACAGGTGGAGCAGACTCTGGTGCCGTGTTATTATTATACAGGTGGAGCAGACTCTGGTGCTGTTATTATTATACAGGGGGAGCAGACTCTGGTGCCGTGTTATTATTATACAGGTGGAGCAGACTCTGGTGCCATGTTATTATTATACAGGTGGAGCAGACTCTGGGGCCGTGTTATTATTATACCGGTGGAGCAGACTCTGGTGCCGTGTTATTATTATACAGGTGGAGCAGACTATGGTGGCGTGTTATTATTATACAGGGGGAGCAGACTCTGGTGCCGTGTTATTATTATACAGGTGGAGCAGTCTATGGTGCCGTGTTATTATTATACAGGGGGAGCAGACTCTGGTGCCGTGTTATTATTATACAGGTGGAGCAGACTCTGGTGCCGTGTTATTATACAGGAGGAGTAGACTCTGGTGCCGTGTTATTATTATACAGGTGGAGCAGACTCTGGGGCCGTGTTATTATTATACAGGTGGAGCAGACTCTGGTGCCGTGTTATTATTATACAGGTGGAGCAGACTATGGTGCCGTGTTATTATTATACAGGGGGAGCAGACTCTGGTGCCGTGTTATTATTATACAGGTGGGGCAGACTCTGGTGCCGTGTTATTATTATACAGGGGGAGCAGACTCTGGTGCCGTGTTATTATTATACAGGAGGAGCAGACTCTGGTGCCGTGTTATTATTATACAGAGGGAGCAGACTCTGGTGCCATGTTATTATTATACAGGGGAAGAAGAGACTAGTAATTTATCTTTGTATTTGTGAGATTGTACAGAATGGTAAAGGACCTCATTCTGTGCAGTTTAATGTAATAACAGATTGTGATGGATTCCCAAACTACAGAAGGACATGAACTCCCATAGTCTCTTTGTGGAGATTGTCTCACAGCATATTGATGCTAAATTACAACAAATCGCTGTTAGTCTGCAACATCAGATGGATCCTGAAAAGGGAACTATTCTGTATTACTCCCATTACCATTCTCATGAATAATGTCTGTCTGTCTGTGTGTGTATGTTAGAGAATTTAGACTGTAAGCTCCAATGGGGCAGGGACTGATGTGAGTGAGTTCTCTGTAAAAGTGCTGCAGAATTAGTAGCGCTATATAAATAGCTGTTGATGATTATATGCTCTTCTGGTCATAATATGTAATGTACTCTATCTCAAACCAAACAAAGAGCACACAGTGGCCACCCATAAGATGTAGGTATTATAATGAACCTGTCTCTGTGTGTCTGACAACTGTCTTCTTTCACAAGTACACCCTGCTGATAGCACCTTTCCTTAAGTCACTTCTTGTATTGAAGATCCTACTTAGATGCTCTGTGACATTTGAGCATGAGTTCAGACACTTGCCCATGATGTCAGGCGCTTCTCTATTTAAACCCACTCAATCTGTTCTCTGGTACTTGAACAAAGGGTTGTGTTAGTGTTTGTTGTTCTCTGATATTAATATCTGACTTTCTCATGGCATTAATTCATGAGTGATTACATCTGTATATTGGGCAAAATTGGAGGGTCTGTGAACCAATGAAGGGGGTCTGCTCTTTATGCTGAGTTTTTCTCTCTTCAATACACAGGATTACACCGTAGTGAAGAAGAAATCTGGTGAATGTGAGACACCCAGTAGCCATCCCCATGTGTCAGGAGGATTGAGCAGGACCCAGAGCCCCATCACGGTGCCTCCACCTCACTCACTGATACATGAGAGAAACAATGACCAGAGGATTCTAGAACTCACCAACAAGATCATTCAGCTGCTGACTGGAGAGGTGACTGCTGGGAATGGGACATTATACAGTAACACCAGGGGATGTGTCTGGGTGATGACTGTATCATTGTGTGTGTCAGGTTCCTATAAGGTGTCAGGATGTCACTGTCTATTTCTCCATGTAGGAGTGGGAGTATCTAGAAGGACACAAGGATCTGTACAAAGACGTGATGATGGAGAATCACCGACCCCTCACATCACTGGGTAAGCTTACATTCCTTGTAAAGGAGAAAGCAGTTGTGATGACCACCTAGATACACATCATCTGATAATCAAATATAAACAATGTATTCAGTCACTGTGTGTTTCCTACAGATGGATCCAGCAACAGAAATACCCCAGAGAGATGTCCGCATCCTCTATATTCACAGGATCACACAGCGGATACTGACAATATCCTACAGGACTATCAGGTAGATGGAATTGAGGGTCTCTCCTAAATATCATTAAAACTTCAAAGTGAATTTTCCCTACACTAATAATTTTCTATTTACTCTTCATTAAATTAGACATTATTGATTCTTGTTCTCTTTATTGTTTTGTGGCTCATTTAGGGTTGTGACCTGATGGATATGAAAATAGAAGATACAATCGGAGAAGATGAGATGCATGTGAGGGGTGATCAGCAGTGTAAGGAGGAGGAAACCCCTACAGATATCAGCACAGGTGAGTAATAAACATTTAACACAGAAAAGAGTTACATTCTCCTTTGTAAGACCCATCAGAATAATCATATACACACAGGGCCTGATTCAGATTTAGACGAACACCCGTTTGTGTAATGTATCATTTATTGTAAAAAAGAGAGAGCAGTTATGAGGGTCACCTATATACACCTCATCTGATAATCGGATATAAACAATGTATTTAGAAGGACACAAGGGTCTGTACAAGGACGTGATGATGGAGAATCACCAGAGCCTCACATCACTGGGTAAGAGGATACTTGAATTCCTTGTAAAGGAGAAAGCAGTTGTGATGACCACCTAGATACACAACATCTGATAATCAAATATAAACAATGTATTCAGTCACTGTGTGTTTCCTACAGATGGATCCAGTAACAGAGATACCCCAGAGAGATGTCTGTGTCCTCTATATTCACAGGATCACACAGCGGAAACTCACAATATCCTACAGGACTGTCAGGTAGATGGAATTGAGGGTCTCATCTAAACATCACTAAAACATCAAAGTGACTTTTCCTTACACTAATAATTTTCTATTTACTCTTAATTCATTAAATTAGACATTATTGATTCTTTGTGAGGAAACTGGGTGCTATTGGACTGAGAACTTTTTATTCATCACCCGTTTCTCACGGTTTAATGTACTTTTTAATCCTTGGCCCAGTCTAAGTATATACACCAGAGCATCAGTGTATTATGTGTATTGTTATTTCATGTTATTAGGTACATTTTGCCCTTGCTATTACCTGCAATAGTGTATGCAGTATATATATAAAGAATTTTGCCATACTGTGTGAAAATAACAGGACAGCAGCAATCATTTTGCTAGTGTTAGCTAATGTAATTACCATTTGTCTCAAAGGTCTATTGTTATGAGGGGCAGCTTAGATTTGGTTTGTAATCAGAACAATGTCTGAGTTAACAAGATGGCAGCCCATGTTAATTAGCTAGGTCAACAGGTAATCTGAGAGGTAATGAGGTTAGAACTTCTAAATGATATTCAATGTGCATCCACAGTAATATATTGGGTGAAATAGCATGGGGAAATGTATCAATATAAACATCAATGTTATTGTATCAAAATGTATCACAGATTCAGATGGCGTAACACTGCTGATACAATGTGTCAAAAGTCTTATTGTTTCATGTAAGCGTGCAGTGTCATTCCCTGCTGTAATATTGTAACCCCATGTTTAGTGTATCCAGCCAAAACAGCTAATTGAGTTAAGCCTACTTCCTGTGTATACAGGCAAGAATATAGGGAGAGCAGATTGTCAAGGGAGCTATTCTAGCTTGGAGTATCCTGGTGAACAAGACATCAGCGAAAAGGCATTGTAGTGCCGCTGGAGGGAATCCTATCAGGACAGGGTCGGTGTGAGCCAGTAACCCAGGCTGGGAGACACCATAACGGTTTTTTGGTAATCGGTAGTGGTAATATTGCCGGAGGATAAGACTCTGAAATAGACCGAGATTATTATGTTGGAGTGCTGACTGCAAGAGGCTGCTGGAGGATACATGCTACCATTTACCCTGTAACTTGTGAACGTCTTGTGGTGTTGTGCTGTCGTAATAAAGTCTTATTTTGGATTTATTCTGGTCTACCCGAGTGAGTTGAATCCCACAGAGGGTAACTGCCATCCCAGCTAAGGGTGGTATCCTCACATTCTTGTTCTTTTTATTGTTTTGTGGCTCATTTAGGGTTGTGACCTGATGGATATGAAAGTAGAAGATACAATCGGAGAAGAAGAGACGTATGTGAGGGGTGATCAGCAGTGTAAGGAAGAGGAAACCCCTACAGATATCAGCACAAGTGAGTAATAAACACTAAAGACAGAAAAAACTTACATTCTCCTTTCTAAGACCCATCAGAATAATCATATACACACAGGGCCTGATTCAGAGTTAGACGAACGCCCATTTGTGTAATATATCATTGCGACTTTCATTTATTGTAAAAGAGAGAGCAGTTATGAGGGTCACCTAGATACACATCATCTGATAATCAGATATAAACAATGTATTCAGTCATTGTATGTTTCCTACAGATGGATCCAGCAACAGAAATACCCCAGAGAGATGTCCCCGTCTTCTTTATTCTCAGGACTGTATAGACGAAAATCCCAGTATCCCACAGGACCATCAGGTAATTGGGCATCAAGTAAAATAATTGAGCCTCTTACCAAATACAAAATGACACTGAACTATATTACTTGTATATAAGTTGTGTGGATCTTATACACTGATGTTCTTTTATTTAATCACGGTTCGTTAAATTAGACATTTTGTTGCTCTTGATCAGTCCGGATTCACCAGTTCCTGTAATTATTCGCCATATGTTTTCATGTACTGTCTTTCCTCCCTGCCTGGTATTATCTCACGGTAGCTCTACATAATTATTGTTGCCTTGCATTTTTAATTTTATTTAATTTTTATATTTATTTTATTGTTCCTTACTTACAGTTTTACTCTGTCTTTATTTAGTCTTAATATTCGATTTGTTTCACTACGGTTTGCCTTTTGCTACTCCTCATCTCTCTTACTCTTTGAACCCCCCACCCCTTTCCTTCTCTCATCTCCTGGACTTTCACCATGCCTTCTTGTTTCTGTCCTATGCCCATCCTCTCCCTTCACCCCGTCCCAACTTTATCCCTCCCACACTCCCCCGCGCTCCTGAAACCCTGCCAATCTCATCCATATCTCCTCACTTTTCACCCTCCCCTTCTCCTGTGTCCTTTGAAACTCCAGGTCCATCTGTAACAAACTGCCCTCTATCCATGACCTCTTCATCTCCAACTCAATTAACCTCCTTGCTCTCTTCTGCTGACACTGTTTCTCCCACCGCTCTCTCCTATCGTAGCCTCGCCTTCACCTACTCCACCAGACCGGATGACGTCCAGGAGGTGGAATGGTCCTCCTCTTATTCCCTAATTGCACATTTCAGGTCCTTCTCACTGTACCTTCCTTCTCTTTCTCCTCCTTCGAAGTCCACTCTATCTGTCTCTTCTCCACCATCCACCTCCGTGTCTCTGTCATTTACAGCCTCCCTGGCCCCTCCTCCCCTCCATCATACTAGGTGATTTTAACATCCCTATTGATAACTCCTCTGACCCGGCCTCCATCAAATTTCTCGCCCTTTCTTCCTCCCTTGGCCTCACTCAGTGGACCTCATCCTCCACACCTTGTCTTGGTCACTCCCTTGAACTCTTCTCTTCTTTTCTCATCTCTGTGCTCCCTCCAACTTGTCTAACTCTCCCTTCCTACTCTGTAAATGCTATATTCTCTCTTTCACTCTGTCCTCTTGCCCTGCTTCTCCCCTACCTAAAATTACACTCACTAGGAGCAATCTTGATTCTATTGACAATACTTCTTTCTCCTTCTCTCTCAAAACTCTCCTATCCCCTCTTCCCACCCTGATCTGCCCTGATCAGGCTTGCTCTCTCTATAGCCACTTCCTCACCACTGCCCTGGATGCTGTCACTCCTACATCATCTGTCTACAGGCGCCACTTAATTCCCCAACCCTGACACTCGAAAATCACCCGCTTTCTTCAGAAATGGACTCTCGCTGCTGAATGCTTCTGGAGGAAATCTCTCTTCCTGACTGACTTCCTTCATTTTAAATTTATCCTCTCTTCCTACTGCTCTGCCCTCTCCCTCCCTAAACAATCTTTCTTTAAGTCCCTCATTTCTTCTCAGTCCTTTAATCCTCGCCTTCATTGTCACATTCAATCCCCCCCATCCTCCTGTTCATCTCTCCCTCTCAGCTACTGACTTCCCCATTGTTTTCTCCTCCAAAACTGAGGCCATCAGACTGAAAATCTCCTCCTCCCCTCCCTCTCCTGCCACCTTCATTGTACCACCTACCTCCTACAACCAACTCTGTTGCTCCTTCCGTCCTACTTCAAATGAAGAAGTTCACTCCCTTATTCTTTCCCCTCCCCCGTCTACCTACTCCCCATCCCCTCTCACCTCCTTCGTTCCCTCTCCTCCATTGCTTGCTCATCTTCAACCTGTCACTCTCTAACATCATCATACCCTCCAAATTTAAACATGCCCTTATCTCTCCCATCCTCAAAAACCTCAATCTCGATCCCACCTCACTTGCCAATTAACGCCCCATATCACTTCTCCCTTATGCCTCTAAATTACTTGAGCAGATTGTCTGCAACCACCTCACTAGACACCTCTCGGACAATTCTCTCCTTGACCCCTCCAATCCAATTTCCGCCCCCTCCCCTCCACTCCACCGAAACTGCCCTGGGAAAGGTACTATTGATCTTCTATCAGCTAAATCCAGGGGTTACTTCTCCCTACTCATCCTCCTGGATCTCGCCGCAGGCTTTGACACTGTGGACCACCCCCTCCTGTTGTAAAGGCTTCTCTCTCTCTGCCCCTCTTGCTTTGTACTCGCCTGGTTCACCTCATACCTCGCTAACAGTTCCTTGTCTGTATTCACGTATGGTTCTTCCTCCCCCAGGGCTTAGTTCTTGGCTCTCTATTCTCTTCGCTCTATGCTACCTCCCTGGGTGCTCTCATCTCTTCCTTCGGTCTTCAGTATCAGCTTTATGCTAATGACATTCAACTCTACATCTGTTCTCCTGATGTTTCCTCCAGCCTCTTCTCTCGTTTTGCTGACTGCCTCTCCGCCACCTCCTCTTGGATGTCCTCATGCTTTCTCAAAATTAACATTGCTAAAACTGAACTCATTGTCTTCCCTCCTTCTAGACTGTCATCCCACCTTGACCTCTTTATCTCTGTTAACAACACCACCTTCTCTTTCCCCCAACTCCACAGCCTGGGTGTCATCCATGACTCCTTTTTCTCTTTTGCCCCCCACATTCAATCTCTTGCCCAATCTTGTTGCTTCCAACCACGTAACATCGCCCGCATCCGGCCCTTCCTCTATCAGGATACCATTCTACTATCTATTATCCATGCACTCATCATCCAATTGTAAAGCACTATGGAATTTGCTGGCGCTATATAAATAAATGATGATTATCTTTATTACTGATTACCTTCTACTTACCAGCCTCCCCTGCTCCCACCTCAACCCCCTTTGTCCTGTAGACAACGTGGCTGTGAGACTTATCTTTCTTACACGCTGCTCCTCTTCGGTTTCCCCTCTCTGCCTTATCTTACACTGGCTCCCCTTCTTCTACAGAATCCTTGTCAAACTCCTCACCTACAAAGCTTTCTCCCATATTAGCAGAAATAAATCCAAAGTTGTCCCATAAGTAAGAACAGACCAGCAACAGTTATAAGCAAATCTTTCACCATTTCATGAAACCATAAGAAAGCCTCCTGCACTAGGATAAAAGAAGATATTGTCTAGCGCTCTGAAACAATCAATATATAAATCACTATGTCAGCATATACATAAATACGATACTTTTTTTAAAATCTGACATTATTAACCTGTTATTTTATTGTTTTGTGGGTTATTTAGGGTAAAGAGCTGACAGATATTAAAGTAGAAGATATAAAGGAAGAAGATGAGACGTATGTGAGGGGTGATCAGCAGTGTAAGGAGGAGGAAATCCCTACAGATATCAGCACAGGTGAGTAATAAGCACTAAATACAAAAATCTCCTTATTCTCCATGTTCAGTCACTACAATTATCTCTTGTTCTACATCCTCCTCTGTCAGTACAAACTAATGAGGAAAAGTATCTGCCCAGTGGGGGAGTCAGGAGCCATTAGGCTGGGTACACACTACAGTGGTTTCAGCCGATTATTGGGTTAATCAAACGATGAACGATTGTTCGACACAATATTGCATTAGTGTGTACGCTGCAACGATGAACGGGGATCATTCCAAAGCACAGATCATCGTTTGATTGGATTGTTCAGCAGAACTATAAATCTCGTTCACCTATGGAACGACGTCCTTCCAATCCTGCAGGGTGTTTGCCCTCACGATCAGGATCTACATAGAGGTTGCAGAGTCATGATCTTTCCAGCCGACAATTATGACAGTTGAAGAGCACAGATCTGAGGGTAAATCTTTTAAAACATGTATAGTGTATACACATGTATCGGCTGCTGATCGTGACTTTTTTTTTCCCCAGTCGTTGGTACAATCGTTGTAGATTGTACACATTGGTTAAAAATTCTGTAGTGTACCCAGCCTTAGACCTCTGCTCTCCTCCTACTATAGTGCTTGTGGGGATTGTGATACAAATGAATAACATACAATGACATGAAACAGAAGATAAAGATGGCTCTGCCCACATCAGCTTACAGTATAAAAGGTGTGTGAAACCATTAATAAGGTGGAATAAGAATTGTAGCTCATGGTCAGGAATATGTGTGTGGCTACTGTAAGGCAGAAGTATTATTCAATTGTAATTTAATTGTGAGCCATCAGCCAAGAGGTCTGACCAGTCTCCTCCCACACACTCTGGTGTTTCTTATACATCAAAGTTCAGGGTGAGTCCTTATTCCTAGATCCCTGACTTACCATAGTGATAGTCATTGATCAGTGGCAAGACAGTATTCTGCAGAGCCAGATTGTAGGCAGGACATACAAGATATACAGATATATACAGAGTAGACAAAATAAATAGTGACATGAAAACACAGGGTGGGTGCTCAGGAGAGAGGGCCCTGTTCATGAGAACTTAGATGCTCTCCTTCCTCTTGTATTCTATCCTACCCTCTAGGTTAGGTACACACTGGAGCTTTTTCGTCCAATAATCGGGCAAATCAGCCGACATACGACCGTTCGGTCAGAGGTCTGTTTAGTGTGTATAGTGACACGATGGTAGAATGTCGTTCCAAAGTGTCGATTGTCGTCTCATTTGGTTAGTCGTACTGTTTAATATTTTCCGACCAATCACCTAACGATCATGTAGTGTGTATAAGTTTCCGATTGATCCACGAGCAACTGCCGATAGTTCCTCAAGCTGGGACTTCTTTGGGGGCGTATATCTTAATTTATGATGTCTGTACCAGTCCCACGTGGTGCGGTGTCTGCACGTCATTTGGTAATTATCTACTATCGGTAAAGCAATAGCAGGTGTCCATTGCATTAATGCGTTCAGCATATGTCTGCCAGTTTAATTATAAACCTTTGTCACTGTTGTTTTATAAAAAAAAATAATGTTTTATTATTATGTGTATTACTTATGTCTGCCTGCGGCATATGAGAGAATGAGTCTCTCCTCTTGAACCACTCATTGGTCCAACAGGAGCTATTCTTTCTCCCTCTTTCCCTTCGGGTCTGCAGTCTTCTTGCCACAGCGAGCAGAAAAAAGCAGCTGCTAGTTGTTTTTGAACCGTATCCATATTAGTAAAAATGAATTTGTTGATGTGTGGTTGCGAAGGAACGTACATTGTACAGGCGCTAACGAATGTATGAAGAAAACATGTTACCTTCGCTTTTTTAGGGTGATTACTATTGAACATGCCTTTATTTAAATTTCTTGGGGATATCGTTAGATAGACCTCATAAGTCGTTTCAGTGTGTACAAAATTCTAATCTTTGCTCACGACAGTATGGCTGTGAAAAGTTGCTGCCCGGACGGTCTGTCTTTCGCTAATTGTCTAAAACAACTAGTGTGTGCGCATTAATCGTCCAAGCAATTTGAACTTCGGTCGAAGGTAAAATTGCTGTAGATAACACATAATTCTCCAGAGTGTACCTTGCCTTACCCCTAAGTCATGGCAGATTTATCAAAAACTCCGATTAGATGAAAAGCAAAATAAAGTTTCTTTTTTTATGCATGATAAGATGCTGGACACACCACTGATTGTCACAGTTCTGCCTCAACACCTCTCGGGGTGTCAACAGGTTTTCCTTGAACGTTCTTTGGTCAGACAGTTGATAATATCTTAAGTAACCAATGTGATGGAATGTACTTTTATGAGCAATACAAGGTTTAAGCAAGCTAATAAAAAACATTTAATGAGAACAGCTATTTCATGTGTTTCCAAAGCACAATCAATTTCTTTAGCAGATGCAAAAGTTTTAGTAATTGAATACATAATTATAATACAGTACAGCCGATACCAAAGATACATACATACCGTTGCGTCCGCCTGAGCTAACTGCGCTCTGCTGGTACCAGCTACAGTACTTCACTCCAGAATACTGTGGTCAGAGAATCACTGGGCTGGTACCAGCAAAGCTGTATTATATACACTCAGTGGTACAGAGAAAACAATGCAGATGGTGTGGCTTGCTTCTATTGGTCCAGGCTTCAGGAAGGTCCAGTGTACTGCAGGTCATAGGCCAGTTCAAACTAAAATATCCAAAGGTGGGGGTCATCTCTCCAGGGGATGTGCTCCGACTTTCCCGCCAAGAATCCAGTTTTAACCAGTCTATTAGCATTTTACAGTCTGTATCACTTTAAACATTTATTCCCTAACATCGCTAACTAGAGTATGCAATGTGTGATCTCTTCGGCGAATGAACCAGACAACGGCTGATGAATAGGGGATTAAAATGATACTAAACATGACATAGTCCTGCAACCTGAACCTTAAATATCACTAAAGTGTACATATAACTTTAAAATATATATAACTATAACCTAAATACCATCTGCTCATAAATCACTGTGGAATGGAACCATTATAAATGTGAAATATATAACTAAATGAATGTGAGAGTGCGAGTGTATGCGTGCGTATTTTATCGTGCGATCGCGCCGTGCCGCGTGTTAGGTGCATACTTATCACAATCGAACGGTAAAACAATATTAACCAATATACTTTCGTTCATCCAATTATACGACTTCGACACCTTGTTTTTTAGTTTATACATTGTGGGCAGCCTCGTCTTGCACCTCATTTTTGTACAAGGCAAATGCAGAGGGATCAGTATTTTTATATACCAGTCCACCCATTTTTCTTATTAAAAAAAACCACGCTGTAGCACCTTAATGTATGGGACAGAGAGAGGCACTAGTTGTCCACCATAAGGTTTGGTGAGGTCTTCTTGGGGAGACTAGAATAATTTGATGAGATTGTGCGGTTCTTCGCAGTAACTTCTTACTTTAGGACATGACCACAAGATATACAGTAGGCTACCCTTATTCCTGCATGACCTCCAAAATAGATCCAAAGAATTTGGGAATATAGTCTGATGGTACTCAGTACTACCTGTGGAAAAGTTTAAACGAGTTTTCTTTGTTCCTCACTGAGATTGAGGTTTTTGACAGGTTGGTTTTGAGTTTGTTCCACTCTTTAGGGTCCAAGATCTCCCCCGTATCCCTTTCCCAAGCCATGTCACATAGTTCTTTTGGTTGCTGATTGTAGGTCAACAGCATTTGGTACAGTGACGAAATAAGGCCCTTAGATGAAGGGCCATTTCGACAGAGAGACTCCAGAGGGTGGCAATGAGCTTCCGGTGTTTGTATGTCAAGCGTCTGATAGAAGAACTGAATGCAGTTGCATTCCAAAAAGGGACCAAAAGCGGATACTGGGAATGCATTTGGTAGAAGCGTTTACTATGATCCCGAACAGATAGTGAAATTTTCACAGTAGGGAGTAAAGTTACATCTTTAGTTCAGAGTTGAGGTATGATCCACAACAAGGAGTATGGGGAATATACTTTGCGTAGATCAGCCGCTATGAATGTCCATTCTCGTTTGCACAGAGGGAAGTGCCAAAGGATCTGTCACGCCTCGGTCCCGCTTGCAGGCTCCTGTACCATTACCTCCTTCTCATAAGCAATAATGTAGGAATATCCTGGCATCAGTTGCTCGCATGTATCGTTGGCAGTCTGGTCTGCACATGTGCAGAATCGCAGTCCACCTTCGGAAACTCCCCTCTTCCCTCATTGGCCGCAGGTTCGTGGAGCACTATTTAAACCTCCCAGGTGCACCTGCCTATGGCCTGTTCTTCAAGCTCACTTGCTGTGCTCTAGGATCTGGCTCCTCTCTTTCCTTGTGGTGTCAGCCTGCTCTCCAGCATTGAACCCACTGTTCCAGTGACTTCTCTACCGTTACCTGAGTTACCTGTATCGGGTCAGCTTTGGTTCTCTCCATCGGCTGCCTCTCAGAGCTACCGCTGTTCCTGTGACTTCTCTGCAGCCATCTCAAGTTACCTATGTGGTATCAGCCTGCTCTCCTCCAGCATTCACCTAATCTACACTATAGCACCCTCAGTCTCCTGCCTCCGTTTGGCTCCTCCTCAACTCTCTGCTTTACTCTCTCTCTCGGGCCGCGACCTGCGGGATATGTGCCGCTAAGCCCATACTCTGTTGCGGGAGTCCCTGGTGACAACCACCAATTCGTTAGACTCCGCGCCCGTGGAAGAGCTCAGTAATTCAGTAGAGTCCGGGGATTGTTCTAGTGGGACAACCGTGACAGTAAGAAGAGGCCGAAAATGTCTGATCCCCGGTGGAGCCATCGGCTAAAGATATGTTGCAACGTCTTATCTCCCGTGTTGAGTATCAGGACAATACCCATCGACAGTTATTGCAATGTTTCCACACCCTGGCCGGTCGTCTGGATGCCCTTCAGGCTGCCGAGCCAACTGTCTCCGCCTCTCCTTCGGAATAACGTCCTGTTCCGCAAAGTTCCGTTTCCTCCCTCAAATTGCCTACTCCTGCAAAATTTGATGGAGACCCCAAACTCTGTCGTGGCTTTTTGATTCAATGCTCTATTCAATTTGAATTACTGCCCCAAAATTTTCCAACCAATAGGTCCAAAGTGGCCTGTATTGTTTCTCTGTTGTCTGATCAGGCCTTAGCCTGGGCCTCTCCACTTTGGGAGCGAGAAGATCCCTCACTTAGCAATTATCCTGTCTTCCTAGCCACCTTCCGGCGGATCTTTGACGAGCACGGTTGAGTTTCTTCAGCCTCTGCCAGTATCCTCAGGCTGCGTCAAGGGAACCATTCTGTTGCCCAGTACTTAATAGAGTTTTGCACTCTTTCCTTGGAATTAACCTGGAATAATGAGGCTCTTGTAGCAGCCTTTTGGCAAGGACTTTCGGACCAGGTTAAGGACGTCTTGATGTCCCATGAACTCCCCACTACTCTCGATGCCATCATCTCTCTTTGCAACAAAGTGAATCTCTATTTCAGAGAACGGTTGGCTGAAAAAGAACAATGTCGCCGCCCAGTCTTCAAACCCGCACCACGCTTCCAGTCATCCTCTCCACCTTCAGAAGAACCCATGCAGATTGGGAGGACCCGCTTAACTTCCAAGGAGAGGGATAGAAGACGTCTGAACAAGTTATGCATCTATTGTGGCGAGTCTGGGCACTTCCTAAACTCTTGTCCTAGAGAGCCGGGAAACGCCAAGCCCTAACCTGCTCTGGGAGGTCAGATTGGGTCGCCTAAATCCTTCCCATCCTCCGCTTGCTTCCTTACAGTTGCCGTGCATTGGCAGTCTTCTGAAGGTTCCTCTCAAGCCTTGATAGACTCGGGAGTGGCTGGAAACTTTATTTCTTTGCCACTTGTATCTCAATGGTCCCTTCCTACTGTGCCATTGGAGACACCTGTCATTATCACCGCCATCGATGGGTCTCCGCTTCCTGGAGGCATGGTTCAATACCATGCCTCACCCTCCGCAGTGGGGCTCCCCACTCCGAAGAAATCTCACTCCTCGTGTTGCCTCTTCCACTACACTCATCATCCTGGGTTTTCCTTGGACTGGAATTCTTCCGAGGTCCTGGCCTGGGGGTCCCATTGCTTCTCCAACTGCTTAAATCGAGTCAAACCAGTGAGGCCCCTATGCTCCTCCACAGTGTCTCTCCCTGTGGAACTACCGCCTCAATATCAGACCTTCTCTGATGTGTTCGACAAGGGCCGTGCTGAGCTTTTTGCCCCCTCATCGTCCTTGGGATTGCCCTATAGAATTACTTCCAGGCAAGAATCCTCCCAGAGGACGAGTGTATCCCCTTTCCCAGCCAAAGACGTTGGCCATGTCTGAATACGTCAAGGAGAACCTTCAGAGGGGTTTCATCAGGCCTTCTGTTTCCCCAGCCAGAGCTGGGTTATTTTTTGTAAAGAAAAAAGACAGGTCCCTCCGTCCCTGTATCGATTATCGGGGTCTGAATGCAGTTACGATCAAAAAACGTTATCCCATACCTTTTATCACTGAGTTGTTCGACCGCATAAAGGGGATCAAGGTCTTTTCCAAGTTAGACCTGCAAGGAGCCTACAACCTCATCCGCATACGCTCCGGAGACAAATGGAAAACCTCATTTAAAACCTGTGATGGACATTACGAGTATCTTGTCATGCCCTTCAGACTCCGTAATGCTCCGGCTTGTTCCAAAGCTTTATTACTGAAATCTTCAGAGACCTCCTCTACTGCTATGTGGTGGTATATCTTGATGAAATCCTCATCTTCTCTCAAGATATGAACTCGCATCGCGGACATGTCTCGGAGGTGTTGTCTAGGCTCCGGAGGAATCGACTTTATTGCAAGCTCGAAAAAATGTTCTTTTGAGGCCACCTCCATGCCTTTCCTGGGCTATATCATTTCTGGATCTGGCCTTCAGATGGACCCGGAAAAGGTCCGCAACCTGTTACTCTCAAGGCTGTTCAACGCTTTCTGTTTTTTTCGAACTACTATAGACAGTTTATTCAGAACTACTCCACTATAGTTGCTCCCATCAGTGCCCTTACTAAGTAAGGGGCCAAAACCAAGGTCTGGCCGGTAGAGTGTTAGAAGCCTTCTAATTTCTGAAACAAGCTTTCTCCTCTGCACCCTATCCTCAGACAGCCCGAGCTCTCCCAGGCCTTTTTTATGGAAGTGGACGCCTCTGCTATAGGAGCGGGAGCGGTACTATTCCAGAAGTCTTCCTCCAACAGGCTTCTTCCTTGTGCCGCCTTCTGCAAATTCCTACCCGCTAAATGAAATTATACCATTGGAGACAGAGAATTATTGGCTATGAAGTTGGCTCTCTCAGAATGGAGCTATCTCCTGGAGGGGGCTCAGCATGTGGTTACTATATTCACCGACCGCAAAAACCTCCTGTACCTGCAGTCAGCTCAATGCCTCAATCCGCGCCAAGCTCTCTGGTCTCTATTCTTTTCCCGTTTTAACCTCCACGTGACCTTCAAGCCAGGACACCTAAATAAGAAAGCAGACGCGCTTTTCTGAGCCTTCAATTCAGACCTGGATTCCGATCTATCCTCCGGTCGTCCTATCTTGGATCCCAAATGCCTGCTGGGCTTATCCACATCTAACTCCCCCCATCTCGGGAGAACTTTTGTACCCACCTCTCTTCAGAAGTAGCTGCTCCGTTGGTTCCATGTGTCCAAGTTTTCCGGACACACTAGGTTCCATAAGACCTATGAGCTGGTATCCCGCTCCCACTGTTGGCCTATACTTCGGTCAGACATCAAGGACTTTGTGGCCGCCTGTAATATATGTGCTCAGCATAAGTGTTCCTGTTCGGCTCCTATAGGTCCTCTGCTACCACTCCCGGTACCAACCAAGCCCTGGACTCACATCAACATGGACTTTGTTAGTGACCTCCCGTCCAGCAGAGGATCTGATACTATCTGGGTCGTCGAGGATCGCTTCTCCAAAATGGGCCATTTCATTCCTCTAGCAGGTCTGCCGTTCTTCCTCGGTCCTTGCCCAGCACTCCATTAAGGAAGTTTTCCGACTGCGCGGTTGTCTTCAGGAAATCGTATCTGACAGAGGGGTTCAGTTCACCTTCAAGTTTTGGCGTGTGCTGTGCAAGAGCCTTAACATGCAACTCAACTTTTCCTCTACTTATCACCCACAGTCTAATGGCCAAACAGAGAGGGTGAATCAGGACCTGGAGACGTTCATTAAGAGTTTTCTCTTTGGCTTCCCAGGACAATTGGGCTGACCTTCTGCCGTGGGCCGAATTTGCACATAACAATCTCTTCCATGAGTCCACCTCCTCAACCCCTTTCTACATCGTTTATTGACTTCATCCGTTACTTCCCAAATTCTCTGCCCTTCCCCCCACCCATGTTCCTGCTGTACAGAAGACTACGTGACTTGTCTACTATTTGGTCTAAAGTGGTTGCCTATATCAATAAGACGTCCTCTCGTTCTAAAACCTTTGTAAATAGAAGGCGACGAGCAGTACCAGCACTCAAGGTGGGAGACAAGGTGTGGTTGTCCACTCATAATATTCGCCTCAAGGTTCCATTGATGAAGTTTGCTCCCCGGTTCATCGGACCCTATAAGATTTTACGAGTTATTAACCCGGTTGCCTACAAACTTCAGCTTCCCGCAACTCTTCACATTGCCAACTCCTTCCACATTTCACTTCTTAAGCCTTTGATCATTAACAGGTTCTCTACTCCAGCACCCATCTCCACAGTTCCCAAAGAATCTCATCAGGAGGAATTCGAGATCACCCAAATTCTGGACTCCAAGACCTCTAGGGGAACCATCAAATATCTGGTAGGCTGGAAATGCTTCGGACCCAAGGAGCGCTCTTGGGTCAACGCATCTGATATCCATGCTCCAGTATTACTCAGAAGATTCCATGCTCAGTTTCCACACAAAGTTCCGTCTAAACGTCCAATGGCCACTTTTAAAAGGGGCGGTACTGTCACGCCTCGGTCCTGCTTGCGGGCACCTGTACCATTACCTTCTTCTCATAAGCAGTAATGCCGGCATATCATGGGATTAATCAATTTAAAATGAGATTGTTGAACATTTTGAAGAATATGAGTTGGGATGGATGGGAATAGTTTGCCGTAATTACAGCAGTCTGGGGAGGATATTCATTTTAATTGCTACTATGCAGCTGCACCAGAAAAGGAGTTTAGTACATAGTGCCATGTCAGTTTTAATAGAAAGAAGTCTGGGGAAGTTGGCTGTATATAGCTGAGTGTATGATTTGGTCAAATAAACCCTCACATATTTGAGTTTATGGCTTTGCCAGCAAAAATTATAAATCTGCTTCAAAGTATGAAGAACAATCTGGGGATATATTTAAGTCTAATATCTCAGACTTATCCACATTAAGTTTATAATTAGATAATATATTCGTGCATCTCATTAAGAAGGTTAGGAAGTGTGATGTTAAGGTCAGAAGCACATCATCAGTGTATAATGCGATCTTGTCATCGCGGGAGCCTACTGTGATACCTGATATATCAGCATTGTTGTGGATGCGCACGACGGGCCAGATTAATCAAAGAACGGGTGTTATCTTTCCTCATTGTAAGTTGCGTTGAGTACTTTAAGTAAAAACTGGATATTCTCAACTCAAATAAGGAACGCAGAGTCGTAAAACACGCACACCTCCAGTCCTTTACACAACGGAACATAATATGCAACAGATCCTAAGTTATTACTCACTTTACAAGTTCCTCTACATTAACTTCCACTACATTAAGATAAGAAATGTATACGTCACGGCAAATATGGGAGGTCCAACAAGTTTGTTTATAAATGTGAAAATATAACCAGTATATATTTATGCAGGACAGTTGTAACCTCATTATTCCTTTTCACATTTACATGTTTTGTGAACATGGGACTTTGGACTGTTTTTAATGAGCTAAATCCACACACCTTCTCATTCTGCTACCTGAAAGAAAGATCGTATGATGGATTTGTTTCTGTTTGAGTTGAACTGACCGTATATCAAGGCAAATGCATGTAATTTGCTCGCATTAAGAAATATGCACAATTAATATATAAAATTTATGATGTTTTAAAATTAGGTCCCGACTGCTAAAAATTTTTTTGTAGTAACAAAACAGTCTAGCTTAAATGTTATTTTTGTTTGATTCTAATATCCATTCTTTATTGTCCTTATACCCACATGTTGTGCAATTGTAATATATTAATAAAGACACACACGCCACTGATTCTGTTTCATTATCTTGCATTTTTTTTTTCATGTACATAGTTTTTCACATTTTTATAAATAATATAACTATTTACATAAAACCCAAAAAAAGAAAAAAAAAAATCAATCATACAGACTTGGCCATAATTTTTTTTATGTTTTTTTTTTTTTTTTATAGTTTTGGATTTTTTGCGCATATTTTTCTATTTTCCCCCTAATTTGGGGGCTGGGCCACATAGGAGAGTCATCAACATGAGCTGTAAAAAAAAAACCCCAAAGACAACAAATAAATCCTTGGCAACCTAATTTTTAGAACAGACTAGAGTTAGTAGAGATGTGTACTGTTACATTACTTTACAATGACAGCAATACAGTTGGAGCAAGATGTTGTGTGGCAGTTTTTTTTCATATATATATATATATATATATAAAATCTATAATATAAATGCTTAGTGGCGTGTGTTAGTCTTTCTGTGTGTGTGTGTAAAAAATAAAACCAAGCTGCAGCGCCACCTGCTGGGCGGAGTTATACACTGACCTACTAAATTCTTAGTGTGTGTGGAAAAAAAACCTCAGAAAGGGCTGAAAATTGGTATACTAAGATGTTTTTAATTTGTTAATTTAATTTGTTAATTGTTAAAAGTGTTTATAAAGATTTAAAGATATATATATTTCTTGAAGGAGAAGTGACAGTTGGGAGTGGTTGGTGGTTGCCGGGGGTGACAATGGGGAGTGGTTGGTGGTTGCCGGGGGTGACAGAGTGAGAGGAGTGTGATACTCAGGACCGCTGAGAGAGATCCCTGTGTCTGGATAGACATCTGGATAGATGTGGCGATGAAGATGAAGGATGAGGTGATGGAGAAGAATGATGAGGTGGTGACATGTGGACAAAACCACGTTAAAAAAGGGCGCTTGCGTCGGGAAGTAACGCTTTTCCCCTGAGGAGGCCTGGGCTAGGGCCCAAATGCATGACAAGAACCTTTTTAACACCTTAAGTAGCTTGATTTGACTAGAATGCATGAGTATCATGCACAGGTTAACTTGTGTGTGTGTATGTATATATATATATATATATATATATATATATATATATATAAACACACACACACTTCTGTTGTGGCTAGGGGAGGGGGGCGTGGAGAGTGTATTTTCCAAAAAGACTTTATAGTCCCATCATGATGGAAAAATGTGACATTTATGTCCACTTTAAGTGAACATGTGTGACATCAGGGATTTTTTACCAGTATAATGGACATCTAAATGTTATAAACTTATGTAAAGGCTTAAATGTAAATACTTACTTTCTCCCAGGGCCACTGCCTCTTGGCTGGCCGCCATAACCTCCTCTGGTCTCTCCTCCTCCTGGTCAGCCTCCTCCTGCGCCTCTGGCACCTCCTCCCCCTGCGCCTCTGGCACCTCCTCCTCCTTCTCCTGTGCCTCTGGCACCTCCTCTTCCTGTGCCTCTGGCACCTCCTCCTCTTTTGCTCTGGCACCTCCTCCTGCTGCTCGGCCTCCACCTCTTCCTCCACCTCCCATCTTTCACGACGTCTACGGTCTGTTTGTTTAAATATAACATATAAGTGTATTGTTTAAAATTGTACCTGGTGAACAATTATACAGATGTAGTCCGATAATATTGTGATTCATTTTAAGGGCAACAGAGATAAAGCTAATCTTTACCAAAAGGAGAGAAACATGACAGACACACACCACCTTTACATGGTCTGCAACAATGTTTGCTTTTAGGCTTAGGAGATGTGGACTGTCTCCGTTTTACTCAGCAATTGCCAAATAGTCATTTTTGTGGGGCACATCATAATTCGATCAGCCAGATAATGAATGAACTTATACAGTAGCTCATTTTGTTTGCCCTGCTAATATGTGAGTGTGGACATGGTTTTTAAAGATGGTGTTCAAATCGTTTTGCAATTACAAAAACACATCTGCCAATGTAATAGTATAAATGTCTTTAAGCTAAGGTCACCAAGTTGCCTTAGTGTGTATCACTTTTGCATCACAGCACTGGGGTCAAGAGTTGGAATCCAAAACCTGCTTTTATGTTCTGAAGTTTGACCCTCAATCATTTAATGAAAGTAAATGTTCAGCCACAAGAATTATGAGACAGGAGCCAAAGCACACTAGAAAAGCAGATTGCATTTCTAGTGTGGAGGAAGATTAATATGTAGTGGTAGGCCATGTCATGTCATTATCTCCTCTCTCGACTCCCTCAACAGCTACGGTTGACGGCGGCGTAGGTCGCTCCAGAGCCTTTGGAGCTGCACCACAGACCTGCGCTTGTTGAAACGCAGGCACAGGTATCTGCGGACCCTTTGATAGGCCCACAATTTTATTTCATTGGATATGTATCTGCCCGAGGGCATGGACAACACGCCCTCGGTCAGAACGCGCAGCTCTCTCCTGCTGAATACTGCCGCCCTCATTTTCTTTCTCCACAATCGCCTGCTCTGCAGTACTCTGTGCTCTGATTGGTTATCTGAGGACATATGGGCGAGCTCACGTCGTACGCGGATCTTTCCTACACCTGTGATTAAAATGGCTGCCTGTCAAACAAAAAAAGATGGAGAACGGAGCGATGAGACCAGTACTCCGTGCTTTGCAATGAGGAGGACACTCATGCACACCGGCCTAGCAATTAATTCTGGATTTAAACCCACTTGGGCTGTTCCTGCACTCCTGCTCAATTGCGATTTTTGGCAGGCAGGCTCTGGGGATGTAGCAGAGATTTATCTTGAATTTTTCCTGTGAGTTCACAAACATTATTACAGTAAGTACTATTTGATTTGATATGTTTCAATAGATACAACATGTTTTATTCAGAATAGGAACCAAACTTGTTAGGCATAAAGCAATGTTACTGTGCTTGCAACTTTCCAAAAGTGTGCTTTGGCTCTAAATGCACAGGCAAAGTGTCACATTTATAGCAACACTCTGCTACTGGGTTTCCCAAACAAACCCAAGAGTAAGCAGAAAGCATTGAAGCAGTAAGCATTGTTGGTATGATTATTTGAAATGTATCTAGGCACTTTTTTGCTGGCCAAATAGCATGTATGTACAATATTGTCTCTTTTGCCCTCTCCTTAGATTTCGAACCAAATTGTTTTGGTAAATTCCCTGTGCTCAGGAATCTATCTCGGAGATTGGTGAGTTCCTCTGTGCTTAAAACACTGCTGATTACTTAGTGATAAGAATGGAAACTGACCAATTGACTTTCATTTATCGGGGCCTCAGAAGGGGGTGGAGGCCCATTACACATGTTTTTGAAGTGTCTGCAGATAATGTAAATTACAGACACCTGGATCTATAAAGTTAAAAAACTTTATTGTGTGGACTTTTAAACTGCTTTTGTTTTTGTTACACCCTCCGTTCCTCTTTTCTGGTGTTGCATTTGACCATTTATAAAAGTATTTGCTTTGAAAACCTATATATATATATATATATATATATATATATATATATATATATATATATATATATATATATATATATATATATATATATATATATATATATAGGTGCATGTATTTGCACACTATGTAGGAGTCTCAGGAATGCTTTGTTTAGTTTCAGCATGCAATAAAGTTGATAAAGTGGGTTGGGTTTTAAAATTGGCAAAATTTAACATGACTGTTTGATATGTCAATGATCACACTCCATTTCTATTCTAGATAACTATGTCTGATGCAGGTCCAAGCTCTGCCCCCGGGACAGTTGAGAAAACACGCCGCAGGCTAAATTTCACAAACCGCGAGTTAGAAATTCTAGTGGAGGAAGTTGTGCAACAACTTTTGTCAAGAAACAGACGCCTGACCGCTGTAGACAAGTACAATATCTGGGAGGATATAACTTCAAAAATAAATGTGATCGCTCCCTGTCGACGTCTCATGCATGAAGTACAGAAACGGTACAATGAAAATGCTATTTCTAAACCACGATTTCAGTTTGATGCCTCAAAACTTAGTACAAGTCTGAACACTGTGAGCTTGACACATATTGTGTCTGTGTAAGTCATTTGTCTGCCAATGCATTTTTAAAACTAGCAAATGGCCCTAGTTGCCTCCAAGTGTACTTATACAATTTAAAAGGTTATGTTTGGTCCATTATCCACCCTTGAAAAGCCACAGACATTTAACAGTGTAGTTGTAGTGTGAATTTGTGTGTAAATAGTAAATGGACACTATTATGTTGCATGTTTTTGACTATCAACCATTTAAAGGCATATTTTTGTTTCCAATTTCGACAGATGGGCAGACTATAAACAAAGGCTTAAAAAAAAAATATGTGATGCGAGGAGGCACGTTCAACAAACCGGCGGGCGGCCCCCAGCAGATCTGCAGCTCACGGACCTAGAGGAGCGGGCAAGCGTGGCCATTTCTCAGGTGTCTCTTGTTGGGGTGGGCCGCATTGATACACGCTGTTACCCACCCCTAACACGGCCGCTATCTCTCCTAGGTACAATTAGGATTATTTAATATTTCTGTATGTTAATGTTTATGTTGTGTTTAGAAACATGTGGCACCTCTATCAGTATGTGCCATAATGCAACCTTTACAGTCATAGTTTGATTGCAATGTCCACACTGATTTTAAAATGTTTAAATCTGTTGTTCCAATCTAATTCAAAACCTAAATATGTATAGACATGGTTGCTATTTGGGGAATACCAATTCCCTGTAGTCATCCTCATCAAAATGGATGCATCACACTTTGCTTTAAATAATATTTGCCCAATGTATTGTCTTTTAGGTTGTTTAGTTAAGAAGGTAATTTTTGCTATTTTCTATTTCTCTATATACAGAACGTGAGAGTGAGGCAGGACATGAGGCAGAGGAGGGGGCTGATGCCAGTCCCGAAGTGGGGGTGCCTGCCCGTGATGTGGATGTCAGTGAGATAGAGGTTGCCCGACTCTTGAGGCTGCAGTCACTGTCGCATATCCGGCAACATTTGGATTCCGCCACTGAAGCACAAGATATACATTTAGCAGAAATTTCGAACACCCTCACCCGTATGGAGCACAAATTTGACCAACAACTCACCACTTTAAATAATACACTCACCAATTTTGGCACCCAAATGTCCACTGTAAATACTACACTATCCAATATTGCCATCCTATTAGAAAAAATTTATCACGACCACTCCCAACGCCGTCCACCAGCTGTTACTCCTTCACCCATTGCAACCCATACCACACACGCTTCCTTCTCCCCCACATACCACCAGCTCCCTCATGATATTTTGGCTATTTCAAGCACTCCGGCCCCTTCTGTGTCTGCCGCTCCTTCTGTGTCTGCTGCCCCTCGCCGTCCCCCGGACCATCCCCCTCGCCGTCCCCCGGACCATCCCCCTCGCCGTCCCCCGGACCATCCCCCTCGCCGTCCCCCGGACCATCCCCCTCGCCGTCCCCCGGACCATCCCCCTCGTCGTCCCCCGGACCATCCCCCTCGCCATCCCCATGACCATCCCCCGGACCATCCCCCTCTCCATCCCCATGGCCACCCCCCGGACCATCCCCATGGCCATCCCTTGGACCATCCCCATGGCCATCCTCCTCGCCATCCCCCGGACTATCCCCATGGCTATCGCCCTGGCTATCCCTATAGCTATCCCCCTGCCTATCCCTATGGCTATCCCCCTGCCTATCCCTATGGCTATCCCCCTGGCCCTTCGTCACACCGTCGGTTACAACCTCCTGACCAAGAGAGTTTGGAAGCTTTCTCTGAGCCCTCCACATCACAGGTTACTACAACACAGGCACGACTTTTAACTGCACAGGGTGGGTCACTACGTGGCCCAAAAAGAAAAAAAAAATAATGTGTTTTTTTTATTATTATTGTTTACTATTGTAAAAGTAGTGTAATGACAAATAAATTAAATTTGTATTTATAACTGTTTGGTTGTTGGTTATTGTAGACCTATTGGTCTTTCTGGACAAATTCATACATATTTGCGATTGTCAGTACATTGTTACATCAGAACACTGAGTCTACATCCCTTAAAGCAATCATTTAAAAGTGTCTTACAATATATTTCAGTTCAATATGGCCCTGCAGAGTGTTTGCAAACTCTAATCCTATGTCTTATTTGGCCAAAGTTTGGGTGGAGGGAAATAATACACATACCCAAGCCACCCACAACAAGACAATACCCCCAAACTCCAAGGTACCGAGTAAACTACGAGCCATACTTTAGGACACTCAAATAGTTTGATCCACAGGGACAAGTGTGTAACATCAGAGTACACTACAACAATTAAAAGTGAGTATCATGGCTGCTTAATTTACACATTTCAGACCAATATCAACACATTTAGACCTGTCTGTCCCTTATTGCGTGGTCCAGAGATGTGTGTACTACTTACCGTATATACTCGAGTATAAGCTGAGTTTTTCAGCACATTTTTTGGTGCTGGAAAAGCCCCCCCTCGGCTTATACTCGAGTGAAGCTCCAGGACCACAATGAAAAGTACCTGCTTGAGGTAGCCAGCGGCAGCAGTGTGAGATATCCCCGGGGTATACTGCCCTGTCTGATTCCACTGCGCTAGTGACCTGCTCTGCTCTGTATGCTTCCGGGTGAGCGGCGCCCGCATTTCATTGCATGTCATTATTGTGCTCAGATATGTAATTTAACGGTTGTCTTTTGCTTTTATTTCCTCTGGGTGTAGAAATTTTCTCTCCCTAACCTACGGTTCCCTTAATCGGACAGTGTGATTTGTGTACAATGGCCGTTATGATATGCTGCAGCCAGCGGCAAACTTATACATTGTAACTGGACTCTGAAATAATTATTTCACTTGTGTAGAAAGCTTTAAAATGTTCCCGTATCACAGTAATCCGGAAAAAGTGGTATTCATGTGAATTACGACTGCGTGGCTTTTATGGTACTAAACTCAAATTTGTGTCTATTGCCACATTACAATTGATTCGTCCTGTGCGCTATTCTGTACTGTGCGGTGTGAAATGACAGCTTTGACTAGAGCATAAAATAACTGCACAAAGAGGATTTAATGCCAAATGTCTCCCCCATGGAGGCAGAACGTCTAACAACATAAATTATTATTCATGTCACGATTGGAATCAGTAACTGGGATATAATCTGCTTAGAATTTATTCCACCTATAGAATAAGTTTGGTGTCTGGATTTTTATATAAACAAATGGATCTGTAACAAGTCATTAAAGCACGGTATGTCAGAGCCGTGTTGGTCAACACTCGTGCCCTCGATGGGTCATATATTGTGAGTTTCCTGCCTTATGCCCCGGAGTATATTTAAGGAGCGAGGAAAGCCACTGTTTGACATTAATAGGTATCAAAGACTGTGTTACACTTAATAAATTGTTCATTATTTCACCACTCGCCACTCTACAGCAAGTCACCCAGTTGAGCGGTGAGCGGCGCCCGCAAACCCCCCCCCCCCCCTGCGGACCGTGCGCCAGAGCAGTTATCTGCGAGGGGTGCTGATGAGAAGCCGAGATACCCTCACTAGTTGCAATGCGCACATCCTGACAGTCACTGTTATCTAGAGCAGCATAACTGCTGGGTGCCGCTGCTTCTAATGAATGTGCCTCCACTGTAGTGGAAGCCTGGGGTCTCAGCTGAATGTATAACAACAGTAAAGTAAAAAAAAAAAAAAAGAAGATGAACATAATAAAGTGCATAAAATACTAGATGTAAATAACCATCAGCTGCAGCAGCTCCATTACATACAGTGTTTGCAGAGTAAAGGTCCATACACACTGGGCGATTAAGTCTTTTTTTTTTAATTTTTTATCCTGTTAGAAATGGATCCCAATACTTCTAATCCTGGACCAAAACAAAAACGCAGGTCATACGAAGCTGGTTTCAAACTTAAGGTTGTGTCAAGAGCAGAAGAGACCAATAACAGTATTGCAAGTAGGGAATTTTGTGTTGACGAAAAACAAGTGAGGGAGTGGCGGAAAATGAAAGCTGACTTGGAAAAGATTCCAAAGGCAAAAAAAGCTCGACGTGGTTTAACGACTTCATATGAAGCTCTAGAGACTGAATTGCATAAATGGGTTATAGAGTGTCGTCAAAATGGTTACTGCGTGACACGTATGGGAATTCGCTTACGTGCCCTTCAAATGGCTAAAGATGACAAATTAAAAGCACCAGGCATTGAAAATTTTGTTGCGTCAGCAGGATGGTGTACCCGCTTTATGAATAGGTTTGCCTTATGTTTGCGGCAAAGAACAAAGATTTCACAGAAGTTGCCAAAAGACCTTGACGAGAAAGTGATGTCATTCCATTCATTCATCATAAAACAAAGAAGGATCCATAACTTTGACCTGGGAGATATTGGGAATATGGATGAAATATCTATGACTTTGATCTTCCTAGCAACAGAACTGTGGCAAGTTTGGGTGAAAAAACTATTTTACTCAGAACCACAGGAAATGAAAAAAAAACATTTCAGTCGTTCTGCCATGTTTGGCTAATGGAACTAAGCTGCGGCCTGTCATTATTTTTAAAAGAAAGACCTTGCCTAAAAAGGTCAAATTCCCACCACGAATTACAGTGCGTGCACATATTAAAGGCTCAATGGATGAAGACGGGACAAAAAAATGGCTGGAAGAAATTTGGACGGACGTCCAGGAACAGTCTTAAAGAAAAAACAATCATTACTAGTTTGGGATATATTCAGAGCCCACACATCTGATGACATAAAAAAAATTGGCAAAGTCTTCTCAAGTTACTTTGGCCGTTATTCCAGGTGGGCTTACACCTGTATTGCAGCCCCTAGATGTGTGTTTAAACAAACCTTTCAAAGACCGTGTGCAAAAAATGTGGGATATATGGATGTCATCTGGTCAAGCCTGATTGACAAAAGTTGGAAATCTGATGAAGCCCAACATAGAATTGGTAGCAAAGTGGGTTCGTGATGCATGGGAAGAGATTCCAGAGGACATGGTGCAACGTGCCTTCAAGAAATGTGGCATTAGTAATGCTGTGGATGGCAGTGAAGACAGCGCTTTGGATGAGAACGACAGCATCGATGGTGATGACTGCGAACTCGGTGATGACGACAATGTCTATGCTGATAGCCTTAAACCAGATAAAGTTGAAGCTCTGTTTGGACATACAGATGATGAGGAGGAATCCAGTTTTGAAGGATTTTAACTCTTGTGTTTTAGCTTGGTTGCTGATTGACCTAAGGTTTTTGTACTTTTGAAGTTATTGTTGATACCATATTGGTTTTGTTGACTCTCTTTTCCACTTACAGAGCTAGTTTACTGTTTTTCTTTGAAATAAATATTCAAAAACATTTTACCTCAATTAATGTAATTTTATTGGTATCTATTTTTATTTTTGAAATGTACCAGTAGCTGCTGCATTTCCCACCCTAGGCTTATACTCAAGTCAATAAGTTTTCACAGTTTTTTGTGTTAAAATTAGGTGCCTCGGCTTATATTCAGGTCGACTTATACTCGAGTATATACGGTAACTGTAGTGCAAGCTAAGGTTTCATTGTGCTGTGCTCTGTGTTGCATGTATATGTTTAGTTTCGACACTTAGGTCCATAATTTAGTACTTTGAAAATGAATCCATTAGGCACTTAGGCCTAAAAAGTTTGCCTGGTAGGGCCTGATTCCTTAAGGAACTTAGTCAAGACATTTCTTACTTAAGTTTCCTGAACAAAACCATGTTAAAATGCAAAGGGTGAAAATCCTATTTTGCACGTAAGTTAAATACTGTCTGTTTTTCATGTAGCACACAAATATCAACTATAAATTTCAGTGTACAAATAAGCTATCAAATATTTGTGGACTATATGAAAAAACAGGCAGTATTTAACTTTTGTACACCATAGAAAACTAATTTTCACCCCTTTCATTTTAACATGGTTTGGTCCAGGAGACTTAAGTAAGAAATGTCTTGACTAAGTTCTTTAAGGAATCAGGCCCGAAGTGTTCTTTATTTGTAAATTGTGTGTTGTGAATGCCAGAGACATTTAGTGGATTGTGGTTAAAGTGTCATACTGTGACTTAGTTTCTAAATAGAGACATAATTTGCAGCAGTTGCAGTGTATCATGGTTTGTGTGAGGGAACGGTGTCTACCAAAGGATGAACAGCCTACAGTGTTCCTCGGTCCGTGTGGAAATACTTCCACCAAGGCAGATACCCTACTTTGCCAATGTTATCTTTAATTAATGTAACACCAACAACATGCTCAAAATCAACATAGGGTTTAGTAATATCAATTCCAGGTATGCACAGTGGACACGAGAGTCGTACTTACAATACAGTGCTGGTCCTATTATGGGCATCTTTGGAAAGAAAACTAAAGGCTTACCCCTTTCATGGTAGTGCTAAGCCCCAGTGCCTGCCAGCCGGCCGCTGTTCCGTATTCGCTGTTATGTTTTTTGCAAGCGCACAGAATCATCAGACATCGGCTAACGTTAGCCAAAGAAATAAGAACAATGGTCATCGCAGTCCTTCTTCCAATCTCCAGATATTTCTGAGAAAAGCCTCAGGCTGTAGGGGTGTGTGGACTGTCTGCTATGTCTCTGGATATTAAGGCCTAGGGATAAAAGACACATTTCATAATTAAGATGATGGCATCTGGCACAGAACAACACTCTGTTGTGCTTGTAAATACACGACAACACATTCTTTAGTTAGCCTAGTGATTTATTCTCCAAGCACAATATTTAAAAATAACTATCTATAAAAATGGTTCCAGCATTATGTAATTTTGCCTATTCATTCCATTGTGGTTGAAACAGAACACTTGCATGATTAGATTTTAACAGAGGCGGGGTCATTAGCCATACCCTGATCTACAGTTGTTTATGTAAACAAAGCTAGGTATTGTTACGCCAAAATGGTCCAAACACGAAAATAGAATTATTGATGTATGTTTCTCCAAATCGATAATACACATACACTAGGAAGCCTCATACTAACATGAATACATTACCTACAGTGTATTAGATAATGTAACACCGAGATCATATCTGACCAATCTTAAGGCTCATATCCAGCCACAGTATGGTGCTGAGCACAGACATGCTCTGAAAATGAAAACAGACATTATGAATTCCTAGGGCTAATGTGTGCTAGGGCAGACACTCTAGATGGACATGGGGATAGAAATTACATCTTAAATGGTATAGGGTCAGTTTGGCCCTTGAGTAAACTTGTATTAAAATGTATGACCCAAATCCTTAGGGAATGGTTTGAAGATTTGTAGTAGGGTTAGGGCTTTTCCAAGTCTTAACTGTACAAATTTTAGTGGAGTGCTTGGGCTGGTCAATGTGATTTGGTTTGGAATATTTGTGTTTAATGTTGCAATTACATTTTTGGGGCATTCCTTCGTGTTGTACCATGGTTGTGCACAATTAACTTTAGTCATATTGGTAGTGCTTTTCTTTCCTTTATAACACAGTCCCTCTAGGTTCCAGAATGTCCATGCAGCCATGGTATATTCCTCGCCAAGTAGCTACCTAGGCAAACAAAACTATGCTTAGTGAATGGAGCTAAGTTTACATGCACCTTGGTGTAAACCCCTATGTTTGGGATGGGGTTTTACATCTCCCTACGGATTGTGTGGCAGTGGTCATTACTTCCTGCTTGTCATTCAGGAGGATGGCCACTCGCTGTGTGAGGAGAATGAAATTGTTGCCTGATAGTACTATTATGCCTAACACTTTGCAAGTAGTTGTGATACCTTACATTTAGACACATGTTGAAGCAGGCATTGGTCTTACTATGGCAAAAAGTATCCCAACATATTAATTACACACACATTTACAGATCCTACGTGCAGATATTCCCATCCTGATTCTGGCTTAAGGCTAATGTTTGTTTATTTCCGGAACCAATCGCAATGTGAATGCTATTGCAAATTAATGTTAACATCAGACACCGAGATCCCATATGAACATTTGAGGTTAGATCAATACTGCTTGTCTCCCAGATTTTACCACCCAAAACAAAAAAGAACATATATGCCTTGTGTGTGCAGGATCACAATCTGTGTCTCCACCAACAATTTAGTAAGTTTAAAAGTGTGTATATGTGTGTGGCTGGAATGGAACATTGCATGCCTGGACAACAAAACAATATAATTGCTGTGTAGCATGTCCAAACTAGCTTAGGGAGCCAGTCAAAACTGAAAAGGGTGGATAGTGTCATTATTTAACTGCTGGACAAAATCAGATTTAAAGGGAATGTGGGTAAGGACTTCAACAGATGCCGAACTTGCGTATGACACCGAGGCATTGGACTTGATTGTGTGGATTTTGTGTTTTGTATTTGTCTGTGGCCACGATTCCAAGCAAAGGGGTGATTGTGTCTGGAGTGTATTTTTGGCTTTGTGGTTTGAACATGTACTAACCTAGGAAGTTGTACAAATAATATTAGGGCGCTAGATAGGACCTATAAGATAATTACAGCTGCCCCTAAACGCTAGGATGCAAACCTAGACCAAAAGACAAATAGACATAAAACAGATATAGAGGCGCTAGTAATTACTTGATTAAAAAATTATTGACATTTATTGTTATAAACATACACCAGGAACATATATTCCCTAAATAGGGATTTTAACAAAAGGCTCCTATACCTTGGGTGGAGCAGGTAATAAATCACAGCACTATCAGCTATGAGCACTCGGACAGTTATTTGAAATGACAACCAATATTAATAAAAGTCAATAAACTCCATAGATGAATTGAATGAAAGTGGGGATGACACAATTTGTTAGGAACTCATATAGTGTAGAGTATTATGTTAGACTCTTGCTGAAATACATGTCCAGATGGTATAGCAAACACCATATATGAGTTCTCACAATGCCGTTTATGCAATGGTATAATTTATCAAACCGGCATCATCTCCGCATGAGAGACCACCAGGGAGAGAAACACAATATCAATGGTTTGAAAAGAATAAAGGGGGCAGTGCACCCTTGATCTTAATACAAGCTGGATCTCTTCTGGTGAAATATGATAAAATTAGATCACCATCTTCAGTATAAGGAGAGCGCTTAGTATAGTCAATGTAGCAAACTGCAGTTTGGAAATGTTCTTTTGAAAAAAAGAAACTCACTTTTTGTAGCGTGGTTTTGATCTCTCACCCTCTAGAGTGTCCTCAGACGGTTATTGCGGCTCACTGAAGCTTAGCGTAATATAACCTCAAAGTTTCATCTTCCAGAGCGTCCTCAGACGATTGTTGGAAATAGATGCAAAAAACTTTGAATGGAAAAGCCGTTGTTTCGTCCGTCAGTCTGCATGAGCTTTTACATTTATAACTTTGAAAGTTTTTCTTGAAAATCTAGAGACCCCGGGGATCTCACTAGCGGATATCTGGTTTGTTTATATCTCATGCGGACTGACGGACGAAACAACGGCTTTTCCATTCAAAGTTTTTTGCATCTATTTCCAACAATCGTCTGAGGACGCTCTGGAAGATGAAACTTTGAGGTTATATTACGCTAAGCTTCAGTGAGCCGCAATAACCGTCTGAGGACACTCTAGAGGGTGAGAGATCAAAACCACGCTACGAAAAGTGAGTTTCTTTTTTTCAAAAGAACATTTCCAAACTGCAGTTTGCTACATTGACTATACTAAGCGCTCTCCTTATACTGAAGATGGTGATCTAATTTTATCATATTTCACCAGAAGAGATCCAGCTTGTATTAAGATCAAGGGTGCACTGCCCCCTTTATTCTTTTCAAACCATTGATATTGTGTTTCTCTCCCTGGTGGTCTCTCATGCGGAGATGATGCCGGTTTGATAAATTATACCATTGCATAAACGGCATTGTGAGAACTCATATATGGTGTTTGCTATACCATCTGGACATGTATTTCAGCAAGAGTCTAACATAATACTCTACACTATATGAGTTCCTAACAAATTGTGTCATCCCCACTTTCATTCAATTCATCTATGGAGTTTATTGACTTTTATTAATATTGGTTGTCATTTCAAATAACTGTCCGAGTGCTCATAGCTGATAGTGCTGTGATTTTTTACCTGCTCCACCCAAGGTATAGGAGCCTTTTGTTAAAATCCCTATTTAGGGAATATATGTTCCTGGTGTATGTTTATAACAATAAATGTCAATAATTTTTTAATCAAGTAATTACTAGCGCCTCTATATCTGTTTTATGTCTATTAACCTAGGAAGTGTTGTTGGCAACGAATCTAACATTTAAGGACCCTACTTTGACAACATTTACAGTGGTTACTAAAATTAAAAAAAAGATAAAGTTCACATAACATGTTGAACTTGACCAATACAAAATCCTAACACGTGGACCAAGAAAAGAGAGCATACATAGTAAACACACAAATATACCTAATCTTATAACGTTCAAAAGCACAAAATAGAGAGTGTGATTTAAAGGGAAGGGCTGTATGTGGCTATTGTCAAAATAAGCAAGGATGGCTACAATAGATCGTACATGTATACATGTACCTAGATGGGTCACCAAGGACTATAAAGTGATTGTTGTGTATGACAAGAGGACGAACAGCAGTGTAGTAAGCAGCAGATACTTCTTTGTGACAGATTGCTGACACTAATGCAGGGTCAGATTTATTATTAACAGAAGTTATTAAATATTTGCAGCACAATACATAGCAAGTAAGACAGTGGTCTTTGCGAGAAAGGTCCTTGGATGATGAGTAAACAATCAGGGCCATTAGAAGAAACACATATGCAGGGTTGTAGCATTGGATAAATACTTCAACATGTAAGAAGAAGACACGCAATTCAGAACTATTAAATGCAGGTCATCTTTGCCTGTTTAAGGTAAAGGAAAAAATTAATACTCCAATATTAGCTCACATCTAACTTTACTGCATGTATTTAGTTTTTGCCTTGGTGCGCATGAAGGTGACCACTGTAACCTACCATGCAAAGTGTCTTGTAAGGCTCAACACAGTCCTCTCTGTAATAGTGGCTTGTGGGTTTAAGCTATATCTTGGAATTGTGGTGGTTTGGTCTTGAAAGTACCCAAAAAATCATCATTTATTAAAAATGTAGATTGCCTAAGGTGGCCTAGGCAGACACACAAATCTCCATCACAATTCCATAGGTTTATTACAGCAATATTGTATGCAGCACACACACACACTTTAGAATAATATTAAATGTTATTTATCAAAACACTATAGATACTTACATTCTTCAACTGGCTACGACACGATAGACACCTCCGGCAACTCCAAAGGCAAGGGCTGTGGGCCCTTAGCCCTGCCAGCACTACATAGCGTGGCATGTTGGTCAAACAGCCTGTGGTTACAAAGGAAAGACATTAATTGTTGTAGAAATGTGGCATTTTCTTCAGTATAATGCCTACAAATTATATGATCTACTTTAGATTCCTTGATGAACACGGTTAACCTCGGTTTTCAATAACAATGTTAGGCAATTATATTTGCAAGGTAAATGCCATTGCCTTAGGAAACCATCAGGCCATTTAATCTATGATATTATTCAAACAGCATATAGGTCATGTAAGTACAGTGAAAGCTAAGTCAGAAATTCAACACTTCAGGAGGTTGATGTTTGCACATTATCCTATATTTTTGACAACAAAACACTTTGGGGGTTGGAGGAGAAATGATTGGCCAAAACATTACACGAATTGAAGGAGAATTCCTAAAGTATTTTCAAGTACACTTAGAGGTTAGCATAGATTTTAGAAGCATAGCAAATGGAACCAATTTCATTAGTACAAAACCACATGTATGTTTGACAAGCCATTTCTTGGTTTCTAATCTAAGTTTGCTTATATTTTTCGTTTACTCATTATTCAATCATATAGCATTCATGTATTTGACCTTTAAAGGAAACAGTAGTAGTAAATGTGATTTACCTCAAAAATATGTATCGAGGCCATACTGCCTGAAGTTGGCTCCTTGGTCTGATTCCTGTGGTGTGGCTTCAGGCTCCCCCACCTCGTCCATCCCAGCAACCTCGTCCACCACCCCTGGAGCCCCACTCCGGATGGCAATATTGTGAAACACCACACACAGAGCTATGATGTCACATACTTTACTCGGCCAATACATCAGTGCTCAACCAGACCGGTCAAGGCATCTAAATCGTGCCTTTAGGAGGCCAAAGGCCCTTTCAATTACCCATGTGGTGGCTGTATGAGCCGAGTTATATTCAACATCACACTCAGTGTGTGGGCTCAACATGTGAGTGAGGAGCCAAGGGCATAAGGGATAAGCGTTGTCTCCCATGTAGGATGAGAGGAAAGACACAAGAAACAAACTTTAATACACTTTAACAGAAAAAAATGACCAGCCTCAAAATGCTAACTTTCACAAGTATGTCTGGTACAATATAGCAAAGGTAAATTGACAGCTAAGTGAGGATTATTAACTTAACTAAACAAAACATTACAAACTAAACACATTTTGGGGAACAAACCATAGGAGGCTGAAGGATTTTTACAATGTGTCTTATACGTTCTTTCGGAGAGATGCCATGGCTAATATCTATCTTACATGTAGTGAATACTTATAAACTAACAACTACTTTAACAATTTAAACACAACAAATATAATGTACCATTGTGAAAATACACATTTCAAAACAGCTTTACTTACGCATATGGCCTGGTAGTATTTACTAACACTTTCAAAACATCATGTGACGTTAGATGTTATGTCTGTTTATGAAAGCTTGCTACATTACCAGGAGTATTTAGAAACGTGGACAGTTTTAAAAATCAACAGTTTTGTAACAACTATAAAGAATGGGCACATGCACTATATGACACAATGTAGAAACATAACATCTGAGGACAAAGATCACATTCCGAGTACAGTAATTTGGAAGATGATGATTGTAGAAATAAGCATAGAAAAAAATTGAGTAAAGACATTAATCTAATTACCAAGATGCCACGCGTCTCCATGTGGCCTTGCACCCCCTTGCCTCTCTTGCAATCTGTGCCACATCCCTGATTGCCTAAATGCTAAGGAGTCATGGGTACTCCCACCCCCATTTTGGCAACCAGCTTTCGAATCTGGAGAGACGGGTCACATATAGCCTGTACATTTATTGAGTGGAAATGCTGTTGTTTCAAATACACCAAAGCATCCCCACTCGATGGTACAAAGGCCACATGCATCCATCTACTGCCCCTATGATGTGCAGAAAGCCAGCTATGGTGACAAACTGCTGCTTAATCCATACAAGGGACTCCTCATCGAGTGGCAGATGTATAAACTGGGAGAGCCGTGAGAGGAATGCCCTGAGCACAACCTTCAGCACACGACTGAAGGTGGCCTGGGACATACCTGCCACAACCCGCACTGTGGTCTGGAATGACCCAGACGCACAGAAGTGCAATACAGCCAACAGTTTGGTCCAAGACGGTACTGCTGTCGGGATGTGGCGCATTGGCTCAAGGTCACTCTGCACAATGCGCAGGGTGTCCAAGATGACATGAGGAGTAAGCTGATAGCGATGGACAACCTAAAGAGGCACGTGGCCTGAAGACACGCTCCCTAGGACAGAGATGTTGCAGCACAGTGGCCTAGTGGTTAGCACTTCTGCCTCACAGCACTGGGGTCATGAGTTTGAATCCTGACCATGGCCTTATCTGTGTGGAGTTTGTATGTGGGTTTCCTCCGGGTGCTCCGGTTTCCTCCCACACTCCAAAAAACATACTGGTAGGTTAAATTGGCTGATATCAAAATTGACCTTAGTGTCTCCCTGTCTGTCTGTTTGTGAGTGTGTGTCTATATTAGGGAATTTAGATTGTAAGCTCCAATGGGGCAGGGACTGATGTGAATGAGTTCTCTGTACAGCGCTGCGGAATTAGTGGCGCTATATAAATAAATCATGATGATGATAATGTACCAGTTGCTGGTTTGGACGTTGTGGAGGATCAGCCTCCTCGAGAACCAGACTCTCATCCAACACCAGGATTGCCTGTATGTGGGACAAAAGCCTGAGTTTACAAACCAACAAAAACATTAGATGAGGCCTTTAGAGCTTTCTCTGTATACTCCAAACTTGAAACTTATACTTACAAGTGAAGCACAATTCATCTTCTATTTTAGGTTTGGCAAGTACAGTCAGTAATTATTGAGAAAAAATAAATAAAGTCAATACTCAAGCCCTAGTGAATGAGCAAAGACACCACATCAGAGACCACCTCACCAAAAAGATCCAGAAAAATAAAAGCAAAAAACATGAGTGGGTGACACTGTATACTTACCACACACCAAAACTCAAAAGACACCTTGTGCAAATTCAAAAAAATTCCCTAACGTTTGTATCAGATAATCTGTTCAGGAGGGGGAGCAGGTAATAAAGATAGACAAGAAAAGTTGGAATTTATATATATATAAAAAAAAGGCTGCAATACTCAAGCCATAGTGAAAGAGCAAAGACATCAACCACATCAGATACCACCTCACCAGAAAGATCCAGAAATATAAAAGCAACAAACATGAGTGGGTGCCGTTGTTTACTTGTCACACGCAACTTACACAAAGGAACCTTCGTACTAATTATTTAAAGGGACTTTCTTGCATATAATCTGTTAGGGAGGGGGAGCAGGTAACAAATACAGACAAGAAAAGGGGACATATAATTAAACTAAACTATAAATAATTCTGTCAAGATGCAGTCTCTATTCAAAGTGACAATACACAGTGGCAGACGGTCAACCATATAAAAGATTTTTATATACTTTACTCCAAACCTCCAAAATCAAATCTATACAATCAAATGTAAAGCCCTTACTTCACAAATTAGATAACTTTATAGTTAAATTAGCATAGGTGTATCAAACAATAAAACACATCTATATGCTATTTTAGCTCTTAAAACATATTTTAATTTGTGAAAGGTACTGCTCAAAATACCTATAAACTGCACTTTTCTGTCTGTGTTACTCACCCAAATCCACTGATTTCACCGCCAAAAACCAGTGCAACAAATGAAATGACATTTTAAAAGGAAGCCTAATTAATGAATTGTTAGCAGGTGCACACTCTGAGACGCTGCTCAGATGATGACAGACACAGGTGCGTTTAAAGAGCGAGTGTGTTTGAGCCTAAAAAAACACAAGGTATATTTTAACATTTGATTTAAAAAAATGATGTAAGTGTATGTACATTGTTTGCTAATATACTTAGGTGTTCCTTCTGTGTAAAGAATCCGGTTTTGCAATTGCAGATATGTTGCATGATCTATTATTTCAGTATAGATTATACAACATATGTACTCTTTAGTCTGGACGTTAGAGTGGTGGTTAGCCATTCCATCGGGCAACAGCATGGTCAAGTTCTAATCCAGAATCATGCCTGTATCTGTGCTAACTTTATATTTTCCCATGCCTTTGTGGATGTTCTACTGTGTAACTTACAGAAGAGTCCGTTAGTATTTGGTTTGCTGTGAAATATGATTAGTGTTGAAAATCATGAATTTCGAATTGTTAGTTGTTACATCCGCATCCACGTTTATTAATTTTACTATGACATATTTTTCGCTATGTAGAACAAGATAATGTGTGTGTGTGTGTGTAATACTTTTAGTGTTTCTCCGTCAACACTCATGTTGGCAGTAATGCATATGTTGTGTTGTGAATTTCCTTCTTCAAAAATGTAAACTGTGCATGTACCAAGCATTGAGGGCTCAAATATTTGCTTGTAGATTGGATAATAAGCATGAAATCGATTATTACATGAAACAAACTTTTGGGCGTTAAACTGTTTGCTAAGAGAGATGGTGATGCTCAGCTTTTCATTCTAGTCAATTTCATGCACATACTGTTTCCACTTGCACGTTAGTGTAGTAATTAAACAATCCCCTTTGCATCAGTGGGTTCCCGAGTTTGATTCCTGCTACATTTTGGGTAATATGGCTAAATTGCATGTGGAACAATGTGTGCAGCTACAACACAGAGAGTCAGCAGTTAAAAATGACTGGATTGCAAAGACATACGACCAATCCGCAGATGAAATCCCCAAAATCCTAAGTGTCCAAAAAAAAAAAAAAGATTTAAAAAAAATTAAAGTGCAACTATCTTCCGACAAGCTTGTGATATTCCTCAACCACCATCTTAATCTCCCTAGGTTACCGTGTTATCACTCTCTACACAGCTAACACAAGACAACAACCCTCTGTTAGGCTGCTGGTGCTCAGATAACGAACCTGCAGAACAGACTGGAGGAGGTGTTCACCTATAGCAGTCGCCTTTCCTGTAGAGCTAGAGGCGCTCACAGGTACTCGGATGCCCCCAGGACTTAACTCCAAGTAGTGTAGGTTCGTTATACTAAACCGCAGCTGCAGACCAGGAGACAGTAGAGATGGTAATGGATGGTCAGACGAAAGCCAAGGTCAGGGGTCACTTGCAGGAAAGAGTAGTCAGGAAACACGCCAAGGGTCAAGGCCACAGGCAAAACAGCAGAAAGGCCAAAAGGTCAGGGTCACAGGCAAGCAGGCAGGGTCCAAGAAACAGGCAGAGGGTCACAACAAATAATCAGCAATCAAGAGGTCCAAAGCAGGTCAGCACAGTACACAACTGGAACACTATAACCGGCAGGGAGGCTAAGCCCTCCCTGCCTTAAATACTAAATGCAGCCAATCAGAAGTATGAATAGGGTCAGGTGATAAGCCCCCCGCAGGCATAGTATAATTAGACATATAAGGTTAATTAGCCCACAGGCTATCTGGACAGGCTCAGTGCATGTGCCCGGCTTTTGTGTATTGCCAGGGCGCGCTGATTAGACTACTCGGTGTCCGGCCGTTGCCCTGGCAACGGTTGGGCCGCGAAGCATGATGTGACGTCCCTGGCGCCATGGAACCAACAGGAAGAGAGTAGCGGCGGTGCCCGTGGCCACGGCGTCTCCTGACACCCTCTGAACATCATTGCTGTGTAACTGATCAAACAGCCCACTTAATACTTTTTACCTTTGCATTCTAGCTGAGAAATATGCAATATGATGCAGCACTTATCTTTGTGTATTAAACTCCAATTGTCCAATAGGTTGTAAGATTGCGAGCAGGGCCCTCTTACCTCTGTGTCTGTATGTATTACGCAGTAGTGTTTTAATACTGTTAGTTCCCAATTGTAAAGTGCTACGGAATTTGCTGGCGCTATCAGGGCCACCTTAACAACTTTATGGGCCCCCGGGCAATGCAGTGTACCGGGCCTCTAAAAAAAATAAAATAAAATATATATATATATAATATATATATATTTATATATATATAAATAGTGTGTGTATGTGTGTAAAAAAATATATATATGTATGTAAAAAAAAAACGTGATTATATATATGTAATCACTTTTTTTTTTACATACATATATATATATATATATATATAAAGGAATAAAGGAAACACGGCGCCACATAGTGTATTACCACAATATAAATAAATAATGCAATGAGAGAAAATAAGGTGTGATGAGTCAGATGCACACTCAAAAATTGTAACAACTCTCCAATAAGATTGATGAAACCGAAAGGGTGATTAGATATATGCAAGCGTGACAGCACACTATGTTCAATGCCACCAATGAAATCACCAATAACCATATATCTGCGTATCAGATGGTAGAACCAGAAGATGTAAGAATCAGTTGAATGGATCACTCCAAAGCTATGCAGATGTTACCAGTAACGTCACTCGTCCAAGTGTATATTTTCGTTAAGACTGGAACCTCATCATCATAGGAGCAATATAAAAAAAACTCATATAGTGTAATATTGTAAAAATCAGATTTTACTAATAAGATAGTAAGTATCACACTTACATAAAAACACAAGGTAAAAAACATATATAGGTATCTTTAGGTACTCATCTGGGATGTATTCAGAGATGCATGCATAGATATCAATCAGCTCATATATAGATCTCTGCAGCGCTCCCACCACGCTAGTACCACGATATCCAAATAGAAAATAGAAAGGTCCTTAGACACTCCTCAACGCGTTTCGTCTGGTTAGATGTTCAGACTTCATCAGGAGGCAAAAATAGTATGAATATATATATAGGGGCCCCCTTAACTTACCTTAAGTCCGATCCTCTTCTTTTTTCCGCGCCGCTGAGTCTCTTCTGCCCTCTTCCGTGCTGTGGTTGCAGTGAATGCTGGTCGTGACATCACACCCAGCATTCACTGCGAGCACAGCACGGAAGAGGGGACCAGGGAGGGAGCCGGATCACCGCTGATGTGACCGCAAGGCCACCTGCCCATCGTGCCCAATGGAAGAGACGGCCCTGGGCGCTATATAAAGAAATGATGATGATGGATGATACTCCTGGTGTTGTCTGAGGCCTGCCTATTGGTAATGAAGTCAAATTGATCTGGGTGGATGAGTGAGGTTACTTGACCTTTACTTGGCCTTTGAGAGACAATATTTTAATATAGGTGCGGTTTTTGGGAGATCTCTGATGCTGAGAACTGAGGGTTGATATTTGAGCCTCCAAATCCTTGATGCGATCTCTCTTGGTCCGTGTTTTGGCGACAGATAAATAAAAACTCCTCTGAGATTTGCTTTATGAGTTTCCCACAAAATAGCGTGTGATATTTCTTGGGAAGTATTATTGGTTTTATAGTTGTTGATCGTCTGAGCAATTTCAGATAGATGTTCTTGTTTAAGCAAAAATGTCTCATTCAGACGCCAGCGAGAGCGAACACATAAGGGCTGGGGAAAGTCCAAATTCGGCTTCACGCCTGCATGGTCAGTCCAGGGCACAGGGAATATCTGGCCCCCCTTTGAGATTCTTTGCGGTGGATTGATCCACAAAAAAATAGTCAATGGGTGAGTGGAGATAATGTGGGACCAAATAGTGGGTGTCTGCTTCAGTTGTCGGATAAGACAGTCGCCAAGCATCAGAAAGGTTATGCAGCTTAATTTTTGTCTGGAATCTACAAGCTTCTTTAGCATGTTCGGGATACATGTGTGTGTGGTGGAAGTGTGATCTAGAGCTGGACCTATAATAGTGATAAAGTCACCACCATTGTCATACCCCTCAAGACTTGATCTAAGTGACTAAAAAAATCAGTGAAAAAGGTACCTTACTGCACATTGGGGGAATATATTGAAGCTACGATGATGGGAGCCTGGTTCAACTAGCCCACCTTTATAATATATCTATCATGTTCATCGAGAATAGTTTTTCCTACTGTTAGTGGGACTCTGGTGGAGAAGGATCGCACTGCCTCTGCGCTTAGCCCCAACTGTTTAAGGGGAAGATATGTCGGTATATTTTGCTAGCTAGTGTGGGATGGGGAGCTTTAAAGTGGGTCTCTTGCAGCATAATTATGTGGAATTGACGCGTCTAAAGTATTGAATCACCATAGGGCGCTTGGTTGGTGGACTTTGAGTTATTAAAAATTTGAGTAGGCAAATAGGAAAAATTGAACACACTGAGGGAGTCTCTGGGGGAAAGGGAGAGGGAAGGTGAGGTAGGAGCATGGAAGAAAAGAAGTCACAGGGAAAGGGACAAATGTGGACCTATGCAGGTCATGCACTCTCCTTGGGGGGATGAAATACTGGTGTATATCATGCTGCAGCAAAAATCTGAATGAACAAACATTTCACAATGGAAATAACCAGTGCAAACATTTAACAGTGAAAGAAAATATCATCCAAACCTTACCGCCCTCAGTAATTGAAATCAAAATAATGTACGCAATTCTAATCAAGGGACACTAGATAGTTAGTAGAAGTCCAATAAAGTAAACCTCTTTAATAGCCCATGGAGGGCAAACCATTAAGTAAAACATACAAACAAATGTCATAGTGACTGACTTGGATTTCTCAGAATACAATTGCATAATTACTGATCTGGAGTGGGTCCAAGAACGGTGGCTCATGCCTTTCGCCATTCTGGAGCTGGAGCCTGAGGTCTCAGTTGGGATGAAGAGGCAGATGATGTCATTACTGGAATGTCGTGAATGTTGCCAAAACGTTTAAGGAGGTCAAATCCTTAATTTAAGATCTCCCTTAGAGCTCGGTGTGCAAGGTCTAAGTGTAGCATGTCCTTAGATCAGGTACCATTTGGAGAGAAAGCTCCTCTTAAGTAGTCAGGCACAGCTTCAGTTTAGATTGTCTCTGGATCATTTTTAATGCAAACATTATTTTGCCGGTTGCGGTTCTCTAAATATTCCAGATGATCTTTGAAGGAGTCAGAGTCTGATCTTAGATCTGCAAGATATTTGTCTGTGGTGGTTTGATGTTGAGAGACTTCATCCAACTTTTTTTTACTGCATCAGTAAAGCAATCTAATTGTGAGTTCAGATACGTCAGCATGCATGGACATAATGTCACTAGCAGTTAGAGACGATTTTGCCATGGAAGGATCATCTGTGTCCGATCTGATGTCTGGGGGATCTGAAGGGATGTTAGAGCTGGCTCGGGCTTTCACTGTCTGTATTATACAGGGCTTCCCTTTCCAAAGTTAAAATGACAGTAGTAGCATTTCAAACAGAATGTATCCTTCCCTTGCACTCCATAGTGTTACATTGGGAAAGTCAGTTAGGTATAATATGCCACAGTAGTACGAGTTAGTGACTACAGATTCAGGAGAACAGATTCAGCTGGTAGGGTAGCAGTTCACCAATAGAAGGGGTAGATGACTCAGGAGAATATATATAGGACAATGTGGTTGATTTTATGGTACTCACTCTTTTTACAAAGTTTAGCTGGAGCCTGACCACAGCAGTATAGAAGTGTGGGAGCCAAACATGGTCAGATTCAAATGAGCCCTCCTGAGGGCAAGCTATCAAGCAAAAAAAGTACCTTGTATTCTTAGATGTAACAGACAGCCAAACAGTGGTATGCAGGGAGACCACACTGCTACATTTTATCGATGCTGCTAGGAGCAGGAAACTGGACTCTGAGTATAAAAGTATGTGTAGCCCGTGGGAGAGCAGGGCTCAATCTCTCAGTATCGATGTGGTGAGTTGCAGGTGACCTGTAAGGGCCACTAGTAGATGGACTAGCGCTGAACAGTCTAGGGAGTCATTATGGCAGGGGGACCCCTGCCGCGCGTCCCCCTGCTATAGTGCCGCCAACCCTGGCTGGTTTGCCTAGTGCTGGTAAAGTGAAAATCAGGGAAACCCCACGCAAAATTTTTCCCCGATTTTCGCGGGACCAGCACTAGTCAGGCAGCACTAAGGTTAAGCATAAATAGCAGGGGGACCCCACGCTTTATTTTTTTTTTTACTTTTATCTGTTCTTTCACTTTTTAACACTGCCAGGGTAACAGTGATGTGTTGATATCAAGCAGCGTGTTGTATCTGGCGTGTTTAGAAGCAAACTCTCCTGAGTTTGCTAACTCGCAGCTTCATACATTGTAGACTTGTATAGCTGCAGTGGCAAACAGTGGTGAGTTTGATCTCTGGCGATTTAGCAAGTAGCGATTTTGACTGAAGCAGAACTTTGGCGATTTTGTATGAAAACTCAGCTTCATACATCGGCGAGTTTCAACTCTCCCGAGAAAATCGCTGGAGTTGCAAACTCGCACTTTGATACATTTACCCCCAGGTCTAATCATTTAAGGAGTCAGCCAGAGCAAGACCTGACAGCTGGGCTTGATCTGTGTGTGAGAGACTGTTGCCAACAAGTGGCCAGTGACAAATTAGGGGCCTAACTGTTATAGCCAGCATTGAGGGCTATTGGATTATGTTTATTGCTGTGAAAGTTTCATTTTGTTTGCTGAAGACACCGTCAAGACGTTTATCTACCCTGACAAGTAAAATAAACGTCAGAGTGCTTCAGAAAGACCTGTGTGAGGGGCCATCTGTTTGCAGGCTTTTCACAATATATATATATATATATATATATATATATAGTTCGTAAAATAAAACAAGCACTGGTATGGGTTGCCTAACCCAGTCAGATTATGTCATAGACATTATGTCATAAAGCCAGCATTAGCTGTAATTGGCAAGCGATCTAAATAAAACAGGTCAATAAGTGCTGAAAAATATGTAAATTATATATGTTCATAACAAATAATAATCATATCACCAAGAAACAAAATAAAGAGAAGAGAAACAGAAGCAGAAGCACTGAAGGCTCTAGAGCAGGCCTGTCCAACCTGCGGCCCTCCAGGTGTTGTGAAACTACAAGTCCCAGCATGCCCTTCCAGCTATCAACTGGTTGTCTACTGGCAAAGCATGCTGGGGCTTGTAGTTTCACTACACCTGGAGGGCCGCATTTTGGACAGGCCTACTCTAGAGAATAACAAGTAATTAATTATCAAACAGGTTGATAAAGGTGGGGGCCTTGTTCTTCTAAATAGGTGTGACTATGTGAAGGAGGATGAAAGTCTGTTAGGAGACACATCCTCTTATTTATCTATAACTAATGATCCCACTGATGAATATGTGTCCCTTTTGAGAGAGGTGACATATATTTAGCAACCTCAGCCACCGGTCTATGTAGGAGGGAGTAAGAGGGACAGGGAGGTAGTAATATGGAGGTAACATTGCGTATCCAATGGTGAACATTTTGCCAGAGCCTCACGATCTTGGGGCATGACCACCAAATGTGATGAAATGAGCCATCGCATCCACAAAGCCTCCAGCAGAGCTCAGAGGATCGGGATATATAGCTTGTAGTCGGGTGGGGACTAAGTACAACCTGTAAAGTAATTTATATGAATTCTCTTTGGTGCGCACACAAATAGAGCTCTTAGCAACTCATGCCCTGATCTTGGACCATTTGTCTATGTCGAGTTCCTCGCCCAGTCCTCCTCCCACTTCAGCTTGTCGCGATTGTTGGCAGATTGACCGAATACCACCAATAAACGGTAAAAGGTGGAGATTAAGCCATTAGGAAGGGACTTGCTCATACAGAAGGACTCTATGGGCGTGAGTTGATACAGCAGCTTAAGTGCAGGGATAGAATGGTAGAGTTGTCGCAGTTGGAGATATTGGTAGAAACAGTCATGGGGAATGCTATAACATTGCTGAAGGTCTGCAGGGAAAATATGTATGGGTACCATGTCCGAAATAAATCGAGCACTCAGTTGGGACCAATGTTTAATAGTGGAGGGCAGCAGCCCAGGGGGAAAAGCATGGTTGTCCCAATGGGGAAACATAATATAAGGATTCTTCAGTAGATGGAATGCACAGGTTCTATTGTCCCAGATCTGAACAGAGAAGCAATTAGTGGGTGGGAGTAGGGAGAGGGACGGGGAGTGTTTAATAGATATCCATAGAAGTGTAGGGGACAGCAAATGTAGAAGATTGGCCTTGATCTCGACCCGCAGTCTCGTTGTAGATGGTGAGTGGAATAGAACTGATTGAGATGAGAAGGTACATAGTATTTAGAGATGTTCGGAATGCAAAGACCCCCATTTGAGGCCTGGCGGTATAACGTATTGGCTCAGACTCTGGGGCATCTACACGCCCAAACACAATGGGCGATCTGTTTCTGCAGGGTTCGAAATGCCAAGGAAGGGTCTGGAACACATAAAGAACCCTTGGCAATGAATTCAGTTTTACTGCTGTTATTCGTGCTAGCCAGGAGATATACAATTTGTCTCAGGTCTCAAGGTCATGTTTAAGCGATTTGAATAGTTGGGGAAATTTAGCAGCGTAGAGCTGATTATAGTGGCTGGTGAAATAGATCCCTAGGTATTTAAGCTTGTTGGGCTGCCATCGGAAGTCTGAATGTCATTTCAGACTTTTAGACAGATGGGGGTGTAAGTTGAGAGGGAAAATTTCAGATTTATCCGTATTAATTTTAAAAGTAGACACTGGCATATGTTTTGAGTTCTGACTGTGTGTCAGAGGACAGTGAGGGGGCTGGTAATCATCAGTAGAATGTCATCTTTTTCACAAAATTAATATTGATGGTAAATTAACATTTCATAAAGCTAACCACCATTCATTTTTCCTAACAGAACTACATAAAGATCCAACTGCTCTTATTAAGGAGGAATCAGTCTCGTGTGAAGGAGGAAATCTCACTGACATTTGTACACCCACAGATCATACACAATATACATCTACTCATATTAAGAAGGAAGCTGTATCATGTGAAGGAGGAAATTACCTGCACACTGACATTTATACACCCACAGATCATACACAATCTACATCTACTCATATTGTGGTGGAAATGGAATCTACTGTCACTGGAGATAAAAGTTTTAATAACTTCAGCTATGTTAGTTGCCAGGGGAAAAATGTGAATGATGGCAATATAGACAAATCTTGGTCTTGTTCTGAATGTGGGAAGAGTTTTACTACAAAAAGAAACTTTCTTATACATCAGAGGATTCACTCAGGAGAAAAATCATATTCTTGCTCTGAATGTGGAAAATGCTTTACAAGGAATTGGAAACTTCTTCGCCATCAGAGATGTCACATAGTAAGTAAAAAACCTTTACCACATTCTTGCTCTGAGTGTGGTAAATGTTTTTCCTTCATATCAAAACTTATTCAGCATCAGAGAATTCATACAGGAGAGAAACCTTATTCTTGCTCTGAGTGTGATAAATGTTTTTCCTCTAAATCAAGTCTTGTTGAGCATCAGAGAATTCATACAGGAGAGAAACCTTATTCTTGCTCTGAGTGTGGTAAATGTTTTTCCTCTAAATCAAATCTTGTTGAACATCAGAGAATTCATACAGGAACGAAACCTTATTCTTGCTCAGTGTGTGGTAAATGTTTTCATTGTAAATCATATCTTGTTAAACATCAGAGAATTCATACAGGAGAGAAACCTTATTCTTGCTCTGAGTGTGGTAAATGTTTTCACTGTAAATCATTTCTTGTTAAACATCAAAGAATTCATACAGGAGAGAAATCTTATTCTTGCTCTGAATGTGGGAAATGTTTTAATCTGAAATCAAACCTTGTTAAACATAAGAAAATTCACACAGGTGAAAAACCATATTCTTGCTCTGAGTGTGGGAAAGCTTTTAACGAGAAACATACCCTTTATGTGCATCACAGACTTCACACAGGAGAGAAACCTTATTCTTGCTGTGAATGTGGAAAATGTTTTAATCGGGAATCAACCCTTATTGACCATCTGAAAATTCACACAGGTGAGAAACCATATTCTTGCTCTGAATGTGGGAAATCATTTAATACTAAATCAGATTGCAATAAACATCAGAAGGTTCACACAAGAGATAAACCATATTCTTGCTCTGAATGTGGGAAATCATTTATTCGTAAATCAGACTGCAAACAACATCAGAGAATTCACACAGGAGAAAAACCATATTCTTGCTCAGAGTGTGGTAAATGTTTTTCTTCCAAATCAAATCTTGTTGTACATCAGAGAATTCATACAGGAGAGAAACCATATTATTGCTCTGAATGTGGGAAAGGTTTTAGACATAAAGTAACCTCAATTGAACATCAGAAAAGTCACAAGTGAGAGGACATACATTTGCTAAGAGTGTTAGAAACGCTTTAACTAAAAATTAAACTTTTTTCCACATCAGAAAATTCATACATGAGTATACCAATATTTGTGTCCGGAGTTGGGGAAATGTTTATGCACAAAATCAAGCTTTGTTGTGCACCAAATTGTGGGAAATGGTTTACTTGTAATGCACTTTCCTTTGCATCACACCAGAGAGAAACGGTAGTCTTTCTCTGATACAGGAATGTTTTGTGAGTTAAATCTGTCCTGACAGCAATAGTTCTATTTATAATGTGGCTTTTCAGAAATCCTAAACCTAAAATTCCAGTTGCTTTAAGATTTGGCTATCAAATTTGCAGAGATATGCACAGGTTCCTGTACCCTGACAAATCTTCTGATGTTTAACATTACCATATATTTGCTCTGCAGCTTAGTATAAGGTATTCTTCTCATTCATCAACCATTTTCTGGCTGATTACAGTGTCCTGAGTGTTGGAAAGTTTCTCCCCTCATAGTCACCACTTTTTGTAAAAATATCCTCCATTCTGGGGAACTGATGAAACTTTTAAAAATGTATTTGTAAATGCCATATTTTGGGTTTAGTTATCCTTCAAGGCCAGAACATTTATTTGTCTTATATTGATGAGTTGAATAAAATGATGCAGTAAAACAGTAGTACAGACTGATGGTGCATTAAACATAAGATATTTAGGGGAGTTGGGAGGGGGTTTATTAAAATGCCCTCACTGTAGTGAAGGTACAATGGGTACCGGGATATATGAAGGAATATTTTATGAAAGGTAAGTACACAGCCATGGCTGGAGTGGAATGGGCATGCAGGAAAAATTGTTCAGACAGCCCCACACTATGCATAGGATGGTGTATGGGGCCCGTCCCTTTGGATGGCGGCTATCTTAGTGATGGGGGAGAGTGCTATCCCTGTACAGTACCTTGGCAGGGCTTCTCTCATAGAGGCAGGGCTGCAGAACTACACAACAGCTCTTTCTTCTAAACAATCTGGGCTGTTTCAGTCACTTTTATTCTGAACTTTGTTTATGTTAAGCAGCCACAGTTTGCCTGTCTGTGCACTGCAGCTTTGCTCTGTATTCGGCATCTGTTTTGTAGTCCACCTTCAGCTTGCCATTTTGACCTGCTGCTGTCCACTCTATCTCCCTGGATATCCAACGTTCGGTGGACAAGTTCAGGATGGAGTCCATGAGGACCGTAATCTTCAGCAGGGAGCAAGGTGAGTCCATGGTGTCCTTGGACATCAGGAACGTTTATTCTTGCATATTCCAACCTTGGAATAAACACCAGTGTCTCACCAGATTCACTGTAAGGTTCCACCATTTCTAGTGTGGACTATGCGTTTCAGCTTATCTTCAGTGCCAAGGTGTTAGGCATTTGTCTTTATTTTTAATTAGGCCTGCAGTACATCTCTACTACCAGAGGTGCTGCTGTTATACCTGAACAGTTTCTCCTTGTCTGTAAGGGGATAAACTTTCATAATCTCATTTGGATCATGATCACCTGTGGCTGGCCTTTTTAAGATTGCATTTTCCAACAGACTGCTGACTGTTTGTTTCTGCTGCTGGTCTCTCTGAAACTCCTGTTTGGATCCTGACTTCTCTCTGGCATTGGACTTCTGCTTTGTTCTTAAGTTTTGCACCTCCTTTTGTGACTCAGATGCCCAGCTTTGTTTAACCTTGCTACTGCTTACTCCCTGGTATATTATGGACCTTCCGACTTCTGACCCCTGACTTGCCTTACCCTCCTTTTGCCTGATTATCTGATGGCTCATTCAGTGCCTCGTGCCTTCTGGCTATCCTGGTAATCCAGTCTCCTTGTTCCTGCACTTCATCTGTTATGGACACCAGTCTCTCCTGCTTCAGCTTCCCAGCTAACCTGGTTATCCTGACACCTGTATTTGCATCACAACTATTGGGTATCCAGCATCTGCCGTTTCCAAGCTAATCATGATTTCCTATAACTCTGCATTTGCTATATCTGTTTCTATGAACTTATGCTAGCTGTTTAATTATAGACTGCACCTAATTATACGTGTGTGATCCTTTTTCAGTAATAAAGACATTCTGTTTTCACTACCACAGCTGTAGTATTCATACTGGGAATCCTTAACACAAGGGTGTTACCAGGATCAGGGAAGAGATGGTTGTCCTTCAGAGATTCAGGGGGTTGTCTGTCATCCTTACCTAGAAGATCTGCAGATAAAGGTGAGACAATCACCTACCTTGCAGCAAGATCATGTTCAGGACACAACCCAGACCTTTGAATCTCAAAACTGCAGAGGGTGTTCTTGACAGATGAACAAATTCCCTCTCCTTAAAGAGGCACATGAAGACCCTGTTAGATCACAGATTGGTGTCATCATCATCATCATCAACATTTATTTATATAGCGCCAGCAAATTCTGTAGCGCTTTACAATTGGGAACAAACATTAATAAGACAATACTGGGTAATGCATACAGACAGAGAGGTAAGACAACCCTGCTCGAAAGCTTACAATCTATAGGACAATGGGAGTTTGAAACACAAGGGCATGTGCTACATCATATTGCACAATGGACCAGCCAGACTGCAAAGGTAAAAGTACTGAGTGGGCTATGTGTGTTGCAATGTTGGTCAGAAGGTTGTTGTCTTGCGTTAGCAGTGTAGAGGATGGTAATAGGGTAATCTAGGGAAATTAAGATGATGGTTGAGGAATATCATAACCTTGTCTGAAGAGGTGGGTTTTCAGTGAACGTTTGAAGGTTTGAAGACTAGAGGAAAGTCTTACTGTGCGTGGGAGGGAATTCCACAAAGTAGGTGCAGCCCGGAAAAAATCCTGTAGCCGAGAATGGGAGGATGTGATGAGAGTGGAGGAGAGATGTAGATCTTGTGCAGAACGGAGGTGTCGAGTAGGGAGATATTTCGAGACAAGTGAGGAAATGTATGTCGGTGCAATTTTGTTGATGGCCTTGTATGTTAGTAGAAGAATTTTATATTGGATTCGTTGAAATACAGGCAGCCAATGTAGAGACTGACAGAGTGGCTCAGCAGAGGAATAACCGTTTCTAAGGAAAATCAGTCTAGCCGCTGCGTGCAAAATAGATTGTAGGGGTTCAAGTCTGAGTATGGGAAGACCAGTAAGGAGGGAATTGCAATAGTTGATGCGGGAGATGATGAGTGCATGAATTCATGTTTTTGCGGTGTCTTGTGTCAGATATGTGCGTATTCTGGAAATGTTCTTTAGGTGTATGTAACATGATTCTGTTTTTGGGTGGGAATATTATTAATTCAGTTTTTGAAAGATTGAGTTTGAGTTGGCGAGAAGACATCCAAGAGGAAATAGCCGAAAGACAGTCAGTAATGCGAGACAACACAGATGGTGAAAGATCAGGAGAGGATAGATAAATTTGTGTATCATCCGCATAGAGATGATACTGAAATCCAAAGGGGCTTATTAGTTTTCCAAGAGAAGTGGTGTAGATAGAGAATAGCAGAGGACCTAGGACTGAGCCTTGTGGAACTCCAACTGATAAAGGAAGCGGAGCAGAGGTGAATCCAGAGAAATTAACACTGAAAGAGCGATTAGATGGGTAGGATGAGAACCAGGATAGGACAGTGCCTTCAAGACCTAGGGATTGTAGCGTTTGTATGAGGAGAGAGTGGTCAACAGTGTCAAATGCAGCAGAGAGATCCAGGAGAATTAGAAGAGAGTATTGGTTATTATTTTGTGCTGTGATCAAATCATTGACAACTTTGGTCAGCGCAGTCTCTGTGGAGTGTTGAGAGCGAAAGCCTGACTGAAGAGGATCCAATAGGTTGTTTGCTGTAAGAAAGTGTGTGAGGCGTGTGTAGGCAATTCTCTCGAGAAGCTTGGAGGGGCATGGGAGCTGGGGGATGGGGCGGTAATTTATGAGAGAGTTAGGGTCAGAATTCTGTTTTTTTTAAATGGGAGTAATCACTGCATGCTTGAATAGTGATGGAAAAATACCAGTAGAAAGAGATAGATTACAGATTTTAGTTAGAGGGGGAATGAGCACAGGAGACAGGGACATACCCATTTGTGAGGGAATGGGATCAAGAGGACAGGTAGAGTAGGAAGATGAGAAGAGAGTAGAAACTTCCTCTTCATTTGTGGGATCAAATGAAGAGAGAGTTTCAGAGGGTGCTACAAAGGAATTGAGCAGTTTGCTTGTCAAGGAAGATACCATTTGAAGCCTGATCTTATCAATTTTGTCCTTGAAATAGGAAGCAAGATCCTGTGCACTGATGTTAGATGGAGGATTTGGGGCAGGAGGATTCAGAAGAGAGTTAAATGTGTTAAAGAGGCGTTTGGGGTTAGAAGCCTGAGCATAGATGAGAGGTTGGTAGTATGCTTGCTTAGCAGTGTCCAGACCATTTCTGTAGGAGTGGTAGATATCAGTATATGTGATGAAATCATTAGAGGCACAAGATTTACGCCAGTGACATTCTGCTTTACGAGAAAGTTTTTGTAGAGTTCGTGTTTCTGTAGTGTGCCACGGTTGGCAACGAATTCTACGCGAAGTATGTGGTGTCGCTGGAGCCACTTGATCCAGGGCAGTTGGGTTTGATGCAAATGGGGTACTGCCCGATCAGGGGAGGAGAATGTAGAAATTGGGGAGAGAAGGTGTTGGAGAGAGGTGGAAAACTGTTGAAAATCTATAGTGTTGATATTCCTGCGGGTACGAGGAGGCTTGGAAGAGTTTGACACTAGGGAGGGTAAAGAACTGGGGATGAGCGAGTAGCTAATAAGGTGATGATCCGAGAGGGGGAAGTGTCAGTTTACTTTTGTTTAAAAGTCCTCTGCACAGATAGTCTCCTTTAAGGCAATGCACTTTGCATGGTTCCACTCAAGGGAGTTTCAGATCGAGCTTATGGAATTAATTTCACCATCATCAGCTGGGCAAATCATCTGTGCTCTCCTCTGGTGGTTGAACGGTGATTCCCTCGGTGACCTTTCTCCTTGGGATATGGACACTTGTCTACAGATACAAGGCTGGGAGTCTGCCACTCTTCAGTGCAGCTGCAGGGTTTTGAGATTCCAGGGTATTCTGATCAGTTTTCAATGCCCTAGTCAGCACGCGCCACTTTGGTGAGGAAGGGCTGTTGAAATGCAATCAGATTATGACATTGCAGTGGCATACCTCATTCATGAGGTAGGAATCAAGAGTGTCCTGGTCATGAGGAACCCGCAGCCATCGTGGCAGTATTCTCTCTAGGGGTGGAATACTGGGATGCATTTTTTCTTGTGCATTGTCTGCGTCTAAGACCAGACCTGCTAGGTCAGGTGTTTTTCTGGTCCAGAGTGTCTTGGCTGGCTTTCACGGTGCATCTCTTGATGCCATAGTCCTTAAGGGCTAGGGCTTCCCTGACAGCATGGTTCAGATCATGTTCTGGCTAGTAAGCAAATTTTGACCAGGAATTTTCTCAAGGTGTGGAAGACGTATACCTCCTGGTGCGAACGGAAGGGGTTTCCTATCTTTTTTTCTTCTCAGTTTGACCTGTGTACTTCTCTTCTTTCTGTAAGGAGCTTTGAGATTTAGTTCCTTGAAAGTCCAGGTGGTAAATGTATCATACCCCGGTTTCTTCAACTCCCGCGAGTTTGGCGAGATGACAGCTAAAATATAAAGCGGCGCTGCCTTTTAAAGGGAAACTTGCAGCGCCGCTTTAAATTTTAGGTGTCATCTCGCCGAACTCGCGGGAGTTGAAGAAACCGGGGTATGATACATTTACCCCCAGGTGTCTGCCTTATTGGGTTTCCTTTGTGAAAACTGGTATTTTAAATGGAACTATAGCCTGCATCATCCCAGTCGCACTTTGGATCTTATCCTGGTGCTGACATGCTTGCAGCATATTGGATTCTGAGTCCAATAGAGAACACTGGACGCCCACACTTATTATACTTTCTTGATCTCCTTGTTAAGGTTCTTGTTCCAGTTGTTTGTTATTCTCTCCTCTCCCTTTTTGTTCTGTAGTCCTGGTTCTGTTCTCAGGGCTTTGGTAGAAAAAATATGAAATTGCCACTGGGGTATAGAGGAGGAGAAGAAGCGTATGATTTTGCTTTTAAAAAGTGCCAAGGCACCTGTTACCACACTTTATACCCCAAGCATATCCAGTGTGCCCCATTTAAGGATTAAATGTTAGTACAAACTTAATACTGCTCCATATAGTAACATTAGACTAACTTGTCACCTAGACCAATCAACTGCTTCCCTTCAGTGTCAAAACCCTATGCTTTGGTTGTGCCTTCCATTTCGTCCATGAATGTGAACTTAACCAAGAAAACAGTCCTCCCTGAGACCTGCTAGTTATTGTATGTTTAATACAGGGAAAGCATCTCAGTAAATGTCCTCTCAACTGTTTTGTGCTCATATCTGGCAGCAAAACAGGCTTGTGAATCCTTAACAATTACTTATATACTTGTATTAAACTGCTCTATATGACATTTAATCTGCATAGAAAACCTGATCAGTGATGAAAAGACTATGAATAAACACATTTGTAATCTACTTAAACATCATAATTCATGTAGGTGATAAACCCTGTTCTTATATACTTGTGCAGAATGTGGGGAATGTTTTACCTGTAGTTCAGCAATTTTTAGACATCAGAGATTGCACATATTTATGCTCCTAATGAGAAATGTTCTGTGAACAAACCCAAACTATGTACACGTGAGATAATCCACAGGTAGAAAATGTTTGTTATTATAGAGATATAGCTTAATGTCAAAGGTTTTCTCTGTTAAAAATTGATACATTGAATAAAACTTTTCATGTAAGTTGATTCATCTGCTCTTTCTGATCTCATTTATGTGATGCATTCATTATAGATTTTAATTGTATTCATTTATCTGATGCATTGATTGTATTGAGTCATCTTGAATTGTTAAGGTGTTGTCCTGTGTTATCTCATTGAGTGGTTATTTAGTATAAGCATGATGAGCGTGTGAGTTATGAATGGAATAATTGCATAAGACACTCTGTCTGTGGTGCCAAAAGGTGTGTTAAAGAAGGGGAGTTATAGTAAACTCTAACGTATCATTTTGAGAGGTCGGGATCAGATCTCTTTCGTTTTCGTGTCTTGGGCTACCACCACTGCCAGGAGATAGAGTAGGGATGTTCACCATGACTAATTGATTTCAACAAAAGCCATATTAAGCAGAAGTGTATCTGTTGTGAGAACTTCCAATCAGACGTGGTTGCAGGGTTCTTTCTGGAATATAGTGAAATATTGACTCTGCTTTTACACTGTGGGGTAAGAACTCCACTATCTGATGGCTGGGTAATTGTGTGGACAGATTGTGGACAAGAGTCAGTCACTGTTGGTATTAAGTATACCAGAAGGTGGAACCCGGAAAAGTATCACTAACATGGCTAAAAAGTGTGCATTAAATTAATGTACAAAATGTGTTAAATTGTGATTCTGTCACTGTGCTCCAAAGTGCCTAGTGCGGTACAGGATAAACCAATTTATTTTTATTGTTTTTACTGTTATTGTACTGTTCCTGTTAATAGGTGGATTTTGTTAGGAACCCCTCAGCCAGTATAGCAAAACCTGGAGTCTGCTCCGAATGTCTGGTGTTCACTGTTGCCCCTAGTGGTGGGGACAGGCATGGCTGCAGACAAACAGAGGGTTGTGAGATGTGCACTGGCTGGGGAGAACCCAGGAATAGAGTTACTGAGTAGGAAGTGCAGGAGAGACACCGAGTGGATGGTGTCAAGACTGATATATCACTCGTGGCCACTGGAATAAATAAAGTAACAGCTAATAGGTAAAGATGATGACACTGAATGTAGGCAGTAGCCAGGGGTAACTACAACCCACAGTACCGGTGAGAGTCCAGATATTTGAGAGACACAGTTCTTAGGCGGTTGCCAGGGGTAACTGCAACCCACAGTACTGGTGAGAGTCCGGAGATTTGAGAGACACAGTTGTTAGGCGGTTGCCAGGGGTAACTGCAACCCACAGTACCGGTGAGAGTCCAGAGATTTAGGGGTAACAACAATTCTAGGCACACAGTGATATATGTAAACAGTCAATAGTACCTGTGGCAAGATTGAGTCCGGATACAAAGGAAGATTGTTGAAATCAGGGCGCAGAGATGCTGCAGGGGCTGCGTCTCCGTATAATGTAGAATGAGTAGAGGAGCTGCAGATCATGCTGGAGCCATGCCTGGGAGCACGACTTTACCGGGGTCCAAGAGAAAACTGACTGGAACTGGTGAGTAGATAGTAGAATCGTCAGGGACAGAATCGGGTCTGGTACACGGGATATCCACACAGGAGAAGAGTCAAAGCAGAGCCGAGTCGGTACACAGGAAAATTCAATGAAGAGTAGTCAGGAACAGAAACGGTCTGGTACACGGGAATGCCGGCAGGAAACAACAGGAACAGGTAACAGGGAAAACACAAGGGAGCAGAACACTAAGGTAAACGTATTACTGGCAATTGTGCAGAGGATTAGCCGGCTATTTAAGGAGAGCAGAACCAATAGGCTGCAAGTGATAATGAGGAGCCAGGTGAGTGAGCTCATAGAAACAGGCTGGCCAGGTGAGGCATTACATAGAAATGACAGCATGAATTGAGGGCAGATTCTAATAGAGAACAGACCTAACTGACCCTATCTAATACCTATCTAATCTATCTAGCTAATCTATCTGCCTATCTGATCTACCTAAACTAATCTATCTAAGAACTAAACTAACTACCTATCTAAACACCCAGTGGATATCTAACTTACCTAACTACCTATCTATCCCTAACTAACTATCTATCTAGCTGGCTATCTATCTAATCCCAAAGGAAAAAAGGGGAATAAAGGGAAAAGGAAAACCGCTCTGCACTAGATAACAACCAACCTCACTCTTAAGTTAACTTTATTATGTGAGGGGGTGCTAAGGTCATATATATAACATATGGTTTTGGAAAGAAAACAAAATCTTGACCTATGTAGCACTCCAGGGGGTAAATGTATCAAGCTGAGAGTTTTGCGGCGGGTTTGAAAAGTGGAGATGTTGCCTATAGCAACCAATCAGATTCTAGCTGTCATTTTGTAGAATGTACTAAAGAAATGATAGCTAAAATCTGATTGGTTTTTCAAAACCGCCGGAAAACTCTCAGCTTGATACATTTAACCCCAGGAGTGCTACATAGGTCAAGATTTTGTTTTCTTTCCAAACCCATATGCTATCTATCTATCTATCTAGTTACTCTGACAGAGAGCCCGGCGAGTCATAACAGATTTAGTATATTTAATTGAGAGTGAGTGAAAAGGACCTTGCCTGATACATGTGTGTTTAAATGTGGAAGTGACCAAGGCTAAGACTATGGGCCTGATTCGTCAAGGCACGTATCTACTGATATTGAGCGTATCGTCCGCAAAATCACTCAGAGCATGTCCAGAATCGGCAGATACGGTCATGAATGCAGCCCTGTTCCCTCTGTCTGAAGGCACAAAGGACACTTACTACCCCATCCGAGTTCGGGGAGTGAACTGGGCGGGGAAGGGGCATTTTTCCGTAGCCATTTTACGGTAGGGACATGCCACCCTCCAGCGCACAAAGTCACAGCCATATCAAGTTCTACGGCTGTCAAAGTTACTTGTTTTTCTGTTGTATTTCTTGTACCAGCTATGGGACTAGTCTTAGTTCAGCTGGCGGCATCACAGCGGCCAGACCTGCAGGCTCTATACTGTGTTAAAAGATAGAATAAAAAAAAGGGTGTGGTCCTCCCTCCTAATGATATTAACCCCTGTGCTTCCAGCCTAGTGCTGGTAGTCACAATATTGGGGGGGGGGGGGGCGGGAGAATTGTAGGGTACCCTTAATATCCAACTCTATGCAAGCCACTCGTGGCTGGTGGCACTATAGCAAGGGAACCCGTGGCAGGGGGTCCCCCTGCCATGATGACAAACCAGCCCCAGGCTGTTCAGCACAGGGCTGGATCCCCTAGGGACTTGGGGTCTGCAAAAAAATGCACAGGCGCCCCCCTCTTCCCACACCCCTTTGTGGTGGGTGTAGGGTAATATTGTGTAAAATAGTAGTGTAAACACTATTTTAGTTTATGGAACTACAGGTCCCAGCCAGAACTAAAAGCACTGACATACCCATTACAGCCAGGGCATGCTGACTCTTGGAGAGCCACAAGTGCCAGCATGCCCTGACACCCAGGGTCCACTGAGCCATGTAGTCCCAGAAACTAAAATTTAAATAACTCACAAACCTGTTTAATAACAAATTAATGTAATAGAATTAAAATATAAATCACATACCTCATTCATACTACATGATTTTATTAAAAATAATAAAACCCGAGATACATTTACCAACATCTTGAAGGGATCCAGTCTTGTAAGCTTTTAATCCTCATGGCTTAGTTGTCCATAAAAATGAAGCCCAAAAAATATTTCACAGGTAGTTGTAAAAAAATATATTTTTTTCTTTCTTAATGAACCTCAAATAATCCTCTGAATACTGCTTGACAAAATAATAAACCATTAAGGAAATGACGAGAACTTTTTTCCTCTATGGAGGAACACGCATTATTTATTTATAAGCTTGGTGGCTTTCCCATGCTTCTCACTGAGAGTGTGAGAAGCCCCCTAGCTTGTAAATAGACCTCACATCTTTCAATATTCGACTCTGCGCAGTTGATCCTCTATAGAGGATCATAATTCTCATTGTTCTGAGGGTTTCTTATTTTGCTAAGCCAGATCCTGTGGATTATTTTGGGTTTTGCAAGAAAGAAGAAGAACAAATTGTTTTACAGTTACCTGTGGAATATTGTTTTGTTTTTTGTTTTTTTTTATGAACAACTACAGGACCTTGGAATGGTTTGGTTTTTATTATGGACTCAAGCCTTAAGGATTAAAAGACTGGATCCCTTCAGGATATTGGCAAGTATATCTGGGGTTTTATTAGTTTTAATAAAATGATGTGGTTTAAAAGAGATGTGTGATTTATTTAAATTTTCATTTTTTTTATATTAAACTAATGTGGCTTAAAAGAGGTATTTTATTTAAATTTTAGTTTGTGGGACTACATGGCTCAGTGGGTATCGGGGCATGCTAGCACTTGTGGTTCTCCAAGTGCCAGCATGCCCTGGCTGCCATGAGTCTGCTGGTGCTTGTAATTCTACAAGCACCAGCATGCCCAGACTGTTATTGGCAGCCTGGGCTAGCTGGGTAGTGATGGGTAGTTCATGAATGATCAGTTCAAAATTAACTAATCTTCACAGTTTTATAGGGGTGATGCATCAAACCTTCTAAAGGGGACAGGTACAGAAGTTACCCACAGCAACCAATCCGGTTCTGCATATCATTTTATAGAATGTACTTGATAAGTTATAGATAGAAGCTGATTGGTTGCAATGGCAACTTCTCTATCCTCTTTAGAAATGTTTTATGTGCCTCTCCCCTCTTGCTTTTGCAGTGGCAAATTATATTGTCTGTCGCCAAATAGATTAGTGGCTGGACAGTCATTTGTACCTAGGGGTGATTTAAACAACTATGAATCATTAAGGAGAGTAAAACACAATAGGCAGGCCCGGCGCTCCCATTAGGCAACCTTAGGCAGTTGCCTAGGGCGCCGGGACCTGCAGGGCGCCGCTGACTAGATTTTCTAATCTAGTCAGCGGCTCAGGAGAGGGACCCCGCCGCCGCTGTTTTTCAGTGTCCGCGGCGCATCGGTGAAGTATCACACTGTCTGTCACTGACAGACAGTGTGAATAAAGTTCTTTCCCGGCGCCCCCCTCCCCTTCCAGCATGCATCACTCTGCCTCTGTGTGAAGAATGCGCGGATCAGCTAGAGAAAAGAAAGAAAAGGTAAGTAAAATCGACTCGAAATTTTGCCTAGGGCGCCGTGAACCCTAGCACCGGCGCTGATAATAGGAGTAATATTGCACCTTGGTAAAACCATGTTACATTAGAGGGGAAGGTAAATTTAAAATGTGGGGACGTATTTATATTTGGGATAGGGTATGTTATTATATGATTACTTTTACATTTTAGTGTAAAAATAAAGCTATCAAGTATTTATGTGCTACATGAAAAAGCAGCCAGTATTTCCTTACGTGGAAAATAATAAACTAATTTGCACCCCTTATTTTAACATGGTTTGTCCAGGATTAGATTTGCTCCATGTGGTGCTTTGTATACAGTGACATTAATGGTTGAAATTAGAAAAATAAGATTGGGGCAAAGGTAAGTTGTTTTTTTTTTCTAATTACTGTGTTTTAAAAGCATAAATTATGGAATTAAGGGCAGCACGGTGGCTAAGTGGTTAGCACTTCTGCCTCACAGCGCTGGGGTCAGGAGTTCAATTCCCAACCATGGCCTTATCAGTGTGGAGTTTGTATGTTCTCCCTGTGTTTGAGTGGGTTTCTGTAACAGATTACTGGATACACTACTAATCTTGATTAGCGCCGGCTTACCTGAGGTGCGGAGTCTAACGAACTCCCCGGTATTCACCAAGAATCGCCGCAAGGCGGGATGGGCTTTGCTGCCAGGAGTCGCAGGTCGCGGTCCTCAGGTTTGCCCCAAGATGTAGTACAGCGGAATAGGAGCAGGATGAGAGTAGTCGGACAGGCCGGGTTGGTACACAGGAAGGCAATGCAGACAGAATCAGGAGGCAATCTCGGAGTCAATCAAACCGGGTCGGTACACGGGTCACCAGAACAGATGCGTAGTCAGCTAGCCGGGTCGGTACACAGGAATGGCAGATAAACGTGTAGAGAGAGGAGCGTGAGAATCCGGGTCAGGAGCACAGGCAATCAGGAAGGTCAGCAAGCCAGGTCGGTACACGGGAGAAACGGAATCCAGAAGGGTCAACAAGCCGGGTCGGTACACAGGAGGTCAAATACACAGGAAGCAGGAACAAGGAGAACACATGAATCAGGAGCCAGGAACAGGTAAGTTGCTCTAGCGCTGTTTAAATAGGAAGTTTGAATTTCCCGCCCTAGGTCCGGCGGTCATGTGACCGCCGAACCCGGAAGTGCGCCTTCCGGGTCCGACGGAGCGGCGGGGGAGCGAGGAAAGGTAAGTATCGTTACAGTTTCCTCCAGGTGCTCCGGTTTCCTCCCACACTCCAAAAACATACCAGTAGGTTAATTGGCTGCTATAAAAAAAAAAATTGACCCTAGTCTCTGTCTCTGTGTGTGTACCTGAGAGATGACTGGAAAGGGAGGAAACCCGTACCTCAATTTCCACTGCATTGACAGGGCATCTATTCCTAGGGCCCTGCTGTTTATTTCTGGTTTTCCAAACCTGTGTCGTATGAGTTGAACACCTCTTCGTGCAACTCCCATTCTCCTGGGTGGACTTGGTGTCTGCTCAAATAGTCCGCCACCACAATGTCTTTGCTTGCCATGTGGAGGGCTGAGAGAGACCTCAGGTTTGTCTCTGCCCATTAAAACAATCAAGGTATGCGGTGGTATGCCCGAGTCTGCCACAAAAACACTCATGCACAAAGTATATAATTAAAAAAGTTTATTCTAACATGTAAAAAACCATAATAGGTACAACCAATGGGGACTGTTATCGGTGCCAAAACAATTGGTAGCGAGGTAGGTGCACCTACACGCTGACCAGATATTATATGTACCAGTCCAGCAACTGTATAAAAACCGTTCCACTCTATTAATATAGAGATTGTAATAAGATTTTCACGGAATTATCAAACCCTGTCAGGGATAGTAATATGGAGAATAAAGTGGTGTGTTTGGGAGGTCCAACTCCGGAATAACTGATGAAATCCAATACGGAATGTCAAAAGGTAACAAAGGTCTCTTACCAATTTCTGGCGATGTATTATAGGACCGGTACCTTGATATGTACTATGTACTGTGTAACCGACATGGATCCTCCTCTTCTAGATGTAGATATTATATGGAGCTCTGTGTGTAGCTCTTGTTCTCACCACATAAACTCCAAACACTAGTGCGTGGTCCCGCTAGTGACTGACGTCATAGAAGTGCGTCCCCGTCTCCTCCGGGACTCTTCAGAAGTATAAAAGTGAACGGTTGGTAGAAAGATGCACTGGTATGGGCACAAGACTGTAGTCCACAAGAATGGTTAAAATAATTGCTGTTCATCTGACGCGTTTCATCCCCATATAGGCGATTTCCTCAGAGATAAGTTTCACACTGACTTCGGTCGTCTTTTAAGACCACAGCAGATTGCAAACAATTAACACCTGGTAAAAAATTAACCCTTTGTAATTCGTGCATGAGTGTTTCGCCCCTATACTTGTAGAGGGTATGATATCCATTAGAAAAAGCATATATATATATATATAAACAAACAAAAATCTACACATATTTCCAAGTTGACATTTTCATATGTAGTGTTGTTCTCTTGTTGTTTTGACATTTCTTCTTAGAAACATATAAGTATCCATACACTTAGATGTTCCTCCACATATATACATGCATATAATTATACATATATATACATAGTATCTATCCAATTACACACATAACCATTTTGGAAATATACATATATATATTTTATTCTATTTAGCTGACATTCTAACGTAAGGATGAATTGACATTAGCAAAATTGCTATTTATTAGGTCCATATTTTAATAAACATTAGACTATAATGAGAAAGGTATAAAATATTGTGAAGATCTTATAGAAACCAGACTCTACCGTTACTAACAAGCAGACATAGAAGTAAAAAATATATAATAATAAATAAATAAAAAAAATAAAAAAAAAAAAAGGAAAAAGAGAGATCACTATATAGGCAGACAACTAGTTGTCTAATAGAACTCATTCATATAATATCGTTAAGTTCAAGAGACTCATTTAAACCTACAGGGTACAGTGTATCTAGGAGATAAATCCAGTATACCTCCTGTTTGCATAATTTTTTATATCTATCTCCTCCCCTTGCTGTAGGTTTAACACACTCCAAACCAGTAATAGAGAGACCTTCTGGATTACTATCATGCTTATCACAAAAATGTCTCGACACACTGTGAGATCTCAAACCCTTTAGAATATTTCTTCTATGCTCGTTGTCTCTGCCCATGCCATTAGTGTGGTTATTTCGGTCAGCATTGCTCTGCTTTTGGTACAGCCCTGCTTGTTTATACAGGCTACCACAGTCCTGTTGTCGAAAAAAACTCGCAGATGTTTGGTTCGCAGATAAGACTAGAAGTACTGTACTGCACGCCAGACCGCTCTCATCTCCAAGATGTTCCCCTAGCGAAGTCTCTCTTCGTTTCACCTGGCGCCCTTGCGTGACCATTCCTTGCATGTGAGCACCCCAACCTATTGAACTGGCGTCTGTGGTAAGGACACACCAGTCCGGTATCGAGAGAGTCACACCTTGTTTTCTCAAGCCTGGAAGCTGCCACCAGCGTAGGGACTGTCTTGCTGATCTTGAGAGGTTGAGTTTGAAATCTAGAGACCCCACTGTACTATCCCATTGTGCAAAGAGGTTTGTTTGAAGATCTGTCATATGCCATCTTACCCAGGGAAGGATTCCTATTATTGAGGAACACATTCCTAGGAGGCGAAGGCATGTTCGCTCTGAAACACAAGGTTGACTCTGAACTTGGTGCGCCAAGGACTAGATTTTGTCTAACCTTTCTTGAGAGAGACAGACCTTGTCTGCTCTTGTAGCCCGTAAGGCTTTTGCCAGGAATTTACCCGGTTTGTCCTCCCAGTGATAAAACTTATTACAGCATTTACGGTGACCCAGCTTTATTTTATCTGACATTTATTTGTTCAGTGCCTTTCTTATTTGTCATCTAAGGTTGTTAATTCCTGAGAGGCTTTATGTCTCATCTCATGGGATTTAATTTTCTCAAGAAGGTTATCTCGGTGAGCAATCTTTTGCTTTTTCATAAAATGTACCTAGTTGGGACACTTATGTGTCTCCCATAGTGAAATTTCAACACGTCAGGTTTGTCATTCAGTTGAACATATGCGTCTAGCGTCATTTCAGTATGTGTTTTATTATAAGTGTCTTGAATCAAGAGTTCATTTAGTCTCCATGTATATGGTCTATAACCCGACTGGGGTAGCGAGAGGGACATGTATACCAGGACGTGGTCAGACCAGGTGACTTGGCCTTGTGACTTCATTAATCAGAGTTAAGTGCTTGTGGGATAGGAAGAAGTAGTCCAGTCGTGAATAAATGTAATGTTGGTGCGAAAAGAACGTGTAGCCCCGTTCTGTGGGGTGTTTGAGCCGCCATGTGTGGACCAGCTGGTGTTCGTGCATGGTGCGTCTCACCTTGCAATATGCTTTACCAGAGAGTCTAGCTGCCCCAGAGGAAGCATTGACGGCAGGATGGAGAACCCAGTTGAGATCACCTCCTAGAATGAGGATACCTTCCCTCAAGGGATCAACTATGTTCAATAGGGTTTCTAGCAAGACAGATTGGTTATAATTTAGAACATATATTCACTAGAGTAAAGGGTTGGTTGAAGATCTGGCATTTCAGGACCAGACCCTTACCTGAATGTAGTTTATGTATAGTTATATGTTTAACAGATAGACGCTTAGAGAGGAGAATGGCCACTCGAAGTGTCTTACTATCGGGATTATTGCATGTGAATAGGTGTGAATAAGTGAATAATGTTGATTATGTAAATGGGGTTCGGATCCTTGCTTAAAGTGTGTCTCTTGTATGACAGCCACATCTATCTTTGTTGCTATTAGATCTCTTAGCAACCTGGACCTATTCTCCGTGATATTTAGACCCTTAACATTAAGGGTCATACATTTAAGGCTATCCCTCATCGTCAAAGAGAAACAAGCAGTCTATAGGGTATTCCCAATGGTATTTTGAGGTGGAGAACCAAATTGCCCAAATGGGAACAGATGGGGAAGGATGATGGTGGGAAAGTGGGATGGGAAGGAGTATTGGGGTGTGGAAATATGCAAATGGTAATAACTTCTGAACTGAATATCTACATATAATGAACAAGTAAAATAGACCGCTCTGGAAAGACACGGAGGGCAGTGGCCCAATCATCCTGTCACGACTGAGTATAGCGTACCTGCTATCGTTGGCACTACTTGGAGGAAGGTGCAGAGTCTAACGTGCCCCTGGTGTTCACCAGGGAACCCCGCAAGGAGGTATGGACTCAACTGCAGGGAACACGCAGGTCGCGGTCCTTCCACGAGTCAGATAGCGAAGCACTAGAGAAGTGTCAGACAGGCCGGTTCGGCAATGGTGCGGGCAATGCAGGTACACAAGGAGAATTCTAAGGGGTGGTGAGTCAAGCCGGGTCGGTAACGTTCTGACAGCGAGGTACAAAAGGGAAATCCAAAAGAGTAGTCAAGGCAATCCGGGTCACAAGGGTCACAGGCAAACAGCAATAATCAGGAGGCAGGCAAAAGGTCAGGAGATGGGTAATCACAGGAATACACTAGAAACACAGGAGGACCTGAAACTCTGGCACAGGAGGTGGAATCCAAAGAGGTTTAAATAGTGCTGCTAGCCAATAGCCTCAGCACCTGTAGTGCTGTCATAGTCCCAGCGCCGTAGCACTTGTCATACTTTAGCGCCATAGCGCTACCTTCATGCAGCGTCCCGTTGCCTGGCAACGGGAACGCTTCCAGATCTGTAGCCGGGCAGCCGAGCGGAAGTGACGCTTCTGGTTGCTAGGCAACCAGACGTGCTATGCGGAAGGGCAGTCGTCCGCAGAGCGGCGCCTGATACATCCAGAAAGAACTTGTGCGGCCCATGGGTACTGGGGGGGGGGGGGGTCAGTGACAATGACAATTATACAATAATGCTTCTTGTGTACTGTTACATGAGTATGTGCTTATCGGAACAAACTTGAATAGAGGTCCGCTAAAGAAACAGTAAGGAGGACTTTTCAACATACGTCCGGGATGTCTTTATATTTTTCTTTCACAATTCTTCTGTAAGAGATCTAAGCATTCCCTGTTGTTGAAGCGTGTTATGAAAGATCCTGGAACACCTGAATTTCTGGGCCATTGAATTCGAAACCTTCTAGTCGCTGCAGTTTCCGCAAAATCTCATCCTTTTGTGTGAAATAATGTAACCAACAAATAACATCTCTGGGAGGTTCCGAAAGAACCCCTCATGGACGGAGCACCCTATGGGCTCTGTTAAAGGTAACACAGGTCTGCAAAAAAAAATTTTTGGACAGCTGTTTTGGTTTAGTTGACTGATTCTTACGTTTTTTGGTGCGATGAATTCAAAAATGACAGCCGTTTTGTCCTGGGACGTCAGGTTTTTGAACAAACGGGTGGTCATCGTTTAAAAAAATCTCAACGCAAATATTTTATTTACATGAAAAATATTAACTCATTTGCACAGGTGACGACAAAATTAACACCAGACTCAAGTAGATTGCTTGTGAAATCGTCTTTTTTTAAGCTCTAAACTTCTTTTTGAGCTTTTCCTCTTGTAGGTGGCTTCCGGAAGATCCCTGTACAACATCCAGCAGTAGTCGGCCATCATCGTAACACTCCATTTCCCTTGATACCTTATTTCCATTTCTTTTATATCTTGATGGAAACGTTCTCCCTGCTCTTCACTCACTGCTCCCAATTTTCAGGAAAATAGTCAAGGTGTGAGTTGAGAAAATGGACTTTTAAGCTCATGGAGCAACCAAGCTTGTGGAACGCTTTCAACATTGTTTCCACCATTTCCTTGTAATTTGGGTCCTTTTGGTTTCCAAAAAAGTTTTTTATGACCACAGTAAAGGCAACCCACGCTTATTTTTGAGTTGGAGTCATTGAACTGATGAAGTCTTTGTCGGATTTGAGTTTTCTAATATCCGGGCCAACAAAAACCCCCTCTTTCAGTTTTGCCTCCGTTAAACCTGGAAACTTGGATCCCAAGTACTTGAAGCATTCGCTATCTTTGGGAAGTGCCTTAACAAATTGCTTCATTAATCCTAATTTTATATGGAGTGGTGGTAATAAAACCTTCTCAGGGGGTACCAATGTATCTCTGAGAACATTCTTTTCACCAGCAACTAGACTTCTTGGTGGCCAATTTTTTTGCTTCCAGTGATTTTGTCGGTCTCTACTGTCCCATAAACATAGAAAACAAGGGTATTTGGTCTACCCAGCCTGTTGTCCCAGCAGCATACACAATACTTTTAAATCCCCACATACCAACCAGTTTTGGTTTTGATAACCCACTTTCTTGAGTACCACCTCCAAGTTCTCATAAGTCTCCTTCAAGTACACCAAATGAGCAACAGGAATGGACGCATAATGGCCACCATTGTGAAATAAAACTGCTTTTAAGCTTCTTTTGGAAGAGTCAATGAAAAGCCTCCATTCAGAAGAATCATACTGAATGTGGAAATGAGCCATCAATCCCTCTAAATCAGAGCAAAACACCAAATTGCCCTCATGAAAAAAGTAAGACAGAAAGTCTTTTCCCCCGACGTCTGTACCATGCAAAAGATGTACCTTCCATCAACAAATTTTTGCTTTTAAGTCTAGAACCAAGTAATTCAGCAGATTGCTTAGTTAGATCTAGGTCTCTCACCAAATCATTGAGTTCCTCTTGCGAGAAAAGTTTTGGTTCGTCAACTTCAACATCTGAAGAACTTGATCCATCTTCAGGCTGAGGTACAGTTCCATTCTCGTCAGGCCAATTGACTTCATCCAGGTTTGTAGGAGGGTCAGGCACAGGGATGTCTGGACCATGGGGAATGGGACGAATAGCAGAAGGAAGATTGGGATACGTGATGGTGCACTTCCACTTTGAATTGTACCCCTTTACATCACAGGAACAGAAATAACAATCATCGGTATCATTCTTTTGCTCGCACCACATCATAGGAATTCCAAATCGAAAAGCTTTTATCTTGCCTTTTGACCAATTACGAAGATCTTCGATGCACCGCGCACATACTTTGAGGAGCCCAAACTTTATCTTGGTCACCAAGTTTTAATTTAAAATAAACGAAATAAACTTTCTTAACAAAATCCGTAATATTCAACTGCTGCTTTTTACAATGAACTCTCCACATATAAAAAGAAACTGTCGGGCGAATTTACACACTTTCTTGGAGGCATTGCACTAATTTTGAACCACACAGACAATAGCAGGATGACGACTGAAATGAAATACAAGATTGTGGAGGAATCAGAGAACAAGTTAATGCATGAAAGAACATGTCCGGGCAGGCCCTAGCAAGCACACTCAACAATGCAGTGATCACCATCAGGACCAATAAACATGTATTTTCATGTTTTTGGGAGCACTGGCAGTGAAAATAAATTTGTTTTTCCATGTTCAGTTTTTTTCCCCAAGTATGATGAATTTGAAATTTAGCGATTTCCAGCTACCTGTTTGACCAAGGCACATTTCGATTGTGAAAAAACCTGACTTCCCATGAAAAAACGGTGGTCATTTTCGAATTCAGCGCACCAAAAAACATAAGAATCAGATAAAATTATGAAAACAGCTTTTTGGTTGCAGAGCTGTGTAATCATATTTTCCAGTGATTGCTCTAAGATTTAATTGAACACTTTTGTTAGTGCATCTACCAGACCTTGGGTGGGTATGTCCTCAGGCAAGCCTCTGATCCTTACATTGTTTCTGCGATCTCGATTGTCCGTGTTATCCATTTTGTAGTGAAACCACTGTAAGGCTTTTGCTTGGGTGGTCACTGTGGATAGTAATGTAGCAAAGCGTTCCTCATCTGCTTAACTGCTCTCTTCCAAAAACTACCAGCCGGTGGCCTAGGTTTGTGAGGTCAGCCTGGAAAGTGGTGACCTCATGGCGGAGCACCTACTTTAGCTTGGCCTCTAGAGTTTCAAAGTCTTTTTTAAAGGGTACCTCTTGTTTTGTTGGTAAGGTACGGAGCAGTTGCATGATCTGTGTTAGGTCTGGCTGATCTTTGGTTGGTGATGTCTCTGCAGCCTGTGTTCTCACTGGTTGAGACTCGGGCGTGGTTGGGTGAGAGGAACCAGGCCATATCGCTCGCTTCTGAAACTGTTGATGATTTCAAGAATGCACGCAGATCTGAGCATTGGGGAGTTCTTGTTGACTTTCTGGAGTCTTTCTTAGCAGATCCCTTCTTGTCTCTGCCCATCTGGGGCTCCGGATAGTACACTTAGTAGTTTGCAAAAAGCCGATCAACTTTCATCTGCAGTACATTATAAAATACATGAATTGTCACTGGTCACTTTCCCCATCTGTAGTCTAGGCAGCCACAATAATCATGAAGCGTCTAGGATTACATTGGTTTATGTAGCAGTTGGCTTGCCAGTCATGTGAAGCACTTTTGTGTATTCAACAAATCAAAGACTGGTGTAACTTAGAACTTCCTCTGATTGGATCTGGTAATACTAGAGCTGAGTGTGTTGATGAACCGATTATGTGTGGTTAGTCAATTAAAGGAAGCACATCAATGAGTTTAGCCATCAATGTGTAGAATCCGACCTCAATGCAAAGTCCCTTGAATTCCATAGTGATGTTTGTCAAGCAGCAGACCAGGATTGTCTTCTTGAAGCAATCAAGTATAAATGACATATATAGGTTAGGTCATCAAATGGCAATGAGTGTTATTTTGTATTACTTGTGTGACAATTGTTTCAACGGCCACAAGGTGTAAAGTCTGATTAATACAGGCTTTGCTTGAGATTGCTTGATGAAAATTAAACAGAAAGGAGTTGAAATACAAGTGTGGTATTTTACAGAGTGCAACGATGGTGAATGGTAAGCAGATGGCAGCAAGGCAACAAGGTACAACCACCACCAGCAACCAGATTTATAGAATTGTATTGTACAGATCGATTGGAGACACTTTATGTGAACGGGGATTAAAGCTAACTGAGGAGCACTGGCACAGCAAGGGATATTATGAGACCTCTGATGGGACCATCTAACCTCTCTCCTCCTGGGCAACACGACAGTACCTTTGTGTCCTACTCTGACTGCGTTCCGGTGGGTGCCAAAAGGAAAGTCTCACGCTGAATGTTTCTGCTCTGCACCTTAGTCTGGATTGATCCCTTGTGCGCTGATAAGTAGTCAAAGCGGCTCCAATCACTGCGGTAGCTGTAGTGCCATATCGGCCATCCACGCAGTGTTAAGAGCGTTTTGTCGCTATCCAATAACGATTGTCAAATCTCCATTTGTGTTTCCAACGCACAAAGATTTATTCTCAAAAAGTAGCAGAATATATTCAAGCGAAAAAATAATAAGTACAGCCGTTACTTATCGCAGGCGCTCTGGATCCAGTGAACAGTCATTCAGGTCTGAAGTCTGTGGTCAAGGTGACTGAACACTACATGAGAGCTACTGATTATATGCAAACAGAGATACAGTGAAACAATGCAGGTGGTATAGCTTGCTTCTATTGGTCCAGGCATCAGGAGGGTCCAGGGGGTTACACATCATAGGCTGATTCAATCTAAGGAATCCAAAGGTGGGGGTCTCTCCAGGGGATGAGCTCTGTTCTTCCCGCCAAACTGCTCTGTTCTTCCCGCCAAACTCCAATTACAATCAGTCCATTAGCATTTGACAGTTAATATCATATTAAAGGTTTATTCCCTAACATCAATAACTAGAGTATGCAATGTGCGATCTCTTCGCCGAATGCACTGAAGTGCTGCTGATGTAAAGGGGATTAATATGATATTAGACATGACACATTTCTTTTAACCTGAACCATATGTATCACTAATATGCATATAACTTATAATATTACACATAAACACTACTATATTTCGACATAAATAACTATGTGTTGCAACTACGATTAATGTGTACTATTTATAAATGTGTGTGTTGGTGCGAATGTATACTAAAGTGTAAAAACTGTTATTTCCATATGTTGCGGCTGGATACGCCCTTCCATGCTGTAGCGTGCTCTACGCATAATTTCAGACAAAGACGATCAAGTTTGCTCGATATCAATTGAAATGACTTTATCCAATTTGCTGACTTCGACAGCAGTGATCCGCAGCAGTCAGGGTTAAGCTTTCTCCTCCGGGCGCAGTTTGAAACGTATCATGGAGGGGTTCCTGCGAGGACTGTCCTTTACAGACAGTGATCTGAAGAGATTCTGTAATCAGGCCTCCCACATAACCGTGGCTTTCGTCAGGAGACGACCGCACCAGGATAGCGGCGGTATGGAGAAAGTCCGGTCTCCTTTGTCTGACACTCCAGGTAAGTTGGCATGATAACGCTGTGCTTTGGTGGGTTTATCAAGCAGGGTCCGCTGGCATACTTCCCTGGGGGGTATATTGTTCAGCCGGGCGCTTTTCGCACCAAGATTGTGGGGTCCGTTCTCTATAGTGATTTCAGGCCTCCTGGAACAGATTTATTAGAAATGTCGCTATTAGGCAAATAAGGAGATCGTCCACTATCAGTTATTGGTAGCTAGCAATCTGCCAAGGCTGGGAAAACCTGGATATTTGGGAGTTTCCAGTGAAGTCAAGACGAGCTCCTAGAAAACTTGTCCGGCCATCATTGCTGCAAAGCCACACCCCTCGACAAAAATATTTTAATAATTATGCACCAATACTCTCATTGACATTTGTATTACATGTCTAAATCCATAGGGATCTTCATTTCTTCAGCCATAGGGATTCTTATTTTTTATTCCAAAGCCATATTCTTTTCATTAGCCCACATGCATCATCTTCTCTTTAGTATTCAAATAATCATTGGAAAGAAAATAAAAGCCACTTAGTACACAGATAGACTTGCTCCACAAGGAGCCGTAACACACATGACATGCCTGGTAGCACCTGTGTGTATATCAGGACAGCCCAAGCAGCACTGCCAGCAAAGGGACAGCGACCAGGGAGGGAAACCATGGAGCAGGGTCACTAAAGTAAGAGGGTAGCGGTGTAGAAGGTCTCCAGGTGTGAATCCCCTTTACAGGAGCTGCCGCCTCCTCCCTGCACTGAGCGAGAAGATCGTCCTCTGGAGCTGAGCTGGAGAAATCTGTGCACCATATTCCCAGAGGGGGCTGTCCATGGATGGCTGCGGGCACCACTTGTCACCTCTGTACTGCGGGATGGAGAACACACTCACCCCTAAGAGAGCGGAAGTCTCCAATGTGTTACAGAGGAGTAGCCTGGCTGTATAAGCATGGCGGTAATCCAGGATTGAACAGTATAGATATTATATATTATTAGTATAAGGTATCTGGGCTGTATAAGTATTACAGTAATGTGGGATATAACAGTATAGGTAATATATATTATTAGTATAAGGTATCTGGGCTGTATAAGCTTGGCGGTAATCCAGGATATAACAGTATAGATAATATATATTATTAGTATAAGGTATCTGGGCTGTATAAGCATGGCGGTAATCCAGGATATAACAGTATAGATATTATATATTATTAGTATAAGGTATCTGGGCTGTATAAGTATTACAGTAATGTGGGATATAACAGTATAGGTAATATATATTATTAGTATAAGGTATCTGGGCTGTATAAGCATGGCGGTAATCCAGGATATAACAGTATAGATAATATATATTATTAGTATAAGGTATCTGGGCTGTATAAGCATGGCGGTAATCCAGGATATAACAGTATAGATATTATATATTATTAGTATAAGGTATCTGGGCTGTATAAGTATTACAGTAATGTGGGATATAACAGTATAGATATTATATATTATTAGTATAAGGTATCTGGGCTGTATAAGCATTACAGTAATGTGGGATATAACAGTATAGGTAATATATATTATTAGTATAAGGTATCTGGGCTGTATAAGTATGGCGGTAATCCAGGATAGAACAGTATAGATATTATGTATTATTAGTATAAGGTATCTGGGCTGTATAAGCATTACAGTAATGTGGTCTATAACAGTATAGATAATATATATTATTAGTATAAGGTATTTGGGCTGTAGAAATATGCTGGTAATGTCAGTATAAAGCTGTGCAGTATAATATGATGTCAGTACTCCCTGCACCACATCTGTGAGGCTATATATTATATTATATATTATATTATCTATATGTTATAAAACATATTTTAAGAATAAAACGAACTATTCCATGAAACCACGCCTACTGGCAAGAATAGACACGCCCCTTTTGAACAGCTGACTTCCACAGACGATGATGCCGCTCTGTCTCCGGTTACACACAGCGGCGGCCATTTTGTCGAAGCCTCTGGAGCTCAACATGACAGGGACAAGGCACAGACCGGAAGTACTTCCGGGTGAGAAGTGAGTGAGATACAGCGGAGACCTCGAGTTTATGTGTCTGGCAGCAGGTAATGATATTTATTATTACAGTACAGGTGGAGCAGACTCTGGTGCCGTGTTATTATTATACAGGTGGAGCAGACTCTGGTGCCGTGTTATTATTACAGTACAGGTGGAGCAGACTCTGGTGCCATGTTATTATTATACAGGTGGAGCAGACTCTGGTGCCGTGTTATTATTACAGTACAGGTGGAGCAGACTCTGGTGCCGTGTTATTATTATACAGGTGGAGCAGACTCTGGTGCCGTGTTATTATTATACAGGTGGAGCAGACTCTGGTGCCGTGCTATTATTATACAGGTGGAGCAGACTCTGGTGCCGTGCTATTATTATACAGGTGGAGCAGACTCTGGTGCCGTGTTATTATTATACAGGTGGAGCAGACTCCGGTGCTGTGTTATTATTATACAGGTGGAGCAGATTCTGGTGCTGTGTTGTTATTACAGTACAGGTGGAGCAGACTCTGGTGTCATGTTATTATTATACAGTGGGAGCAGACTCTGGTGCTGTGTTATTATTACAGTACAGGTGGAGCAGACTCTGGTGCCATGTTATTATTATACAGGTGGAGCAGACTCTGGTGCCGTGTTATTATTATACAGGGGGAGCAGACTCTGGTGCCGTGTTATTATTATACAGGTGGAGCAGACTCTGGTGCCGTGTTATTATTATACAGGTGGAGCAGACTCTGGTGCCATGTTATTATTATACAGGTGGAGCAGACTCTGGTGCCATGTTATTATTATACAGGTGGAGCAGACTCTGGTGCCGTGTTATTATTATACAGGGGGAGCAGACTCTGGTGCCGTGTTATTATTATACAGGGGGAGCAGACTCTGGTGCTGTGTTATTATTATACAGGTGGAGCAGACTCCGGTGCTGTGTTATTATTATACAGGTGGAGCAGACTCTGGTGCTGTGTTATTATTATACAGGTGGAGCAGACTCCGGTGCTGTGTTATTATTATACAGGTGGAGCAGACTCCGGTGCTGTGTTATTATTATACAGGTGGAGCAGACTCCGGTGCTGTGTTATTATTATACAGGTGGAGCAGACTCTGGTGCCGTGTTATTATTATACAGGTGGAGCAGACTCTGGTGCAGTGTTATTATTATACAGGTGGAGCAGACTCTGGTGCTGTGTTATTATTACAGTACAGGTGGAGCAGACTCTGGTGCCATGTTATTATCATACAGGTGGAGCAGACTGGCGCCGTGTTATTATTATACAGGTGGAGCAGACTCTGGTGCCGTGTTATTATTATACAGGTGGAGCAGACTCTGGTGCCGTGTTATTATTATACAGGTGGAGCAGACTCTGGTGCTATGCTATTATTATACAGGTGGAGCAGACTCTGGTGCCATGTTATTATACAGGGGGAGCAGACTCTGGTGCCATGTTATTATTATACATGTGGAGCAGACTCAGGTGCCGTGTTATTATTATACAGGTGGAGCAGACTCCGGTGCCATGTTGTTATTATTATACAGGGGGAGCAGACTCCGGTGTCATGTTATTATACAGATGGAGCAGACTCTGGTGCCATGTTATTATTATACAGGTGGAGCAGACTCTGGTGCTGTGTTATTATTATACAGGTGGAGCAGACTCAGGTGCCGTGTTATTATTATACAGGTGGAGCCGACTCTGGTGCTGTGTTGTTATTATACAGGTGGAGCAGACTCTGGTGCTGTGTTATTATTATACAGGTGGAGTAGACTCTGGTGCTGTGTTATTATTATACAGGTGGAGCATACTCTGGTGCTGTGTTATTATTATACCGGTGGAGCCGACTCTGGTGCTGTGTTATTATTATACAGATAGAGCGGACTCTGGTGCTGTGTTATTATTATACAGGGGGAGCAGACTCTGGTGCCGTGTAATTTTTATACATGTGGAGCAGACTCCGGTGCTGTGTTATTATTATACAGATGGAGCAGACTCTGGTGCCATGCTATTATTATATAGATGGAGCAGACTCCAGTGTGTGTTATTATTCTACAGGTGGAGCAGACCCTGGTGCCGTGTTGTTATTATACATGTGGAGAAGAGTCTAGTAATGTATCTTTGTATGTGTGAGATTGTACAGAATGGTAGAGGACCTCATTATGTGCAGTTTAATGTAATAACAGAGATTGTGATGGATTCCAAAGCTACAGAAGGACATGAACTCCCATAGTCTCTGTGGAGATTGTCTCACAGCATATTGATGCTCAACTACAACATATTGCTGTTAGTCTGCAACATCAGATGGATCCTGAAAAGGGAACTATTCTGTATTACTCCCATTACCATTTTCATGAATAATGCAGCTAATTCCAACCAGTGACCATCAGAGGCCACCTTTGCTTTCTTCATCTTAAAAAGGACTTTTCTTTACTGCACCTGTGTTACAGCACCCGGATCTTTCTTAACCCTTTTTAGAGGTGGATTATTTCTCCGTTGTGGGTAGGACTGATATTATCTCAGTGCATCAAAGATGGGTTGCGTTGTCAGTTTTACTTTTTGCAACAAACCTCCCAAAATTTTACCTGTGGATAAACAGAGAGCGCACAGTGGCCACCCAAAACGTAGGTATTATAATGAACCTGTCTCTGTATGTCTGACAAATGTCTTCTTTCACGAGTGCACCCAGCTGATAGCCCCTTTCCATAAGTCGCTTCTTGTATTGAAGATCCTACTTAGATGCTCTGTGACATTTGAGCATGAGTTCAGACACTTGGTGATGATGTCAGGCACTTCTCTATTTAAACCCACTCAGTCTGTTCTCTGGTACTTGAACAAAAGGTTGTGTTAGTGTTTGTTGTTCTTTGACATTAATATCTGACTTTCTCATGGCATTAATTCATGTGTGATTACATCTGTATATTGGCCATAATTGGAGGGTCTGTGAACCAGTGAAGGGGTCTGCTCTTTATGCTGAGTTTTTCTCTCTTCAATACACAGGATTACACCATAGTGAAGAAAAAATCTGGTGAGTGTGAGGCACCCAGCAGCCATCCCCGTGTGTCAGGAGGACTGAGCAGGACCCAGAGCCCCATCACGGTGCCTCCACCTCACTCACTGATACATGAGAGAAACAATGACCAGAGGATTCTAGAACTCACCAACAAGATCATTCAGCTGCTGACTGGAGAGGTGACTGCTGGGAATGGGACATTATACAGTAACACCAGGGGATGTGTCTGGGTGATGACTGTATCATTGTGTGTGTCAGGTTCCTATAAGGTGTGAGGATGTCACTGTCTATTTCTCCATGTAGGAGTGGGAGTATCTAGAAGGACACAAGGATCTGTACAAGGACGTGATGATGGAGAATCACCAGCCCCTCACATCACTGGGTAAGAGGATACTTGAATTCCTTGTAAAGGAGAAAGCAGTTGTGATGGCCACCTATATACACATCATCTTACAATCATATAAACAATGTATTCAGTCACTGTGTGTTTTTTTCAGATGGATCCAGTAACAGAGATACCCCAGAGAGATGTCCGCATCCTCTATATTCACAGGATCACACAGCGGAAACTCACAATATCCTACAGGACTATCAGGTAGATGGAATTGAGAGTCTCATCTAAACATCACTAAAACATCAAAGTGACTTTATCCTACACTAATAATTTTCTATTTATTCCTAATTAATTAAATTAGACATTATTGATTATTGTTCTTTTTATTGTTTTGCGGCTCATTTAGGGTTGTGACCTGATGGATATGAAAGTAGAAGATACAATCAGAGAAGAAGAGACGTATGTGAGGGGTGATCAGCAGTGTAAGGAGGAGGAAATCCCTACAGATATCAGCATAGGTGAGTAATAAACAATAAAGTCAGAAAAGAGTTACATTCTCTTTTGTAGGACCCATCAAAATAATCATATACACACAGGGCCTGATTCAGAGTTAGACGAACACCCGTTTGTGTAATGTATCATCGCGACTGTCATTTATTGTAAAAGAGAGAGCAGTTATGAGGGTCACCTAGATACACATCATCTGATAATCAGATATAAACAATGTGTTCAGTCACTGTGTGTTTCCTACAGATGGATCCAGCAACAGAAATACCCCAGAGAGATGTCCCTGTCTGCTTTATTCTCAGGACTGTATAGAGGGGAATCCCAGTATCCCACAGGATTATCAGGTAATTGGGCATCAAGTAAAATAATTGTGCGTTTCACCAAATACCAAATGACACTGAACTATATTATCTGTATATAAGTTGTGTGGATCTTATACACTGATGTTCTTTTATTTAATCACGGTTCGTTAAATAAGACATGTTGTTACTCTTGATCAGTCCGGATTCACCCGTTCCTGTAGTTACTCACCATATGTTTTCATGTACTGTTTCCTCCCTGGCTGGTTTTCACTCACTGTAGCACTACATAATTGTGATTGCCTTGTATTTTTATTTTTATTTAATTTTTAGATTTATTTTATTGTTCTTGCCTTACAGTTTTACTTTATTTAGTCTTAATATTTGATTCGTTTCACTACGGTTTGCCTTTTGCTACTCAATAGCATCATCACCATTTATTTATATAGCGCCACTGATTCCGCAGCGCTGTACGGAGAACTCATTTACATCAGTCCCTGCCCCATTGGAGCTTACAGTCTAAATTCCCTAACACACACACACGCACACACAGACAGACAAGGGTCAATTTTGATAGCAGTCAGTTAACCTACTATTATGTTTTTGGAGTGTTGGAGGAAATCCACGCAAACACGGGGAGAACATACAAACTCCTCACAGATAAGGCTATGGTTGGGAATTGAACTCAAGACCCCAGTGCTGTGAGGCAGAAGTGCTAACCACTAAGCCACCGTGATTCCCTACTCCTCATCTCTCTTACACTTTGACCACCCCTCTTCCTTCCCTTGTCTCATGGACTCTCACCATGCTGCCTTGTTTCTGTCCTATACCCATCCTCTCCCCTAGCCCCGTCCCAACTTTAAAACTCTCCTATCCCCTCTTCCCACTCTGATCTGCCCTGATCAGGCTTCCACTCTCTATAGCCACTTCCTCACCACTGCCCTGGATGCTGTCGCCCCTACATCTTAATTCCTCATCCCTGACACTCCAAAATCACCCGCTTTCTTCAGAAGTGCACTCTCGCTGCTGAATGCTTCTGGAGGAAATCTCGCTTCCTGACTGACTTTCTTCATTTTAAATTTATCCGCTCCTCCTACTGCTCTGCCCTCTCTCTCCCTAAACAATCTTTCCTTAAGTCCATCATTTCTTCTCAGTCCTTTAATCCTCGCCTTCATTGTCACATTAAATCCCCACTCCTCCTGCCCAGCTCTCCCTCTCAGCTACTGACTTCGCCATTTTTTTCTCCTCCAAAACTGAGGCCATCAGACTCAAAATCTCCTCTTCCCCTCCCTCTCCTGCCACCTTCATTGCTTCACCTACCTCCTACAACCAACTCTGTTGCTCCTTCCGCCTTACTTCGGGTGAAGAAGTTCACTCCCTTATTCTTTCCCCTCCCCCGTCTACCTACTTTGATCCCATCCCCTCTGGCCTCCTTCGTTCTCTCTCCTCGATTGCCTGCTCTTACCTAGCACCTCTTCAACCTGTCACTCTCCTTAGTCATCATACCCTCCAAATTTAAACATGCCCTTATCTCTCCCATCCTCAAAAAACACAATCTCGATCCCACCTCACTTGCTAATTAATGCCCCATTTCACTTCTCCCTTATGCTTCTAAATTACTTGAGCAACCGCCTCACCAGACACCTCTTGGACAATTCCCTCCTCGACCCCTCCACTCCACCAAAACTGCCCTGGAAAAGGTACTATTGATCTTCTATCAGCTAAATCCAAGGGATACTTCTCCCTACTCATCCTCCTGGATCTCGCCGCAGGCTTTGACACTGTGGACCACCCCCTCCTGTTGCAAAGGCTTCTCTCTCTCTGCCCCTCTTGCTTTGTCCTCACCTGGTTCACCTCATACCTCGCTAACAGTTCCTTGTCTGTATCCACGTCTAGTTCTTCCTCCCCCAGGGCTCAGTTCTTGGCTCTCTATTCTCTTCGCTCTATGCTACCTCCCTGGGTGCTCTCATCTCTTCCTTCGGTCTTCAGTATCACTTTTATGCTAATTACATTCAACTCTACATCTCTTCTCCTGATGTTTCCTCCAGCCTCTTCTCTCGTGTATCTGACTGCCTCTCCGCCATCTCCTCTTGGATGTCCTCATGCTTTCTCAAAATGAACATTGCTAAAACTGAACTCATTGTCTTCCCTCCTTCTAGACCAGGCCTGTCCAACCTGCGGCCCTCCAGGTGTTGTGAAACTACAAGCCCCAGCATGCTTTGCCAGTAGACAACCTGTTGATAGCTGGAAGTGCATGCTGGGACTTGTAGTTTCACAACATCTGGAGGGCCGCAGGTTGGACAGGCCTGTTCTAGACTCTCATCCCACCTTGACCTCTCTATCTCTGTTAACAACCCCGCCATCTCCTCTTTGCCCCAACTCTGCTGCATGGGCCTCATCTTTGACTCCTCCCTCTCTTTTTCCCCCCACATTCAATCCCTTGCCCAATCCTGTTTCTTCCAACTGCGTAACATCGCCCGCATCCGCACACTTCCTCTATCGGGAGACTATTTTATTATATCTCTATCATCGATGCACTCATCATCGACCATCTTGATTACTGATTACCTTCTACTCACCGGCCTCCCCCGCTCCCACCTCGACCCCCTTTGTTCTGTAGTCATTGCGGTTGCAAGACTTATCTTCCTTTCACGCTGCTCCTCCTCTGTTTCCCATCTCTGCCCCGCCTTACACTGGCTCCCCTTCCCCTACAGAATCCTTGTCAAACTCCTCGGCCTCACCTACAAAGCTCTCTCCCATTCAATTGCCCCCTATATCTCTAACCTTCTCTACATTCACACTCCCTCCTGCTCCCTGCGCTCGGCCAATGACCGTCGCCTTTCCTCCACTCTGATCACCTTTTCCCATTCCAGAATCCAAGATTTCTCCCATGCTGCCCCCTTCCACTGGAACTACCTCCCTCGCTCCATCCGTCTGTCCCCTAACTTGTGCTCCTTCAAAAGGGAACTTGAAACTCACCTGTTCCTCAAAGCCTACCAGCCATCCACCTAACCCTTTCTCGATGTCCTCCACTTGTTCTCATCTTCTCTCTCCTCCCGTACCTTTTTTCACTTCTCCCGCGCTATTTCCCCTCAACTGACTCCCCTCTGTGCGTGATGTTTGTTTACTCTCCCTTAGGATGTAAGCTCTTATGAGCAGAGCCCTCTTCCCTCCTGTCTCTATACCTATTCTTCTGCTCCAACTTCACTACAATCACCGTGCCTGGAGATTCTCTAGTGTTGGTAATACTCGTTTATTGTTCTGTACTGTTACACCCTCATATAGTCTACTGTTTGTATTGTGTACGGTGCTGCTGAATCTTGTGGCACCAAATAAGTAAATGATAATAATATTGTCTAACCGATTGGCTTCTTGTGTATCTCTTCCTTAACTAAGACATTCTTATTTCCCTTCTTATCTTCAGAAGTTACTCTCGCATGACATGTAAACAATACAGTTTTTATTATAGTGTAGTATGTGATCACTGTGTGATAGTGTCCATCTCCTATAGTAGTTGCAAATGAGAATCTCTATGCTCAGAGTAGGAAGTTAACCCATTAGTTATGTCTGTACCCTCACCGAGGCCAATGGGCAACATAGAATATAATTCCTAAATCCAGTTCCTCTTTTCGAGAGAGACAAATCTTTCATCCCCTCCTCATACTTTCCATGACAAGTATAGATAGGAGCAGCCATAATTACTGAAAGCTTATAACTAGAATCTACTAGTTATGAAGTAATAAATAGGTACGGTAAAACTTTCTACAATTGTATTTATATATATATATATATATATATATATATACATCCATATATATATATATATATATATATATACATCCATATATATATATATATATATATATATATATATATATATATATATACATCCAGCGACAGTGAGATATAGATATATATATATATATATATATATATATATATATATATATATATACACACCCAAACTTTCAAAGGAGGATGCACTTATTCATAGGTATTCAGTACTGTGCATAGTCCATATTCGCATAAATAAATCCAAAGTTGTTCCATAAATAAGAACAGACCAGCAGCTGTTATAAGCAAATCTTTCACCTTTTCATGAAACCATAGGAAATCCTCCTGCACTAGGATAAAAGAAGATATTGTCCAGCGCTCTGAAACAAACAATATATAATTCACTGAGTCAGCATATGCATAAATAGGATACTTGTGCACAGTATAGTTATATTGGGATAAGCTCACCTGCCAACGTCAGGGCATCTCCTGTACGTGAGTCCTTAGTGAGACAATTGTATATACTGGGTGTCACATTTTAAAACTTTTCCTGAGCCTCCATTTTAAAACTTTTCCTGAGGGATGTGGCCTAATTCCCAAAAAAACAAACTAGAAATTAGTGTAAATAAGGTTCTTTAAACTAATGAAATGTTTTCAAGTGAATCAAATAATTTTAAAAGTGCAGCCAGGACAATTAATTTCCTTTACTAGGTCGTGAAAGTCATTACAAAATGAACTTTATTATATCTGACATATAGCAAAGCTGCATAAAGGGGTTAATCTCCACTCATTAAATCTGACATTATTAACCTGTTATTTTATTGTTTTGTGGGTTATTTAGGGTGAAGAGCTGACTGATGGTAAAGTAGAAGATATAAATGGAGAAGAAGAGACGTATGTGAGGGGTGATCAGCAGTGTAAGGAGGCGGAAATCCCTACAGATATCAGCACAGGTGAGTAATAAGCACTAAATACAGAAATCTCCTATAGTCTCCATGTTCATTCCCTACAACAATCTCTTGTTCTACACCCTCCTCTGTCAGTACAAACTAATGAGGAAACAGATCTGCCCAGTGGGGGAGTCAGCAGCCATTAGGCTGGGTACACACTACAGTGTTTTCAGCCAAGTATTGAGTCAATCAAACAATGAGCAATCGTTTGGGCCAATATTGCATTAGAGTTGTTAGATCTAAAATTCTGATCCAAGTTTGCCTGTGGTGTCAAGTATATCTGGAAGCGCTTCAATCGGCTGGAGAGAATTGGCACAGACCAAGTTCTGTATACAGGGAATATTCTCTGATTTATTGATACAAAGATACAAGTTTTTATAGCCTACTGAATATATGGATCCTACATCATAAGCATACAATAGTCTATGGGATGCGCTGCTGATTAACTTTCTCACGTATTCTTGAGGTGTTTACTTTCTCCCCCTTCTAAGGACAGATGAGTCTATTGTTGATCTCCTGCAGCCTTCGACACCGTCGACCATCCCCCCCTCCTCCTACACACCCTCCAGTCCTTTGGCCTCTCTGGCCCAGTCCTGTCCTGGTTCACCTCTTACCGTGCTGACCTTTCCTTCTCCGTCACCACCTCTGGGTCTCTCTCCCCCCTGTCCACCCTTCCAGTCGGGGTCCCTCAGGGCTCTGTTTTGGGACCCTTACTCTTCTCTCTATACACCTCTTCCCTAGGTGAACTCATCAGCTCCTACGGCCTCAACTATCATCTCTACGCTGACGACACTCAACTTTACCTCTCCTCTCCTGATCTCTCTCCCTCCCTCCTCTCTAGGGTGTCCGCCTGCCTCTCTGCCATCTCCTCCTGGATGTCCTCTCGATTCCTCAAGCTTAACCTCACCAAAATTGAACTCATAGTCTTTCCTCCGTCTCACACCTCGCCCCCTTCCGACCTCTCTATCACTGTCGACAACACCTCTATCTCCCCTGTCCCCAAACTTTGCTGCCTCGGGGTCATCCTCGACTCCTCTCTCCTTTGGCCCCCACATTCTCTCTCTTGCTAAATCCTGCCGCTTCCAGCTGTGTAACATCGCTCGCATCTGGCCCTTCCTTTCCCAAGATGCCACTAAATGTCTTATTCACTCTCTGATCATCTCCCGCTTGGACTACTGCAACCTCCTCCTTACTGGCCTCCCCCACTCTCACCTCGCTCCCCTTCGATCTGCACTTAACGCTGCCGCTAGGCTTATCTTCCTTTCTCGCCGCTCCTCTTGTGTCTCCTCCCCTCTACCAATCCCTTCACTGGCTTCCCTTTCCCTACAGAATCATGTTCAAGCTCCTCACTCTCACATACAAGGCCCTCGCCAACTCCACAGCACCCTACATCTCCTCCCTCCTCTCTATTCATGCTCCATCCCGCCCTCTCTGATCGGCCAATGACCGTCGCCTCTCTTCCCCCCTGATCACCTCCTCCCACGCGTGTATCCAAGACTTCGCCCGCGCTGCCCCCCTCCACTGGAACAAGCTCCCTACCTCCATCAGAACTTCCCCTAATCTGTCTAGTTTCAAACGGTGTTTAAAAACCCACCTTTTTCTCAAAGCTTTCCAGTCTCCCACTTAACTTCCTACCTTTTCTTCTGACTCTTCCCCTTCATTCCCCTTCCCCTATCCTTATCCTCCATTCCTCCGTCTCTCCCTCTCTCCCCCGTGTCTCTCTGTCAGTCTACCCCACCCCTTAGATTGTACGCTCCTTTGAGCAGGGCTTTCTCTCCTCCTGTCTTCACCACTTTTAACTCTGCTCGCCAGCTTCCCTGCCTTCCTCCTCGAGGACCCTCTTCCCCCGTCCCCTCTCGCTCCCTCCTCTTCCCCCTGGGGGTCTCCCTCTCATCCGTGCCCTCCCTCCTAGGTGCCGTTGTTGGCTAACCTTCCCCCCTCCCCTCCCCCGCACCTCTAGCTGTGCCTTGAGCTCACTGAGTTACTGTGATTATTGTTTACTGTTCTGTGCTGTCTCACCTCGTATTGTAATCTCGTTTGTCCCTGTACGGCGCCGCGGACACCTAGTGGTGCCCTATAAATAGAAAATAATAATAATTGTTCTTATCTCAAGGGGAGCTGGAGGTTTATATTCTATCTGCCTTGTCCAACGTCATGAGCACAGCTCCCACACCACGAGCTAAAATGAAGCTACTTATTGTTCTCATGTCTTGATACATAACTTCAGGAGTTCTCTATGTCAGCTTAAACCTCAAGGCCGTGGGCTCACATCTTGTAAAACTTCATATCAACAGAAAAATGAATAATCTCTTTTAGCAAATAATATTCCTATATGAGTTACAAAAAATAGCTGAACAAAGGCTTTATGAGGCCTTAACAAAAAATCATATTTAACATTTCCCAACTTTTATTCATTTTCGACCTTTTCTCCTCCTACCTATCTAGCCTATATGTAAAACCACATTCTTACTGTCGATTAAGCAGGTGCGTATACACATGTAGAAGGCCACATGCATAGAGTTGTTCCTCTTAGGGAGCTACAAATAAAAAGCAAAAGAGAACAGAAATGATCATATGGGGCACTCAAATGGACCAGAAAATATCTGAAAATTACTGTTAAATATATCTTTATTGAATAAACTTGTCATAAAAATTCTAATAGCGAAATATTAAAAAGTGTATATGAAATGCAATTGAAGAAAAAATAAACTGATAAAATAGACAATACGAATTGTCAGGCCGCGTCACTGCTTTGAATCGTATTGGTACCATATATTAGGCCATGAATACGTGTCCTAAATAATCAATATAAGTGTTTTGATTGAAATCCTCGTATACTAGGGATATACCATCTTTTGGTTATCCACTATGATAGACCCTTCACTGAGAGAGCTATAGAGATAATAAATGCTGTTTATTCATGATACATAAGCAGCATGTAACTCATGCATTTACACATCTGCTAATCGATGTAATATTTAATCAAGGTGATCATATGAGCATGTGAAGGTCTTTATACAGCAGGAGTGTATCATCCTCAAATGGTCCCATTCATAAAGATGGATTAAATTAATATTGAGTATTATTACATTGAATTAAATTGAGGGAAACACTATTTGGCTGTTCACATTTACACAGGCAGCATAAGAATCAATAAGCAGACATAGGATCAGTCTGCCAACCTCATTTGCATATGTTAATACACAGATGGATTCTGGGTAAAATGTAAAAGGCGTTATTCAGAACTATTTATGCCCTTAGTGACAAAGTGTGACTTAGTTTAGATCATTTAATTATGAGCCACACTAAGAATTTCAGGTCTTATGGATAAACTACCCAAAGATTAGCATAAATATAACTAACGCTAGTTGTTTTTAGGAACGCCGCGTTCACTGCCAGTGTTCCTAAAAACAATTTATTTAAATACTATGATTAGCAAATCCTCTTAGCTCGTTTTCAGACTTCAAACCCACTAGCTTAAATACACCATCTCCGTTAGGATTACATAGCTCTCCATCTATTACGCTGTTACTTCATTGAGAAATTTACAACTCAATGTGTCTATTGCAAGTGATCATGCTCACAATAAGGGGACTGAACATATGCAAATGAGTATGGAGGGCTAAACTAGCGTTAGTTATATTTATGCTAATCTTTGGGTAGTTTATCCAGAAGACCTGAAATCACGAGCACCCAGTCCCCAGGTTGCAGTTTATCGGTACTTGTATCATAATTAGGATCTGGAATGGAAGAGAACATTTGACCATGTATTTCAGTTAGTTGTTTTTGTATTAAGGCAACATAGTTCAACAAATCACTATGTACATGCTGTAGTAGCTATGGAATATATAACGTCCTGTTCTGTGTGCTGTGCCAAACAGTATCTCATATGGTGTTAAACTTGTGTCTTTCCTAGGAGTGTTTTTTACTGAGTGCAGGTAAACATGAGATCCATGGCAGACCCGTTTCAGCCATTATTTTTCTGCATTTTCAATTGCAGAGTACCATTAAGGCGCTCCACGCATCCCAAACTTTGGGGTCTGTAGAAGCTGTGAAGGGCAGATATGATTCCCATGTTTTTTACTAGTTACTGGAATCCTTGCCCCGTATAGTGTATCTCTCTGTCACTTTCAATGCCCTCTGGTACCCATATCTGCAGATTACCTCACTCGGAAGTTTCTTGGCTACTGTTTTAGCATTTGCTTTCCTATACAGCCATGTCTCCAGCCAGTGACTAAAGAAGTCGACACAGACTAGCACATTCTCAAAGCCAGAGCATTTGGGAAGTTGAATAAAGTCTATCTCTATCCTCTTATAGTGATACTGTGTCTGGGGTCTGGAGTTGGGACAGACATACCTGGGTTATTCTGTGCACAGATTAGGCATCCTGCCACTAACGCCTGTGCTACTTGGGCACACCCTGGTGCTATCCATAACCTGTTAGTGAGTACAACCAAAGCATCTTTCCCCAGATGCACTTTCCCGTGTGCTATATTGGCCATAATGGGATAAAGTGCATTTGGCAGACACAAACGCTGACCTTTACACCACTCTCCTTGCACTTATAGTGCTCCATGTTTTGCCCAAGTCTTTTTCTCATTCTCTGTTGCTTGTCTCTGCATAAGTTGGAGTTTGGTTTGGTCAAACTTGGAGTCAGGTGGTCACCATATAAATAGACTCCCCTTGGGGTACTGGGGCTATGGCGGCTTCTCGTGCGGCCTAGTCTACCATCTATTTCCCTTATCTTCGGGGGTAGTGTCTCTGTTTGTGCCTTCATCTTCAATCAGTTTGGAGGACAGCTGGAATGCAGTGAACAGTGCCCTGGTATGTTCAGCATATTGACTGGTTTGCTTGCTGAACCCATAAGGTCCCTACTTTTCTATATAGGGCCATAATCATGCGCAATTACAAACGCATAACTTGAATCAGTGTAAATATTTACTCTTTGTCCTTCTGCATATATGCATGCAAGTGTCAGGGCCTTTAGTTCAGCTTCTTTTGCTGATGTGACTCGGTAGAGTCTGTTGAATCACTATTTCTGTGTGTGTGGTTACAGCACACCCTGTATAAGGGACACGATCTATGTAATAGCGTGAACCATCTACAAAAAGAGTGATGTCTGGTAATGGTTTATGGTTCTGGTTATGCATCTGGTAATGGTTTATCTTTAATGTCAGATAAAACCAGAGATTCTTGTTTCATTGGTTCTATACAATCATGTTCAGAAAATGTTCAGAAAAATTTTGTGTTTGCATTTTTTTGTTCCTGTTAAAGCTTGGATGGAATTCCCCCAAATCCCTAGGGGAACCACGATATGTACAGGTACTTCTCCCATCTTTTGAAACTTGCTGCAATAAGGCAGCAGGATTTAACATTGTGCACTGCTTAAATGTAACGTTACTGGGAGTTAGCAGTGCAACTTCATAAGGACAGGCTTCACTAAGGAGCATGTGGAATCCAAGGAAAAGGTTCTTTGGTTTCTGAGTTCCACAAGGTTCACACTCATTAGATGGGGTGTACAGTACAGTGGTTAAGACAGGTGTGGTAACTTTAATTTTTCTGGAAGAGAAACACTTAGCTTTAATACACTTGTTAATAAGCCACATCATCAGTTTTATTAGTATATATAATAATAATAATAATTAGGATTAGTAACAGTCCTTGAAGTACAACATGTATAAGACATAATACCAATCCTCCTTGACCCAATCGGCCAGGTACAGCCATGGAAACTATCCTTCTATATAAGCATCCCCAATGTGCTCCTTTAAAAATTCATATTTCATATCTTATTTTTTTGTAAGTGTTCATCAATTATTTTCTCTGGATCATCTGTGTCATTAGTTAAAAAGGTGCAACCCTGGGCTTCTATTGGAATATTTAGGGTCAGACAGTACCCTCCAGACTAAGCTGTCAGGTAGTCCAATATTTTTTTTTTTAAACTCTTTATTTGAAGAGAAAACAACAGGAACAATACAGACAACATTTTTGACAAGAAAAATCTTAATAATCAAGATGTCTCCTCTGAGTTTTATACTTTTATATCGGTGGGAAGGGTGAGAGGGGAAGGGAGGGTGGGGGGTAGAAAGGCACAAGTATTGTTAACAATATAGCTAATAAATAAATAAGCAAGCAAACTTGGAACATTGCTAGGAAAGGCTGAGACACACGATTACATTGGCTACCCAAAAGAGAAATAGCATACAAACATTACTCACCAGCAGCGCACCATATCCAGCCTGGGGGGTCCGGAGGCGGCCCGAGAGCTATGTTCCATCTGCAGGAGGAGGAGCCGCATTGGATAGGCAGCTACGACTTTCTAGTAAGTACCATGGGGCCCACACCTTATCGAAATTATATTATTTATCCTGAAGGTAGCACGTTATACTCTCCATGCTTGCGACATGTCCTATGTACGACCGTAATTCCTGCATAGAGGGAGCTCTAGGGTCTTTCCAATGTTTTGCTATTGGGGATTTAGCAGCTGCCAGGATATGGGAAATAAGCTTGTTAGAGGGCGCGCTCTCATCAGGTATAGGGCGAGAGAGAAGGAATGACCAGGTGTCCTTACTTATCTGTTGTTCTGACACAGAGTTTATGAGTGTAAGAACCATGTTCCAGAAAGAGCTATGCGAGGGCAGGTCCACCATATGTGTAACATTGTACCTCTCTGGCCACATTCCCGCCAGCAGCTCGGAGTGGCCGCAGGAAACATTCGAGACAACTTATCAGGAGTATAGTACCACCTATAGTACACTTTGTAGGCAGTTTCCTTAATTCATCATCATCATCATCATTTATTTATATAGCTCCAACATATTCCGTAGCGCTTTACAATTGGGGACAAACATAATAAACTAATAAACAAACTGGGTCAAACAGACAAAGAGGTGAGAAGGCCCTGCTCGCAAGCTTACAATCTATGGGACAATGGGAGATTGACACATGAGGTTAAGTCTGCATTTTGCATTTTGGCCCAGCCAGACTGCAAAGGTAAAAGTGACTCATAAGCTAAATGATCCCGTCACACAACAATATTGGTCAGGGGGTAGTTGTCTTGTGTGAAATTGTGTAACAGGCTAAAGGTAGCGAGGTTAAGAGGGTGGCTGAGGAATATTATAAGCTTGTCTGAAGAGGTAGGTTTTCAGAGAACGCTTGAAAGTTTGTAGACCAGAGGAGAGTCTTATTGTGCGAGGGAGAGAATTCCATAGAGTGGGTGCAGCCCGAAAAAAGTCCTGTAACCGGGAATGGGAGGATGTAATGAGGGTGGATGAGACGCAGATCTTGTGTAGAACGGAGTTGCCGAGTTGGGAGATATTTTGAGACAAGAGAGGAGATGTATGTTGGTGCAGCTTTGTTGATGGCCTTGTAGGTTAGTAAGAGTATTTTATATTGGATTCGGTAGAAAACAGGCAGCCAGTGTAGAGACATACAGAGTGATTCAACAGAGGAATAACGAATTGCAAGGAAAATCAGTCTTGCCGCAGCGTGCAAAATAGATTGTAGGGGTTTGAGTCTGTTTTTGGGAAGACCAGTAAGGAGGGAATTGCAATAGTCAATAGTCAGTGCATGAATTAAGGTTTTTGCAGTGTCTTGCGTGAGATATGTGCGAATTCTGGAAAGGTTCTTTAGATGTATGTAGCAGGATTTAGATATAGAGTCAATGTGGGGAACAAAGGATAGGTGTGAGTCAAGGATTACACCTAGGCAGCGAGCTTGTGGGGTGGGATTTATGGTCATGTTATCAACAAAGATAGAAATGTCAGGTATGCTCTTGTTGGTGGGTGGGAATATTATTAACTCTGTTTTAGAAAGATTAAGTTTGAGTTGGCGAGAGGACATCCAAGATGATATGGCAGAAAGACAGTCTTAATTAATGTAGAGATCAAGCTCTTGGCAATCCCCTGCCTGATTTCCTCCCAGCATAAGTCATCTGGAGGAGGACCCAAGTCATTTTCCCATTCCCGCTCATGTCGGCCTGGAGTATTGAAAGTATAATCTATGAGCCAATTATAGATCTGGGAGATCATCCCTTTAGTGAGAGGTGAATGTAAACACATGTATTCAAAGGAGGTTGAGCCCAGAGAGCCTTCTGGGGGAGCAAAGACATGGCGAAGTGTCGAACCTGGAAGTACTCAAAAAATAGCGGACGAAACGGTTCAAAATTATGATGAAGTTCTGACATAGAAGCCCAAGTTTGATTAACCACCAGGTCCGAAACCACCCGTATTCTCGCCTTTATCCAATGTTGAAATTGCTGCGTTGAATTGCCAGGAGGGAAGTGTGGGTTGCCCCAGAGAGGAGTCAGAGGTGAAATAGGAGAGGACAATTTATATTTGACCCGGCATGAGTCCCAGAAAGATAAGCAGAATTTAAGAGATTGAAGAGAGGAGGCCGCTGGTGGTCTATCTATATTAGCCAAACCCCAGAGTGATGCCATGGAGGGGACCCCAACATAGTGGGTCTCCAGGTCCACCCATGCTATGGACTGGTAACGCGCATAGGTTACCGTCACCTGGGTCAAATGGGATGCCAAATAATAAAATTTAATGTCTGGAAAACCCCTGCCTCCCCGAGCCCTGGGCTTTTTAAGCACTGCTATCGAAATTCTAGGGGGCTTGGCACTCCATATAAACTTTAGGAAGGAGGAATGCAAATCCCTAAACACAGAATCGGGAACCCTCACCGGAAGAGTCTGGAAAAGATACAGAAGTTTAGGAACCAAGTTCATCTTAATAGCAATAATCCTCCCCAGCCACGATATGATATAGCTCTTCCAAGTCTCCAAGTCCTGTTTGATTTTTGACAGAAGGGGGGAGAGGTTTTCCCGATACAATCTCTCATAGGACGAGGTGATGTAAACTCCAAGATATTTGATCTTATTTACCTGCCAGGTAGTGCGAAATTAGTCTGTAAACTGGTCCTAAGGGAAGGGGAGGCGTGGAGGAGCATGGCCTCAGATTTAACAAAATTAATTTTATAGCCAGACAGGAGGCCATATTCATCCTTAAGTTTATATAAGGCGGGTAAAGACTCCTGAGGATTCGTCAGAGAAAGAAGTATGTCATCTGCGAAGAGAGATACCTTGAATTCCCGCGGCCCCACTGTCACACCTGAGATCGATGTTGACTGTCTGATCATCGCCGCCAAGGGTTCTATCACTAGTGCAACAATTAAGGACGAAAGGGGGCAGCCCTGTCTCGTCCCGTTGGAGAGATAGAGAGGGTCGGAAAGAGACCCATTAACCAGAACCCTAGCTGAGGGAGAGTTATAGAGGACAGATACCCCGGTCAAAAATTCAGCCGTGAAGCCGTACGCCTTCAAAGCTAGGGTCATAAAATCCCAAAAAATCCGGTCAAACGCCTTCTCGGCATCCAGTGAGAGCATCGTGGCCGGGAGGCGCCTTTGATTAATTATTTGAACAAGGTCAATCGCACGGCGAGTATTATCCCTCGCCTGGCGACCCGGGATGAAACCCACCTGATCATAATGGATTAGATCCGGAAGGACTCCGCTGTAACAATCCTGACCAGGTTTTGTTACTTTCCCTGTCTGCTCACATGACTTACCCTCAGGTTGTGGTCACTTTAACCTGCTCTATTTAAACTCAGCATTATCATCTGCTCACTGTCAGTGCAACTTGTTGCTAGCCTGATTCCTTGGACTCCTGTGTATCCTGACCCTGTGTCTTCCTGTGTATGAGTTTCAGTTCTCTACCTAGTGCTGGAGCACTTCTACTGGAACTCCCCTGCTGCAAGTATCATCATCTTGTGCATATTACAAAGACTTTGTTTTCCCTCTATTGTGCCTCTAATGATTCACAGCCTGCTGCAAGTCTGTTCATGTGCATATAACAAGACTGTTATTGTTTATCATTGTCACGCTCCGCCGTGGCTATTGGACACCTGCATATTATCATCTGTGCTGTGTATAGACTGCTATTGTGTTTATCACCTTGTCACGCTCTGCCGTGGCTAATTGACATCTGCATATCATCATCTGCATATTTAAATATAATATATATATATATATATATATATATATATATATATATATATATAATGTTTTATCAATCATTGAAGTATTGAAGAACTACATCGTGTCTTGCCTCCTTATTCTGAACCTAGTAGACTCAGCATCTGGTCATGTACAGGCCTGCTCTGACTATCAGAGCTGTAACTACCAGCATCGTAACATCCATTCAGACGGGTAGCCAGGATCTTTGCATATAACTTAATGTCCACATTAAGAAGGGAGATGGGACAGTAGCTTGCACAGTCGCTAGGGTCTTTCCCCTCCTTATGTATAACTACAATACGCGCCTCTAACATTGATTTCGGGAAGGGTTCACCATGTAAGACAGCATTGAACTGGGAGCGGAGGTGGGGAACCAAGGTCTGGGAAAATCTTTTAAAGTAGGCTGCGGAGAAGCCATCAGGCCCTGGGCCTTGGAGGTCTTTTGGGCCTTGATAACTGCCAGTATTTCCTCCGATGTAATCTCCTCATTTACTTGTTGGATTAGGCTACTGGAAAGGGTAGGAAGGTTCGCTTGCCTCAAAAAAGCTGCTATTGTGTCCGCAGGATGGGAACTCCCGGGATTTAGAGCATCCAAGTTATACAATGTGGAATAAAATTTCTGAAACTCTCGGCCTATCTGGTCGGGACGGTAAATAGGTAAGCCGGAGGGAGTCTTCAGGGCCATGACGTTGTTTTGAGATCTCTGGGCCCTCAGACGGGAAGCTAATATTCTGTCAGCTTTATCTCCCTTCTCATAGAACGTCTGCCTCAGCCGTTTCAAGTCCAAGGCAGTGAATTCAGAGAGAAGGAGGTTCAAATCAGATCTCACCTTTTAGAAGTTTGGTCAGTACCTCTTCATCTGGGGATAGTTTATGCAGTCTCTCCAGAGTCTGGAGTTGAATAGTTAGGTAGTCCAATATTAACCTTTTGTCTTGTGTAAATGTAATAATGTGTTGGGCCACAATACTCACAAATACATTTCTGTATTGGGTGTAAACCCCTACAGTAATGGGTTGCTCTTTTCTTTTTTTTGGTTGGGTTAAACTTTCATATTTAGTAAATCTGGCTGGTAACAAATGTTTGTGCTTGGTTTAAAATTTCTATTACTGCATATGGCACCATTAGAGTTACTAGGTGCCCTATCACAATATCTATACTCTTTTTTTTTTTTTTTTTACAAACACTAAAGCAGCTGCAGCCTATTGCTTTTACTCAGTTGGATGCTGCTGGTAGTACTGGGTCTAATTGTGCAGAGTAGTATGCAAGTGACCTTAGCTTGCGACCATGTATCTGTGTCAGTACTCCTTGTACATGTGCACTGACTTCATAACAAAATAATGTGAAAGACTTGTCATAATCTTGCAAAGCCAGTGCTGGCACTGAGGTTACTTCAACTTAAAATTAGTTAAACATTTGAGAGTCTACGTTATTTAAATCCTTCATTCAAACTTCTATTCATTGGAAGTTGGATAAATTCAATCTGGATTGAAGCTGGAGACCTTCTGTGAAGAAAAAATAAAAACTTTTGCATAGAGATTAACATTTATTCACTAGGAATTACTGTAACTGTAACATGCGTGTACACCATTATCAGGTAACCAGTAAACATTTTTGTGCAGTGAACAGCTGCTAATAAGACGCTATGCGTTCCATGCCATGAAAAAATGATTTGCTCAAAGGGGCAGTCCCCAGTATCACAAACAGAGTATGTCAAAGCCACTCCTTTCTCATCACCTAGTACAGCCCCCTTGAATGACTCCATTGAAATCCAGGAAGAAACAATCATTTATCACCAACATCCCCTGGAAAACTTTCTAAGCATTCAGCAATTTTAAAAGCAACACTGCTCCTCAGAGTACTCTCGTTAGACACCACACATTGTGTCTGCAAATCACTCAACATTTTCTCAACAAAATCTCCCGTCACCAAATATTCACACATATTTCCAGATTCTGTGATTTTCATGTTGAAAGTACAAATATATTCAATTCTCGCTCACAGACGTCATTTTTTTTTTTTTTTTTAACTTTTTATTTGAAGAGGAAACAACTGAAGAAATACAAACATTGAACTCAAGAATATGAATATACAAGGTGTCTCCTCCATGTTTTATACATTATATCAATGGGGTAGGGGGTGAGAGGGAGGGAGGTAGAAAGGCACAAATTCTATTGACAATATTGCTAATATACATGGAACATTACTAGGAAGAACTAAACCAAACAAATAGGCAATTAAAATAGCAGACAGGTGTTACTCGCCAACAGCGCGCCGTACCCAGCCCGGAGGATCCAGAGGCGGCCCAAGAACTATATTCCAACTACAGGAGGGGGAGCTGTACTGGATAGGCAACTACGGCTTTCTAGCAAATACCACGGGGCCCACACCCTGTCGAAATTGTGTGATTAATCGTGCAGAGAGTACGATATACTCTCCATGCTTGCGACATGCCAAATGTAAGACCGTAGTTCCTGCATGGAGGGTGTATTCGGGTCTATCCAATGCTTTGCTATTAGGGATTTAGCAGCTGTCAGTATATGGGAGATAAGCTTGTTAGAAGGAGCGCTCTCATCAGATATAGGGCGGGATAGAAGGAATGACCAGGGGTCCTTATTTATCTGTTGTTCTGACACAGAGTTTATAAGTGTAAGGACCATGTTCCAGAAAGGAATTAAACGAGGGCAGGTCCACCATATATGTAGCATCATGCCTCTCTGGCCATACTCCAGTAAGCAGCTCGGAGTGGCCGTGAGAAACATTTTGGACAGCTTATCAGGGATATAGTACCACCTATAGTACAATTTGTAGGCCGTTTCCTTAAGTAATGTAGAAATCGAGCTCTTGGCAATCGCCTCCCTGATTTCCTCCCAGGAAGAGTCATCTGGAGGAGGTCCCAGGTCATTCTCCCATTCCCGCTCATGCCGGCCTGGTGTGCTAAAAGCACAGACGACATTTTATCTCGTAACATTTCTTTATGGGCATAACAAACCCTCCTTATTTCTGAGAACATTCATCAGACACACAGATAAAAACAGCTTGTAATGTCTGCATGTAAAAGCTCACTCCCACAATTCTTAACTTCATTAAAGAAAAAGCTATTTTTCTCAACTTCAGAAACAAAATTATTTACAGTCTTGTCCGTCCACTGAATCGTGCAGTTACGGACCAAACATTTCAACACTTGTTTTGCATCTCTTCATAAGCTTACAATTAAGCAATGAAGGCATTATATTTACAAATGTACAACTTTTTCAACCTTGAAACATGTCTCTTGTAAAAACGGACAAGATAGACAAACATTGTGATTTAAACTAAATCACACCTCTCCCTTACAGAGCACTATAAGACAGAGAACAAACAGCGTGTACTTATCACGGATCTCCCTCACATGCAGTAAGATCGAGACAAAACTCAGAGAAAGAAAAATTAACTGATATCTTCCAGCCTACTGCTGTGGAACTACAAGTCCCAGCATTAGACTAAATACAAGTTAACTTCAACATGTTATTATCACTCAGCACTCCGGACATATTTTATCAATTTTACATACATTGTCAGATAACAAATACAGAGTGCTTCTTATCTCAACACACTGAAATCTTTTACACAGAATAAGGGAGGGCACATTTCACTCTCTCAGCTGCGCAGCATCAAACATACATTTTTAGTACACACCCTACTTGATTCATTATTTTAGTCATTATATCATTTGGATCAGTTTTTGAACAGTTGATTCATCATTCAGCTTCTGATGCATTTAGCATATCCACATATATTGCGACTTTCCAGATCTCTTAACTTTTCTGTGCCACCTCAAACAATCTCTTGGGGTTTGATCTTAATACCCCTTTGTTCTTCTCACATTACCACTTGCAGCACCCTCGTTTCTCCATCCACTCATATCAATTCCTTCTTTGGCTATCCCCGTTTTCTTGAAAAATTCCCTGCAGACCTTCTACTCCCCCGTTTCCTAAAATCTTTGTGCATCATATCTATGAGGGAGCTGCTGTCATATATCTGTTTACTATCTATATTTCCCATATTGACAGTATTCTGTTGAGTCCAAATCGGGACTCTTGTCTAATTTCTGTGGGTTGTCCTTGCAGTGGACGTCCCGTTCTGTGGACTCCTTGTACTGGATGTAGCTACTTCTTATCCGTGGCATCTTCAGTTATTATCTGGATTCTCAATGCAGTCTCACTCTCTAAGAGGGCCGCGACCTGCGGTCTGGGAGCAGCTAACTCCAAACTCCCTTGCCGGAGTCCCTAGCGAACACCTCCCACACCGTTAGACTCTGCACCTCTCGGGAGGTAATATCACACGTGCCGGCTGTACGGGCAGTCCTCTGACTCTAACTCGGTGACAAGGACATTAAAACAGGATTAACAGACTGGACAGTAATACAGTAGGACATATATAAAATACAATATTCAAAGCTCAAAACTCATAAGAGAGGTCAACGAAATGTCCAAAGGTGGAAAATCCTTTTTTAATTATATTTGAATACAAAATTTTCCACTTCTAGATTTGCAAATACATATTTAAATTAATCAAGCTCTGTTGTACACAGAAGTTTGCATCTTTGTCCCCCATTCTTTCTCCCTCCTAAGTAGCATGTGTTTTACAAGAGCTGACAAGTTTGCCTCCATTGTTGTCATCTCTATAGATGTAGCAGACATAATCAGAGGTACCCCACAGTGGTTGTGGTCAGTAGACACCACTGTGCTTGGAAAATTTGTGGTAAAGCTTCTTTTGATGTGATAGAAGTTAGCAATCCCATAACTTCTTTCCTTATAGCTTTCAGGACAGATCGTTTACTATACCATCCCCATCACCCACGCAGGATAACGCAACAGAGTCAAATTAATAACAAAAATGCCTTGTTTCATTTACAGAAATTAATTATATTTAGTAATACATCTGTGCATGTATGTATGTGTGCGTATGTATATGTGTGTGTATATGTATGTATGCGTGTGTGTGTATGTATGTATATATATATATAGGCAATTGGGACACTTTGCCACTGTCTAAAAGAGGAAACAGTGGTGGTTTCCCTTTGAAACCGCAGCCTAAAGGTGTAGAAAGGGTTAAATCTACACACACACACACACACACACCAGGTCTAATCATTTTAGGAGTCAGCCAGAGCAAGCCCTGACAGCTGGGTTTGATCTGTATGTGAGAGACTGGTGCCAACAAGTGGCCAGTGACCTAACTGTTATAGCCCGCGTTGAGGGCTATTGGATTATGTTTATTGCAGTGAAAACTTCATTTTGTTTGCTGAAGACACCGCCAAGCCTGTTTATCCATCCTGACAATTAAAATAAACGTCAGAGTTCTTCACAAAAATCTGTGTGAGGAGCCATCTGCGCATATATATATATATATATATATATATATATATATAAAATATATATATATATATATATATATATATATATTGCAACACGGCACCAGATAGTGTAGTATTTTCAGGGTATAGTCCCAAGAAAATAGGTGTTGATGTTATATGTGTACCAGATTGAAGGATGGTTTATGCACATCTAGTTTAGTGTCAGGATTCCCTGTCTCAGGCGAGAAGAACTCCATGAAATATGTTGGAGAAAACAGGATAGGAAACAACCCAAAATAGTGTATTATCGTTATTGCAATATGGAGGTGCACACCATTCCCCACCAACAGTGTGTAAGTCTACCAGGTGAAAATAGGATTTGCGCTTCTTTGTATATATGTTGGATTCTGCTGTACTTCTTTAGTGGATCTGTATACCTCAGGTGGAAGCAGATATAAGAACCATATGGTGTAGTATAAATCAAAAAAAGACATACAATAAATGCACTCACAATTTAAAAATACATATAGGCTTATCTGTAGGGTTACTGGTGTTTCCCAAGTCCAATATGCGTCAGAAGCTGGACCCTCCTTGCTGGATCTCGCTCGTGATTGCTTGCACAGGTGGACATACATGAATGGCATCACATGCTCAAAGTTCATGGGCCTGAGTCATTAAGGCAAGCAAAGGAGTAAATGTTCTCTGGGACAAACCATGTTACAATGTAAGGGGTGCAAATCAGTTTATTATTTTGTACATAAGTTAAATACTGGCTGTTTTTTCATCTAGCACACAAATACTTGCTAGCTTTTATTATTACATTGAAATATAAAGTTGATCTAGGACATGCCCTACCCAAACTATAAATCTGCCTCACATTTTAAATTTACCTCCCCTCCAATACAACATGGTTTTGCCCAGGTGCAAATGTTACTCCTTTTTTATGCTTTACTCTCCTTAATGACTCAGGCCCCATATGTAGATATGGTCTCAACGCGTTTTGTCTGCTATCACAGACTTCATCAGGAGATGAAAAAAGGAATATAATGTCAGTTTGTGTAGAACTTAGAAACAGTGCACAGAGCCATTTTGCACCTGCTCACTTGCAATGTCGGGCTCCATTTTGGGCATGCGTTTCCATATGAACGGACGACATTTTGCGCCTGCGTGGTAAGGTGGGAATCCCCGCTGATCTTAACACTAAATGTATATACCTCTTCCGTGGTCTATGTGTATATTAGCGGCTGCAAGTCTTATGTAAAAGGTGGTATTTAGTATATGTAAGAGCGGTTAAGAAATATTCATGAAGTGAAGCAGGTACATATCAAAATAGTACATATATAAACAGTTCGTAAAATAAAACAAGCACTGATATGGGTTGCCTATCCCAGTCAGATTATGTCATAGACATTATGTCATAAAGCCAGCATTAGCTGTAATTGGTAAACGATCTAAATAAAACGGAGGTCAATAAGTGCTGAAAAATGTATAAATTATGTATGTTCATAACAATAACAAATAACCATATCACCAAAAAACAAAATAGACAAGAGAAACAGAAGCACTGAAAGCTCTAGAGAATAACAAGGATTTAGTTATCAAACAAGCTGATAAAGGTGGGGGCCTTGTTCTTCTAAATAGGTGTGACTATGTGAAGGAGGCTGAAAGACTGTATTCTCTTTGGAGCGCACACAAATAGAGCTCTTAGCAACTCATGCCCTGATCTTGGACCATTTGTCTATGTCGAGTTCCTCGCCCAGGTCCTCCTCCCACTTCAGCTTGTCGCGATTGTTGGCAGATTGACGGAATACCACCAATAAACGGTAAAAGGTGGAGATTAAGCCATTAGGAAGGGACTTGCTCATACAGAAGGACTCTATGGGCGTGAGTTGATACAGCAGCTTAAGTGCAGGGATAGAATGGTAGAGTTGTCGCAGTTGGAGATATTGGTAGAAACAGTCATGGGGAATGCTATAACGTTGCTGAAGGTCTGCAGGGAAAATATGTATGGGTACCATGTCTGAAAAAAATCTCAGTTGGAACCAATGTTTAAAGGTGGAGTGCTGCAGCCCATGGGAAAAAGCTTGGTTGTCCCAATGGGGAAACATAATATAAGGATTCTTCAGTAGATGGAATGCACGGGTGCTATAGCCCCATATCTGAAGAGAGAAGCAGGTAGTGGGTGGGAGTAGGGAGGGGGACGGGCAGTGTTTAATAGATATCCATAGAAGAATGTAGAAGATTGGCCTCGATCTCGACCCGCAGTCTCGTTGTAGATGGTGAGAGGAATAGAACTAACCGAGTGAGATGAGAAGCCACATAGTATTTAGAGATGATCGAAAAGCCCAGACCCCCATTTGAGGCCTGGTGGTATAACAGATTGGCTCAGACTCTGGGGCATCTACACGCCCAAACACAATGGGCGATCTATTTCTGCAGGGTTCGAAATGCCAAGGAAGGGTCTTCAACAAATAAAGAACCCTTGGCAATGAATTTTTTACTGCTGTTATTCGCCCTAGCCAGGAGATATATAATTTGTCTCAGGTCTCAAGGTCATGTTTAAGCGATTTGAATAGTTGAGGAAATTTAGCAGCGTACAGCTTATTATAGTGGCTGGTTAAATAGATCCCTAGGTACTTAAGCTTGTCGGGCTGCCATCAGAAGTCTGAATGTCGTTTCAGACTGTTAGACAGATGGGGGGGGGGGGGGGGGTAACTCAGAATCACCCGATTGTAAAACGGGTTCTCTGGATTTTCTGGAATATACAAAAAATTAAACACTTATCCTAATACTTAATGTTATGAATGACAGGACTGATTATCCGGATTATGCAGAATAGTCTTGTTATATTATTCATGTAGCTTTGGATAGGGATCTTATTATAACTCGGTTGTATTAACCCATAAATATGCAATATTGGGCTTGTGGCGCGTTCCAGTGGGATCTTTACCACTGGTTTTGCCAGTCTATTGTTTTTTGGTACATATGTCCATATTCTTGTTTTAATATTTTGCTAAGTTCTTGTTCTCACTAAGTGTAATAAATATACCTTTTAATGTATATCAATAAACTTTATATATATTTTATTATTTTGTTCTCCTGAGTGTGCCATTAACACACTCTCCTCTACTCTTGTTTCTACTTATGTTTAATGGGTATGGGCGCACCACTCTTTGGAGGGAGGTAATAAATAGGACTGATTATTGTATTATTGATAGTCATCATTATCCCTCTTGGGAGGTTGTGGAACGACCCGATGCGGTATATACTTCATGTGGTTAGATGGGGGGTATGTTGAGAGGGAGAATTTCGTATTTATCCATATTAATTTTAGAAGTAGACACTGGCATATGTTTTGAGTTCAGACTGTGTGTCAGGGAGGACAGGGAGAGGGCTGGTAATCATCAGAAGAATGTCATCTTTTTCACAAAATTAATATTGATGGTAAATTAACATTTCATAAAGCTAACCACTATTCATTTTTCCTAACAGAACTACATAAAGACCCAACTGCTCTTATTAAGGAGGAATCAGTCTCGTGTGAAGGAGGAAATCTCACTAACATTTGTACACCGACAGATCATACACAATCTACATCAACTCATACTAAGGAAGAGTCTGCATCATGTGAAGGAGGAAATTTCCCGCACACAGACATTTATACACCCACAGATCATACACAATATACATCTACTTGTACTGTGCTGGAAATGGAATCTTCTGTCACTGGAGTTAAAAGTTGTAATAACTTCAGCTATGTTAGTTGCCAGAGAAAAAATGTGAATGATCACAGTGTAGACAAATCTTGGTCTTGTTCTGAATGTGGGAAGTGTTTTACTACAAAAAGAAACTTTCATATACATCAGAGGATTCACTCAGGAGAAAAATCATATTCTTGCTCTGAATGTGGAAAATGCTTTACAAAGAATTGGAAACTTCTTCGCCATCAGAGATGTCACACAGTAAGTAAAAAAACTTTACCACATTCTTGCTCTGAGTGTGGTAAATGTTTTTCCTTTATATCAAGACTTGTTCAGCATCAGAGAATTCATACAGGAGAGAAACCTTATTCTTGCTCTGAGTGTGATAAATGTTTTACCTCTAAATCAAGTCTGGTTGAGCATCAGAGAATTCATACAGGAGAGAAACCTTATTCTTGCTCTGAGTGTGGTAAATGTTTTTCCTCTAAATCAAGTCTTGTTGAGCATCAGAGAATTCATACAGGAGAGAAACCATATTCTTGCTCTGAGTGTGGTAAATGTTTTTCCTTTATATCAAGACTTGTTCAGCATCAGAGAATTCACACAGGAGAGAAACCTTATTCTTGCTCTGAGTGTGATAAATGTTTTTTCTCTAAATCAAATCTGGTTGAGCATCAGAGAATTCATACAGGAGAGAAACCTTATTCTTGCTCTGATTGTGGTAAATGTTTTTCCTCTAAATCAAGTCTTGTTGAGCATCAGAGAATTCATACAGGAGATAAACCATATTCTTGCTCTGAGTGTGGTAAATGTTTTTACGTTAAATCATATCTTGTTGAACATCAGATAATTCATACAGGAGAGAAACCATATTCTTGTTCAGTGTGTGGTAATTGTTTTTCCTTTAAATCAAATTTTGTTAAACATCAGAGAATTCATACAGGAGAAAAGCCATATTCTTGCTCAGTGTGTGGTAAATGTTTTCACTGTAAATCATATCTTGTTAAACATCAGAGAATTCATACAGGAGAGAAACCTTATTCTTGCTCAATGTGTGGTAAATGTTTTCACTGTAAATCATTTCTTGTTAAACATGAAAGAATTCATACAAAAGAGAAATCTTATTCTTGCTCTGAATGTGGGAAATGTTTTAATCTAAAATCAAACCTTGTTAAACATAAGAAAATTCACACAGGTGAAAAACCATATTCTTGCTCTGAGTGTGGGAAAGCTTTTACAGAGAAACATACCCTTTATGTGCATCACAGACTTCACACAGGAGAGAAACCTTATTCTTGCTCTGAATGTGGGAAATGTTTTAATCGGGAATCAAACCTTATTGACCATCAGAAAATTCACACAGGTGAGAAACCATATTCTTGCTCTGAATGTGGGAAATCCTTTAACAGTAAAGCAGATTGCAATAAACATCAGAAAGTTCACACAAGAGAGAAACCATTTTCTTGCTCTGAATGTGGGAAATCATTTATTCGTAAATCAGAGTGCAAACAACATCAGAGAATTCACACAGGAGAGAAACCTTATACTTGCTCCGAGTGTGGTAAATGTTTCTCCTGTAAATCAAATCTTGTTACACATCAGAGAATTCATACAGGAGAGAAACCATTTTCTTGCTCTGAATGTGGGAAATCATTTATTCGTAAATCAGAGTGCAAACAACATCAGAGAATTCACACAGGAGAAAAACCATATTCTTGCTCCGAGTGTGGAAAATGTTTCTCCTGTAAATCAAATCTTGTTGTACATCAAAGAATTCATACAGGAGAGAAACCATATTATTGCTCTGAATGTGGGAAAGGTTTTACACATAAAGTATCCTCAATTGAGCATCAGAAAAGTCACAAGTGAGAGGACATACATTTGCTAAGAGTGTTAGAAATGTTTAAACTAGAAATTAAACTTTTTTCTACATCAGAAAATTAATACATGAGTATTCCAGTATTTGTGTCCGGAGTTGGGGAAATGTTTATGCACAAAATCAAGCTTTGTTGTGCACCAAATTGTGGGAAATGGTTTACTTGTAATGCACTTTCCTTTGCATCACACCAGAGAGAAACGGTAGTCTTTCTCTGATACAGGAATGTTTTGTGAGTTAAATCTGTCCCGACGGCCATAGTTCTATTTATAATGTGGCTTTTCATAAATTCTAAACCTAAAATTCCAGTTGCTTTAAGATTGGGCTTCCAAATTTGCAGAGATATGTATAGGTTCCTGTACCCTGACAGATCTTAAGATGTTTAACATTACCATTATATTTGCTCTGCAGCTTAGTATAAGCTATTCTTTTTGTTCATCAACCATTTTCTGCCTGATTAGTGTCCTGCGTGTTTGGAAAATTACTCCCCTCATAGTCACCACTTTTTGTAAAATATCTTCCATTCTGGGAAGCTGCTGAAACGTTTAAAAATGTATTTGTAAATATCATATTTTGGGTTTACTTATCCTTCAAGTGCAGAACATTTATTTGTCATATATTGATGAGTTGAATAAAATGATGCAGTAAAATAGTAGTACAGAGTGATGGTACATTAAACAGAAGATATTTAGAGGAGTTGGGAGGGGGTTTATTAAAATGTCCTCACTGTAGTGAAGGTACATTGGGTACCGGGATATATGGGTCTGGGCTGTTTCAGTCACTTTTATCCTGAACTTTGTGTATGTTTAGCAGCCACAGTTAGCCTGTCTGTGCACTGCAGCTTTGCTCTGTATTCTGCATCTTGTAGTCCACTTTCAGCTTGCCATTTTGACCTGCTGCTGTCCACTCTATCTTCTTGGATATCCAACGTTGGGTGGACAAGTTCAGGATGGAGTTCATGAGGACCGTAATCTTCAGCAGGGAGCAAGGTGAGTCCATGGTGTCCTTGGACATCAGCAACATGTATTCTTGCATATTCCAATCTTGGAATAAACACCAGTGTCTCACCAGATTCACTGTATGGTTCCACTGTTTTTAGTGTGGACTATGCGTTTCGACTTGTCTTCAGTGCAGAGGTGTTAGGCATTTGTCCTTATTTTTAATTAGGCCTGCAGTACATCTCTACTACCAGAGGTGCTGCTGTTATACCTGGACAGTTTTTCCTTGTCTGCAAGGGGATAAATTCTCATCATCTGATCTAGATCATGATCACCTGTGGCTGGCCTTTTTAAGATTGCATTTTCGCACAGACTGCTGCCACATTGTATGTGTCTGCTGCTGGTCTCTCTGAAACTCCTGATTGGATACTGACTTTTCTCTGGCATTTGACTCCTACATTATTCTTACATTTTGCACCTCCTTTTGTGACTCAGATGCCCGGCTTCGTTTAAGTTGCTACTGCTTACTCCCTGGTATATTGTGGACCCCCTGACTTGACTTACTCTCCTTTTGCCTGATTCTCTGATGGCTCATCCAGTGCCTCGTGCCTTCTGGCTAACCTGGTAATCCAGTCTCCTTGTTCCTGCACTTCATCTGTTATACATGGACACCAGTCTTTCCTGCTCCAGCTTCCCAGCTAACCTAGTTATCCGGACACCTGTATTTGCATCACAACTATTGGCTATCCAGCATCTGCCGTTTTCAAGCTAATTCTGATTTCCTGTTATCTGTGTTATCAATCCTATTGAACTCTGCATTTGCTATCTCTGTTTCTATGGACTTATGCTAGCTGTTTAATTATTGACTGCACCTAGTTATACTTGTGTGATCCATGTTCAGTAATAAAGACATTTTATTTTTTACTACCACAGCTGTAGTATTCATACTGGGAATCCTTAACACAAGGGTGTTACCAGGATGAAGGGAAGAGATGGTTGTCCTTCAGAGATCCAGGGGGTTGTCTGTCATCCTAGAAGATCTGCAGATGAAGGTGCGACATTCACCTACCTTGCAGCAGGATCATGTTCTGGAGACGACCCAGACCTTTGAATCTGAAAACTGTAGAGGGTGTTCTTGACAGGTGAACAAATTCCCTCTCCTTAAAGAAGCTCACGAGGACCCTGTTAGATCACAGTTGGGTGACTGTTTACTTTTTGTTTAAAAGTCCTCTGCACAGATAGTCTCCTTTAAGGCGATGCACTTTGCATGGTTCTACTCAAGGGAGTTTCAGATCGAGCTTATGGAATTAATTTCACCATCATCAGCTGGGCAAGTCATCTGTGCTCTCCTCTGGTGGTTGAACGGTGACTCCCCCGGTGACCTTTTTCCTTGGGATATGGACACTTGTCTACAGATACAAGGCTGGGAGTCTGCCACGCTTCAGTGCAGCTGCAGGGTTTTGAGATTTCAGTGTATTCCGATCAATTTTCAATGCCCTAGTCAGCACGCGCCACTTTGGTGAGGAAGGACTGTTGAAATGCAATCAGATTATGACATTGCAGTGGCATACCTCATTCATGAGGTAGGAATCAAGAGTGTCCTGGTCATGAGGAACCCGCAGCCAGCTTGGCAGTATTCCCTCTAGGGGTGGAATACTGGGATGCATTTTTCTTGGGCATTTTCTGCGTCTAAGACCAGACCTGCTCAGGTGTTTTTCTGGTCCAGAGTGTCTTGGCTGGCTTTCACGGTGCGTCACTTAATGCCATAGTCCTTAAGGCCTATGGCTTCCCTGACAGCGTGGTTCAGATCATGCTTTGGCTAGGAAGCAAATTTTGATCAGGAATTTTCTCATGGTGTGGAAGACGTATACTTCCTGGTGCGAACGGAAGAGGTTTCCTATCTTTTTTATTTTCAGTTTGACCTGTGTACTTCTCTTCTTTCTGTAAGGAGCTTTGAGATTTAGTTCCTTGAACGTCCAGGTGTCTGCCTTATTGGGTTTACTTTGTGAAAACTGGTATTTTTAATGGAATTACAGCCTTTATATGAAGTCTCCATGAATCATCCCAGTCGCGCTTTGGATCTTATCCTGGTGCTGACAGTCCTGCAGCATATTGGATTCTGAGTCCAATAGAGAACACTGGATGACCACACTTTTTATAGTATCTTGATCTCCTTGTTAAGGTTCTTGTTCCAGTTGTTTGTTATTCTCTGCTCTCCCTTTTTGTTCTGTAGTCCTGGTTCTGTTCTCAGAGCTTTGGTAGTAAAAATATGAAATGGCCACTGGGGTATAGAGGAGGAGGAGTGTATGATTTAGCTTCTTAAAAGTACCCAGACACCTGTTACCACACTTTATACCCCAAGCATATCCAGTGTCCCCCATTTAAGGATTAAATGTTAGTACAAACTTAATACTGATCCATATAGTGATATTAGACTAACTTGTCAATTAGACAATTCGACTGCTTCCCTTCAGTGTCAAGAGGCTTGTGAATCCTTAACAATTACTTATTTACCTGTATTAAACTGCTCTATATGACATTCAATCTGCATAGAAAACCTGACCAATTATGAAGAGAATATAAATAAACACATTTGTAATCTACTTACACATCATAATTCATGTAGGTGATAAACCCTGTTCTTATATACAGCAATATTTAGACATCAGAGATTACACATATTTATGCTCCTAATGAGAAATGTTCTGTGAACAATCCCAAACTATGTACACATGAGAAAATCCACAGGTAGAAAATGTGTTTGTTATTATAGATATAGCTGAATGTCAAAGGTTTTCTCTGTTAAAAATTGATACATTGAATAAAACCTTTCATGTAAATTGATTCATCTGCTATTCCTGATCTCATTTACTTGTGATAAAAGCAACTCACAGCATATCATTGTATATGTTATATGCTGTATACGGTTGGTTGTACAAAAGGGGAGCACCGGTCGTCGCTAAAGAGAGAAGAAGAAGAGAAAAAAAAATGTTTCCCTTTTCCTTTCTCTTTTTTAAAAAAATGTTCAGAAGAAAATACTACCCAAATATCCAGGAAGAAGAGACAATCTCAAAAATCAGATCACCTATGAATTGTTCACCATTAAGGACCACAGGAGGTTCACTTAGCAGAAAGGAGATGGGGTAGGAGTAAAGGAATTATAAATAGAGCCAAGGGGACGAAATCTGGTGGAGTTTATCGTCCTTATCATGTAAATGATAAGTAATCTGTTCCATTTGGGCAATAAACCAAATGTAGGAGTGCAAGGCCGCCATAGGGGGCTCAGCTTGCTTCCATGATTTAGCTACTAGACATCGCGCTGCAGCAAGGATATGGGAAGATAATTTCACGGACTGCCTATCATTATCAATCAGAGGATAGCAAAGAAGAAGGGACCATGGGTCTTCCCGGACGGGACATGGAAAGAGGGAGGTAAATCGGTCCCAAAAGGAGGATATTTTAGGACAGGTCCACCAAATATGTAAAAAGGATCCCATCTGGCCACAACCCCGCCAACATAGTGGAGAACTAGAGGGAAACATTTTAGTAATTTTGTCGGGTGTGAGTATTTTATATGCGTTCTCCTTGACCAAGGTGGAAATAGAGCTGGTGGCAGCCTGCTTCCTTATGATCTTCCAATAATCCTCTGGGGGGTGGGGCAGATCCCCTTCCCACTCCCTTTCATGTCTACCACTGGGAGGGAAAAGTACATTGATAATTAAGCTGTAGATATAGGAAATCGTGACTCTACGCAAAGGCAAAGAAAGACATAGGGTTCTCAAATGGGGAAACACGAGTGAGGGAAGGAGCACCCCTGAGGAGAGAGCCCACAAAGTGACGTAAATAAAAATATTCGTAAAATTTAGGATGCAGGTTTGGATACTTAGAACACAGGTCATCCCAAGAGATATAGGTACCTTGGTATAATAGATATCCAACAAACTAAACACCCGCAGTAGACCAGGCACTATGGAAAGCTGAGGAGAGCCCGGGAGGGAAGGCGGGATTACCCCAAAGAGGCAGAACAGGAGGGGAAGAAGACGGGATATTGAGATGGGGTTGGCAGGCCTCCCAGATCGTAGCTGAGAATAACAAGGCGGGGCATTGACAGACAAGGGGCAATCCAGCTTGTTTTGAGAAACCCCATATACATGAAAGAAATGGAAATTTAAGATAGGCGGATTCAATATCAACCCACGACAGTGCCACCCGGGGGGGGGGGGCAAAGGAGGCTACAATCTGACTCAAGTGAGCCGCCCAATAATAAATCTTCAAATTCGGGAAGCCCCTACCACCACACCTGTGGGTCTCTTTAGGAGGGCCAGCTCGACCCTGGGAGACCGGCCGTTCTATACACATCTAGAAAGACATTTTTGGATAGAAGAGAGTTCTGAGAGGGGAACTCTAACAGGAAGTGTCTGAAAATAATAAAGAAGCTTAGGAAGGAGGTTCATCTTGACAGAAATGATCCTGTCCAGCCACAAAATAATGAATGAGTGCCAGGAGAAGAGTTCTGACTTGATTTTAGCAAAAAGGCCTGGATAGTTCTCTCAGTACAGGGAGTCGTAGAAGTTGGTGATAAAAATACCTAGATATGTAATTTTCTTTTTTTGCCACCAAAAGTTAAAGTGGGAGGTGAGTACCAGACCCTCCCGGTTAGAGATATTAAGCAGAAGGGCTTCTTCTGTAGCAATATTAATCTTATAACCAGAAAGGCGCCCATAATAGTGTAAAATGTTGAAGAGACTGGGGAATGACATCATCCGTGAAAAGAGAAAGCTTACTCTCCAGATCGCCCGTCCATACACCTCGTATATCAGGACAAGCTCAAATGGAAGTAGCAAGAGGCTCTATAACGAAGGCAAAGATGAGAGGGGAGAGAGGACAGCCTTGACGAGTACCGTTGGAGATATTAATAAGGTAAGACGGAGAACCATTGATTATGACTCTCGCAGAGGGTCGAGAATACAAGGCTTGAATTCCTGTAAGGAGGCTACCTGAGATTCCAAACGCCGACAAGGCTCCAAACATAAAGCTCCAGGAGATCCTGTCAAAAGCCTCGGCGTCAAGAGAGAATGATGGCCGCGGCCTTCCTGGTATTAATGATATGAATCAAGTCAATGGTTCTTCTGGTGTTATCTCTGGCCTGATGGCCCGGGACAAAACCAACCTGATTGTAATGTACAAGGGAGGGAAGGATGAATTTAATCTATTAGCCAAAATTTTAGCATACAATTTAACATCTGTATTAACCAGGGAGATAGGGCGATAACTAGCGCAGTCTTAAACATCTTTACCTTCTTTATAAATCACAGAGATCCGAGCCTCAAAAGAGTCCCTGGACCAAGGAGCCCCAGCCAGGATTGAGTTGAGGAGAGTGTGCAAACGGGGGACCAGTAGCCCAGCAAACCTTTTATAATTGGCAGCAGTGAAGCCATCCGGCCCCGTTGTCTTACCAGATTTCTGGGACCTTACAACCTGTTCAACCTCGTCCCTAGTAATCTCAACTCTCAGAAGAGCGTTAGCCTGTGGAGAAAGTTTCGGAAGCTTAGCAGAAGAAAGAAAAGAATCAAATGTAAATTCTGATGGGAGAGTAATGGGTCAGAGGGCTGAGGTAGGTTATAAAGTTTAGTATAGTAGGACTGGAAGGCAGCACGTATTCGCTGAGAATCATAATGTAAAACTCCATCGGAGTCCCTGATAGCCCGGAGATTCCGGGCCGCCATCTTGTCTCTAAGTTTAGTGGCCAGCAGTCTATCGGCTTTATCGCCCTTTTCATAGAAGCGCTGATTGAGCCACTTCAGCTTATTAGCAACCTGGTGGGATAACAAAAGGTTTAGTTCACCCCTAACAGAGGCAATTTTCTGGAGAACCAACGGGTCAGGATTCAACTTGTGACGTTGCTCTAAGGCTCTCAATGAGTCCATCAGTTGAATAGTTTTGGCCAGACGAGACCGCTTAGTTCGAGAAGCCAGAGCAATAAGATGACCCCGTATTACAGCCTTATGAGCATCCCAAAGAGTCATAGGAGAAATATCAGGGGTATCGTTCATCACAAAATACTCTGAGAGAAGAGAATAACGGTGAGAAATAGTTTCTTTGTTATGCAGAAGCGATTCGTTAAGCCTCCAGAATGCTTTAGGAGGTTGTTGGGCAAAGGAGGTAAGTTCCGCCGGTACAGGGGCATGGTCCGACCAAGTAATAGGAAAAATTTGAGAAGAGCTAAATCTAAGAGTAAGGTGGTAGCTGAGCAGAATCATATCGGTCCTGGAGTAAGTGTTATGGGGAGAGGAGAAAAAGGTATAGTCCCTGGCCAACGGGTCTAATATTCTCCATGAATCGTATAAATTATGAAGCTTCAGAAAAGCCTGTAAAGCTTCAGTATTGTGGGCATCTCTCCTCAGGGGAGGGGAAGAGGAAGCTGAGGAACAATCTATAGTTGGGGCTAAAATAGCGTTGAAATCGCCAGCAACAATACGTTCACCCTGGCGAACACGGGGTAGCAAAGACCCCACTTTTTTGAAGAACTTATGTTGACCAGTGTTGGGTGCATAATGGTTCACTAGAGTGCAGGGGAGATTATTTAAGGAGCCTATGAGGATCAGGAATCTACCCTTCTTATCCTTATGACAGTTACGAAGATCAAAAATTAGATGGCAAGCAAACAAGATTGCAACACCTCGTTTTTTTTTATCTAAGATCACATGCATGATATGTCAGTGGAAATTTTTTAGAGCGGAGCTCCGGATGGAGTTTATTCACAAAATGTGTTTCTTGCAGGAATATCAGGTCTCCTTTAAGAGACTTGAGAGAGGAATGGAGCTTAGCTTGTTTCTGGGGAGAATTGAGGCCCTTAAAGTTATAGGAAATAAGATTTAGAGTCATTGGCAAGTTAATGTTCGAAAAGCAAGATTACAGAACAGAGAAGAGGTGTCAAGGAAAAAAAGAAAAAAAAGTAGATAGGGTAAGACAGGGTAGGCGACGACCAGTAAGGAGAAGGAGAAAAGGACTAAAGGTTGAGTAGAAAGGGATCTGCATAGTGAACAAAGTCCACCTGTGGAAATTGCTGGTAAGGGACAGGACATGATGAACAAGTCATCAGGGGGCCAGCATAGAGCCCTAGGCTCTAAAGGGGGTGGAAGTCTAGTAATAATCAAAAAACGGAGGGCCGGGGAACTAAATGGGAGATCCGGGATGGCCAATTTAGAGTGCATGACCTATGGAAGAGGAGGGGAGGGGAAAAGGTATGAAGAAATTACTGAACCCTAAGGTAAGGGAGTAAAGGGGAGAGAAAACAAGGGATGAAATAACCAGCATTTAACAAATTGAATGCAGCATAACATAACTCCATATCAGACGCATATCTTGATGTCCGCATGAGAAGCATCCGGACGTGGTCAGATGTAAGAGCTATAAAAGAACAAAGAAAGACACAAAGAAACAAAACAAACAACAAAACAACAGCAAATATAAGCTAGAAAATAAATAAAACAGAGTATCAGTGACAATAACAGGAGCTGGAGTCTGTATAACGCCAGTGTCTCATCAAGGCCACCTTGTGGATCCATAAGAAGAGAATGAGGTAGAAATCTCAGGGTGCTTGCTGGACAGCGCTTGCCTCTGGCCGTGCGCTGTCTGGCCAGAGGCAAAATCGAGGCCCAGGATCGGGCACGCGGACTAGGCCTCAGGAGCGCCAGGCAGATGTGATAGACCCAGGGCACATCCAAATGGGGCCGGGGCACAGCGGAGAGTGCTAGGAGAGCCAGGCGATGTTTTGCAGGTGGGCCAGGCCGAATTACAGTAGCGGGGAGCCGCAGGTATAATGGCTCCACGGATCTCCCTTTGCATGCCTTTATTCTGTATTTTAAGTTGCTCGTATCTTACATTTACGGTTCCTAGCACTTGAAGAGGCAGTTTAGGTGTATCTGATATGCCATCTGACTCCTGCCTTTCTGACTACTCTCTTGGTTTAACCCTTGGAACCTCGCATTTCGCACGGCTGACTTCGGACTGTACTCCTACGCTTACTCACCCGCTATTTTGTTGGTAGCTGGCTTAGAGAACTGCAACCTGCGCGTCCCTTGCAGCAAAGCCCATACCTCCTTATGGGGGTCCCTGGCAAAGACCAGAGGTGCGTTAGTCTGCACCTGCTCGCTATCAAGTCCACCTTAGCAGAGTGGCATCATCTTCCCGAGGGAGCTCACTATCCTGCCTATGTGTTTACTGACCACAAAAACCTATTTTTTCTTCGAGATGCCCGCTGTCTAAATACACCAGGCTCAGTGGTCTTCCTTCTTTTTCCATTTCAACCTAAGACTTGCCTTCCATCCTGGTACCAAGAACACCCTGGCAGATGCCCTATCTTGATCTTTCGATGATTCAGACCTGCTTCCCAACCCTGAGCCTTGACCCATCTTAGATCCTACCAGCATTTTAGCTCTGACCAAGACTTCTGTCAAGACTACTCCGGTTGGGTGTTCGTATTTGGATGCTCACATTCATCTCAAGGCTCTACGCTGGGCTTACTCTACGAAGTTCACAGGCCACACTGGATTTACGTAAACCTATGTGTAACTCCCGGCGCTATTGGTGGACCACTCTCCGCCTGGATGTTAGAGAGTTTGTCTCGTCATGCGTGGTCTATGCTCAGCAGCAGACTCCCTGATGCCTTCCTTTAAGTATGCTTCATCCACTTCTTATTCCGGAGGATCCCTGCTCCAGTATCTCAATGGACTTTATTACTGACTTGCCTCCTGGTAATGGGTTCAACACCATATGGATAGTGGTGGACAGATTTTTGAATATGGTTCACTTTGTTCTCTTGGAGGGACCACCCTCAGCTTTAGCCCACATCTTTATCAAGGAGATCTTTTGCCTCCATGTCTGCCTGCGGGAGATCATTTCTGATTGGGGAGTTCAATATGTGCCCTGTTTCTGGAAAGCCTTTTGCAAGAATTGGGGTTAATCTGAAGTTTTTCGCCGGATACCACCCTCAAACCAACGGTCAAACGGAACGAGTAAAGCAAGAGCTTGAGTTGTTTCTCCGCTGTTTTTCCTCGGAAAATGAGTCTGATTGGTCAAATATACTCTCCTGGGCTGAATTCGCCCATAATAACCATGTCCATTACTCCTCTAGGACTTCCCCTTTCTTTACTGTTTTCGGCAGCCATGCCATCTTGCCTGACTTTTCTCTCACTTTTATGCTTCTATAGTTCCTGCTGCTGATGTTTTGGTACAGGTCTTTTCTTGCACCTGGACCCAGACCAAGGAGAGCTTAGTCAAGTTCCCCCAACGCTACAAACGTTCTGCAGATCGTCATCGAAAGGCTTTCCCTATTCTTCATATCGGGGACAAGGCTTTCCACCCAAAATCTAAGGTTCCGAGTTTCTTTAATGAATTTGACTCAACGTTTTATCGGACCTTTTTTAGATCATTCAAGTCATCAATCCCGTCTAAAAGCTACGCCTTCCTTCCGCCACAATGTCACAATACCTTTCACATATTTTTTCTCAAGCCCTGGGTGCTCAATAAATTCTCTCATGGACCTTCTCGTCCCTCTCCTATTCTGACCGCATCTGGCGAAGAATATGAGATTAGCCATATCTTGAATTTTCATCACCTTCATGGCCGCCCTCAGTATCTGGTCCATTGAAAGAGTTTTGGCCCTGAGGAGAGGTCTTTGGTAGAAAAAAAGATCTCCATGCTCCCTGTCTTCTGGCTGAATTCTTGAAGAGACGAGCTTCTAATTGCCCTCCACTTGGGAGAAAGGGGGCGGTACTGTCAGGCGCCGTCCCCGCAGTTCAGCTAGGTGCTAGGGACGGCCGTCCGCCCTCTCTGTCCATGTTCAGTTGCCTAGCAATGGGACGTTTACTCTATTTCCTGCCCGACGGCTGATGGGTGCGTGCGCAGTAGCTTCCACATCCTGTTGCTAGGCAACGGGACACTATTAGACTCGGTCACCATTTGCGAATCAGGCCTCAGCTTACCCTACTTATAGGAAGATCTGGCATCACTAGGGTGCCAGAGATTCTGGTTTCCTCATGCTCCAGCACTCCAGGTTCTGCTCCTATTTACTGACTGACCTCCCGGCTTCTGACTCGGCTACTCCTGACCTGGATCTTGTATATTCCATTGGGCTCCATTTGTCTCTCCTGACATCTGACTCCCTGGCTTCCTGACTATTCTCTTGTAGGGAGTGAATAAGCGACTGGGTGCAATGGGAGAGAAGAATACCACACGAGGATAAAAAATGTTTGGTTGAACCCTTGGTACCTCACATTCCGCAAGGCTTTACTTTCAACTGTACGACTATAACTACTCACCCACTAATTCGTTGGTAGCTGACTTGAAGACCCGCAACCTGCGTGTCTCTTACAGCAAAACCAACACTTCCTTGTGGTGGTCCCTGGCGAAGTTCAGCTGTGACAATATCAGCAAGTAGCCATCAGTCAAATCCAGTCCGTGACATCCTCACGCCTCCTAAGTCCCATTCTCAAGGATCCCTGGACCTTTCTCCTCGACTTCCCACTCCCAGATGATTAGTACTCTACAAAATTAGCATCCCTTACCCTTGCTGCAGCTCGGTGCCTCATTGCCAAGCCATGAAAACAAGACAACCTGCCCCACCTTTCTGCTTTGAAGTCCTATATTTGTTTCATCACTCACATGGAAAAGATCACCCATCACTTACATGACAAAGGCGACAAATTCTACCATATTTGGGCATCCTGGATTTTCCTTTAGCACTTCTCTCCCCTGGTATCTCTTTCATATTGCCTCTGACCCCTGCCCTATGTCCAAACTTCCCCTACCCCATCCCACCGATTGATCCCTTCACCTAACATACCTCTCTTTTTTTTCCTTTTTTGAGGTTACGTTCTCTACCATGAAGACTTCTAATTCTAGCCTCATGGTCTCATATTAAAGCTTATTTCACCAGCATTAACCCGGTTTGGACAGAGTAGCGATCGCATCTAGCAGTTGCAAGATATACGCAATATGAGATTAATACTCAAAAGTACTTTGTGTGTGGGTCAGTTTGAACTGGTTGTTCAGAGGGAAGACACTAGACAACAGTTGGGGGAACTTGCCCCTCACCCTTTTAAAGGATCAAATGAACTGACCTATGACCAGCAGGCAACTGGAATATCATTAACCCTGGACCAATGAAGACATCACTAAGTGTTATCTGTATACATAGTGACATCATCTGTGGGTTTTTTTTTTATACTGAAGCTACATATAAGCATGCTGGCCCATTGTTCTGTCTCTCTGATCCTGACTACATATGACCATGTCTGTATCCCCTGGGCCTGGGTGAAGCACTATAAGGAAAATGTAATGTATTCAGTGTTTTTATACTTTCCTGCTTTATTGTAACATCTTTAATGCGTAATAATGGCTTGCTGTAAATCCTGCTATATTTTGCAATTAAATATCTTTGTGCTTTGGAACCACAACAATCGCATTGGACAATGTTTTATTGGTAAGCGATAAAATGACTTTAATAACATTTTGCAACTTTTTTTTATTCATGCTAAATTTTCATTATGTCTATTGTGTTCCTAAGTTAGGCTGAGCAAGACTATGTGACCACATATGCCAGCTGATAAGCAGAAGTACCATGATGCAGAGTCTGGAAATGTCTCAACTTCTGGATGGATTGATTGTGACACTGCTGAAAATGGACTTGGCCACCAGTGCCTAGACACACATGATATGTACCTGGTTCAAAAAAAGGATTAATAGATTGATTGAAACTGATTACCTCCGCCTAATGCTGAACTTTGAGGGTCACACAGGAATCTTGCACTGAAAAATCAAAGAAGGCTCACTTCTAACACAAGAAAAGCCTGAATTTGTTGCAGAACCATTGTAAACATTGCTACTCTTAAAAAAATACAGAGGGAACAAAATAGTAGGGGGATCTATGCTGGATAACGTCCTCAATACAAAAGGACAGGATAAAGCGTCATGCCAAGAAATCCAACAGGACTGAGGTTCTGAAGAAGTCAGCAAGGTAGGAAACTAAGCCCACTTCACAGGGAAGAAAATCTGATCTCTAAAAACAAGAGCCAAGAGAAGGTCAAGTTAGAAGCTGTCTCTTCTGGGGCAATAAATTGAGGGAGAGACTGCATTCACTGTAAAGGAAACAGATTTTTCCTAGAAAAGGTGTTTACATCCAACATCTCCAAAGAGAATCCCCATCAGAATAGACCTGTAAACAAGTGAAACCAGCTTTATTGGTGATCCTATGCCCAGACCCAGATAGTTTAGGAAGATACAGCAGAAAAAGACTCCAACCCAGAAAGTCCACAGGTATTGTTGTAAAATAATTCTCAATCTCGTGTACGAAGAGGGAAAGGAAGGTGCCTACATGTACAATAAAGACATCTAAACTACAGTATTCCATGAACATAATAGACCAAAAAGAGCATGAATGTCCCAATGGCAAATGGAACAAACCAAGAATGACTTTATTCATACTAAAATATAGAAACAAACTATCGCAATGAAGTTAGTTAGAATCATACAAGTGAGTGAATGAATGTAGACGTATGAGTAATATACACTACATGTTTTGAGGACACAATTAGTATAAATACCACCAGGGTCATAATGAATGTCATGGAAGGAAAAATTTGTGAGGATAATCTGTACCAGGTGGGATAGTGGGTGAGGAAGAAAAAACAACCATCATGACCACCCTTACCACATAACAATGGGGTCAGACATTACAGTGTTTACAACAGAGGTTAGGAGATTCCCCCAGAGTGTCACTGAAACTCATTCCAACATTTACCCTACAGAATCTGATCTGGAAGAAGATAAAGTGGGATAAAACTATAAACCATAAAGTTAGAGGTCTATCATCTCAGAATGGACATACCCCTATATCACAATATGAGAGAATACTATGTAGCACCCACCTCACACATGGTCCTCAGGGGTGAGAGAAGCTTATAACATATATGAATCCTAATGAATAAACAGCAATCTGTGATAAGAGAAATATACCCCTGATAAACATACATGGAAGATATATTAAAATGCTTAGATAAAGAAAACATGGAAGTCTGAGCTGGACATTTGGGCTGTAGAAATATGCTGGTAATGTCAGTATAAAGCTGTGCAGTATAATATGATGTCAGTACTCCCTGCACCACATCTGTGAGGCTATATATTATATTATATATTATATTATATATTATAAAACATATTTTAAGAATAAAACACCCAACTCCGTGAAACCACGCCCACTGGTTAGCATAGACACGTCCCTTATGAACAGCTGACTTCCTCAGACGATGAGGCCTCTCTGTCTCCGGTTACACACAGCGGCGGCCATTTTGTCGAAGCCTTTGGAGCTCATAACACGACAGGGACAAGGCACAGACCGCAAGTACTTCCGGGTGAGAAGTGACTGAGATAAAGCGGAGACCTCGCGTTTATGTGTCTGGCAGCAGGTAATGATATTTATTATTACAGTACAGGTGGAGCAGACTCTGGTGCCGTGTTATTATTATACAGGCGGAGCAGACTCTGGTGCCGTGTTATTATTATACAGGTGGAGCAGACTCTGGTGCAGTGTTATTATTATACAGGGGGAGCAGACTCTGGTGCCGTGTTATTATTATTATACAGGTGGAGCAGACTCTGGTGCTGTGTTATTATTATTATACAGGTGGAGCAGACTCTGGTGCCGTGTTATTATTATACAGGTGGAGCAGACTCTGCTGCCGTGTTATTATTATACAGGTGGAGCAGACTCTGGTGCAGTGTTATTATTATACAGGGGGAGCAGACTCTGGTGCCGTGTTATTATTATACAGGTGGAGCAGACTCTGGTGCCGTGTTATTATTACAGTACATGTGGAGCAGACTCTATTGCCGTGTTATTATTATACAGGTGGAGCAGACTCTGGTGCCGTGTTATTATTATACAGGTGGAGCAGACTCTGGTGCCGTGTTATTATTATACAGGTGGAGCAGACTCTGGTGCCGTGCTATTATTATACAGGTGGAGCAGACTCTGGTGCCGTGTTATTATTATAAAGGTGGAGCAGACTCTGGTGCCGTGCTATTATTATACAGGTGGAGCAGACTCTGGTGCCGTGTTATTATTAGACAGGTGGAGCAGACTCTGGTGCTGTGTTGTTATTATTATACAGGTGGAGCAGACTCTGGTGACGTGTTATTATTATACAGGTGGAGCAGACTCTGGTGCCGTGTTGTTATTATTATACAGGTGGAGCAGACTCTGGTGCCGTGCTATTATTATACAGGTGGAGCAGACTCTGGTGCCGTGTTATTATTATACAGGGGGGACAGACTCTGGTGCCGTGTTATTATTATACAGGTGGAGCAGACTCTGGTGTTGTGTTATTGTTTTACAGGTGGAGCAGACTCTGGTGTTGTGTTATTGTTATACAGGTGGAGCCGACTGGTGCCGTGTTATTATACAGGTGGAGCAGACTCTGGTGCCATGCTATTATTATACAGGTGGAGCAGACTCTGGTGCCGTGTTATTATTATACAGGTGGAGCAGACTCTGGTGCCGTGTTATTATTATACAGGTGGAGCAGACTCTGGTGCCGTGTTATTATTATACAGGGGAGCAGACTCTGGCGCAGTGTTATTATTATACAGGTGGAGCAGACTCTGGTGCCGTGTTTTTATTATACAGGTGGAGCAGACTGGTGCCGTGTTATTATACAGGTGGAGCAGACTCTGGTTCCGTGTTATTATTATACAGGTGGAGCAGACTCTGGTGCCGTGTTATTATAATACAGATGGAGCAGACTCTGGTGCCATGTTATTATTATACAGGTGGAGCAGACTCTGGTGCCGTGTTATTATTATACAGATGGCGCAGACTCTGGTGCCGTGTTATTATTATACAGGTGGAGCAGACTCTGGTGCCGTGTTATTATTATACAGGTGGAGCAGACTCTTGTGCCGTGTTATTATTATACAGGTGGAGCAGACTCTGGTGCCGTGTTATTATTATACAGGTGGAGCAGACTCTGGTGCCGTGTTATTATACAGGTGGAGCAGACTCTGGTGCAGTGTTATTATACAGGTGGAGCAGACTCTGGTGCCGTGTTATTATTATACAGGTGGAGCAGACTCTGGTTCCGTGTTATTATTATACAGGTGGAGCAGACTCTGGTGCCGTGTTATTATAATACAGATGGAGCAGACTCTGGTGCCATGTTATTATTATACAGGTGGAGCAGACTCTGGTGCCGTGTTATTATTATACAGGTGGAGCAGACTCTGGTTCCGTGTTATTATTATACAGGTGGAGCAGACTCTGGTGCCGTGTTATTATAATACAGATGGAGCAGACTCTGGTGCCATGTTATTATTATACAGGTGGAGCAGACTCTGGTGCCGTGTTATTATTATACAGATGGCGCAGACTCTGGTGCCGTGTTATTATTATACAGGTGGAGCAGACTCTGGTGCCGTGTTATTATTATACAGGTGGAGCAGACTCTTGTGCCGTGTTATTATTATACAGGTGGAGCAGACTCTGGTGCCGTGTTATTATTATACAGGTGGAGCAGACTCTGGTGCCGTGTTATTATACAGGTGGAGCAGACTCTGGTGCAGTGTTATTATACAGGTGGAGCAGACTCTGGTGCAGTGTTATTATTATACAGGTGGAGCAGACTCTGGTGCCGTGTTATTATTATACAGGTGGAGCAGACTCTGGTGCCGTGTTATTATTATACAGGTGGAGCAGACTCTGGTGCCGTGTTATTATTATACAGGTGGAGCAGACTCTGGTGCCATGTTATTATTATACAGGTGGAGCAGACTGTGGTGCTGTGTTGTTATTATACAGGTGGAGCAGACTGTGGTGCTGTGTTGTTATTATACAGGTGGAGCAGACTCTGGTGCCGTGTTATTATTATACAGGTGGAGCAGACTCTGGTGCCGTGTTATTATTATACAGGTGGAGCAGACTCTGGTGCCGTGTTATTATTATACATGTGGAGCAGACTCTGGTGCAGTGTTATTATACAGGTGGAGCAGACTCTGGTGCCGTGCTATTATTATACAGGTGGAGCAGACTCTGGTGCCGTGTTATTATTATAAAGGTGGAGCAGACTCTGGTGCCGTGCTATTATTATACAGGTGGAGCAGACTCTGGTGCCGTGTTATTATTAGACAGGTGGAGCAGACTCTGGTGCTGTGTTGTTATTATTATACAGGTGGAGCAGACTCTGGTGACGTGTTATTATTATACAGGTGGAGCAGACTCTGGTGCCGTGTTGTTATTATTATACAGGTGGAGCAGACTCTGGTGCCGTGCTATTATTATACAGGTGGAGCAGACTCTGGTGCCGTGCTATTATTATACAGGTGGAGCAGACTCTGGTGCCGTGTTATTATTATACAGGGGGGACAGACTCTGGTGCCGTGTTATTGTTTTACAGGTGGAGCAGACTCTGGTGTTGTGTTATTGTTATACAGGTGGAGCCGACTGGTGCCGTGTTATTATACAGGTGGAGCAGACTCTGGTGCCATGCTATTATTATACAGGTGGAGCAGACTCTGGTGCCGTGTTATTATTATACAGGTGGAGCAGACTCTGGTGCCGTGTTATTATTATACAGGTGGAGCAGACTCTGGTGCCGTGTTATTATTATACAGGGGAGCAGACTCTGGCGCAGTGTTATTATTATACAGGTGGAGCAGACTCTGGTGCCGTGTTTTTATTATACAGGTGGAGCAGACTGGTGCCGTGTTATTATACAGGTGGAGCAGACTCTGGTTCCGTGTTATTATTATACAGGTGGAGCAGACTCTGGTGCCGTGTTATTATAATACAGATGGAGCAGACTCTGGTGCCATGTTATTATTATACAGGTGGAGCAGACTCTGGTGCCGTGTTATTATTATACAGATGGCGCAGACTCTGGTGCCGTGTTATTATTATACAGGTGGAGCAGACTCTGGTGCCGTGTTATTATTATACAGGTGGAGCAGACTCTTGTGCCGTGTTATTATTATACAGGTGGAGCAGACTCTGGTGCCGTGTTATTATTATACAGGTGGAGCAGACTATGGTGCCGTGTTATTATACAGGTGGAGCAGACTCTGGTGCAGTGTTATTATACAGGTGGAGCAGACTCTGGTGCAGTGTTATTATTATACAGGTGGAGCAGACTCTGGTGCCGTGTTATTATTATACAGGTGGAGCAGACTCTGGTGCCGTGTTATTATTATACAGGTGGAGCAGACTCTGGTGCCGTGTTATTATTATACAGGTGGAGCAGACTCTGGTGCCATGTTATTATTATACAGGTGGAGCAGACTGTGGTGCTGTGTTGTTATTATACAGGTGGAGCAGACTGTGGTGCTGTGTTGTTATTATACAGGTGGAGCAGACTCTGGTGCCGTGTTATTATTATACAGGTGGAGCAGACTCTGGTGCCGTGTTATTATTATACAGGTGGAGCAGACTCTGGTGCAGTGTTATTATACAGGTGGAGCAGACTCTGGTGCAGTGTTGTTATTATACAGGTGGAGCAGACTCTGGTGCCGTGTTATTATTATACAGGTGGAGCAGACTCTGGTGCCGTGTTATTATTATACAGGTGGAGCAGACTCTGGTGCCGTGTTATTATTATACAGGTGGAGCAGACTCTGGTGCCGTGTTATTATTATACAGGTGGAGCAGACTCGGGTGCCATGTTATTATTATACAGGTGAAGCAGACTGTGGTGCTGTGTTGTTATTATACAGGTGGAGCAGACTGTGGTGCTGTGTTGTTATTATTATACAGGTGGAGCAGACTCTGGTGCCGTGTTATTATTATACAGGTGGAGCAGACTCTGGTGCCATGTTATTATTATACAGGTGGAGCAGACTCTGGTGTTGTGTTATTGTTTTACAGGTGGAGCAGACTCTGGTGTTGTGTTATTGTTATACAGGTGGAGCAGACTCTGGCGCCATGGTATTATTATACAGATGGAGCCGACTCTGGTGCCGTGTTATTAATTTACATGTGGAGCAGACTTTGGTGACCTGTGGAAGGATCACTGTGATATATCCTCTGTGTAAGCTCTGTAGGGATATTAGTGATGAATTCTCTCTATTATATTCCTTTCTTGTCACTGTCCTTTTCCTCCATGTATACAGTCACATTTATATCATTTCCAGGAGGACTGTTCTGCTGCCTGGCAGGTCACATTATATAATAATATTATATATTTTCCCTCTTACTTTCTTGGTTTTAATATGCACACTGTGGCATAAATTATATACTTTATGTCTTAAATGTAATGCTGTAGTATTTGTTGTATGACAAGATAGTAAATCCTGTTCATATCAGTCCATTATATAGATTATACAGAACATTCAGCACATACACATGCCTAATAATAAGACCACATAATGCGTCCGTATAATGACTAGTATAACTGCATATAGCTTCATATAAGTGAGCCTCTTACTTATATTTCTGTAACAATGTCCTTACCTACTTTTTTCTTTATTTCTAATCCATCTACAAGGCAGAGTCTATATCATCTGACTGTCACAAGGAGGATGGACATGGACAGGAGTCACATGACTGAGAGTATTTTAAACATCACCCTGGAAATCATCTACCTGCTGACTGGAGAGGTGAGGGATTGTGGGAATGTCACAATTATATCACTATTATCTCTATTGATAAAACATGACCCTGACTGGAGAAGTGAGGGATTCTGGGAATGTCACGGTGACATCACTACATCTGTGAGCAGCAGAGGAAGTAACTAGACCAGGGCCCAGTAACAGTGGAATACAGTGAGGGCTTGTGATGATTAGTGGTGAGAGGAGAACTGGGGGGACTTGGAAGGTAAAATGAAATAGGAAGTTTTTGTGATGAGAAGAGACTAGTAATGTATCTTTGTATGTGTGAGATTGTACAGAATGATAAAGGACCTCATTATGTGCAGTTTAATATAATAACAGAGATTGTGATGGATTCCAAAGCTACAGAAGGACAAGAACTCCCATAGTCTCTGCTGTGGAGATTGTCTCACAGGATATTGATGCTAAATTCCAACATATTGCTGTTAGTCTGCAACATCAGATGGATCCTGAAAAGGAAACTATTCTGTATTACTCCCATTACCATTCTCACGAAGAACGGAGCTAACTCCAACCAGTGACCATCAGAGGCCACCTCTGCTTTCTTCATCTTAAAAAGGACTTTTTTTTTACAGCACTTGTGCTACAGCACCCGGATCTTTCTTAACCCTTTTTAGAGGTGGAGTCTTTCTTCGCTGTCTGTAGGAGTGATATTAGCTGGGTTGTGTCATCAGTTTTACTTTTCCCCAACAAATCTCCCAAAGCCTTACCTGTGTATAATCCACAAGCAAAATCTCCCAGGGTGACTTATATAGTAGATTGGAAGTGCTATGTTCCAAAGAACACTTTGTGGTCAAAGCATTCAATGTTCATGCTCTTCTTCTGGTCATAATATGTGGTGTAAAACACCCTCTCAAACCAAACAGAGAGCGCACAGTGGCCACCCATAAGATGTAGGTATTATAATGAACCTATCTCTGTGTTTCTGACAACTGTCTTCTTTCACGAGTGCACCCACTGATAGCCCCTTTCCTTTAGTCACTTCTTGTATTGAAGATCCTACTTAGATGCTCTGTGGTATTTGAGAATGAGTTCAGGCACTTGGTGATGATGCCAGGTGCTTCTCTATTTAAACCCACTCAGTCTTTTCTTTGGTACTGGAACAAAAGGTTGTGTCACAATGCAGTCATGTTGGGGAATATTGTGGAATGGACAATTTCAGCAGGTGAGAAGCAGTGGATTGACATCATGGGTGCATACCTGCCCTCTCTTCCCCGGTATAGCAAATGACCTGCTATTAAATATCCCACCATTGGCCCTACAATTTCAAAGTGGTCCAGACACTGACTACTTACTCATATATCCTCACCGATATCCCCTTTGTCCCCAATCTTTGCAATCCACTGTTCCCGCCGGGCCTACGAGTCTGTCCATTCAATAACTGGGCACAGGTTGGAATCGCACGTGTCTGCCAGCTGATTAGCCCCTCGGGTGTGTCTTCCTTTGAAGTTTGTCCAAGCTAAATAGGAACTACTGAACTGGATAATCTGGAGATTTCTCCAAATTAAACCTTTCCTGACTTCGGGACTCCCTCGCAACGACACAGGAAGGGATCTCATGACATTTGAATCAACCGGTCAAACCTCCAGCTGCCCTCCCCATCTCCTCTCCACAATCTATAAACTCCTCATCAAAACTCTATATAACTCCTTACCCAGATAAACCAGAGCCTGGGAACAAGATCTAGGTGACCAGGCCCAGGAAGAAGACTGCCCAAATATCTTTGAAACTGCACATGCAGGCTCCACTAGTGTAGCAGTCTTGGAAACACACTACAAGGTCCTTTCCCGCTGTTACTGATGCCCAGCACAATTAGCAAGAATATATCCGGGGTCCCGGACGTTTGTTGGAGATGCCACGATGCTCCAGGTACTCCCCTTCATATTTGGTGGGACTGTATAATGCTCCTACCCTTCTGGACCCAGGTTATAGCAGTTTCTACTGATATCTTGAAAGATGAGGTCCCTGACAATGCTGCTTTTTGACCACTAAATAAGATCTCCGGTGTCAGGTTTGTACACGAAGAATGAGTGAGATCCTGCTATCTCAAATGCTATTGGCTTCCCTAGAGGTGCGGAGTCTAACAGAATGGAAGGTATTCACCAGGGATTCCCGCAAGGGAATTTGGGCTTCAGCGGCTTCCACCCTGCAGGTCGCAGCCCTCCAGGGAAGTTCCCAGTGAGAGAGATAAGAGAATTAGTTTAAGCAGCATTCAGAGATATACAGTCTAATAGCAGATGATGAGCAATTACCACTAAAAAGTGGAACATAAATGCAAAGTTCAATAGAGTACAGAGTATACTGCAGATGATGGACCACGGCTGTTAAACTGTAGAGTAGAAACAGTCAGCAGAGTTTAGCTGTGCATTCAGAATACATAGTGAGCGATGATCACAGCAAATACCACTAAAGAGTGGAGCATCTTATGCAGCGTTCAATGAAGCATACAGCAGACGATGAGTCACAACTATCACCACATGGCTGTGGAAGGAATTAGCGGAGGTCAGCGGTGCAGGCAGAGTAGATAGTGAGAGATGATCACAGCAGTTACCAGTAACGATTGGACCAGATGAGCAGAGATCAGTGGTATCCATGTATGCAGCAGATGATGAGCCACAGCTTACCACAGGGATGTGGGACAGATCAGCAGTAGTCAGCGGTGCGTGCAGAGTAGGTAGTGGGCGTTGATCACAGTGATTACCACGAAGGAGTGGACCAGATGAGCAGAGATCAGTGGTATCCAGGTATGCAGCAGATGATGAGCCACAGCTTACCACAGGGATGTGGGACAGATCAGCAGTAGTCAGCGGTGCGTGCAGAGTAGGTAGTGGGCGTTGATCACAGTGATTACCACGAATGAGTGGACCAGATGAGCAGAGATCAGCGGTATCCAGGTATGCAGCAGATGATGAGCCACAGCTTACCACAGGGATGTGGGACAGATCAGCAGTAGTCAGCGGTGCGTGCAGAGTAGGTAGTGGGCGTTGAGCACAGTGATTACCACGAATGAGTGGACCAGATGAGCAGAGATCAGCGGTATCCAGGTATGCAGCAGATGATGAGCCACAGCTTACCACAGGGATGTGGGACAGATCAGCAGTAGTCAGCGGTGCGTGCAGAGTAGGTAGCGGCATAGACTATAACGGAGAGAGGAGGCTGAAACAGGCCAGGTGGAGACTTGAAGAACCAACAATGAAAAGGTGAAAGGAGGAGCCTTATAAAGGAGGACTGACCAATGGCTGCACAGGCCAAACACAGGTGAAGTAAGCACAGGTGCAAACCGTAGCTGACAGCCTACACCATGAAGGGAATTAAAGTGAGAGTCAGTGTTTTGAGGCTCGGGCGGAGATACCCGGAGAGCGGTGTGAGATCTCCGACTTAAAAATTGAATTTGAAATACCCTAGAGATCCACTAACACCGTCCATCAGGGAATGGCTCGAGAGAATGGAATTTTATAGATCAGTGGATGAGCTGATATTCTCCTCAGCCAATAGGTTTGCAGACTACTGTGCCACATGGTGTCTCTGGTTCGCATTTCAGGACGCAGGAAAACTGATACCGCTGATAAGCTCAACCCCCACCTACCAGCAGGTAGTGCTCCTTCCTAATTACATCCTTAATCAGGTAACTCCAACACCCCCTCCTTCTGACCCCACCTACCCCCCTCCCTTTTTCTCTTTTACCCCTTCTCACCCCTGGCCGCTCTCCTCACTCTGTTTCTTTTCTTTATCCTTTCTCTCTACTTCTCTTAATAATTATTTCCGAATTACATTGTAATAATCTGTATTCATTTTAGTTGTTTTACTTAGAAATGCTTATGTAACCCACTGTTAATTCTGCTGCAGAATTTAGTAAAGAAAAATTGCACACAAAATAAAAAGGGTCTGTGAACCAATAAAGGGTGTCTACTCTTTTTGATGAGGTTTTTGTCTCTTTAATACACAGGATTACATAGTGGTGAAGAAGAAATCTGGCGAGTGTGTGACACCCAGCAGCCATCCCTGTGTGTCAGGAGGATTGAGCAGGACCCAGAGCCCCATCACGGAGCCTCCACCTCACTCACTGATACATGAGAGAAACAATGACCAGAAGATTCTAGAACTCACCAACAAGATCATTCAGCTGCTGACTGGAGAGGTGACTGCTGGGAATGGGACATTATACAGTAACACCATGGGATGTGTCTGGGTGATGACTGTATCATTGTGTGTGTCAGGTTCCTATAAGGTGTCAGGATGTCACTGAAGGACAGAATGGTTTGTACATGGATGTGATGATGGAGAATCACCAGCCCCTCACATCACTGAGTAAGAGGAGATTTGTTAATTCCTTGTAAAGGAGAGAGCAGTTGTGATGGTCACCTATATACACATCATCTGATAATCACATATAAACAATGTATTCAGTCACTGTGTGTTTCCTACAGATGGATCCAGTAACAGAGATACCCCAGAGAGATGTCCGCATCCTCTATATTCACAGGATCACACAGCGGAAACTCACAATATCCTACAGGACTGTCAGGTAGATGGAATTGAGGGTCTCACCAAATACTAAAACATCAAAGTGACTTTTCCTTATCTGATTTGTAGAATAGATGTGTGGATCTTATAAACTAATAATCTTCTGCTTACTCTAAATTCATTAAATCAGACATTATTAGCGCCCCTTACTGTGGAATAAATTGATCTGGCCATATCCACACTCCCAAACCACAAGGCGCAGGTAGTGGAGGCATCTCTATAGACCTATGCAAGAAATTCCATTCACCTTTTGTCCCTTAGTTATTGGACACTTTCCAGCACCTGAGGTGAGTAGTTTATCGCCATATATGTCTGAGCTGCTGATTGTCATGTTTTGGATGAATGGTCACACCACCTTGCCGTTTTGCTTGGGGCGGGGCGCCCGTTAGGGGTGTCCCCTGTCTCCTGCACTGTTTGCTCTAACCATAGAGCCTCTGGCATGTTTAATCCGGGCACATCCAAAGATTGTTGGTCTTCCTGTAGGGGTATTACGAGATACTATAGTCCTCTACGCGGACGACATGCTTCTCGTGTTACCTGATCCGGATGCCCCTCTGAACCACCTCCTCTATATGGTTGACTGCTTTGGCCATTTCTCTGGACTATTGATTAACTGGGGCAAGTCCTATGTCTTTCCGCTACAAAGTTTCATATCCCTAGCCACTCCTGCACGCCACTCCCTGCGGAGGACCCTCCGTTTCAAGTATCATGGAGTATGGGTCTCCCGCTCTAGCTCGGACTTGAATCCCTAAATCTTGACCCCATTGTTGAATACTTTAAACAGAAATCTCAGACAGGAAAATACTCCCACTCACAGTGACAGACAGGATCAATCTGTTCTAGATGATTGTTCAACCTAAATTTCTCTATATTCTTCAGCATTCACCCATTTATCTCCCGAAATCTGTGTTCCGGAGTATAGACACGCTCATTTCCTTTGCTGTGTAGGGCTAGACTATGTCTGTTCATGTTTTGTAGATCAAAGAGTAATGAGGGATTTGCCTTGCCGAATCTTCGGCTATATTACTATGCAGCTTAGCTCATGCATCTGATTAGCTAACTGGCAAGTCCACCTCCGGAGGCTCTGGTTGGTTTTCACTCTGGGCTATCAGGGCCCTCTCTGCATGAGTCCCTATCCCCCCTGAAGGTTCTGTTGATGGGTGGGTGCCCCAGACAGGCTTCCCTGATAGTTAGATATTGAGATCTGGATAGAGAAGTTTCTAAGCAGGTCTTTGAAGTTAGTGATGTTTATTTGCTCACACTGTTTGAAGGTACAAGTGAGCAGGTCAGATGAAATACATGTAGAAGTGCAAACAACAAACGCCGTAAGATTTGGCCCATATGGTATTAAGCACCATTGGGCAGAGTATTGGTGGCATATATGAATCCTTATGCTTTTGTATTATTTGTGTGTTGTTTTGGTTTTGTATATTCTTGGGGGGGTTTGGGGGGAGGGGGGGGCAATAAAAAGTTACATGACTTAAAACAAAAAATCTGACATTATTGAGTTTTGTTATTTTTATTGTTTTGTGTCCAATTTAGAGTTGTGACCTGATGGATATGAAAGTAGAAGATACAATTAGAGAAGGAGAAACGTATGTGAGGGGTGATCAGCAGTGTAAGGGGGAGGAAACCCCTACAGATATCAGCACAGGTGAGTAATAAACAATACAGACAGAAAAAAGTTACATTCTCCTTTGTAAGACCCGTCGGAATAATCATATACACACAGGGCCTGATTCAGAGTTAGACGAACGCCCGTTTGTGTAATGTATCATTGTGACTTTCATTTACTGTAAAAGAGACAGCAGTTATGAGGGTCACTTAGATACACATGATGTGATAATCAGATATATACAATGTGTTCAGTCACTGTGTGTTTCCTACAGATGGATCCAGTAACAGAAATACCCCAGAGAGATGTCCCCGTCTTTATTCTCGGGACTGTATAGAGGAAAATCCCAGTATCCCACAGGAATATCAGGTAAAATAATTTAGGTTCCACCAAATGCAAAATGACACTGAACTATATTATCTGTATATAATCTGTGTGGATCTTATACACTATTATGCTTTTATTTAATCTCAGTTCCTTAAATTAGACATTATTAAATATGTTTATTGTTTAGAGGGTTATATATGGTGTATATGTGGCTGAAATTAAAGTTGAAGTTATAGAGGAAGATAATGAGCATGTAAAACCAGTATGTGACATTAATAAACATGACAGGCTGTGTATTACTCAGCTGAATGTACGTATAATAACTGGATACATAAACTAAATATGTCCACCCTGCTCGCTCTCACTCCTCTGCAGCAGGATAACATGTTAGGGGGGAGGTGCTTCTCTATCTAAGGAGGAAGAGTTTGATTGACAGCTTGGAAGACTTTCTGTGCAGAAATACATTGTGTGAATTGGTTGATTCCTACACACAGGAGAGGGCAGTGACGTAGATGAGGGAGGAGCAGCAAGTGTCTGTAATGAAGTGTGTGATACGGTGCAGGGCTACAGTAGAATGTTAGGGTGTGAAAGAATAGACCGCCTGTGCCACCCTGTCTGTTGTTGCAGGGAACCGCCTGGGCTTACTTTGCCACCGTTCCCTTACGTTATCCCAAAATGCGCCCTCTTGTCGCAGTAGGAGGGGCTTGCAATGCTGCCACCACTGAGCTCCTTTATGGCGCTCAGAACCACGTTCCTTCTGGGTAACTGTCACTGCTAGTGTACTCCTGTGCTGGTACACTTGGGCTGGTAACTCCGGACCTCTTACTATGGATCAGGGTTGCTGTGGATGGATCCTCCCTGGCCTATCACACTGACCAGAGCTGCATGGGTAGCAGGCAGGGTGGTGGTACTGGAAAGGCTTGGGTCCAAACCTCGGAGACAGACGGAGAACAGATTAGATTTAGGGTCTATTCTGCAGGTCACAGGATTACAGCAATATGGAAGAAGTTGTCAAGCAGGTCTTTGAAGCAGAGTGATGTATATTGCTCAAGTGTCCTGACAAGGACAGTTCCACTGATTAAAGTTATCAGTGGTCAGGTCAAATGGAACTTCAGAATGATACATTTCAGTGTACAGGACGGTGCTTTTTATACAGATTTGTACACAGGCTATTTTTAGAATCAGGATGTACCCTGTTTACCAAAACATAGATTAAGATAAATTGCAAAGCTAATAATATTTACACTTATCTGTGAAATTCTAGAAACGCTATGATGTCCTGCATCTTTGTTTTAGTCGCAGGAAATCTAGCAGTATGTTTTAAAAATAAACCTTCCTGTGTCCAAGTGAAACCTCACACATCAAAAGACCCAATCAACATGAATCCTTTCTTTAGACAGTCGCAGAATACACATTCCCAAAGACAGAATGATACATTTCAGTGTACAGGACAGTGCTTTTTATACAGATTTGGACACGGGCTATTTTAAGAATCAGGATGTACCCTATTTACCAAAACATAGATTTACATGAATTGCAAAGCTAATAAATAATATTTACACTTATCTGTGAAATTCTAGTAACACTGTGGTGTCCTGCATCTTTGTTGGAAATCTAGCAGCTTGTTTTAAATTAAACCTTCCTGTCTCCAAGTGAAACCTCACACATCAAAAGACCCAATTAACATATGGAGTCTTTCTTCAGAATGCACATTCCCACAGAACATCACAAACCATAACAAGCCATTTTTTCACATCACAATACACAAAAGGCTTCCATCCACAAAGGCTCATTGCATCAGATATATACATCAGAATCAGGCATTTGCTTTAGAAAGGTTAGAACAAACTAATTTTCTACCCTGGTCTCAGAAATAATGATTTCCTATCTCAAAATATACACAATATAAAAAATAAGTGCATGTGCAATTATATAAATAAGCGCCCTGCGCTATTTCCTTTAAATAAATTTATACCATAAGTTATTTATCAGTGATCCAGTCACATAGGGCAACACTGAATAATGTATTTTCTCATTTGTCCTACTTTTGGGACACTGCTTAACCATTTTTTTTTAATTTACTTTATTGCTAAGCAAGCTGCTTGGGCAGAGACTATAGTGTTGTCTATGAGCTCTCTGCTTGAGAGACGGCATAACCGCGAGTTCAGCGCTTCTCTGCTGTTCCCACCTCTTATTCTCATGGCTCCCTTGGGAATTCACCTGGTCACAAGAGAGGATAGCGAATGTGGCAACAAGCATAGCACTGGCTAAACGAACTGCACTCCATTAGCGGTGAGACCTACAAGACAGCCCCCCTGTCCCTTCATATGTCAGGCTGGCTGTGGTCCTGTATTGGAAAGGAAGAGCAGGACATCCGGTGGCTGGGTAGAGCGGTCACTGGAAGTCCACCATTGATTAAGCCTCACAGCTGGGACGACATGGAAAGGGGAACTGTCCTATGTGTACAGCACCATGTCTTCATTGAGCCAATGAGGTTGTGCTTTCCCCAGCAAAACAGACAGATCAGATTTACAGTACATAGAATGCTTACATACAATACAGATAATGCAACGTAGTTTCAGTAGACATAATATTAATATAGATTTTACTAGATTAGTTCAGAAGTGAGTTCATAATATCCTACTCTGTTGTTATCAACCTAATTTCATCAGTCCTCATTTGTATATCTAAATTCAGGGATTCCTGTATGTGTGTGTTGTGTGTATGTATAAATGTGTGTGTGCGTATGTATGTGTGTGTGTATATATACATACATACATACATACATACAGTGGAAATAATAATTCACAATAATCCATATTATTCCAATAAGTATTCAATATATACACTAACACATTACCAAGCACAGAAAATATTATGATTTAATACTTGCAAATATTATGATTTAATACTTGTACTTTAAGGAATGGTTTACTAATCTTAAATAGGGTCATTATGACCTCAGCTGATAACAAACAACATAATAATAAGATAAATGTCATATAAAGAATCGCAGGATAAGGGCTGTTTAATACAGGAATTAGGAGTATATCCAGGATGGGGGGTAGACATACAAAACTGTCAGCACAATAAGTCTGATAAAGCCAGATAAAGAAATAGCTTGACACCTGGTCAATGTCTAATGAAACATGGAACTTTACCATAATTTCTGAGACAGACATTATACGTAATTAAGATGATTCTTGATTGGTTTAAGAATATGGGGCCTGATTAATTAAGGATCTTAAATGAAGAGGTATCTTATGTCAGTCTCCTGGACAAATCCATGTTACTTGGCAAGGGGTGCAAACTAGTGTTCTGTTTTGCACATAAGTTAAATACTGGCAGTTTTTTCATGTAGCTCACACATATCAACTTTAAATTTCAGTGTACAAATAAGCTATCAAGTATTTGTGTGTTACATGAGAAAACAGTCAGTATTTAACTTATGTGCAAAACAGAACACTAGTTTGCACCCCTTGCATTGTAACATGGTTTTGTCCAGGAGACTGAAATAAGATACCTCTTCATTTAAGATCCTTAATGGATCAGGTCCATGATTGTCATTTTGGGTATAAAAGATATGTATACTAATAATAGACTCTGTACCTTATAAAATGCCAGCTGATTCAGATACCTTTTTGACAATCATGCTGTAACCTGTACCGAATAAACAACAACTGCTTTGCGTCTGAAACCGTTCATTGCCGTTTGTCCATATCGCTCGAATAGAAATATATATATATATATATATATATATATATATATAATTTATATTATATTATATATTATTTAATAATTTTTTTATTATAATTTTTTTTTTTTTTTTTATATGTTGACATTTCATTCTCATCCCCACCAAGTGATGTGTCTGGGAGGTGACAGTATCATTGTGTGTGTCAGGTTCCTATAAAGTGTGAGGATGTTATTGTCTTTTTCTCCATGCAGGAGTGGGAGTATTTAGAAGAACACAAGGCTCAGTGCAAGGACGTGATGATGGAGAATCATCAGCCCCTCACATCACTGGGTAAGAGAAATTTTAACCACACCCCTTTCTGTGTGTATAGGAGATGCCTTCACTACATGTAACAATATTTATGTGTACAGTGTGAATTATTTATAGTTTGTAGTTGAATTTGCCTATGTGCTTTGCTTAGTAAGTAAATGCGTGCATTACAACACAATGTGTCTCCACTAAAAACTGTACTTCTCTATTGTTGTTGTGGAGCGTTGGGTGGAGTGTATGTAGTGGCGTAGTGCCTGGTGAGGGCTTACATTCTATTTCTATTCTCTGGGTGTCATTACATGTACAGAGCACCATGATTGGTAAAAAGTTTTGGGGATATAATTGTGGTGAGCGAATGCAAGAATAAAGGGGAGAAACAGGATAGATCATATGTAATGTAGTGATGATAAAGGATGTTGGAAGATGGATGATAATGAATTCTAATGAAATTCAGAAATGTGTGGAGAGTAGGTTTCTAATAAAAGTAAATGACTAGATTGTACAGCAGAGTATGTGCTAATAATGACAATATGGTGAATGATCAATTGTTTTGCATATTTTGTGTGTGGCTTTTTAGTATTGGTTAATCACAGACTGTGCTCTGTGGGTCGCTGGTGAATGTAAAGGGAATGAAGACAAAAGATGGTTAAAAACATTGGTTGCATCACCATTGTTTATGTTTGGTTATCACATACATGTTGTTTTCATAATTTCACCATTCTTTGAGATAGTGTAACATTTGTATAGTAAGCTTGGTGTCTCGTAGCTAAGAATATCATTCAGGGTTCAACACTCTTTCCTCATGGTTCCAATTCCCCCGCTACCCTACACTTAGACCGTTATAGGAGCTGCGTATATGCCTAGATTTTCAACCATTGTTGCAAAATCTGATTATGCATTTTCTACAAGTAGAGACATCTGCGCATTCCCAGTGATTAGCTTCCCAACATTTGGATGCATTCACAATTTGTAGAGATAATTTTTTCAGAGTGTTTGTCCAGACCCTCAACAACAAACAAAGAAGGAAAACCAGGGTGTAAATGCATCAATGTGAGATTGTAAAAAGTGGCCACTAATTGCAGCAGCATCAGAGCCTAAGGGTGACCCTCTCCTATTGTCTGAAGCCCCTGGGATTCCTCTTGATACTATCATGAGCAGTGATGATGAAACACTATAATGGCTTTTGTGTAGGAGCGGTAGAGGAGAGGACGAGGTGATGATGGGGGACTTGCTGACAAGTAATTCTGTAGAGTTTGGAAGGTCCCTGGATGCTGTGGTGTGGGGGCCATGGCTTTGTTTTGATTAAAGCTGAAAGCCTGATAATACATAAGCAATAGTCAATGGGATTTATATTCTTGTTTCACAGAATTAATAGTGAGGGTAAAGTAACATTTCATAAAGCTAACCAACATTCATTTTTCCTAACAGAACTACACAAGGCTCCATCTGCTCTTATTAAGGAGGAACCTATATCACGTGAAGAAGGAAATCTCCCACACACTGACATTTATACACCCACAAATCATACACAATATACATCTACTCTTATTGAAGTGAAATCGGAATCTTCTTTCACTGGAGAAGAAAGTTTTAATAACCTCAGCTATGTTAGTAGCCAGAGGAAAAATGTGAATGATCACAGTGTAGACAAATCTTGGTCTTGTTCTGAATGTGGGAAGTGTTTTACTAGGAAAAGAAGCCTCTTTGTACATCAGAGGATTCACACAGGAGAGAAACCATATTCTTGCTCTGAATGTGGAAAATGCTTTACAACGAACTGGAAACGTATTTGCCATCAGAGATGCCACACAGTAAGTAAAAAACCTTTACCACACACTTGCTCTGACTGTGGTAAATGTTTTCCCTGTAAATCTAATCTTGTTGAACATCAGAGAATTCATACAGGAGTGAAACCTTTTTCTTGCTCAGAGTGTGATAAATGTTTTTCCTTTAAATCAAATCTTGTTGAGCATCAGAGAATTCATACAGGAGAGAAACCCTATTCTTGTTCGGAGTGTGGTAAATGTTTTTCTTTTAGATCATATCTTGTTGTACATCAGAGAATGCATACAGGAGAGAAACCTTATTCTTGCTCTGAATGTGGGAAATGTTTTATCAGTAAATCACTTTGTAATACACATCAACGAATTCACACAGGAGAAAAACCATATTCTTGCTCTGAATGTGGGAAATGTTTTATCAGTAAATCACATTGCAATGCACATCAGAAAATCCACACAGGTGAGAAACCATATTCTTGCTCTGAATGTGGGAAATCATTTAAAAGTAAATCAAGTTGCAATAAACATCAGAAAATTCACACAGGAGAAAAACCATATTCTTGCTCTGAATGTGGGAAATCATTTAATACTATATCAGAATGCAATAAACATCAGAAAAATCACACAGGAGAAAAACCATATTCTTGCTCTGAATGTGGGAAATCATTTAAAAGTAAATCAGAATGCAATAGACATCGAAAAATTCATACAGGAGAGAAACCTTTTTCTTGCTCGGAGTGTGGGAAAGGTTTTTCCTCTAAATCAGATCTTGTTGTACATCAGAGAATTCATACAGGAGAGAAACCTTATTCTTGCTCTGAATGTAGGAAAGGTTTTTCCTCTAAATCAGATCTTGTTGTACATCAGAGAATTCATACAGGAGAGAAACCTTATTTTTGCTCTGAATGTGGGAAAACTTTTATCCAGAAATCTAACCTCTATGTGCATCAGAGACTTCACACAGGAGAGAAACCATATTCTTGCTCTGAATGTGAGAGAGGTTTTATAAATAAAGCATCCTTAATTAAACATCAGAGAAGTCACAAGTGAGAGGACATACATATGCTCATTTAACCAGAAATCAAACTTTGTTCCACATTAGAACATTCACACCGAGTATACCAATATTTGTGTTCTCAGTTGGGAAAATGTTTACGCAGGAAATAAAGCTTTGTTGTGCATCAAAATGTGGGAAATGGTTTACTAGTGAAGCACTATTTTTTGCATCAGAGAAGTCACACTGGAGAGAAACAGTAGTCTTTCTCTGATACGGGAATGTTTTGTGAGTTAAATCTGTCCCGATAGCTATAGTTCTAATATAAGACTTTTCAGAAATCCTAAACTTAAAATTCCAGTTGCCTTAAAATTTAGTTCCCAAAATATTTGCAGAGCCATGTACAGGTTTCTGTACCCTGACAGATCTTGAGACGTTTAACATTACAATTACAATTGTGCAGCTGAGTATAAGCTATTCTTCTCGTTCATCAACCATTTTATGGCCAAGAGAGGCTGATTACAGTGTCCTGAGTGTTGGAAAATTTCTCCCCTCACAGTCACCACTTTGTGTAAAATATCTTCCATTCTGGGAAGCTGCTGAAACTTTTAAAAATTTATTTCTAAATGCTATATTTTGGGTTTAGTTATCCTTGAAGTGCAGTCAATTTATTTGTCATATATTGATGATGTGACAGGATGGACGGCCTATGCCACCCTGTCTGTTGTTGCTGGGAATCAGCTGGACTTACTTTGCCACCGTTCCCTTTCAGTATCCCAAATGCTCCCTCTAACTGCAGTAGGAGCAATTACAAAAGATGACACCACTGAAATCCTTACCGGCATCCAGTAACGTGTTTCTTCTGGTTAACTGACGCTGCGAGTGTACCCCGTTCCTGGTGTACCTGGGCTGGTAACCCTGACCTCTTCCTATGAATCTGGGTTGCTGTGGATGGATCCCCCCTGGCCTATCACACTGGCCAGAGCTGCAGGATAGCAGGCAGAGCGGCGGTACCGGAAAGCTGGCTTCAAACCTCAGAAACAGCCGGGAACGGATTAGATTTTGGATCTAATCTGTAGGTCACAAGGATAGAGAAGTTTCTAAGCAGGTCTTTGAAGTTAGTGATGTTTATTTGCTCACACTGTTTGAAGGTACAAGTGAGCAGATCAGATGAAACAAGAAGAACAATTTTCAATACAAAATAGTGCCTTTTATACAGATTTGGACACAGCCTCACAGGGTAAGCCAGCCCCCTGAGGTCTGAGCAATTTTAGAAGCAAGATGCAATTTGTTTACCCAAACATGGATTTACATGCCATGCAAAGCTAGCAAGATTTACACTTATCTGTGATATCCTAAAACTTGCTGTGATCTCCTGCATCTTGTTTTAGACTTAGGCAATCTAATAGCAAATATAAATAAACATTCCTGTGCCTTCAGGTGCTGGACCTTCACACATCAAAAGGTCTAATTAACATGAGATTAACATGGGTCCTTTCTTCAGACAGTTGCAGAATCCACATTCCCAAAGAAAGTTACAAAACCCCAAACAAGTCATTTCCCTACAACAAGATACACAAAAGACCTCCTCAACAAAGGCTTATTGTATCAGATATATACCTCAGAAATAATGCATTTCAGTTAAAACAAAAAACAGATTTCTTCCCCTGGTCTCAGAAATAAAGATATCTCCTTTACCAACATGCACACAATATCAAAACTAAGTTTGATAGTTAGGGGCTACTGGTGGCATTGGACTGACTGTAAGGGTTATGGTACTTGGACATTTTCAGCATGGCTGATGGCCTTTTGTGACATCTGCCTCTAAGACCAGATCTGCTAGGTCAGGTTTCTTTCTGCTCCAGAGTTTCTTAGCTGGCTTTCACGTTTTGGCTCTTAATGCCATGGTCATTAAGGCCTAGGGCCTCCCTGACCGCATGGTTCAGATCATGCTCTGGGCTAGGAAGCCAGTTTTGGCCAGAAATCATCTCATGGTGTGGAAAGCGTATACTTCCTGGTGCAAGCAGAAGGGGGTTTCCTATCTTTCCTTTTTTCTTTTGGTTTAACCTGTTTACTTCTCTCTTGTTAGAGGGTGGTTTCAGAGTACAATGCACATGCAGTTTCCATACATCATCCGAGTAGCAGTTTTGGATATTATCCTGCTGCTGACAGTCTTGCAGCACTTTTAATTTTTTGCATATTGGATTCTGAGTCCAATAGGAGACAATGGACGCCCACACTTTATGCTCTTTATTCATTTCTTGATCTCCTTGTTAAGGTTCTTGTCCCAGTTGTTTGTTGTTCTCTCCTCTCCCTTTTGTTCTGTCCATTGGGATTTTTTTTAGAAAAAAATCTGAAATGTCCAGTTGGTCACTGGAGTATAGATGGCTTAAGTTTTGGCTTCAAATTTAAAAGTGCACTGGCTCTTGTTACCGTGCTCTGTACTCTAAGCAAATCCAATGTCCCCTATTAGACTCCATATACTAATACTACTAAATACTATAATACATATAATAACAGTAATCAGACTGTCACCTAGACCACTTAACTGCATCCCTTTTGTGTCGGAACCCTGTGCTTTGGTTGTGCTTCCCATTTTGGCCATTGATGTGAACTTCTGGCACTCAAAATGCCAACGATAGAAATGTCGGCACGTCAGTGATGAAATTGACGATATGTACACATCAATATTGTCGTCGCAATTAAAATGTCACCACAAAATATCTTGAAGCGAAAAATATGGTGACATGTAATATTTAGCAAAAATTATCATGTGCGCTCACTGGCTAAATGACTATAATACTAATATGTATTGTATGGTGTACCAGATGTATGGTAGTGGGTAACCTCTACTGATTAGACAATACTCTATGGCAAAAAAGGTCTCATTTATTAATCCCTATACATTGTAAGCTGAGATAAGATAAAAGACAATTGAATAAACAACTCTAAAACATATGAATACATGTACTTATACTGCGTTGAAAAGTCCAATGTCAGGATAAAGCAAGTCAATAGAATAGTTCTAAAACTTATAAAACATATACTTAGAATAAACTGAAGAATCCAATGCCAAGATTAATGTTTATGGCGCAACCAAGATGGATACAAGTATCGTGATTTAGACACAGTCTATGATTCCAATGGGTGAATCTTCGGATGTTAGATTATATTCCTATTTGGTAGATGGAATGCCCATGATTAAATCACAAATGTATAATGTCTCATAATTATCCTGCCGTTTTGGATAGACGTGAATAATCACGTTCTGGTGGTTAAGTAATATCACGATAACGGAATGTAAATAACGGTATTATACCTAATGAAAAAATTGTGCTTGATCCATATGTATCCCACACACTTGTGGGACTAATACTTGCGATTGTGTGAAGCTTCAATAGTGGTATCAGTCAATCTTAGGGGTCCCGCTGAGGGACTGCGGCGTACAGAATGGAGTGTCCAGATGATACATACAGCAGCGGGTGATCAACCCCTCTACTGAAAGGATAGATTAGCGGTCCACAGGAGGCGTGCGACACGCTTCCGGTCCCGGCTTCCGCGTCTGAGGTCACTTCCGGAGAGTTGCTGTTGGCCAATAGATGGATGGGGGCGGAGACCCAACGCGTTTCGTCTTTAGCAGACTTTCTCAAGGGAGATAGTTCCAATATTGGTGGGTGTTCACTTATAGAGCTCCCAGTTGTATAATTGTCTCTGATTGGGTGATCGCGCTGTTAGCCTATCTATGGTCCGTGGTGTGCCTAATCGTTCAAGTGTTTGTACACTCAAACTTTATGAACCCTGGGAGCCATGATCCGGAAGTGACCTCAGACGCGGAAGTCGGTACCGGAAGCGTCTGAGGTATATATATCTATCTATATCTAGATATATCTATTTTGCCATTTTTGTGTATATACACACACACACACACACACACTGTCACGGGCACTAGGAGTCTTTACCCAGGGATCACCAGGTGATAGGCTTACCAGAGCAGTATAGGTGGCAATATGGTACTCTGGTAGCAGGGTGATCACGGAACAGGAAATAGCAGATGATGAGATGCTCAGGAAAGTCTATGACTAGCAGCACTGGCAATATGGAGGTAATAATACACGAGGAACTGTATGGACAAAGGACACGTGAAGGTAGTCAGTGGTCTGCGGTAGCAAGTTGTACCACTGCTATAGTGAGGAGGAATGTCCAACAGAAACGAGGAGGTGATGAGAGTCAGCGGTCTGCGGATAGCAAGTTGTACCGCTGTCTGAGTGAAGGAATGGAATCCAAGTGGAGGTATCCGGGGAGTCAGTGGTCTGCGTTAGCAAGTTGTACCACTGCTATGTGAGAGGATACTGGAACAGGTGAAACTGTAAACAGGAGTCAGTGGTCTGCCACTAGCAAGTTGTACCACTGAATATATATGTGAGGAGGTGCACGGGGAGAGACTGCAACACAATATATACACGGGCACCTTGACTTTGATCCACAGTAATATGCACAATATAAATGTATAAATGACTGAACAACACTGCCAATATAGAAAGTCTCTTGAAGTAATCCGGCATGAGATAACACAGTCAATGATGGCAGTAGAGTCAGCAGATAGTACACTCCAGAGGAGAACCAACACAGTCAATGATGGCAATAGACTCAGCGGATAGTACACTCCAGAGGAGAACCAACACAGTCCAGCAAGGTATGCAATACACAGCACAGTCAATGGGAAGTATGCATACCGTGGTTCAGGAGAAGGCAGTCAGACAGGAGTGCAGAGATACCTGAAGGGCAGGAGGCCAGCAGGATACAAGTCCCTGGATGGGTGAAGCGGGGGTCTAGCAGGTGCAGCGCACAGGTAGGTAGACCAGCAGGGAACACAGGAAGGCGTGGAGAGCGGATCAGCAGTAGATGGATGAGTAGCGCTGAGAAGTAACAGCAGTGGGTCTCTGCGGGAACACGGAGGTAACCAATAGCAACCAGCAGGTGCAGTAACGATGGGACACCGGAGCAGAGTTGAACTGGAACAGTTGATCACGGAGAGTAGCGGGTAGCAATAGTGGCAGCAGACTCAAGGAAACACGGTAGAGTTGACAAGGACTGAAGACTGAAGCGCACAGAGGCAGCGGATAGGAATCAGCTAAACAGTCACGATGAAACACAGACGAGTTGCAGGTTGAAGACTGTAGTGCACGGAGGCAGCGGATAGGAATCAGCCAAACAGTCACGATGATGAAACACAGACGAGTTGCAGGTTGAAGCCTGTAGTGCACGGAGGCAGCGGATAGGAATCAGCTGGCAGTCACAATCATGAACAGGTGAGTGGATGTGGATGAAGGACTGTAGTGCACAGAGGCAGCGGATAGGCATCAGCTAACAGTCCCAATGATACATGGTAGAGTTGAAGTGATTAGAAGACTGTAGTGCACGGAGGCAGCGGATAGGAATCAGCTCACAGTCACGATGATACAGTAGATGGTAGAAGTGGTATGGGAACCACAGTAGTAGAAGTGGTTTGGAAACCACAGAGGTAGAAGTGGTTTGGAAACCACAGGAATCAGCTGGGCTGAATAAACAAGGAAACACAGGAACACCTTCAGAGACTCATGGGGAATGAGACTCCAAGATCAGGCAACGTGGTGTTGACCACAGGTGCTTAATATAGGGAGGTTGCCTGATCTGCCAATTAAGTTAAAGGAACATACACTGAAGGTTTGGAAAGGGCTGCGCATGCGCAGTCCCTCAGGATGGAGGACGGCCACGGTTCCTAAATGTCCGGGAAGAAGCACTCACAGTCCGGTGAGTGACAGTACCCCCCCTTTTAAAGGTGGGCACAGAACGCCTGGAACCGGGCTTGTCCGGATTTTTGGAATAAAACTTCTTCAGAAGGGCAGGAGCATTAAGATCTTCAGCTTTGATCCATGAACGCTCTTCAGGACCAAAGCCCTTCCAATGAACGAGGAAACGGAGGACTCCTCGCGAAATTTTTGCATCCAATACCTCAGTAATCTCGAAATCCTCCTCCTGATGAACTTGAACTGGCTGCGGTGCTGAGGGAGGAGTCGAGAAACGGTTGATGATGAGAGGTTTGAGCAAGGACACATGGAAGGCATTGGAAATCCGAAGATTCTTAGGAAGAAGAAGTTTAACACATACTGGATTGATAACTTGAATGATCCTATATGGACCAATAAAACGAGGGGCGAATTTCATAGATGGAACCTTCAAACGAATATTTTTGGTGGATAACCAGACACGATCTCCAATTTTTAGTGGTGGAATAGCCCGCCTCTTCTTATCTGCGAAAGACTTATATTTGTTAGATGTCTTCTTTAAACAGGTTTTGACCTGAGACCAGATATTTTTGAAGGTCTGACAAGCAGTCTCCACAGCAGGAACTTGGGTGGGCGGGAGGGCAGGAAATTCCGGAAAAGACGGATGGTGACCGTAGACCACAAAGAATGGAGTTTTGGATGATGACTCATGGTACATGTTGTTATGGGCGAATTCAGCCCAAGGAAGCAATTCTACCCAGTTGTCTTGGTTGGCTGAAGAGAACATCCTAATAAAGGTCTCAAGATCTTGATTGACTCGTTCCGTTTGTCCGTTAGATTGCGGATGGTAAGAAGATGAGAGTGCTAATCGTATGCCCAAGGTTTTACAAAGGGCCCGCCAGAATCTGGAAACGAATTGTACTCCTCTATCCGACACAATCTCAGACGGACATCCATGGATACGGAAGATTTCTTTAATGAAATGTTCAGCCAGAGTAGACGAGGAAGGTAAACCGGACAGAGGGACGAAATGGGCCATCTTCGAAAATCTGTCTACCACTACCCAAATAGTATTGTGATTCTTACTTGGTGGCAAATCAGTAACGAAATCCATACTAATATGGGTCCAAGGCTTGGACGGAATGGGTAGTGGTCGCAGCAACCCTGCTGGAGTTCTGCGGGAGGATTTGAACTGAGAACATAAATCACAGGAAGCAACAAACTCTTTGACGTCTCTCCTCATTGAAGGCCACCAGTAACTACGAGAGAGAATCTCAAAGGTCTTGTGTTCACCGGCGTGTCCAGAAAAACGAGAGGCATGGAACCACGAAAGGATTTTCCTCCTCAGAGTAGGAGGCACAAGGGTCTTCCCAAATGGTAGCATTTTGGTGGATGAAGCAGCCAGAGAAATACATTTGGGGTCTAGAATAGCATGGTTGGGAACCTCTTCTACATCAGAGGACGTCACAAAAGCTCGAGATAGAGCGTCAGCTTTCTTGTTCTTAGCAGCTGGTTTGAAGGTTATAATTAATTCAAAACGGGAAAAGAAAAGAGACCATCTTGCTTGACGAGGGTTCAAGCATTGAGCAGATTGCAAATATGACAAGTTCTTATGATCCGTGAAGATCGTCACCGGATGGCGAGCTCCTTCCAACAAGTATCTCCATTCCTCTAATGCAGCTTTGATGGCCAGCAACTCCTTGTCCCCGATAGTATAGTTTTTCTCTGCGGGCAGAAGACCCCGAGAGTAGAAGGCACAAGGATGTAATTTTTGTTGCTCCGAGCGTTGGGAGAGAATAGCTCCTAAGCCCACATTAGAGGCATCTACTTCTAGGAAGAAGGGGAGTGTCACATCAGGTTGTCGCAGAATGGGAGCAGACGAGAAGGACTCTTTGAGGATTTGAAAGGCTTGGAGAGCCTCAGATGACCATTGCTTAGTATTAGCCCCTTTCCGAGTTAGGGCCACAATGGGAGATGCAATGGATGAAAAGTCTTGAATGAAGCGTCTATAGTAATTGGCAAAACCTAAAAAACTCTGGATGGCACGAAGAGTAGTTGGCTGAGGCCAATGTAGTACAGCATTTACTTTGTCTGGATCCATCTTCAGGCCAACTCCGGAAACTATATACCCCAAGAATGGAATCTGGGGTAACTCGAATGAACATTTTTCCAATTTACAGAACAACGAGTTTCTCCGTAGTCTGGAGAGGACCTCTGCCACATGTTGGTGATGAGAAGGCAGGTCCTGTGAGAAGATCAATATGTCGTCCAGGTAGACAACGACACATACATATAATAAGTCCCGAAAGATCTCATTGATGAAACCCTGGAAAACCGCGGGGGCATTACACAGCCCGAAGGGCATTACTAAATATTCGTAATGCCCATCTCTGGTGTTAAACGCGGTCTTCCATTCGTCACCGGAACGGATTCTAATTAAATTGTAGGCACCACGAAGATCCAACTTAGTAAATATCCGAGCTCCCTTGATGCGATCAAATAGCTCAGTGATCAGCGGAATGGGATACCGATTCTTGATAGTAATGGCGTTGAGTCCACGAAAATCTATACAAGGGCGTAATGATCCATCCTTCTTTTTGACGAAGAAGAACCCAGCTCCAGCGGGAGAGGTGGAAGGTCGAATGAACCCACGCTGGAGATTCTCCTGTATGTACTCAGATGTGGCTTGAGTTTCAGGTAACGAGAGAGGATAGACCCGACCCCTGGGAGGAGTCTTGCCAGGTAGAAGGTCGATCGGACAATCCCAAGAACGATGAGGAGGAAGACGTTCAGACTGAGCTTTATCAAACACATCGGCAAATGAAGCATACTGAGGAGGGAGTCCCGGGGAGGAAGATGAGATGGAAGATTGCTGTACTTTAAGAGGAATAACTTGAGAGAGACAACGATGGTGACATTCAGACCCCCAAGACGTAACTTGAGGGGTGCGCCAGTCAATCTGGGGAGAGTGACATTGAAGCCATGGAAGGCCTAAGACAATCGGACTTGTCGTAACTGGAAGAATTAAAAACGAAATTTCTTCATGGTGTAGTACACCAATCTGAAGGGTTACTGGAGACGTACTCTGGGTGATGAGACCATTGATGAGACGTGATCCATCTATAGCCGTCACAGTAATGGGTGTTTTTAAAGTGATCACTGGTAGGGACCATTGATTCACTAGTGATTTAGAAATGAAATTTCCTGCTGCTCCGGAATCAATCAATGCCTGTGACTCAAAGGATTTGGTAGCAAAGGAAATCGTAACATCGAAAGCGCAGACTTTAGATTTCATAGACAATGGAGAGGACTCCAGGGACCCTAACTTCACCTCTCCAGAACTAGTTAGGGCCTGGCATTTCCCGATTTCTTAGGGCAAGAACTGAGCATATGTGTGGAATCAGCACAATAGATACAGAGTCTATTCTTTACTCTTCGTTTCCTCTCTTCTAAAGATAATTTGGAACGTCCTATCTCCATGGGAATCACAGAAGGTGAAACTGGACGAAATTGAGGGTTTGAACGAAGAGGTGCTTTAGCAGAAGTTGTTTTCTCAGATTCTCTTTCACGAAATCTCATGTCTACACGATGGCAAAGAGAGATCAAATCTTCTAGTGACGAAGGAAGCTCTTGGGTAGTCAGTGCATCTTTAATTTTATCGGAGAGCCCCTGCCAGAAGGCGGCAACTAATGCTTCAGTGTTCCACTGAAGTTCAGAGGCTAAGATCCTAAATTGGATGACGTACTGGCCTACTGTATGAGAACCTTGTCGTAAGCGAAGAATACTGGAGGCAGCGGAGGTCACACGACCTGGTTCATCGAACACACTTCGGAACGTGGAAATGAATTTGGCACTATCTTGTAGAATTGGATCGTTTCTCTCCCACAGAGGGGAGGCCCAAGCCAGGGCTTGTCCAGAAAACAATGAGATAAGATAGGCCACTCTGGAACGATGGGTAGAAAAATTTTGAGGTTGAAGTTCAAAATGGACTGAACATTGGTTAAGGAAACCTCTACAAGTTTTGGGGTCCCCGTCATATTTTGACGGAGTAGGCAGGTGAAGCGTAGAAACTGTAGACACCTGGGATGGCACTGGGGAAACGGAGGAAAGCACAGGAGCTTCAATATTAGCTGTAACAGTCTGTCCAGATGTTCCTTGGGAGGTTAAAGATTGGTAACATTGAAGTAACAGCTGTTGGCGAGCATCCTGTTGCTCCACACGGCTGACCAGATGCTGCAGCATCTCTTTAGCGGTAGGTTCCGTATCTGGGTCTGTCATGGCCTGATCTTACTGTCACGGGCACTAGGAGTCTTTACCCAGGGATCACCAGGTGATAGGCTTACCAGAGCAGTATAGGTGGCAATATGGTACTCTGGTAGCAGGGTGATCACGGAACAGGAAATAGCAGATGATGAGATGCTCAGGAAAGTCTATGACTAGCAGCACTGGCAATATGGAGGTAATAATACACGAGGAACTGTATGGACAAAGGACACGTGAAGGTAGTCAGTGGTCTGCGGTAGCAAGTTGTACCACTGCTATAGTGAGGAGGAATGTCCAACAGAAACGAGGAGGTGATGAGAGTCAGCGGTCTGCGGATAGCAAGTTGTACCGCTGTCTGAGTGAAGGAATGGAATCCAAGTGGAGGTATCCGGGGAGTCAGTGGTCTGCGTTAGCAAGTTGTACCACTGCTATGTGAGAGGATACTGGAACAGGTGAAACTGTAAACAGGAGTCAGTGGTCTGCCACTAGCAAGTTGTACCACTGAATATATATGTGAGGAGGTGCACGGGGAGAGACTGCAACACAATATATACACGGGCACCTTGACTTTGATCCACAGTAATATGCACAATATAAATGTATAAATGACTGAACAACACTGCCAATATAGAAAGTCTCTTGAAGTAATCCGGCATGAGATAACACAGTCAATGATGGCAGTAGAGTCAGCAGATAGTACACTCCAGAGGAGAACCAACACAGTCAATGATGGCAATAGACTCAGCGGATAGTACACTCCAGAGGAGAACCAACACAGTCCAGCAAGGTATGCAATACACAGCACAGTCAATGGGAAGTATGCATACCGTGGTTCAGGAGAAGGCAGTCAGACAGGAGTGCAGAGATACCTGAAGGGCAGGAGGCCAGCAGGATACAAGTCCCTGGATGGGTGAAGCGGGGGTCTAGCAGGTGCAGCGCACAGGTAGGTAGACCAGCAGGGAACACAGGAAGGCGTGGAGAGCGGATCAGCAGTAGATGGATGAGTAGCGCTGAGAAGTAACAGCAGTGGGTCTCTGCGGGAACACGGAGGTAACCAATAGCAACCAGCAGGTGCAGTAACGATGGGACACCGGAGCAGAGTTGAACTGGAACAGTTGATCACGGAGAGTAGCGGGTAGCAATAGTGGCAGCAGACTCAAGGAAACACGGTAGAGTTGACAAGGACTGAAGACTGAAGCGCACAGAGGCAGCGGATAGGAATCAGCTAAACAGTCACGATGAAACACAGACGAGTTGCAGGTTGAAGACTGTAGTGCACGGAGGCAGCGGATAGGAATCAGCCAAACAGTCACGATGATGAAACACAGACGAGTTGCAGGTTGAAGCCTGTAGTGCACGGAGGCAGCGGATAGGAATCAGCTGGCAGTCACAATCATGAACAGGTGAGTGGATGTGGATGAAGGACTGTAGTGCACAGAGGCAGCGGATAGGCATCAGCTAACAGTCCCAATGATACATGGTAGAGTTGAAGTGATTAGAAGACTGTAGTGCACGGAGGCAGCGGATAGGAATCAGCTCACAGTCACGATGATACAGTAGATGGTAGAAGTGGTATGGGAACCACAGTAGTAGAAGTGGTTTGGAAACCACAGAGGTAGAAGTGGTTTGGAAACCACAGGAATCAGCTGGGCTGAATAAACAAGGAAACACAGGAACACCTTCAGAGACTCATGGGGAATGAGACTCCAAGATCAGGCAACGTGGTGTTGACCACAGGTGCTTAATATAGGGAGGTTGCCTGATCTGCCAATTAAGTTAAAGGAACATACACTGAAGGTTTGGAAAGGGCTGCGCATGCGCAGTCCCTCAGGATGGAGGACGGCCACGGTTCCTAAATGTCCGGGAAGAAGCACTCACAGTCCGGTGAGTGACACACACATTATTGCACTTCCTTTTTGTTTTCCATATACATCCATTTCATGAATGCGAGCACTTCTTGAACGATATCGGCACCATATTCATCACGGTGTGCATCCGATAAAGAATTTATTTACTAGTTATTGGACTTGTGTGATGTTAGTGCTGTATATATATATTGTTATTGGTATATAGCAGGTAGCGCCTGAAGATGTTTATCAATTCTTTCCTAAGATATTTTTATATATATATATATATATATATATATATATATATATATATATATATATATATATATATATATATATTTATATTATCTATCTATATATAGAGACATGTATTCAAAATCACAGACTTTTAACTGTTTGTCCCAAAATGTATTATTTCCTAATTCTAATAATGTATTTACATTTATAGCTTAGAATATCAATGAAGTGAATATTTTGGTATTTCATACAGTAATCTGTTCTTTTTGTGTTCTCTAACCTTATAGCATTATAACATCTTTTTACATTGTATTTTTTGTGAAATGTTTTTACTTGTATTATTATCAATATCAATAAAAAAAAATCAATAAAACAGGCTTTGTTTCATATTAAATACCTTATGCACAGGTATATTCATCATTGTGTTCAAGTTGAATCTCACCCTCTTGCCTGAATCGTAAATGTATATATCACTATCCTTGTTCTTAACATTAAATGTACCAAAATGTGTGTGTGTGTAATATATATATTATACAGTACTTTCAAAAGTTTTAGGCAGGTGTGGAAAAAATGCTGCAAAGCAAGAATGCTTTCAAATATAGAAGTGTTAATAGTTTATTTTTATCAATTAACAAAATGCAAAGCGAATGAACTGAAAAGACATCTAAATCAAATCTATATTTGGTGTAACCCCACTTTGCCTTCAAAACTGCATCAATTCTTCTAGGTACACTTGCACACAGTTTTTGAATGAACTCTGCAGGGAGCTTGTTCAAAACATCTTGGAGAACTAAACACAGATCTGTGGATGTAGCTTGCTCATATCCTTCTGTCTCTTCATGTAATCCCAGACAGACTCAATGATGTTCAGATCAGTGCTTTGTGGGGGCCATATCATCACTTCCAGGATTCCTTGTTCCTCTTTACGATGAATATAGTTCTTAATGACATTAGCTGTATGTTCGGGATCGTTATCTAACACTCAAATTCCACTTTTTTTTTATCACTGTTTAAAACTAAAACTATTCCTTGTTCTGACCTTGGTATTAGTTCATCAATAGTTATTTTATGTTTAGACAACCACTTGTATCTACTTTTATTGTGCCCTTTGAGACATTTTATTATAATCCACCATAAAATAATACATCAAATACATTACAAAAGGTAAAAATACCAGAATCAGATGCTTGCAATATCAATATGATAGCAATCAATATATCTATAGGTATAAACACACATAATAAATGGTCAAACAGCATATATCAAGTCTAATTCATAAACAGCTAATGCCCAGGACTATATGACAATAGGAATCTAAGCTGTTCCCATACAAACTAGCTTTGCCAATCTTTTTATGGGGAAGTGGGAATCTGTTCAGATCTATTCTAACAATCCGTTTGAAGATAAGATCGTTTTTTCTAAACGTTATATTGACGATTTTATTATAATTTGGGATGGCACTGAGGAGTCCTTTTGTGGAGTTCTTCCAATTCATTGGGTTGAATGAGTATAATCTAACCTTCACCTATAAGACTGATGTAATCCACATAGAATTTTTAGATTTAGTGTTGGAAATTAAAGATGGTCATATTGTGACTAGTACATTTATTAAGGAGGTTGACCGTAATAGTTACTTACACTATGATAGTTGTCATTTGGGAAAATGGAAGGAGAACATTCCTTTTTCCTAATTCGATCGGATAAAAAAAAGAATTGTTCAAGTCAGGATGTTGGTGATATTCAACTTAAATTTATGCAGAAAGATTTAGAGAACAGGGATATCCTGAGGAACTATTGGAGAATGCCTTGAATAAAACAAGACAAAGGAAAAGAGAGGATATGTTGGTATATAAAGTGAAAGAAAATACCAAAAAATATATAATTCCTTTTATACCTGAATTTAATATAGATAACAAAAAGATTAAACATATTCTTAATAAACATTGGGGGTATTATTAAGATGGATCCTGTCCTGAATGCAGTAGAACAGGATATTGTCTTTAGAAAAACTAGAGATCTTAAAACCCTATTTGCATCTAGTATGCTACAATCTAAGGATCCAAAGGAGGGAAAGGAAACTTTCCTGTCGAAATCTAATAATGGTTTTCTGAAATGTTTTAAGTGTAATGTATGCAAATGGGTGGACCCTTGTAGTAAAACTTTCTCTGACTTTAATAGTACTAATGAGTTTAAGATCAAAGGGAAAATCAACTGTCAAACTACTTCAGTGATATATATACTTGAATGCCCGTCATTTAAAATACGTAGGTAAAACGAAAAGGATGTTGAAATTACGCATCCAGGAACATGTAAGGGCAATTAAAAATAAATCTGATGCACATTCAGTTTTGAGATATTTCTCTGCATTTCATAATGGTGATCCTCCAGCACTTTGAAATTCAAAGCTATAGAACATGTTGTACTTGGCCCGAGAAGGGGGGATCTCACTAAGAAATTAGCCTGTAGGGCGATGTTCTGGATTTATAAATTAGGAACTCTAGTACCGTCCGGTTTTAATGAGGCTTTTGAAATAGCACCTTTCATATGATATGTTCTAATCGTTTTTTTTTTGTTTTTTTTCATCCTTTTTTCTTTTTTCTTCTTTTTTCCTCCCCATATTTGATATTGATAATTTTATTATTTTATTGTTAATGATATGTATGTATTGTTAATTTGTATATTATAATATCCTGGTTTTGAGGGATATATGGGCAGCACGGTGGCTAAGTGGTTAGCACTTCTGCCTCACAGCGCTGGGGTCATGAGTTCGATTTCAGACCATGGCCTTATCTGTGTGGAGTTTGTATGTTCTCCCCGTGTTTGCGTGGGTTTCCTCCGGGTGCTCCGGTTTCCTCCCACACTCCAAAAACATACTAGTAGGTTAATTGACTGCTATCAAAATTGACCCTAGTCTGTCTCTGTCTGTCTGTCTGTCTGTGTGTCTGTGTGTGTGTGTTAGGGAATTTAGACTGTAAGCTCCAATGGGGCAGGGACTGATGTGAATGAGTTCTCTGTACAGCGCTGCGGAATCAGTGGCGCTATATAAATAAATGGTGATGATGATGATATATGTTATATGCAATATGAATTGTACTGATATATTTGTCATATGGCAGCCAATTATAATTGTTAGTGAATTGTATATATTAATGGCATTTATATAGATTATGTGGTGTTATATGGCTGTTTTTATTGCCCTTTATATGACTGAAGAAATATAGAGAGATATATGTTTTGTATTATTTGACTTCAAGGGAAAGGTGCAAAATGACAGGTCGCCGCTATTGGTGGAAATGATGTCATGTTTTTTCTACACGGACCTATAGATGCGATATTTTAATGTATTGTGTTGGTATTTGATGGCGATTCATCTATATAAGTGTTTTTCTGCCAATTAATTTACTGCCGTGTGCTGTTTGTGCAGTGTTATACTGATGTTAATTATTATCTCCTATATGAGAATGTTTTTTGCTAATAATCATTGCTGTATGTGTCATACTGCTGTTATTACTGCCTTTTATATGTATGAAGGAAGGGCGGATGTTATAGAGAGATATATATTATCATTATTTGGTTTTAAGAGGAGTCAGACCGCCAAGTACGGTATTGACTTATCAGCCCATTGTAACCTGAGAGATTGAGCCCATGGAGGTTTTAATGGGCCTCTACCTTGAAAGATAGCCGTTGATTTTTCAAAGTTCACTTCAAATCCTGAGACTGATCCAATTTCCCCAATTTTCTTCATTAATAAACTCAGGCAGGACTCTGTACCTACAGAAATGCCCTTTAACCAAGGCCATTGCTGAATTATTCTCAGCATTGAGTATAACGATAGATTAAACAACAGTGGGGACATCAGACATCCCTGTCAAGTGCTCGTCATCACCAGTGGGTCTCCCAATGAAGAATTGACTATTAAAGATGTTGATGGGGTGTCATAAAAGTAGTCTATCATTGCTATGAAATCTGGTCCAAATTCCCTTCTACTCAGTATAACTGATAACAAGGGCCAAGATACTGTATCGAACACTTTGTGGGCATCCAAACTGAGCAGCATATTGGATGAATGGGGGTTTTGAGACGAGACTATTATCGAGGCTATTGCAGTGCGAATACCACGCAACGAGTGGCGTCCGTGGACAAAGCCTAATTGATGTGAGGTCAATAAAGAGGGCAATATTGATTGGAGGTGTTTAGCCATTATGTGCGAAAGGATTTTAAAGTCCAAGTTTAATAATGTGATAGGGCGATATGAGGACATTAACATAGGATCCTTATTTTGTTTTGGAATTAGAGTAGTGTATGCCTGATTAAAAGATGGATATTGGGGGCGCTGATGGTGAATTGTCCGGTAAAGCTTTAGTAATGTTGGGACTATTTCTACTTTTAAAAGTTTGTAATATTCACCTGAATATCCATCAGGGCCAGGGGACTTATGAAGCTTCAGGTCTGAGATGGTATCTGAAATCTCTTGAGAAGAGATCTCCGTATTTAATAGATCCTGTTGCTCAGGAGACAATTTAGGAAAATTAGCTTCTTGCAGTATGTCATTTAACAGTCACTTACTAAGTGGGGTGGCTGTATAAAGTGTTTTGTAATATTTAAGGAAAGCATCTGCTATTTCTTTAGATTTAGTTAGTGGTATTGGGGAATCTGGATTTTTTTTTATAGCTACTATGTGACTTCTTTGTCTAAAAGGCTTTGATAGGTTTGCTTAAACTCTACCCGCTCTCTTGCCCCATCTATAATATTTATTTTTGGAAAATACTATTTAATGATATTTGAATACAAAACTTTCCACTTTACAAATACTTATTTACATTTGTAATTGCGACTTATCTAAATTTGGGAGGACAAGCTCTACCAGGTGGGTGGCATAGTGGGGGTAGAAGAAAAAACAACCATCATGACCACCCTTACCATATAGCAATGGGGTCAGACATTACAGTGTTTACAACAGAGGTTAGGAAATTCCCCCAGAGTGTAATCGAAATTCATTCCAACATTAACTCTATTGAATCTCATCTGGAAGAAGATATCTTAGGGACCACAAAGTGGGATAAAACTATAGACCATAAAGTTAAAGGTCTATCATCTCAGAATGAACATAGCCCTGTGCCACAATATGACAGAATAGAATGTAGTTGACAATACAACCAAGTAATGAGTAATAGAGACGGGACATTGCTGGCCAGTGTTTTACACTATGTGACCAGGTCAAATTTCACATTTTCTCTATGCATTGATTTCACCGGTAACACAATGTTTATTTGGCTGTCTGCCCAAGTGAATTATAGATAGTCTAGACTTTATTTTGGCATCATATTAGAATAAATATGTTCAATATGTCAGGAGCACTGACAGTCTAGGATTTGTAATTAAATGTTGGGGGCACAGTGTGCCTGTCAGCCCTACTGGGGGTACACTGCCCTTTACATGTACCTCTTAAAACATGAATGCGACCAGGAAGAAAAAGAAGGGGAGATGTAGAAGCCTCCCATGGCCAAAATGCAAAACAGAAGGTCAACAGTATCTCGGCCGGCCAGGTCTTACACAAGAGAAGCTGCAGTGGAGAGGTCGGTTCTGACGCTGACTGTACTCAAAAAGGACCGGGACTCTATCTTCCCTAACCCTCTGCACATTATGCCCCTGTGGCATAACCCAACCTTCCCTCTGGGAATGTCCCGATCTTTTTCTCGGCTATGGACCAGGGCGGGATTTCGATTTGCGGGAAACCTCCTTGAGCGAGGTAGGCCTATAGCCTATGACGCCCTCTGTTCCAGAGTCCCTAACTTTCACCCGCCTTTCTACCAATATCTACAGGTTCGGCACTTACTCCTGTCGGACAATTCACCTCACTCCCCGTCCCAATTTGAATCTCTCTGCCTTTCTTCCCCTTTGCAAAGGGGTATGATCTCGTCCTTGTATAGTCTTCTATTGGAGAAGTTGGTGCCTTCCGGGAACGCACATGAGTGGGAGAGGGATCTGGGCCCTCCCCCAGAGGAGGACTGCTGGGAGACCATCAGGCTGAATGTGGCTTCTAGTTCCATCTCCACATTAATTAAGGAAAATGCATACAAAGTTTACTACAGGTGGTATCTCACACCTGACAGGCTCGCAAAGATGTACCAGTCGGCCTCTCCCGATTGCTGGAGAAACTGTGGTCATCGAGGCACCTTCGTCCATATTTAGTGGTCATGCCCTGTTATTTCCTCCTTCTGGGACAGGGTTTCGAGACTTCTCTCCTCCCTCCTCCAATGCCCTATTAGGAAGAACCCATGGTCCTTCCTACTCTGTTATCCTATACAAGACCTAGACACCCACTCTGCAAAACTTGCTTCACATGTCCTGGCAGCCGCTAGATGCCTGATTGCTTAATTTTGGAAACAGGCGGACCCCCCCGCATCTCTTCTCTTAGATCATATATATGGTTCATTGCCAACATGGAAAAAATCACGTCGCTACTGCGAGACAAAGAAGACAAATTCCATCAAATTTGGGCCCCCTGGCTTTATGCCTAGGATCCCCGCAATTTTCTCTTCCTCCAAATAATCTCCCCCTACACAATGCCAGATAATATCGACCCCTTACTACTTTAAAATACTCCCATGCAGACCTGATAGCGCTCCCTTCTGAAGGTGAACATGCTCTTCTTAGTATACCCCATGAGACGGCCATTTCCCCCCCCCCCCCTTGCCTACCATACTCCCCCCCCAATGCCCACTCCCTTTCCCTCTCGTCCCTTACCCATTACTATCTTGTTATATTGCAATACATTTTACTGTTTTGTGAGTGACATTATTGGATATCTACTCTGCCCTGTGATTATTTCAATCAAAATGTTTGTTGTCCTATGTTTATGTCATTCATACTTTATTATGCAATAAAAATTTTGAGTTAAAAAAAAAAAAAGGACCGGGAGATATCAGTTGCTATACCTGCCAAAAGGGAAGTATGGGACCCTTTTGCCTATCTTAATGTAAGGTAATGCTTTGTTTGGGGTTGTACCTATCTTTGGGAATGTGTATTCTGCGACTGTCTAAAGAAAGGATTCATGTTGATTGGATCTTTTGATGTGTGAGGTTTCACTTGGACACAGGAAGGTTTAATTTAAAACGTGCTGCTAGATTTCCTGCGACTAAAACAAAGATGCAGGACATCATAGCATTTCTAGAACTTCACAGATAAGTGTAAATATTATTAGCTTTGCAATTTATCTTAATCTATGTTTTGGTAAACAGGGTACATCCTGATTCTAAAAATAGCCTGTGTCCAAATCTGTATAAAAAGCACCGTCCTGTACACTGAAATGTATCATTTTGAAGTTTCATTTGACCTGACCACTGATAACTTTAATCAGTGGAACTGTCCTTGTCAGGACACTTGAACAATATACATCACTCTGCTTCAAAGACCTGCTCGACAACTTCTTCAATATTGCTGTAATCCTGTGACCTGCAGATTAGACCCTAAATCTAATCCGTTCTCTGGCTTTCTCTGAGGATTGGACCCGGCTTTTCCAGTACCACTGCTCTGCCTACTACCCTGCAGCTCTGGTCAGTGTGATAGGCCAGGGGGGTTCCATCCACAGCAACCCAGAGTCATAGTAAGAGGTCCGGAGGTACCAGAACAGGAGTGCAGTGACAGTTATCCAGAAGGAACGTGGTTCTGAGCGCCATAAAGGAGCTCAGTGGTGGCAGCATTGTAAGCCCCTCCTACCGCGGCAAGAGGGCGCTTTTGGGATAATGTAAGGGAACGGTGGCAAAGTAAGCCCAGCCGGTTTCCAGCAACAACAGAGTGGCGTAGGCGATCCGTCCTGTCACAGGCCTTCTCCCCCCATGGACCACTCTAGTCCTGCCATCCTTCTGAAATATCACCTATACTCCAGGCGATTCAGGAGGCACTTGTAGTATATAAGACAGAAGGAGAGGAAAGCAATCAGCCTTAGTCTTGCAAGACAAAGATTCCCATGTATCTTCCCAATGGGTAAATACTGCCATCTACAGGCGTTGGAGCAATACAGTGGTTGGTGAGAGAAGGTACAGACTTAGGGAGGCACAACAGTTCCAAAATTCTGAGCACGTCGCCTGCTTTAGCCAAGCACAACAGATAAGAGCAGTGCATCATATAGTATCCTTAACATCACTGCATACAAAGAGCCATTGTGGGAACAGGTACCTTATGGTTTAGGAAACAATACAGACTCCAAGCACACCATCTGAATGGTAGGTTTTCAGAAAAAAACAAATTGCAGATTGCCTCTGTTAGTGTAAAAATGGTGAGATGAATACAAAAATAAGGGCTCACTCTGTGCAGAGAAACAGTGATGGATGAACTGATTGGTCTGAATTTCATTGATTTGCAAAATTGATTGCCGAATTGTTGTAGATTTACTTAAATCTGGAATCTGGGAAAATCAGGCCAATCACAGTCTATGAAATACAAATAAGCAAATCAGCAAGGAACAATTACGTTACATTTCTATAGTATTATTAATGAAGATCCCAGCCCCTCTGGCAATAATCTCTCCCTAGAGGAAACATCTGTGAATCTTGTGATGTGATCTGTTATTAGTGGCCTCTGAATATTCTAATCCTCATCATCACTTCTCTTCTGTTTATTTTGCAGCTTACTTAGTGTTTCCCTATTGTGACTCAAACTATTGGAGTCCATTAGGTCTGTGTACATTTTTTGCGTGTGCAAGTACAACTGAAGTATAGTAAGGACATGCACATGGAAGAGTTGATGTGTGCCCACCAAAAACATGGTGACATTTGAACCAGATGGCTGCCTTGCTAGCAGTAAATGCAAAGCCTGAAGACATCACCTTTAAGAGATACCCCAGAGACGGGCTTTATATCAGTCATTGTAAATTATTTTTGTCCTTTTAAGTTATATTATAGTGTTACAGTGTGATTTATTAACCCTTTCATAAAAGTGCTACAGCTCTGTTGGTGTATTATGTTAAATAAACCTATACTTTGTATTTAAATAGTTACTTGGGTGTGAAAATATTTTCCCATATCCACGATATTGGGGTGTGTAATAGTCTGGAAGATAGCTCAGTAAACGATGACGTGGTGTGAGAGCCATTGCTGGTTAACACCGACAATCCGTATAGGCAAAAAGGTGGTAGTTGCCCGTGTCACACACGGGTACCGGCAGTCTTAGTCTTCATCTGCAGGCAGAGGTCCCGGCGGCCTCGGACGCATCCGTCCGATGGTGGACGCCAACTTGCTGTCGGGTCCGCGCATGCGCAGGCTCGCTCTCCCTTTTAAGACCTCCCACTTGCCCCTCATTAGTCACAACCTGTTGGAGGGGTATTTAAAGCACCTGAGTTACCCGTTAAGTGCCTGTTCTTGTGCTCAGTTCCTGCTAGTGGTAAGGATCTGGCTCTTTCTCTCGTTGCTCCTGGAGAACGTCGCAGACTGCATTGAACTCCCGCTGTTCCAGTGACTCTATCCGCTACCAATCCTGAGTTACCACCATAGTGTTCAGCTATTGTTCTGTCTCTCCAGTCCGCTGACTGCATTGAACTTACGTTGTTCCAGTGACTCCATCCGCTACCTATTCTGACTTACCTCCGTGTGTACTGCCTCCGGCTGTTCTTGCTGCTTTCTGCCTGGTACTCAAGGGGCCGCGACCTGCAGGACAAGGGCTGCTAAGACCATACTTCCTTGCTGGGGTTCCTGGTGAAGACCACCTATCCCGTTAGACTCCGCGCCCTTGGGTAAAGTTGTGCCAAATAAGGCAGATTCAGGGGATCCTAAGGTCACCCTCGGCCTTTGTGACAAAAATATTTTAATAAATACCACCAATACCATCATTGACATTTTTATTACATGTCTAAATCCAAAGGGAACTTTTTCTCTTCAGACATATGGATCTTCGTCTTATTTTTTTTCCATAGTCAATTTCTTCTCATTAGCCCACATGCATCATCTTCTTTTTAGTATTCAAATAATCCTTGGAAAGAAAATAAAAGCCACTTAGTACACAGATAGACTTGCTCCGCAAGGAGCAGTAACACACATGGCATGCCTGGTAGCACCTGTGTGTATATCAGGACAGCCCAAGCAGCACTGCCAGCAAAGGGACAGCGACCAGGAAGGGAAACCATGGAGCAGGGTCACTAAAGTAAGAGGGTAGCGGTGTAGAAGGTCTCCAGGTGTGAATCCCCTTTACAGGAGCTGCCGCATCCTCCCTGCACTGAGCGAGAAGATCGTCCTCTGGAGCTGAGCTGGAGAAATCTGTGCACCATATTCCCAGAGGGGGCTGTCCATGGATGGCTGCGGGCACCACTTGTCACCTCTGTACTGCGAGATGGAGAACACACTCACCCCTAAGAGAGCGGAAGTCTCCACTGTGTTACAGAGGAGTAGCCTGGCTGTATAAGTATGGCGGTAATCCAGGATAGAACCGTATAGATATTATATATTATTAGTATAAGGTATCTGGGCTGTATAAGCATGGCGGTAATCCAGGATAGAACTGTATACATATTATATATTATTAGTATAAGGTATCTGGGCTGTATAAGTATTACAGTAATGTGGGATATAACAGAATAGATATTATATATTATTAGTATAAGGTATCTGGGCTGTATAAGTATTACAGTAATGTGGGATATAACAGTGTAGGTAATATATATTATTAGTATAAGGTATTTGGGCTGTAGAAATATGCTGGTAATGTCAGTATAAAGCTGTGCAGTATAATATGATGTCAGTACTCCCTGCACCACATCTGTGAGGCTATATATTATATTATATTATAAAACATATTTTAAGAATAAAACAAACCATTCCGTGAAACCACGCCCACTGGTTAGCATAGACACGCCCCTTTTGAACAGCTGACTTCCTCAGACGATGAGGTCTCTGTCTCCGGTTACACACAGCAGTGGCCATTTTGTCGAAGCCTTTGGAGCTCATAACACGACAGGGACAAGGCACAGACCGGAAGTACTTCCGGGTGAGAAGTGAGTGAGATAAAGCGGAGACTTCGCGTTTATGTGTCTGGCAGCAGGTAATGATATTTATTATTACAGTACAGGTGGAGCAGACTCTGGTGCTGTGTTATTATTATACAGGTGGAGCAGACTCTGGTGCTGTGTTATTATTACAGTACAGGTGGAGCAGACTCTGGTGCTGTGTTATTATTATACAGGTGGAGCAGACTCTGGTGCTGTGTTATTATTACAGTAAGGGTGGAGCAGACTCTGGTGCCGTGTTATTATTATACAGGTGGAGCAGACTCTGGTGCCGTGTTATTATTATACAGGCGGAGCAGACTCTGGTGCCGTGTTATTATTATACAGATGGAGCAGACTCTGGTGCTGTGTTATTATTATACAGGTGGAGCACACTCTGGTGCCGTGTTATTATTATACAGGTGGAGCAGACTCTGGTGCCGTGTTATTATTATACAGGTGGAGCAGACTCTGGTGCTGTGTTATTATTACAGTACAGGTGGAGCAGACTCTGGTGCTGTGTTATTATTATACAGGTGGAGCAGACTCTGGTGCTGTGTTATTATTACAGTACAGGTGGAGCAGACTCTGGTGCCGTGTTATTATACAGGTGGAGCAGACTCTGGTGCCGTGTTATTATTATACAGGTGGAGCAGACTCTGGTGCTGTGTTATTATTACAGTACAGGTGGAGCAGACTCTGGTGCTGTGTTATTATTATACAGGTGGAGCAGACTCTGGTGCTGTGTTATTATTACAGTACAGGTGGAGCAGACTCTGGTGCCGTGTTATTATTATACAGGTGGAGCAGACTCTGGTGCCGTGTTATTATTATACAGGCGGAGCAGACTCTGGTGCCGTGTTATTATTATACAGATGGAGCAGACTCTGGTGCTGTGTTATTATTATACAGGTGGAGCACACTCTGGTGCCGTGTTATTATTATACAGGTGGAGCAGACTCTGGTGCTGTGTTATTATTATACAGGTGGACCAGACTCTGATGCCATGTTATTATTATACAGGTGGAGCAGACTCTGGTGCCGTGTTATTATTATACAGGTGGAGCAGACTCTAGTGCCGCGGTGTTATTATTATACAGGTGGAGCAGACTCTAGTGCCGTGGTGTTGTTATTATACAGGTGGAGCAGACTCTGGTGCCGTGTTATTATTATACAGGTGGAGCAGACTATGGTGCCGTGTTATTATACAGATGGAGCAGACTCTGGTGCCGTGTTATTATACAGGTGGAGCAGACTCTGGTGCTGTGTTATTATTATACAAGGGAGCAGACTCTGGTGCCGTGTTATTAATATACAGGTAGAGCAGACTCTGGTACCGTGTTATTATACAGGTGGAGCAGTTTCTGGTGCCGTGTTATTATACAGGTGGAGCAGACTCTGGTGCTGTGTTATTATTATACAGGTGGAGCCGACTCTGGTGCTGTGTTATTATTATACAGGTGGAGCAGACTCTGGTGCCGTGTTATTATTATACAGGTGGAGCAGACTCTGATGCTTTGTTAATATTATACAGGTGGAGCAGACTCTGGTGTCGTGTTATTATTATACAGGTGGAGCAGACTCTGGTGCCGTGTTATTATTATACAGGTCGAGCAGAATCTGGGGCCATGTTATTATTATACAGAGGGAGCAGACTCTGGGGCCTTGTTATTATTATATAGGGGGTGCAGACTCTGGGGCCTTGTTATTATTATACAGGTGGAGCAGACTCTGGTGCTGTGTTATTATTACAGTACAGGTGGAGCAGACTCTGGTGTTGTGTTATTATTATACAGGTGGCGCAGACTCTGGTGCTGTGTTATTATTATACAGGTGGAGCAGACTCTGGTGTCGTGTAATTATTATACAGGTGGAGCAGACTCTGGTGCTGTGTTATTATACAGGTGGAGCAGACTCCGGTTCCGTGTTATTATTATTATTATACAGGTGGAGCAGACTCTGGTGCCGTGTTATTATTATACAGAGGGAGCAGACTATGGTGCTGTGTTATTATTATACAGGGGGAGCAGACTCCGGTGCTGTGTTATTATTATACAGGGGGAGCCGTCTCTGGGGGAGAAGAGACTAGTAATGTATCTTTGTATGTGTGAGATTGTACAGAATGGTGAAGGACCTCATTATGTGCAGTGTAATGTAATATCAGAGATTGTGATGGATTTCAAAGCTACAGAAGGACAAGAACTCCCATAGTCTCTGCTGTGGAGATTGTCTCACAGGATATTGATGCTAAATTACAACAAATTGCTGTTAGTCTGCAACATCAGATGGATCCTGAAAAGGGAACTATTCTGTATTACTCTCATTACCATTCTCATGAAGAATGGAGCTAACTCCAACCAGTGACCATCAGAGGCCACCTCTGCTTTCTGCATCTTAAAAAGGACTTTGTTACTGCACTTGTGTTACAGCACCCGGATCTTTCTTAACCCTTTTTAGAGGTGGATTATTTGTCCGTTGTGGGTAGGAGTGATATTATCTCATTGCAACAGAGATGGGTTGTGTTGTCAGTTTTACTTTTTGCAACAAATCTCCCAAAATTTTACCTGTGGATAATAATCAAGCAAAATCTCCCAGGGTGAATTATTTAGTAGATTAGAAGTGCTACGTTCCAATGAACACTCTGGTCAAAGCATTCAACGTTATGCTCTTCTGGTCATAATATAATAATAAGTAATGTAACACACCCTCTCAAACCAAACAGAGAGCGCACAGTGACCATCCAAAAGACGGTATTATAATGAACCTGTCTCTGTGTGTCTGACAACTGTCTTCTTTCATGAGTGCACCCAGCTGATAGCACCTCTCCTTAAGTCACTTCTTGTATTGAAGATCCTACTTAGATGCTCTGTGACATTTGAGAATGAGTTCAGACACTTGGTGATGATGTCAGGCGCTTCTCTATTTAAACCCACTCAGTCTGTTCTCTGGTACTTGAACTAAAGGTTGTGTTTGTTGTTCTCTGACATTAATATCTGACTTTCTCATGGCATTAATTCATGTGTGGTTACATCTGTATATTGGCCATAATTGGAGGATCTGTGAACCAGTGAAGGGGTCTGCTCTTTATGTTGATTTTTTTCTCTCTTCAATACACAGGATTACACAGTACTGAAGAAGACATCTGGTGCACGTGTGTCACAAAGAAACCATCCCCATGTATCGGGAGGATTGAGCAGGACCCAGAGCCCCATCACGGAGCCTCCACCTCACTCACATGAGATAAACAATGACCAGAGGATTCTAGAACTCACCAACAAGATCATTCAGCTGCTGACTGGAGAGGTGACTGCTGGGAATGGGACATTATACAGTAACACCAGGGGATGTGTCTGGGTGATGACTGTATCATTGTGTGTGTCAGGTTCCTATAAGGTGTCAGGATGTCACTGTCTATTTCTCCATGGAGGAGTGGGAGTATTTAGAAGGACAGAAGGATCTGTACAAGGACGTGATGATGGAGAATCACCAGCCCCTCACATCACTGGGTAAGCTTGAATTCCTTGTAAAGGAGAAAGCAGTTGTGATGGCCACCTATATACACATCATCTGATCAAATATAAACAATGTATTCAGTCACTGTATGTTTCCTACAGATGGATCCAGTAACAGAGATACCCCAGAGAGATGTCTGCGTCCTCTGTATTCACAGGATCACACAGCGGAAACTCACAGTATCCTACAGGACTATCAGGTAGATGGAATTGAGGGTCTCACCTAAACATCACTAAAACATCAAAGTGACTTTTCCCTACACTAATAATTTTCTATTTACTCTTCATTAAATTAGACATTATTGATTCTTGTTCTTTTTATTGTTTTGTGGCTCATTTAGAGTCCTGACCTGATGGATATGAAAGTAGAAGATACAATCGGAGAAGAAGAGACGTATGTGAGGGGTAATCAGCAGTGTAAGGAGGAGGAAATCCCTACAGATATCAACATAAGTGAGTAATAAACTCTAAAGACAGAAAATAGTTACATTCTCCTTTGTAAAACCCATCAGAATAATCATATACACACAGGGCCTGATTCAGAGTTAGACGAACGCCCATTTGTACAATGTATCATTGCGACTTTCATTTATTGTAAAAGAGAGAGCTAAATACACATCATCTGATAATCCGATATATAAACAATGTATTTGGTCACTGTGTGTTTCCTACAGGTGGATCCAGTAACAGAGATACCCCAGAGAGATGTCCGCATCCTCTATATTCACAGCATCACACAGCGGAAACTCACAATATCCTACAGGATCAGGTAGATGGAATTGAGGGTCTCGCCAAATACTAAAACATCAAAGTGACTTTTTCTTATCTGATTTGTAGAATAGCTGTGTGGATCATATACACTAATAATCTTCTGCTTACTCTCAATTCATTAAACCAGACATTATTTGCTCCCCTTACTGTGGAATAAATTGATCTGGCCATATCCACGCTCCCAGACCACAAGGCGCAGGTGGTGGAGGCATCTCTATAGACCTATGCAAGAAATTCCGTTCACCTTTTGTCCCTTAGTTATTGGACACTTTCCAGCTCCTTTTTGAGGTGAGTAGTTTACCGCCATATATGTCTGAGGCGCTGATGTTCACCTTGCCTAAGCTTGGGAATGATCCCCTATACCCTGAATCCTACCGCCCAATCTCCCTTTTGTGCACGGACGGCAAGATCCTGGCCAAGATCCTTTCCATTCGGATAAATTCAGTCATTTCACAAATAGTCCATCCTTATGAGACAGGCTTTACGTCCAGTAAATCCACCACCTCCAACCTCCGTCACCTCTACACTCTCATTCAGTTACCTCATGAAGCGGAGGAGGGTGTGTGGTGGTGTCACTCAATGCAGCCAGGGCCTTCGACCCCGTGGAATGGGTCTACCTGTGGGAGGAGCTCCATAGATTTGGGCTCGAAGACAGATTTATTAATTGGGTCCAGCTTCTGTACTCTGACCATTTATCCAAAACATCGCTGCATGAGCACACTACCTTGCCGTTTTGCTTGGGATGGGGCACCCGTTAGGGGTGTCTCCTGTACTGACAACATTCTTCTCGTTTTATCTGATCCGGATGCCTCTCTGAACCACCTCCTCTATACCGTTGACTGCTTTGGCCATTTCTCTGGACTATTGATTAACTGGGGCAAGTCCTATGTTTTTCTGCTACAAGGTTTCATACCCCTAGCCACACCTGCACGCTGCTCACTGCAGAGGACCCTCCGTTTCAAGTATCATGGAGTATGGGTCTCCCGCTCTAGCTCTGACTTTGTATCCCTAAATCTTGACCCCATTGTTGAATCCCTTAAACAGAAATCTCAGACTTGGAAAATACTCCCACTCACAGTGACAGGCAGGATCAACCTGTTCTAGATGATTGTTCAACCTAAATTTCTCTATCTTCTTCAGCATTCACCCATTTATCTCCTGAAATCTGTGTTCCGGGTGATCGACAGGCTCATTTCCTTTGTTGTGTGGGGAGACAGGAGGGCTAGACTACGTCTGTCCACGCTTTGAAGATCAAAGTGTTATGACTCGCCGGGCTCTCTGTCAGAGTATCTAGATAGATAGATTGGTAGATAGATAGTTAGGGATAGGTAGGTAGTTAGATAGTCACATTGGGTGTTTAGGTAGTTAGTTTAGTTCTTAGATTAGTTTAGGTAGATTAGATAGGCAGATAGATTAGCTAGATAGGGTCAGTTAGGTCTGTTCTCTATCAGAATCTGCCCTCAATCATGCTGTTAATTCCTATGTAGTGACTCACCTGACCAGCCTGTTTCTCTGAGCCCACTCACCTGGCTTCCTCATTATCTCTTGCAGCCTATTGGTTCTCCGGACTCTCACCGGTACCGCGGGTTGCAGTTACCCCTGGCAACCGCCTAAGAACTGTGTCTCTCAAATCTGCGGACTCTCCCCGGTACCGCGGGTTGTAGTTACCCTTGGCCACTCCCTACGTTCAGTGTCATCGTCTTTATCTATCAGCTATTACTTTATTTATTCCAGTCTTGACACCATCCACAAGATGTCTCTCCTGGCTCCCTCCTGCACTTCCTACTCTACGGCCTCGGTAACTCTATTCCTGGGTTCTCCGCAGCCAGTGCACATCTCACAACCCTCTGTTTGTCTGCAGCCAAGCCTGTCCCCACCACTAGGGGCAACAGTGAACACCAGACGTTCGGAGCAGACTCCGGGTTTTGCTGTACTGGCTGAGGGGTTCCTAACACAAAGGGTAATGAGGGATTTGCCTTGCCGATTCTTTGGCTATATTACTATGCAGCTCAGCTCACGCATCTGATTAGCTGGTTGGCAAGTCCACTTCCAGAGGCTCTGGTTGGTTTTCACTCTGGGCTATCAGGGCCCTCTCTGCATGAGTCATTATCTTCCCTGAAGGTTGATGGGTTGGTGCCCCAGACAGGCTTCCCTGATTGCTACACAGGCAATTGAGATGTGGCGAATTGCACACCGGGTACTTGGGGGCATGGGTTAGATCCCCTCACTTCTCTCTGACATAACCCCTCCCTTCCAGAACTTGATAAACTACAGGACTATAATATATGGAGTAGACATGGGGTTAATGTTATAGGCCAACTGTACGAAGGTGCTTCTCTAAAGTCCTTTGCTCAATTGTCTCGGGAGGGTGGGATCCCCAATACTGCCTTTTATTGCTATCTCCAACTGTAACACATCCGTAACACCCAATTCTCTACTGCCCCATTCCAGCATTTCCCTGTAAGATCTGTATTGTCCACTATTGGCACCGACCATACCATTTCCATACTGTATTCCACTATTAAGTATGCCCTAGACCTGGATGACCTGAACTCCTTTCAGTTCAGTTGAAAGATGGATTTGGGTCCCCTCCTGGACGAGGACTGGTCCCACGTGCTTAAAAGTATGTGTGACGCCACCCCATGACTCCACTACCAGCAGATACATCTGTGTATTTTGCATAGGGTTTGTTATTCCCCACTCAGGCTATCACGCATGGGTTGTAGATCTGATGCTAAGGCCAAAATGTAACTCCCTTGGTATTGGGTTCTGACATATGTTATGCTGGTTTATCATTTTTGGTGTGATAATTGGGATTGTGTTCTTGATACTGTGCCTGCTGCTCCCTCCATTGGTCCCAAGTGGTGCTTATTTGGTGTCTCCCTTGAGAACCTTACAGACAAATTTGTTTTCAAATATATTTGTAGGTTGGTGACCCTGGCTAAAGTCATTATAGCTCAAGCTTGGCTTGCCCAGGACCCTCCTGACTTTCACATCTGGTGAGCTCTTGTTACTCCGCTATAAAGCATGAGAAATACAAACAACAAATGACGTAAGATTTGGTCCAGATGGTATGGTTTCACTTACATAGTCTGTTCAGCTGATCTGTCCTCAATAGACTAGCTGTCCGGTTGTCCTGACAGGGGAGGAGGGGGGGGTATGCCGGGGTCCCGCCGTCCTGCCTTAAGCACCATTGGTCAGAGTATTGGTCGCATCTATGAATCCTTATGCTTTGGTATTATTTGTGTCTTGTTTTGTGTTTTATTATTTGCTTTTTTTGGGGGGGGGGGGGGCAATAAAAAGTTACTTGACTTAAAATAAAAATCAGACCTTATTTTTTTTTGTTATTTTTATTGTTTTGTGGCCAATTTAGAGTTGCGACCTGATGGATATGAAAGTAGAAGATACAATCAGAGATGAAGAGACGTATGTGAGGGGTGATCAGCAGTGTAAGGAGGAGGAAACCCCTACAGATATCAGCACAGGCGAGTTATAAACACTAAAGACAGAAAACAATTACATTCTCCTTTCTAAGACCAATTAGCATAATCATATACACATAGGACCCGATTCAGAGTTAGACGAACGCCCGTTTGTGTAGTGTATCATTGCGACTTTCATTTATTGTAAAGGAGAGAGCAGTTATGATGGTCACCTATATACACAGCATCTGATAATCAGATATAAACAATGTATTCAGTCACTGTGTGTTTCCTACAGATGGATCTAGTAACAGAAATACCCCAGAGAGATGTCCCCTTCTTCTTTATACTCAGAACTGTATAGAGGAAAATCACAGTATCCCACAGAACCATCAGGTAAAATAATCGAGGGTCTCTCCAAATTCAAAATTACACCGAACTATATTATCTATATATAAGCTTTGTGGATGATATACACTGATATCCTTTAATTTAATATCAGTTTCTTAAATTAGAAATTATTAATTATGTTTATTGTTAAGAGAGTTATATATGGTGTATATGTGACTGAAATGAAAGTTACATTTATAGAGGAAGATAATGAGCATGTAAAACCAGTATGTGACATTAATAAACATGACAGGCTGTGTATTACTCAGCTGAATGTATGTGGAATAACTGGATACATAAACTAAATATGTCCACCCTGCTCGCTCTCACTCCTCTGCAGCAGGATAACATGTTAGGGGGGAGGTGCTTCTCTATCTAAGGAGGAAGAGTTTGATTGACAGCTTGGCAGACTTTCTGTACAGAAATACATTGTGTGATTTGGTTGATTCCTACACACAGGAGAGGGCAGTGAAGTAGATGAGGGAGGAGCAACAAGTGTCTGTAATGGAGTGGGTGATACGATACAGGGCTATAGTAGAATGTCAGGGTAGCAGAGAGTGTGGATGCGTGTGGATGCAGAGGGGGTGCAGAGAGTGTGGATGCAGAGGGGGTGCAGAGAGTGTGGATGCAGAGGGGAACAGAGAGTGTGGTTTACGATGCAGGGGCACAGAGTGTGTGGTTTACGATGCAGGGGCACAGAGTGTGTGGTTTACGATGCAGGGGCACAGAGTGTGTGGTTGATGATGCAGGGGGCACAGAGTGCATGGATGATGATGCAGGGGCACAGAGTGCATGGATGATGATGCAGGGGGCACAGAGTGTGTGGATGATGATGCAGGGGCACAGAGTGTGTGGTTGATGATGCAGGGGCACAGAGTGTGTGGTTGATGATGCAGGGGCACAGAGTGTGTGGATGATGATGCAGGGGGCACAGAGTGTGTGGATGATGATGCAGGGGGGCACGGAGTACGTGGATGATGATGCAGGGGGCACAGAGTGCATGGATGATGATGCAGGGGCACAGAGTGTGTGGTTGATGATGCAGGGGGGCACGGAGTAGGTGGATGATGATGCAGGGGGCACAGAGTGCATGGATGATGATGCAGGGGCACAGAGTGTGTGGATGATGATGCAGGGGGCACAGAGTGTGTGGATGATGATGCAGGGGGGCACGGAGTACGTGGATGATGATGCAGGGGGCACAGAGTGCATGGATGATGATGCAGGGGCACAGAGTGTGTGGATGATGATGCAGGGGGGCACGGAGTACATGGATGATGATGCAGGGGGCACAGAGTGCATGGATGATGATGCAGGTGGACAGAGTGAGTTAGCTGTAAATTATTCTTTGACAGAAAAATAATTAAAATAAAAATATTACTTTCCCTTGAATTTATGTGTATCTTTGCATACAACTAAATAAGTATTTTTGTCCTGACCTAAATACTTATTCCGTTTTTTGACCTAACTACTTATAAAACTGCCCTGTAATTATTTTGGAGGGGTGCCTTGAAAAAATTATGGAGACTCTAAGGGTGCTGCGAACTGCAAAAGTTTGGGAAACACTGGGTCAGACACTATATCCGGTGCCAGGGCTGGGAGCTGAAGGGAGTCCAAACTGCTATAACAGCAGGGGAAGGGTTGGGTTGGGAATCATCTGACCTGAGGTTATAAAGCTGCGTGTAGTATGTGGCGCACTGGTTAGCAATGTCTGGTGGATTAGAAATGTGAGTACTGCAAGGACCTGCAAGGACTTTCAAATGATTAATGGAATTCTTCCCTCTGAATTTACGGGCTAGAAGTTTGCTCGCCCGTTCTACGACAGTGTAACTTCTGATTTAACCTAGCTGTAGCGTTGTTAACTTGCAGTAGTGCAATGGGATTTAACTTTTTACGAAGATCGGCCAGGGACGCTTTGACGACAGAGTCAAATGGGTTGAGCTTATGTCACTGCTCCAATACAACAATGTGTGCTTCGTAGGATTTAAGTACCTCTAATTAGATGCGCCTAAATCTAGCTGCAGCTTGTATAGCTGCTCCCCTCATGACCGCCTTCAAAGCACACCAGTGCGTGAATTCTGAGGTGTCTTCCGGAGTATTAGTCTACAAATAGGAGTCTAGTGCATCACTCAGTACCTGTTTATCCATAGTGTCCAAAAGGATGTATTCGGCCATTCGCCAGGGTCGGGGGGAGGGTCTCTAGCTGGGGCCTCCAAGCACACCAGGTTAACGGAGCATGATCCGACCAAGTAATGGGCTTAATCGAGATATTAGAAACCCGCTGTAGAGACCATTTATCAGCAAGCAGGAGATCTATGCTGGAGAATTACTTATGGAATGGGGAAAATAATGTGTAATCTCGTTCTCCAGGATGTTTCGCTCTCCAGACATCATATAGGTCAAATTCAGCAAGCATCTGAGAAAAGTTCTGGGTTAGGGGTGTAGCAGAGGGAGATGGTCAGTCGGAAGCGGGTGTGGATCTATCAGATCTGGGATCTGGAGCTACATTAAAATCCCCCATATAAAAGTCCATCCCTTTCCTGATCTGTTGGACAGTATGGAAAGTACGTCTCAAAAATGGGATTTGCTGGGAATTTGGGGCATATATGGAGACCAATGTAATGGTCTGTTTGCCCAGGGAACCTACCAAAATAAGAAGGCAGCCATTTTTGTCAACAACCCGCAGGCCACATAGGAGGTGGGGTAGCTCTTGTTATGGAATTGAGAGGGGGGGATGCAGGGAGAAATGAGTTTCATGGACTGCGACTATATCCGCTTATGTGTAGCAAAATATTTTAAAGCAATTCTGAGCTTGTTAAGGGAATTCAGGCCTTTGCAATTTATAGATAGAAGTTAGACCATGGTGGAGGTTGGCGAAGATGAGCAAACGACTTTGAACATAGCTTGAACAGTGGGGTAGCTGCATCTAAGGATTGCCTCCATAGGGCTGGTGGTGGGTGGCGGAAATCGGGAAGCACTGGGTAAGGAACTAGCAGGGGGGGGAAACAAATAATTTGCATAAGGACACTAAGGTTTTTGCCACAGGGAAGAGATAATGAGTGGCAGAAAAGTGTAACAAATGTGGGGACGTGGAACTGCACCTGGGTGACCTGATCCCAGGGTATTCGAACAAGAATACCAAATTTTAACATAGACGTGAAATAGTAAAATATATTGTATACGTTATAGAATACACAAAAAGCAACTTTATAGGCAACTGCCCTAGAGAGCAACATTGTTGTAAACATTCAGTGACAAGATATTGTTATACGTACAAGAAATAAAAATGGAACAAACTACAGCAGGCATCACCATACCCATCCCCCAGAGGCAAGATGGACCGAAGCGGAGCAAACCAAACAGTTGCGTGCCTCAGAAGAGAGAGGCAGGACTATGTAAAGCCATGTAAATCCAAGTATCTAACAAATTAAGGATTTATGCTAAAATATCAAAACAGATTGTGACGGCCATAGATAGGTAGGGAACCATCTACCGTCTTTTAGATGGGGGGTTCACATCAGGAGAAGAAGAAATTGTCCATCAAGTAGCGGGTTTTGACCATTCCTCTCGAAACCGGGTAGGAGTTGGCAAAGCTGACTCTTCTACGGGAACGATCCATTCGCGGAGGAGAGAGGCCATTATCTGGAGTGAATATCACCACCTGGGTTCCATTTCGTTGGACAAAGAGTTTAGTAGGGAATCCCCAACGGTAGGGAATGTTCGCAGAACATACAGCCGTGGCAGTTTGGCGGAAAAATCGGCGTTTGACCAGCGTAGCAGTTTAGATGTCAAGGAATAGCTGGAGATCACCAAGAGCCTCTTGGTTGGGGGAGGTAGGGAGGGCTGCTCTCAGGATTTGTTCTTTAATGCGAAAGAAGTGGACCCGAAGTAAGGTATGTTTAGGGGCAACCTCTGGAGTCTGGCTGGACTTAGGCAACCAATGAATCCTATCTATAAGAAGGTCTAAATCTGATGCCACTGGTAGCAGCTTGCCAAACAAGTCCGTGGCATAGCCATATAAGTCAGCGTTTGAGACAGAGTTCGGGATACCGCATATTTTAATGTTATTGCGATGGGACTGGTCTTCCAGGTCCGTGATCTTGTCCCGAGATGTTGACACCTCCTCCCATAGCTGATCATGAGCAGCAGTGAGATCATAGTGTGAGGAGACCTGCTCCTCCAGGTTGATCTCAAGGCGATCCATCCGTTCTAGCACCAATCTGCGCCAGGTCAGATTTAATTTCTGTAACTGTGGTCCGGAACTCAGATTTCATATCAGACTTCAAGGCCACCAGGAGCATTGTATAGATCTGAGGATAACAGGGCTGTCCATGGTGACCATTGGAGAATCTTCTTGGGCCACATCTGGGTCTAGTTGCCCCAGAGGTTGAGGAGATTGAAAGGGTTGTTTCCCAGATTTGGAGGATATTCGAGAAGATGATGAGGCCATCAAACCCCTTCCGAAAAAATTTACAGGTGGAGGCGACTTAGCAGATTTAACTTTCTGAGACGACATGGTGTGGCAGAGTAAGGGAGAAAGGAAACCCCAGAGGGAGCTTTATGACAGAGTAAGTAGCGAGATGTTGCCAACGGTACCTGAAGAGCACCGTAGTATCTGGTGTCGCTGCATGTATAGAGATAAGGTCAGGTCACAGTCCAGGTATCGAGATTAGCTATCCATTAGCCGGCCACGGGGTCATGATTCAAGCCGGTAAGCAGAGAGGTAGCCTGGAATAGCAGTCCTTCACCTGCTCTTTATAGCAGTCAAATGCCACCACCTGAGGGGAGCAGGAATCCCCTCAAACCGTAACGCAGATGTCCTAAGGTAAGCTTAGTGAGGACAGAAATATCCCGTGGAGGAAAGGGCATCAAGCACCATAGGTGGCAATGGTTGTGTGAATAGTCTTAAGCGTAGTATTGTTATTACAGGCTGATTAACAGATGGCCGCAGCTCCTGAGTGATTATACTGAAGTGGAATCTGCTGCAGTTATATTTAGATGAAAGCACCCTAGATGCACAGAACTGGAGAGAGATATCTCTTTGTGTAATGATGATCCCAGCAACGGTGGGCTATATTCCCAAAGTCTGTAAGGCTGGTAATAGCTAGAGCTTTATAGCATATAGTCAATCATGTGCTCTTTTATATACTCGCATCAATGAATCACTGGTCCACAGGGTCAGCAGCCCGTTTTAGATGTTGTATGAACGTCTGGGAGGCCGTGATGTCCAGAGTTGTTGCCGGCCAGGTAATGGGTGGCAATCGTGGACCTCAGTATTTAGGGTTCAGATCGCTCATCCCCGCAATCACGACCCAAAGGTGCCATGCCGCGAATCGTAAGTGGCCGCTCGCGGTCCACTCCAGTAAATCCAGGCAGCGTTGGGGAAGCCAGGAGAGGATCCAGCAATGATAGACTAAAAAGGGGGGACCAGCAGGATCGAGCAAGGAGGGCAGTCGGGACTCCGGCAATTTCGCTCTGTGACAGGCAGAAACAGGAGCCTGTTGAGAGGCAGAAACGTCTCCACACGGACCAGTCCTCAGGCCCAGTGACGCCAGAGAGTCTCAGATGGGTGGTAAGCCACAGGTAGGTCGCCTAGGGGTCACAAAGGTGGTGTTTAAAGGCCTCAAGAGAGAGAGCTCTGCAGCACTGCGTCTATGTAAAAAGGTGTTCAGGCCACGCACTCCCCCCTTTCCCTTATCCAGTTTTTTTTTTGTTCTTGCAAGGCGGGCTGGACACTGGTTTGCTCCTTAGTTCGCTTAAGGATCAGGTGTTGGCTTTTTCTGTCTTCTTTTAAAGAAAGATGCCAGATGTACAAACATTCATAGAAGGGGTGCTTCATGTGCAGCCTCCAAATGTTCCTTCGGTAGCACCTTGGGATTTAACCTTGGTATTGAATGCTTTGAAGCATTCTCCTTTTGAATCCTTGGACATGGTGGATTTGAAGTTTCAAACATGCAAGACTGACTTCCTTCTTGCCATTTTTCAACTAGAAGAGTTTCTTAGCTCGCAGCATTTTCCTGCAAGGCTCCTCATCTTGTTTTTCATGAGGACAGGGTGGTTCTTCCAAACAAGACTTTCTTCCTTCCTGAGGTGGTGTCCAAAACCATGTTTCAATGCAAGGGGTGCAAATTAGTTTATTATTTTGCACATAAGGAAAATACAGGTTGTTTTTATCATGTAGCACACAAATACTTCATATCTTATTTATACACTGAAATTTAAAGTTGATCTACGATATGCTCTACCCCAAATATAAATCTGCCATCACATTTTAAATTTACCTCCCCCTCTAATGCAACATGGTTATTCCTTACTTACTTTTGCTTAACTTTCCTTAATGAATTAGGCCCTGACCAAATGTTGATCTTTGGAAGACAAGGTTTCTGTTTTGTTCTCTGGATTTGGTCCGAGTTTTGCATATTTATGTGTGAAGGACCCAAGATATGCGCAAGTCTGAGGCTCTTATGGCCCTCTATGAAGTACACAAGAGAGTCTGGCTAGCCTCTATGGTGACTATTGCTCCCTGTATTACGGCTGTAATTCGCCAGGCATATATTATGAGGTTGGGCAGCCTGTTTCAGATAATCTTAGGGCTCACTCCATGGGATCGGTGATTGCTTCCTGGGCGGCACGACATGGTGCCTCAACTGAGGAGCTGTGTTGGGCAGGCACCTGGTTCTCCATTCACACTTTTACATGTTTCATGTGTTTATATCAGGGGATACTAGGTTTGGGAGAAAAGCGCTTTGTGCCATTCCTTCTGAGCGTTCCCATCCTTTATGGCGGATTTGGGACGTCCCCAATGTACTCTGTGTCCCACTATTGGATGTCGGAAAAAATAGGATTTTTATATTTGTGTAAAAACAGTTTCTCTTTGTCCATTGGGGGACAATGCTCTAGTTTCTCCTTTTGTGTGACATGTTGAGGTTTTTTTTTGTTCAAGAGAATGTTGTTTTCCTCTTTCACTGTTGTTTTGCTCTTTTTATATGTCTCCTTTTCTGTGGGGCTTGGTTATACATAAACGGAAGCCTAAACAGGAAGAGGGGCATAGGGGGGATGAACTTAGGGCTAGATATCAACTCTTTTAAAGTGCCCAATGCCTATTCTCACTACACTATACCCCAATGTACCCGGTGTCCCTCAGTGGAGTAAGAGAAACGGATTTTACATAACTATAATAATCCTATTATTATCCCTTAGAGTAGATGCAAAGCGGAATTCCTAGCAATAGCTAGCCCACTACTTAACCCTAAAACCAGAGATTCCTAGGGGCCAATATTTAAGGAAGAAAACACAAAAGAGAACTTTTAAAAATAAATGTTAAAGCCATTTAGCACGGGTTTCTACATTTTTTTTAAATGTTGACATTTCATTCTCACCCCCACCAAGTGATGTGTCTGTGTGATGACTGTATCATTGTGTGTGTCAGGTTTCTATAAGGTGTGAGGATGTCACTGTCTATTTCTCCATGCAGGAGTGGGAATATTTAGAAGAACACAAGGCTCAATACAAGGACGTGATGATGGAGAATCACCAGCCCCTCACATCACTGGGTAGGAAAAGATTTAACCACACCCCTGTCTGTGTGTATAGGAGATGCCTTCACTACATGTAACAATATATATGTGTACAGTGTGAATTGTTTATAGTTTGTAGTTGAATTTGCCTATGTGCTTTGCTTAGGAAGTAAATGTGTGCATTACAACAGAATTTGTCTCCACTAAAAAGTGTACTTCTCTATTGTTGTTGTGGAGCGTTGGGTGGAGTGTATGTAGTGGCGTAGTGCCTGGTGAGGGCTTAGTTTCTATTTCTATTCCCTGGGTGTCATTAAATGTACAGAGCACCATGATTGGTAAAAACTTCCTACGAAAGGTTTTGGGGAGATAATTGTGGTAAACGAATGTAAGAATAAAGGAGAGAAACAGGATAGATCATATGTAATGTAGTGATGATAAAGGATGTTGAAAAATAGATGATAATGGATTCTAATGAAATGCAGAAATGTGTGGAGAGTATTTTACTAATAAAAGTAAACGACTAGATTGTATAGCAGAGTATGTGCTAATAATGTGCAAAATCTTATTATGCATTTGCTACAAGTAGAGACATCTGCGTATTTCCAGTGATTAGCTACCAAACATTTGGATGCATTGACACTTTGTAGTGATAAATTTGAGTGTTTGTCCAGACCCTCAACGACAAACCTAGAAGAAAAACCAGGGGGGTAAATGCATTAAAGTGAGATTCTAAAACATGGCCACTAATTGCAGCAGCATCAGAGCCTAAGGGTGACCCTCTCCTATTGTCTGAAGCCCCTGGGATTCCTCCTGATACTATCATGAGTAGTGGTGATGAAACACTATAATGGCTTCTGTGTAAGAACGCTAGAGGGGAGGACGAGGTGATGATGGGGGACTTGCTGACAAGTAATTCAGTAGAGTTTGGAAGGTCCCTGGATGCTGTGGTGTGGGTGCCATGGCTTTGTTTTGGTTAAAGCTGAAAGCCACAATCCCTGATAATACACAATGGGATTTATACTCTTGTTTCTCAGAATCAATAGTGAGGGTAAAATAACATTTCATAAAGCTAACCAACATTCATTTTCTCCTAACAGAACTACGCAAAGATCCATCTGCTCTTATTAAGGAGGAACCTGTATCATGTGAAGAAGGAAATCTCACTGACATTTATACACCCACAAATCATGCACAATATACATCTACTCTTATTGAAGTGAAATCGGAACCTTCTTTCACTGGAGAAGAAAGTTTTAATAACCTCAGCTATGTTAGTAGCCAGAGAAAAAATGTGAATGATCAAAGTGTAGACAAATCTTGGTCTTGTTCTGAATGTGGAAAGTGTTTTACTAGGAAAAGAAACCTTCTTGTACATCAGAGGATTCACACAGGAGAGAAAGCATATTCTTGCTCTGAATGTGGAAAATGCTTTACAACGAATTGGAAACTTTTTTGCCATCAGAGATGCCACACAGTAAGTAAAAAACTTTTACCACACACTTGCTCTGACTGTGGTAAATGTTTTTCCTGTAACTATAATCTTGTTGAACATCTGAGAATTCATACAGGAGAGAGACCTTTTTCTTGCTCAGAGTGTGGTAAATGTTTTTCCTATAAATCAAGTTTTGTTGAACATCAGAGAATTCACACAGGAGTGAAACCTTTCTCTTGCTCAGAGTGTGATAAATGTTTTTCCTTTAAATCAAATCTTATTGAGCATCAGAGAATTCATACAGGAGAGAAACCTTTTTCTTGTCCGGAATGTGGTAAATGTTTTTCTTTTAAATCATATCTTGTTGTACATCAGAGAGTGCATACAGGAGAGAAGCCTTATTCTTGCTCTGATTGTGGGAAATCTTTTATCAGTAAATCACTTTGTAATACACATCAACGAATTCACACAGGAGAAAAACCATATTCTTGCTCTGAATGTGGGAAGTCTTTTAATTGTAAATCACATTGCAATACACATCAGAAAATTCACACAGGTGAGAAACCATATGCTTGCTCTGAATGTGGGAAATCATTTAATAGTAAATCAAGTTGCAATAAACATCAGAAAATTCACACAGGAGAAAAACCATATTCTTGCTCTGAATGTGGGAAATCATTTAATAGTAAATCAGAATGCAATAAACATCAGAAAACTCACACAGGAGAAAAACCATATTCTTGCTCTGAATGTGGGAAATCATTTAATAGTAAATCAGAATGCAATAAACATCAGAAAATTCACACAGGAGAAAAACCATATTCTTGCTCTGAATGTGGGAAACGTTTTTCATGTCAATCTAATCTTATTAAACATCAGCGAATTCACACAGGAGAGAAACCATATCCATGCACAGAGTGTCGGAAAGGTTTTTCTTCTAAATCAGATCTTGTTGCACATCAGAGAATTCATACAGGAGAGAAACCTTATTCTTGCTCTGAATGTGGGAAAGCTTTTATCCAGAAAAATAACCTCTATATGCATCAGAGACTTCACACAGGAGAGAAACCATATTCTTGCTCTGAATGTGGGAAAGGTTTTTCCTCTAAATCAGATCTTGTTGTACATCAGAGAATTCATACAGGAGAGAAACCTTATTCTTGCTCTGAATGTGGGAAAGCTTTTGTCCAGAAATCTAACCTCTATGTGCATCAGAGACTTCACACAGGAGAGAAACCATTTTCTTGCTCTGAATGTGGAAAAGGTTTTATAAATAATGCATCCTTAATTAAACATCAGAAAAGTCACAAGTGAGAGGCCATACATTTGCTGAGTGTGAGAAAAGTTGTAACCAGAAATCAAGCTTTGTTCCACATCAGAACATTCACACAGAGTATACCAATATTTGTGTTCTGAGTTGGAAAAATGTTTGCGCAGGAAATCAAGCTTTGTTGTGCATCAAAATGTGGGAAATGGTTTACTAGTGAAGCACTATTTTTTGCATCAGAGAAGTCACACTGGAAAGAAACGGTAGTCTTTCTCTGATATGGGAATGTTTTGTGAGTTAAATCTGTCCCTATAGCATTAGTTTTATTTATGGCTTTTCAGAAACCCTAAACTTAAAATTCCAGTTGCCTAAAGATTTAGTTACCAAAATATTTGCAGAGCTATGTACAGGTTTCTGTACCCTGACAGATCTTCAGACGTTTAACATTACAATTACATTTGCTGTGCAGCTGAGTATAAGCTATTCTTCTCGTTCATCAACCATTTTATGGCTAAAAGGCTGATTACAGTGTGTTGGAAAGTTTCTCCCCTCACAGTCACCACTTTTTGTAAAATATCTTCCATTTTGGGAAGCTGCTGAAACTTTTAAAAATGTATTTGTAAATGCCATATTTTGGGTTTAGTTATCCTTGAAGTGCAGTCAATTTATTTGTCATATATTGATGATGTGACAGGTAGGACCTCCTATGCCACCCTGTCTGTTGTTGCTGGGAACCGGCTGTGCTTACTTTGCCTCTGTTCCCTTTCATTATCCCAAATGCGCCCTCTAACCGCAGTAGGAGGAGCTTACAAAAGCTGCCACCACTGGACTCCTTACCGTCATTCAGTACCAGGTTTCTTCTGGGTAACTGACGTTGAGAGTGTACCCTGTTACTGGTGTACCTGGGCTGGTACCCCTGACCTCTTCCTGTGAATCATGGTTGCTGTGGATAGATCCCCACTTGCCTATCACACTGGCCAGAGCTGCAGGGTAGCGGGCAGAGCGGTGGTACCGGAAAGCTGGGTCCAAACCTCAGAAACAGCTGGGAACGGATTAGATTTTGGGTCTAATCTGTAGGTCACAGGAATAGAGAAATTTCCAAGCAGGTCTTTGAGATCAGTGATGTTTATTTGCTCACACTGGTTGAAGGTACCAGTGAGCAGGTCAGATGAAATAGAAAGAACAATTTTCAATACAAGACCGTGCTTTTTATACCTATTTGGACACAGCCTCACAGGGTAAGCCAGCCCCCTGAGGTTTCAGCTATTTTTAGAATCAGGATGCACTTTGTTTACCCAAAAATGGATTTACATGCATTGCAAATCTAACAATATTTACACTTATCTGTGATATCCTAAAACTCGCTGTGATTTCCTGCATCTTGTTTTAGACACAGGAAATCTAATAACAAATCTAATTCAACCTTCCTGTGCGTCCAGGTGCTGGACCCTCACACATCAAAAGGTCTATTTAACATGAGATTAACATGGGTCCTTACTTCAGACAGTTGCAGAATACACATTCCCAACGAAAGTTACAAAGTCATTTCCCTACACCAAGATACACAAAAGACCTCCTCAACAAAGGCTTATTGTATCAGATATATACCTCAGAAATAATGCATTTCCTCCAGCAAAGTTAAAACAAAAATTAATTTCTTCCCCTGGTCTCAGAAATAAAGATATCTCCTTTACCAACATACACACAATATCAAACATAAGTACATTTGCAATTATATAAATAAGCGTCCTGTGCTATTTCTTTTAAATGAATTAATATCATAAGTTATTTATAAGTGATCCAGTCACACATGAGTTGAATAAAATGATGCAGAAAAATAGTAGTGCAGACTAGCGCCAGACTACCCCGCCGGGGTGTTCCCCGATGCTTGTTAGCCCACGGTGGCCATCTTAGTGATGTACAGCACCTCCTTCGCAGGGCTTCACTCATAGAGGCAGGCCTGCAAGAAATACACAATACTTCTTCCTTCTAAACGGTCAGGAGGCTGTTTTCATCACTTCTACTCTGAACTTTGTGTATGTTTAGCAGTCACAGTTAGCTTCTCTGGGTACTGCAGCTTTGCTCTGTACTTTGCATCTGTTTTGTAGTCCACTTTCAGCTTGTCATTGTGCACTGTTGCTGTCCAATCTTGGAGGAAGGAACACAAGTGTCTCCTCAGATTCACAGAGTGGTGCCACCATTTTTAGTGTGGGCTATGTGTTTCGGCTTATCTCCAGTGCCAAGGTGTTAGGATTCTGTCCTTATTTTTAATTAGGCCTGCAGTACCTCTCTGCTACCAGTGATGCTGCTCTTATACCTGGACAGATTCTCCTTGCCTGCAAAAGGTTAAACCCTCAGCACACTGTATTTTCCCCCAGACTGGTGCCTTATAGGACCTCATGAAGATCCTGTTAGTTCACAGATTGGTGTCTGTTCACTTCTATTTTGAAATTCTGCACAGATGGTCTCCTCCTTTAAGGCGACGCACTTTACATGGTTCCACTTGAGGGAGTTTCAGTCATCTGACTATCTCTAAGGATGCACTCTTTAGTGCAGCTCCAGGGTTTAGAGACTCCAGGGTAGTCATATCGGTTTTCAATGAATTAGTCAGAGCGTTGCATTCTGGTGAGGAAGGGCTCTTGAAATGCAATCGGACTATGACATTGCAGTAACATACCTCAATCATGAGGTAGGAACCAAGAGTCTGCTGGCCATGAGAGTCCTGCATAATCTTGAGATGAGCATGACATTCCAGCCATCGTGGTAGTATTCACTCTAAGGGTGTAATCCTGGGTTGTAGTTATTCTGAGCTAGGCTCTTCTTGTGATATTGGTATGCCCTTTGCACCACTGGGTGGAGTGTCACTGCTCCTTTACAGATGTTGCTAGTAGATGCAGTGTCAGCAACATGGGTCTTGCCTGTTTCCTCCAGTAGCAATTCTTTGGGGGGTTTCCTTGATGGTTAGGGGCTACTGGTGGCACTGGACTGGCTGTGAGGGTTATGGTACTTGGACATTTTCAGCATGGCTGATGACCCTTTGTGGTATCTGCCTCTTAAGACCAGATCTGCTAGGTCAGGTTTCTTTCTGCTCCAGAGTTTCTTGGCTGACTTTCACTTTTTGGCTCTTAATGCCACGATCATTAAGGCCTAGGGCTTCCCTGAGCATGGTTCAGATCATGCTCTGGGCTAGGAACCCAGTTTTGGCCAGAAATCATCTCATGGTGTGGAAGGCGTATACTTCTTGGTGCAAGCAGAAGGGGGTTTCCTATCTTTCCTTTTTTCTTTTTGGTTTAACCTGTTTACTTCTCTCTTGTTAGAGGGTGGTTTCAGAGTACAATGCACATGCAGCTTCCATACATCATCCGAGTAGCAGTTTTGGATATTATCCTGCTGCTGACAGTCTTGCAGCACTTTTAATTATTTGCATATTGTATTCTGAGTCCAATAGGAGACACTGGACGCCCACACTTTATGCTCTTTGTTCATTTCTTGATCTCCTTGTTAAGATTGTTGTTCTCTCCTCTCCCTTTTGTTCTGTCCTATGGGATTTTTTTTAGAAAAAAAATCTGAAATGTCCAGTTGGTCACTGGAGTATAGATGGCTTAAGTTTTGGCTTCGAATTTAAAAGTGCCCTGGCTCTTGTTACCGTGCTCTATACTCCAAGCATATCCAATGTCCCCTATTAGACTCCATATACTAATACTACTAATTACTACTCCATATAGTAAAATTAATCAACCTGTCACCTTGACCACTTAACTGCATCCCTTTTGTGTCGAAACCCTGTGCTTTGGTTGTGCTTCCCATTTTGGCCATTGATGTGAACTTAACCAAAAAAACAGTCCTCCATGAGACCTGGTTCTAATTGTATGTTTACTACAGTGAAAGCATTTCAATAAATATCCTCTCAACGGGTTGGGTAAGAATATGCGGCACTCAAAATGCCAACGATAGAAATGTTGACACATCAGTGATGAAATTGATGACATGTACACATCAATGTACACATCAATATTGTCGAAGTAATGAAAATGTCACCACAAAATATCTTGAAGCAAAAAATATGGTGACGTGTAATATTAGTCGACAATGATAAAATTGTGACAAACTAAATGTCGACATTTAACAATATGAGTAAAAATTAAAGTGTCTACTCTACAAATAGCAGCGTTCTGTTATGTTACCGATCATAATTTCCACGTGTGTGTATGTATATGTGTGTGACATATATAATTTATGTAATTAACAAGGCTACATGTGTACGTACCTGATATGTTCATTACTTATAATCTGTATCCAAAATCAGACTATTAACTGTTTGTTAATAATAAAATATAGATTTGCAAGCTAAGGATCCAAAATGTATTATTTCCTTAATCTTATAATGTATTCACATTTATAGTTTAGAATATCAATCAATTGAATCAATCAAGTGAATATTTTTGTATTTCATACAGTAATCCTGTATTTTTGTGTTCTCCAACCTTATAGCATTATAAAAAAAATTTACAATGTATTTTTGTGAAATGGTTTTACTTGTATTATCAATATCAATAAAACATCAATAAAACAGGCTATGTTTCATATTAAATACATTATGCACAGGTATATTCATCATTGTGTTAAAGTTGAAGCTCACCCTCTTGCCTGTATTGTAAATGTATATATCACTATCCTTGTTCTTAATATTAAATGTACCAAAATATATGTGTGTGCGTGTGTAATATATATGATATACAGTACTGTGCAAAAGTTTTAGGCAGGTGTGGAAAAAATGCTGCAAAGCAAGAATGCTTTCAAAAATAGAAGTGTTAATGGTTTATTTTTATCAATTAACAAAATGCAAAGCGAATGAACAGAAAAGAAATTCAAATCAAATTTGGTGTGACCGCCCTTTGCCTTCAAAACTGCATCAATGCATCAATTCTTCTAGGTACACTTGCACACAGTTTTTGAATGAACTCTGCAGGGAGGTTGTTCAAAACATCTTGGAGAACTAACGACAGATCTGTGGATGTAGCTGGCTCATATCCTTCTGTCTCTTCATGTAATCCCAGACAGACTCAATGATGTTGAGATCAGGGCTCTCTGGGGACCATATCATCACTTCCAGGACTCCTTGTTCTTCTTTACAATGAATATAGTTCTTAATGACATTAGCTGTATGTTTGAGATCGTTATCTAACACTCAAATTCCACTTTTTTTTAATCACTGTTTAAAACTAAAACTATTCCTTGTTCTGACCTTGGTATTAGTTCATCAACAGTCATTTTATGTTTAGACAACCACTTGTATCTGCTTTTATTGTGCCCTTTGACTCCAAACACAAGGATGATAATTTATAGTAAATAATTTAAATGCATGCAAAGTGTAATCTGTGACTTAGATGTATCAGTTAATAAGGTTTTTGTTTCGGTGACGTCAGTGCATTCTTTGTCACATAGTGGAATTGGAGTGTTAGATAAATGTGACATGAAATGACATACACTATTGATATGTGGTACACCAAACAGAAATAATTGTAAGGTCTTGCATTTGTAAATTCTTGCTTTGTGAGAAGATGTTATACATTAATTAACCTTGCTATTTAATTACCAACATTGTATTACTGTTAACTGTCATATTAATAAGCCTGCATTGGTAGTGCTTATTGAGGAAATGAATCCTTCCGTTTGCCTAGATTTGCACTACTCAAGTAAGGCGGAGTTTATCGGGGAGGTTTTCACCAGGAACCACCGCAAGGCAGTTTGGTCTTGGCTGCGTCTGTCCCGCAGTTTCTCTCTATTTTTTGCTTTATGAGCCTAAATAGAGATTGCACTCTCAAAACCATGGTACTATTTGAGACATAAAGACCATAATATTGCAATTATTGAGAATATGCTCTGAATCACTGGTGTGATAGTATTAGAACCATCCATTTTTCCCCTTTTCCCATTAGATATGTATTGAATATACAGAAATAGTCAGAAATGGCAGACAACACGAAGAGATGAATAGTAGAAGTCAGCAGGTTACCACTAGAATGATGGTTAGATACTCTGGAGAGTGTCAGCTCTGCAGTCAGCAGGTTACCACTGGAATGGCGGCGAAGTACTCTGTACAGTGTCAGCTCTGCGGACAACAGGTTGAAAATAGAATGGAAATCTCCAGAAGGAACAAAACACAGCAGGAGCAAATGGAGCCACGTCTAGCACCTAGGAGGTAACAAGAAGAACAGGCACCAAACTTTAGGAGGAGGTGCCATTTGAATTTGGAGTCAAAATGCCTTAACCAATAGGAGGAAGGAGAAAGGATAAATAGATTGCGCAGACCTGAAACGAAGATGGCGGTGGCTGGGATGGAGGAGGCTGTTAGCGGGACCAGGTAAGAGTGCCGGGGATCTGGTGTGCAGCCCAATCACCCAGCGTGTGACAGGTAGCCAATCTCTTAGGTTGTTGCAAATGGTTTTAGTGATGGGCAAGAAATTTTCCATGTAGATCTTTGAGATGTCTTTGTTTATAATCACTCCCAAGTATTTAAGTTGGGTAAGGCGCCAGTTTCAGACCCTCAGATACATCCGAAGGTGTTGTAATATTAAGGGCATGTCGCACTTTTACACAAGGAATATCACTGACTGGTATTAGCGCTACTAACCTGAGAGGCGTGGAGTCTAACACACCACCGGTGTTCACCAGGGACCCCCGCAAGGAGGTTTGGGCTTTGCTGCGTGCGATGTGCAGGTCGCGGTTCTCCCAGGAAGTCACCAGTGCAGCGATTAGAGGGTAGTCAGACAGGCCGAGTCGAAACCAAGGAAGCGAGGTACCACGGAAAGTAGGCAAGAGTAGTCAGGAACGGTCCAAAGGTCAATACCAGTGCGGGCAGCGAAGTACAAGGGATATCCGGAAGAGAGGTCAAACAAGCCAAGGAGTCAAATACACAGGAGGTCAGGAACAGGAATACAAACTAAATGCTGGAGCTGGTAAACCAATACTCTGGCACTAGACATGTGTCAGAGGCTGCTTTAAGTACTCTAAGGTGCCTCCTGATAGGTTAGGGTGATTTAGGCGGTAAAGACATGCTGGCTGCAGACAGGTGAGTAGATATAGAGTTCTGCTGCTAGGCAACAGGACGAGGATTGCGGAGAGAAGGTGTCCGTCTGCGGCGCCTGTGGAGAGCATGGAGACGGCACCTGACAGGGCACTGATTTCGATAAGTTAATTTTAAAGTGGGAAAGGTCTCCAAAAGTACGGAATTATGACATTATATTTGGAATTGAAATTACAGGATTCGTGAGGATAGCAAGGAGATCATCGGCAAAGAGAGCAAGTTTAAATTCTTTGTCTCTCATCTTTAATCCAGAAATATCTGGGTTCATTCTAATGGACCGTGCCAAGGTCTCCATACATAAGTTAAAAATCAATGGAGACAAGGAACAGTCTTGCCTTGTTCCATTTGTTATTCTAACGGGTTCTGACAAGTCTCCATTAACCTTGATCCTTGCCGTCAGATTTGAGTGTAAAGTTTGAATCCTTTCCAGAGAGTATGCCCATCATGAAGTCCCAGTCTACTCTATCGAACGTTTTTTCTGTGTCCGTGGACAACAAGACAGTTGGGGTATTAGTAGATGTAGCAAACTGAATTAAGTCGATTCGTTTTGTAGTCTTGTCACGTCTCGCAAACCGGGACAAATCCTACCTGATCTGAGTGGATTATCTGAGGCAAGAGTTTTTTCACTCTACAGGCTATAAGTTTGGCATATCATTTTTTGTCCACATTGAGCAGTGATATGGGTCTATAGCTAGGACATAGCGCTGGGTCTTTCCCTTTTTTAGGGAAAACTAATATGGGCCATCAGAGAGTGGTGTGAAAAGTGAGATTGTGCGGATATTGAGTTGAAGGCCCGAAGCATGAGTGGTGCCAATTTATTCCTGAAGGTTTTGTAGTATGATACCGTGAAACCATCCGGGCCTGGGCTCTTCCCTGAAGGTGTTGTCTTAATTGCCTCCTCTAGTTCCTCAGTGGTGAAGGTGCCTCCAGCATTTGTATATTCTCTGCGTCTAGAGTGGGAAAATTAATCCGTTTAAGATATTTGGCTATATGTTCCTGTTTCATTGAACGTGCTACCAGGTGTAATTTGCTAGTAAGGTTATAGAGTTTAGAATAATATGTATGAAATGTTGCAGCTATGTCAGACAAGGTGATAGATATCTTCCCGGCTTCTGATTTCATGTGTGGTATGTATATGTGCAGTCTTTCGGCCCGTAGGGCTGTTTGCCAGGAATTTACCCGGTTTGTCCCCCCCCAGTAATAAAACTTATTACGGCATTTACTGTGATCCAGCTATAATTTAATCTGACATTAATTTGTCCAGTGCCTTTCTTGTTTCTATCAGCTAAGGTTGATAATTCCTTAGAAGCTTTATGTCTCATCTCAAGGGATTTAATTTTCTCAAGGTGGGTATCTCGGTGAGAAATGTTTTGCTTTTTCATAAAGGTACCTAGTTGTATGAGTTTCCCCGAATAACGCACTTATGTGTCTCCCTCCCATAGTGAAAGTTTGGACACGTCAGGGTTGTCATTCAGTTGAACATATGCGTCTAGCGTTGTTTCAATTTGTGTTTTATTATAAGCGTCTTGAATCAAGAGTTCATTTAGTCTCCATGTATATGGTCTATAACCCGACTGGGGTAGCAAGGGGGACATGTATACCAGGGCGTGGTCAGACCAGGTGACTTGGCCTATTGTGACTTCTTTAATCAGAGTTAAGTGATTGTGGGATAGGAAGAAGTAGTCCAGTTGTGAATAAATGTCGTGGGTGCGAAATGAATGTGCAGTCCCGTTCTGTGGGGTGTTTGAGTCTCCACGTGTTGACCACCTGGTGTTCGTGAATGGTGCGTCTCACCTTGCAATATGCTGTACCAGAGTCTAGCTGCCCCAGAGGAAGTGTCGACGGCAGAATGGAGAACCCAGTTGAGATCACCTCCTAGAATGAGGTACCTTCCCTCAAGGGATCAACTTTGTCCAATAGGGTTACTAGCAAGAAACATTCACTAGAGTAAAGGGTTGGTTGAAGATCTTGCATTTCAGGACCAGACCCTTACCTGCTTGTAGTTTATGTATAGTTATATGTTTAACAGATAGGCACTCAGAGAGGAGAATAGTCACTCCCAAGTGTCTTACTATCGGGATTATTGCATGTGAATAGGTGTGGATAATGTTGATTATGTAAACGGGGTTTGGATCCTTGCTTAGAAGTGTGTCTCTTGTATGACAGCCACATCTATCTTTGTTGCTATAAGATCTCTTAGCAACCTGGATCTTTTCTCCGGGATATTTAGACCCTTAACATTAAGGGTCATACATTTGAGGGTATCCCTCATCATTAAAGAGAAACAAGCAGTCTATAGGATATTCACAATGGTATTTCGAGGTGGAGAACCAAATCACCCAAGTGGGAACAGATGGGGAAGGATGATGGTGGGAAGACGGGATGGGAAGGAGGATTGGGGTGCGGTAATATGCAAATAGTAATAACTTCTGAATTGAATATCTACATATTATGAACAAGTAAAATAGACCGCTCCAGAGAGATACGGAGGGCAGTGGCCCAATCATGCTCCAGAAAGAACTTGTGCGGTCCATGGGTACTGGGGGAGGGGCAGTGACAATGACAATTAGACAATAATGCTTCTTGTGTACTGTAACATGAGTATATTTTATAAATAAATGTACTATTTAACTGTCACGGTTTGGTAAACTGGATTCTTTGATCTGCCCAAATTGCCGCTACTCCTAGCAAGGCGCGGAGTCTAACGAACGGACGGTTTTCACCAGGGACCACCGCAAGGTGGTTTGGACTTAGCTGTGTCCGCCTGCATGTCGTGGCCCTTACTAGATGTCAGGTGAGACCCTTTAGGGGAGTAAGTTGAATAAGAAGAACAAGATGCTGCAGGGAAGATGGAGCACAAGGCCTGTAGCCAGCGGCACAGTGGAGTCAGGTTGAGCTCCTGAGCCAGCGGCACAGTGGAGACAGATGGAGTGTAAGCTATTTATCCAGCGGCACAGATGGAGTGTAAGCTCTTAGCCAGCGGCACAGTGGAGACAGCTGAAGCGTAAGTTCTTTGCCAGTAGCGCAGTGGAGACAGGTGAAGCGTGAGCTCTAAGCCAGCGGCACAGTAGAGATGGAGCGTGAGCTCTTTAGCCAGCGGTACAATGGAGACAGATGAAGCGTGAGCTCTTGGCCAGCGGTACCGCGGAGATAGGTGAAGCGTGAGCTCTAATCCAGCGGCACACTGGAGATAGGTGGAGCACTGAAGACCAAAGTAGAACACACAGGGAGCAAGACGGTAAGTCTTAACCAGGTAGGTAACTCGATCAACAGGCACTGAGGAGAAAAGTTTGGAGCCAGAATGATTAACCAATAGGGAACATGCAGAGGACATGAAAGACAGAGTCCACGCATGCGCAGAGCCAGGACGCCAGCAGCCGGAGCACGAATCAGTGAGGAACAGGTGAGCGTGTCGGTCTTCGGTTGTGGAAGCCGAACGATCGTCGTGTGACAGTACCCCCCCTTTTAAAGGTGGGCGCCGCACACTTGGGGTTCGGCTTCAAAGGGAATTTCTTGTGAAATTTCTTAATAAGTATCGGAGTATGAACATCCGAAGCGTGGATCCAGGAGCGCTCTTCAGGACCGAAGCCCTTCCAGTCCACCAAATACTTCAACCCTCCTTTACAGAATTTTGAGTCTAAAATTTGTTTAACTTCAAACTCTTGGTCTAGATGAACCTTGGGTACCGTAGAAGGAATATGGGAAAAAGAGAACCAGTTGATGATCAGAGGTTTCAGCAACGAAATGTGAAAGGAATTAGAAATCCGAACAGAGGCTGGTAGAGACAACTTAATACATACTGAATTGATGACTCAGGAAACGGTATAAGGACCAATGAACCGGGGAGCTAATTTCATACAAGGAGTTTTGAGGCAAATATTTTTTGTAGAGAGGCATACTTTATCACCAATTTTGAAGGTAGGCGTAGCCCGGCGTTTCTTATCAGCCTCAATTTTATAACGTTTCGAAGATTTCTTAAGACACTTCTTTACTTGATTCCAATTAGACACAAATCTCCGCTGAAAAGTATTGACAGCAGGAACCTGGGTGGGAGGGAGGGAAGTGAACTTGGGAAAGGATGGATGGATGACATAAACAATAGAGAAGGGTGAATCAGAAGAGGATTCGTGGAGGGTGTTGTTGTGTACAAATTCAGCCCATGGTAGAAGATCTATCCAATCATCTTGATTTGCAGAGGAGAACATTCTGAGGAAGGTTTCCAAATCTTGGTTGACATGCTCAGTTTGTCCATTAGACTGAGGGTGATAGGTGGATGAAAAATTCAATTGAATCCCAAGAAGTTTACACAAAGCTCGCCAAAATTTGGACACGAACTGGACACCTCGATCCGACAAAATCTCAGTGGGGCAACCATGCAACCGAAAAATCTCCTTGATAGATAGTACAGCAAGGACTGGAGAAGAAGGAAGCCCAATGAGTGGAATAAAATGGGCCATCTTCGAAAAACAGATCTACCACAACCCAGATGGTGTTATGTTTCCTACTAGGTGGTAGGTTGGTAATAAAGTCTATGCTAATATGTGTCCATGGTTTGTCCGGAATGGGCAGAGGAATCAATTGACCTGCAGAAGACTGACGGGAGGACTTGTGTTGACTACAAATATTACACGAAGAGACAAATTCCTTGTCATCAAGGTGGAACTTAGGCCACCAATAGTTCCGAGAAATTAATTCAGTGGTTATATGAACTCCGGTATGACCAACAAAACGGGTGGAATGGAACCATGTTAGAAGTTTCTTCCGGAGATTAGGTGGAACAAAAGTCTTCCCAGGCGGAGGTTAACAGGCAGTTGTCAAAGTAGAGGTAAGTAGGCATTTGGGATCCAGGATAGGTCGAGATGGTGTCTCCTCAGTATTGGCGTCAATACAAAAAGCCCGGGACAGGGCGTCGGCACATTTGGTTTTTCTCTCCAGGTTTAAATGTGATGCGGATATCAAAACGAGAAAAGAAAAGGGACCATCTAGCTTGTCTAGGGTTTAGACACTGGGCAGATTGTAAGTACAGAGGATTTTTATGATCTGTAAAAATAGTAACTGGATGTCCAGCCTCCTCCAACAGATAGCGCCACTCTTCCAGGGCCGTTTTAATAGCAAGTACTCTTTGGGCCTGAGTCATTAAGGAAAGTAAGGCAAAAAAAGGAGTAAATGTTCTCCGGGACAAACCATGTTACAATGCAAGGGGTGCAAATTAGTTTATTATTGTGAACATAAGGAAAATACTGGCTGTTTTTTCATGTAACACATAAATACTTGATAACTTTATTTGTACACTAAAATGTAAAGTTGATCTAGGACATGCCCTACCCCAACTATAAATCTGTCCCCACATTTTAAATTTACCTCCCCCTCCAATGCAACATGGTTTTGCCTAGGTGCAAAGTTACTCCTTTTTTATGCTTTGCTCTCCTTAATGACTCAGGCCCTTTGTCTCCAATAGCATAATTTTTCTCTGCCTGTAAGAATTTCCTGGAGAAAAATGGACAGGGATGAAATAAATTGAGATGAGTCTTCTGAGAAAGGACAGCCCCCACTCCCACATTAGAGGCATTCATTTTAAAAAAAAAACGTTGAGAGGTGTTGGGTTGCTGAAGAATAGGTGCTGAGGAGAATGCCTTTTTAAGGAATTCAGAGGCCTTCAAGGTCTCCGGAGGCCAGGATTTAGGGTTGGAGCTCTTCCGTGTGAGAGACACGATGGGTGCCACGATGGGACAATATCCCTTAGTAATTCGAAAATCCTAGAAAACGCTGCACGGGTTTCAAGCCAAGAGGAAGAGGCCACTCAATTATTGCTCGCACCTTTTCTTGATCCATCTCCAATCCCGTACCAGAGACTAGATAGCCAAGAAAGGACATCTGAGATTGTTAAAAAAGACATTTTTCAAGTTTACAAAAAAGTTGATTCTTGCGGAGTCGTGACAGGACTTCTGTCACATGGCACGATGTGACTGAATATTCTGGGAAAAAATCAAGATATCATCCAGGTAGACTACACCATCTTCATAGAGGAGGTCCCTAAAAATCTCATTAACGAAACTTTGGAAAACCGCATCACCAGATATTCATAGTGGCCGTCGCAAGTGTTAAAGGCCGTTTTACATTCATCTCCTGCTTTGATTCTGATGAGATTATAAGCTCTTCTGAGATTGATGCTGTCAAAAAGTTTGCTAATGAGTGGGATGGGATATAGGTTCTTAATCATTATAGCATTAAGACCCCGGTAATCAATACACAATCGTAACGAGCCGTCCTTTTTTTTAACGAAAAAGAATCCAGCCCCAGCAGGAGAGGAAGAGGGTCTAATGAAACCATGTTGGAGTTTTTCTTGTACATAGTCAGACATGGCTAGGGTCTCTGACAGCTATAGGGGATACACACGTCCACGAGGAGGGACTTGGCCAGGTTGGAGGTCGATGGGACAGTGCCAGGCTTGATGCGGAGGAAGATGTTCCGATCATGTTTTATCAAAGACATCCAAAAAGGACTAATATTGCTTTGGGAGAAGAGTACACTTGACTTCCGAAGAGATACTAGTAGAGGCAAGGGGACAAACTCGAGAAAGACAATCCTGAAAACAAGATGGACTCCAGGATAAAACTTGGGATGTAGTCCAATCCATTTGAGGCGAATGTTGTTGGAGTCATGGCAACCCCAGGATGACAGGACTGGTGGAGGACGGTAAGACATGGAAAGAGATCATTTTCTTGTGTAGTTTACCCACCTGAAGGATGATAGGCTTAGTGCTGGCCTTGATTAGTCTGTTAGAGATAGGGGAACCATCAATAGCAGTAATAGAAACAGGATGCTCCAATGGATATGTAGACAAAGAACTTTGAGACACGAGGGAGAGTGAAATAAAGTTCCCAGCAGCTCCTGAATCCAACAAGGCGTAGGAATGGATAGGACCTAATGGACCATACAACGTAATGGGAAAAGAACAAATCATAGGTAAAATGGACTGAGAAGAGGATTTAATGTCACCTAATCTGACATTTACGGTACAGATTAGGGCTTGGCGTTTCCCAACTTCTTGGGACAATTGCTAAGCATGTGGCCCGGGTCGGCACAGTAAATACAGTTTGTTCTTAAACCTTAGATCGCGTTCTTCCAGAGTCAAGCGTGACTGCCCCAGATGCATCGGTTCGTCCTCAGAAATAGGAGAACAGTAACGTGGAGTTGACCTAGGCAAGGAACGTCGGGAGTTATCCCTTTCAGCAGCCCTTTCGCGGAAGTGAAGATCCACACGATTACAAAGGAAAATCAGGGCATCCAAGGTGGTTGGTAGTTCCTGGGAGGCCAGAGCGTCCTTGATTTTATCGCATAGTCCTTGCCAAAAGGTAGCCACCAAAGCATCGTTATTCCAGCGCAACTCGGATGATAATGTGCGAAAACTGATAACATATTGAGCCACAGACCGTGAACCCTGGCAGAGTCTGAGGATACTAGATGCAGCAGCAGTAACTTGACCAGGCTCATCGAAAATTTTTCGGAAGGCTGCAATAAAGGCAGCGCTATCAGAAAGAAGGAGATCATCACGCTCCCAGAGGGGAGAAGCCCAGGCCAGGGCTTGGCCAGGAAGCAAAGAAATTAGATAAGCCACCTTGCTGAAGCACAAGGCCTGTAGCCAGCAGCACAGTGGAGTCAGGTGGAGCGTAAGCTCTTTAGCCAGCGGCACAGATGGAGCTTAAGCTCTTTAGCCAGCGGCACAGTGGAGACAGATGAAGCGTGAGCTCTTAGCCAGCGGTACAGTGGAGACAGGTAGAGAGTGAGCTCTAAGCCAGCGGCACAGCAGAGACAGGTGGAGAGTGAGCTCTAAGCCAGCAGCACAGCAGAGATAGGTGGAGAGTGAGCTCTAAGCCAGCAGCACAGCAGAGACAGGTGGAGCGTGAGCTCTAAGCCAGCGGCACAGCGGAGACAGGTGGAGCGTGAGCTCTAAGCCAGCGGCACAGCAGAGACAGGTGGAGCGTGAGCTCTAAGCCAGCAGCACAGCGGAGATAGGTGGAGCACTGAAGACCAAAGTAGAACACACAGGGAGCAAGACGGTAAGTCTTAACCAGGCAGGTAACTCGATCAACAGGCACTGAGGAGAAGGGGGAAGTGCCTTTTAAAGTTAGGAGCCAGAATGATTAACCAATAGGGAACATGCAGAGGACACAAAGGAGAGTACGCGCATGCGCAGAGCCAGGACGCCAGCAGCCGAAGCACGAATCAGTGAGGAACAGGTCAGCGTGTCGGTCTTCGGTTATGGAAACCAAATGATCGTCGTGTGACATTAACATTTATGACATAAAATATGTTAACCAAATTTTTGGAAAAATTAGGAACTTTGCAACAAATAGATATGGGTTATATGTGTGAAAAAGACTATTTCCATTCTAGCCCTCTTGTAAAGACTGTGGCAAGAAGAACAAAATAAGTATTTTATGTGCTTATCTGAACAAACTTGAAAGAGTTGTAGAGGGCCGCTGAAGAAACAGTAAGGAGGACTTTTCAACAGACGTCTGGGATATCTTAAGTCTGAGGTAAGTTCTACTACCTGTAAAGACAAATATAAGGATAAAATGGAGCAACACATAACTTGTTGAGAAGGCAATCTGAGGGTGAATAATGAAGTCAGTCTTTAGACTCTGGTATCTTCCTGTACTTCTTGGTTTTGGCATTTTTGGGAGGTTTTCTTTGGTCTGATTGTCGGAACCTTTCTGTTCTCTGTGGAGCATCCATCGGAGTCAGGAGTGTGAGTGACTCTTGCCATTCTGGAAGTGAGATACATTGAATGTCCAGAGCTGAGCAAAAGGTAGAGATTCCTGACGGTTCCCTAAGAGCAGCTGATTTTCCTTCATGAACAACCTGCAATTGGAATGAGAAGCTCCCGCGATATTTTATATTTTTCTTTCACAATTCTTCTGTAAGGGGTCTAAGCATTCGCCGTTGTTGAAGCGTGTGTTATAAAAGATCCTGGAACACCTGAATTTGTTGCCCATTGTACTCGAAATTTCCCCAAATTATCATCCTTCTGTGTGAAATAATGTAACCAACAAATGACATCCCTGGGACATTCAGAAAGAACCCCTTGTGGACTGAGCACCGTATTGGCTCTGTTAAAGGTAATCATATTTTCCAGTGGTTGCTCTAAGACTTCGTTGCACACTTTTGACTTTGTTGACTTTCTGGAGTCTTTCTTAGCGAATCCCTTCTTGTCTCTGCCCATCTGGGACTCCAGATAGTACACTTAGTAGTTTGCAAAAAGTCGATCAACTTTCATCTGCAGTACATAATATAATACATGAATTGTCACTGGTCACTTCCCTCATCTGTGGTCTAGGTGGCCACAATAGCCATGAAGCGGCTAGGGTTACATTGGTGTATGAAGCAGTTGGCTTGCCAGGGGCTTTAATGTACAGACATGTGAAGCACTTTTGTGTAGGCAACAAATCAAAGACTGTTGTAACTTAGAACTTCCTCTGATTGGATCTGGTAATACTAGAGCTGAGTGTGTTGATGAACCGATTATGTGTGGTTAGTCAATTAAAGGAAGCACATCAATGAGTTTAGCCATCAATGGGTGGAATCCGACTTCAATGCAAAGTCCCTTGAGTTCCATAGTGATGTTTGTCAAGCAGCAGACCAGGATTGTCTTCTTGAAGCAATCAAGTATAAATGACATATATAAGTTATGTCATCAAATGGCAATGAGTGTTATTTTGTATTACTTGTGTGACAATTGTTTCAAACGGCCACAAGGTGTAAAGTCTGATTAATATAGGCTCTGCTTGAGATTGCTTGATGAAAATTAAACAGAAAGGAGTTGAAATACAAGTGTGGTATTTCACAGAGTGCAACGATGGTGAATGATAAGCAGATGGCAGCAAGGCAACAAGGTACAACCACCACCAGCAACCAGATTTATAGAATTGTATTGTACAGATTGATTGGAAGCACTTTATGTGAACGGGGATTAAAGCTAACTGAGGAGCACTGGCACAGCAAGGGATATTATGAGACCTCAGGTGGGACCATCTGTCCCCTTTCCTCCAGACCAACACAACAGTACCTTTGTGTGCTACTCTGGCTGCGTTCCGGTGCGTGCCAAAAGGAAAGTCTCACGCCGAATTTGTCAGCTCTGCAGCTTTGTTTGGATTGATCCAGATCTTAGTACGTATATAGACTTGCTCCGCAAGGAGCCGTAACACACATGGCATGCCTGGTAACACCTGTGTGTATATCAGGACAGCCCAAGCAGCACTGCCAGCAAAGGGACAGCGACCAGGGAGGGAAACCATGGAGCAGGAGCCTCTAAAGTAAGAGGGTAGCGGTGTAGAAGGTCTCCAGGTGTGAATCCCCTTTACAGGAGCTGCCGCATCCTCCCTGCACTGAGCGAGAAGATCGTCCTCTGGAGCTGAGCTGGAGAAATCTGTGCACCATATTCCCAGAGGGGGCTGTCCATGGATGGCTGCGGGCACCACTTGTCACCTCTGTACTGCGGGATGGAGAACACACTCACCCCTAAGAGAGCGGAAGTCTCCACTGTGTTACAGAGGAGTAGCCTGGCTGTATAAGCATGGCGGTAATCCAGGATAGAACAGTATAGATATTATATATTATTAGTATAAGGTATTTGGGCTGTATAAGTATTACAGTAATGTGGGATATAACAGTATAGATATTATATATTATTAGTATAAGGTATCTGGGCTGTATAAGTATTACAGTAATTGTGGGATATAACAGTATAGGTAATATATATTATTAGTATAAGGTATCTGGGCTGTATAAGTATTACAGTAATGTGGGATATAACAGAATAGGTAATATATATTATTAGTATAAGGCATCTGGGCTGTATAAGTATTACAGTAATGTGGGATATAACAGAATAGGTAATATATATTATTAGTATAAGGTATTTGGGCTGTATAAGTATTACAGTAATTGTGGGATATAACAGTATAGGTAATATATATTATTAGTATAAGGTATCTGGGCTGTATAAGTATTACAGTAATGTGGGATATAACAGAATAGGTAATATATATTATTAGTATAAGGTATCTGGGCTGTATAAGTATTACAGTAATGTGGGATATAACAGTATAGATATTATATATTATTAGTATAAGGTATCTCATACTTGCCAACATTTTTTTTTCCTTTTCCGGGAGATGCCGGCTGGGACGTGGGCGTGCAGGGGGCGGGGCTGCGAAATTGCGTCATTTTGGCCCCGCCCCCGTGACGGAATGACGCAAATCGCGTCATTTTACAGTGGGGGCGGGGCTAAACGCCGCGATTCCGGGTGAATCGCGGCGTTTAAACTAAATTTTTCCCCCTTCCTATCAGGGAGATTGCCACACTCGTCCGGGAGACTCTTGCAAAATGCGGGAGTCTCCCGGACAATCCGGGAGAGTTGGCAAGTATGAGGTATCTGGGCTGTATAAGTATTACAGTAATTGTGGGATGTAACAGTATAGGTAATATATATTATTAGTATAAGGTATCTGGGCTGTATAAGTATTACAGTAATGTGGGATATAACAGTATAGATATTATATATTATTAGTATAAGGTATCTGGGCTGTATAAGTATTACAGTAATGTGGGATATAACAGAATAGGTAATATATATTATTAGTATAAGGTATTTGGGCTGTATAAGTATTACAGTAATGTGGGATATAACAGTATAGATATTATATATTATTAGTATAAGGTATCTGGGCTGTATAAGTATTACAGTAATGTGGGATATAACAGTATAGGTAATATATATTATTAGTATAAGGTATTTGGGCTGTAGAAATATGCTGGTAATGTCAGTATAAAGCTGTGCAGTATAATATGATGTCAGTACTTCCTGCACCACATCTGTGAGGCTATATATTATATTATATATTATATTAGAAAACATATTTTAAGAATAAAACAAACCACTCCGTGAAACCACGCCCACTGGCTAGCATAGACACGCCCCGTTTGAACAGCTGACTTCCTCAGGCAATGAGGCCGCTCTGTCCCCGGTTACACACAGCGGCGGCCATTTTGTCAAAGCCTTTGGAGCTCATAATACGACAGGGACAAGGCACAGACCGGAAGTACTTCCGGGTGAGAAGTGAGTGAAATAAAGCGGAGACCTCGCGTGTATGTGTCTGGCAGCAGGTAATGATATTTATTATTACAGTACAGGTGGAGCAGACTCTGGTGCCGTGTTATTATTATACTGGTGGAGCAGACTTTGGTGCCGTGTTATTATTATACAGGGGGAGCAGACTCTGGTGCCGTGTTATTATTATACAGGTGGAGCAGACTCTGGTGCCGTGTTATTATTATACAGGGGGAGCAGACTCTGGTGCCGTGTTATTTTTATACAGGTGGAGCAGACTCTGGTGCTGTGTTATTATTATACAGGTGGAGCAGACTCCGGTGCCGTGTTGTTATTATTATACAGGTGGAGCAGACTCTGGTGCCGTGTTATTATTGTACAGGGGGATCAGACTCTGGTGTTGTGTTATTATTATACAGGTGGAGCAGACTATGGTGCTGTGTTATTATTATACAGGTGGAGCAGACTATGGTGCCGTGTTATTATTATACAGGTGGAGCAGACTATGGTGCCGTGTTATTATTATACAGGTGGAGCAGACTCTGGTGCCGTGTTATTATTATACAGGTGGAGCAGACTCTGGTGCCGTGTTATTATTATACAGGTGGAGCCGACTCTGGTGCCGTGTTATTATTATACAGGTGGAGCAGACTCTGGTGCCGTGTTATTATTATACAGGTGGAGCAGACTCTGGTGCTGTGTTATTATTATACAGGTGGAGCAGACTCTGGTGCTGTGTTATTATTATACAGGTGGAGCAGACTGGTGCCGTGTTATTATTATACAGGGGTAGCAGACTCTGGTGTTGTGTTATTATTATACAGGTGGAGCAGACTGGTGCCGTGTTATTATTATACAGGTGGAGCAGACTCTGGTGCCGTGTTATTATTATACAGGTGGAGCAGACTGGTGCCATGTTATTATTATGCAGGTGGAGCAGACTCTGGTGCCGTGTTATTATTATACAGGTGGAGCAGACTCCGATGCTGTGTTATTATTATACAGGTAATATTATTTAATAATGTTATGTATTTTCCCTCTTACTTTCCTGGTATTGCATAGCATGCACACTGTGGCATAAATTATATATATGTATTCAATTGTTTGTTTTAACGCGCTAAACCCCAAAAAAACGAGGTAAAATATTACCGTTAATACGGTAATTACTCGCTAAATTTCATCTCGCAGCTCCCTGAGCAGCGAGCTGAAATTCAGCCCGCTGGCAGCGAGTAAGTACCGTATTAACTATTTACGCGCGCAAAATTACCGTATAATATGAAGTTTTTTTAGAGCGCTCGTTTTTTTGGGTTTTAGCGCGTTAAAACAAACAATTGAATACCCCCCTTTATGTCTTAAATGTAATGTTGTAGTATGTGTTGTATGACAAGAAAGTAAATCCTGTTCATATCAGTCCATTATATACATTGTACAGAACATTCAGCACATACCAATGCCTAACAATAAGACCGCATAATGCGTCCGTATAATGACTGGTATAACTGCATTTAGCTTCATATAAATGAGCCTCTTACTTCTGTTTTTGCATCAATGTTCTTACCTACTTTTTTCTTTTTTTCTAATCCATCTACAAGGCAGAGTCTATATCACCTGACTGTCACAAGGATTATGGACGCGTACGTGAGTCACAAGTCTGAGAATATTTTAAACATCACCCTGGAAATCATCTACTTAGTGACTGGAGAGGTGAGGAATTGTGGAAATGTCACAATTATATCACTATTATCTCTATTAATAAAACATGAACCTAGCTGGAGAAGTGAGGGATTCTGGGAATGTCACAGTGATATAACTACATCTGTGAGCAGAAGAGGAAGTAACTAGACCAGGGCCCAGTAACAGTAGAATACAGTGAGGACTTGTGATAATTAGTGGTGAGGGGAGAACTGAGGGGACTGAGTAAATTGCATTCTATTAAATATCCCACCACTGGCCCTACAATTTCAAAGTGGTCCAGACACCGACTACTTACTCATATATCCTCACCGATATCCCCTTTGTCCCCAATCTTTGCAATCCACTGTTCCCGCCGGGCCTGCGAGTCTGTCCATTCAATACCTGGGCACAGGCTGGAATCGCACGTGTCTGCCAGCTGATTAGCCCCTCGGGTGTGTCTTCCTTTGAAATTTGTCCAAGCTAAATAGGAACTACTGAACTGGATAATCTGGAGATTTCTCCAAATTAAACCTTTCCTGACTTCGGGGCTCCCTCGCAACGACACAGGAAGGGATCTCATGACATTTGAATCAACCTGTCTAGCCTCCAGCTGCCCTCCCCATCTCCTCTCCACAATCTATAAACTCCTCATCAAAACTCTATATAACTCCTTACCCAGATAAACCAGAGCCTGGGAACAAGATCTAGGTGACCGGGTCCAGGAAGCAGACTGCCCAAATTTCTTTGAAACTGCACATGCATGCTCCACTAGTGTAGCAGTCTTGGAAACACACTGCAAGGTCCTTTCCCGCTGGTATAGATGCCCAGCACAATTAGCAAGAATATATCCGGGGTCCCGGACGTTTGTTGGAAATGCCACAGTGGTCCAGGTACATATATGGTGGGACTATATAATGCTCTGACCCTTCTAGGCCCGGGTTATAGCAGTCTCTATTGATATCTTGAAAGACGAGGTCCCTGACAATCCTGCTTTTTGACTACTAAATAATAATCCATAACCCCCCGTTCATCAGGGAATGGCTCGAGAGAATGGAATTTTATAGATCAATGGATTAGCTGATATTCTCCTCAGCCAATAGGTTTGCAGACTACTGTGCCACATGGTGTCTCTGGTTCGCATTTCAGGATGCAGGAAAACTGATACCGCTGATAAGCTCAACCCCCACCTACCAGCAGGTAGTGCTCCTTCCTAATAACATCCTTAATCAGGTAGCTCCAACACCCCCTCCTTCTGACCCCACCTACCCCCCTCCCTTTTTCTCTTTTACCCCTTCTCACTCCTGGCCGCTCTCCTCACTCTGTTTCTTTTCTTTATCCTTTCTCTCTACTTCTCTTAATAATTATTTCTGAATTACATTGTGAAAAACTGTATTCATTTTAGTTACTTAGAAATGCTTATGTAACCCACTGTTAATTCTGCTGCAGAATTTAGTAAAGAAAAATTGCACACAAAATAAAAAGGGTCTGTGAACCAATAAAGGGTGTCTACTCTTTTTGATGAGTTTTTGTCTCTTTAATACACAGGATTACATAGTGGTGAAGAAGAAATCTGGCGAGTGTGTGACACCCAGCAGCCCTCCCCGTGTGTCAGGAGGATTGAGCAGGACCCAGAGCCCCATCACAGAGCCTCCACCTCACTCACTGATACATGAGAGAAACAATGACCAGAGGATTCTAGAACTCACCAACAAGATCATTCAGCTGCTGACTGGAGAGGTGACTGCTGGGAATGGGACATTATACAGTAACACCAGGGGATGTGTCTGGGTGATCACTGTATCATTGTGTGTGTAAGGTTCCTATAAGGTGTCAGGATGTCACTGAAGGACAGAAGGGTCTGTACATGGACGTGATGATGGAGAATCACCAGCCCCTCACATCACTGGGTAAGCTTGAATTCCTTGTAAATGAGAAAGCAGTTGTGATGGCCACCTATATACACATCATCTTACAATCATATAAACAATGTATTCAGTTACTGTGTGTTTCCTACAGATGGATCCAGTAACAGAGATTCCCCAGAGAGATGTCCGCATCCTCTATATTCACAGCATCACACAGCCGAAACTCACAATATCCTACAGGACTATCAGGTAGATGGAATTGAGGGTCTCGCCAAATACTAATACATCAAAGTGACTTTTCCTTATCTGATTTGTAGAATAGCTGTGTGGATCTTCCAAACTAAGAATCTTCTGCTTACTCTCAATTCATTAAATCAGACATTATTTGCACCCCTTACTGTGCAATAAATTGATCTGGCCATATTCACGCTCCCAAACCACAAGGCGCAGGTGGTGGAGGCATCTCTATAGACCTATGCAAGAAATTCCGTTCACCTTTTGTCCCTTAGTTATTGGACACTTTCCAGCGCCCTTTTGAGGTGAGTAGTTTACCGCCATATATGTCTGAGGTGCTGATGGTCACCCTGCCTAAGCTTGGGAATGATTCCCTCTACCCTGAATCCTACCGCCCAATCTCCCTTTTGTGCACGGACGGCAAGATCCTGGCCAAGATCCTTTCCATTCGGTTAAATTCAGTCATTTCACAAATAGTCCATCCTTATCAGACAGGCTTTACGCCCAGTAAATCCACCATCTCCAACCTCCGTCACCTCTACACTCACATTCAGTTGCCTCATGAAGCGAAGGAGGGGATGTGGTGGTGCCACTCAATGCAGCCAGGTCCTTCAACTCTATGGAATGGGTCTACCTGTGGGAGGAGCTCCATAGATTTGGGATCGAAGACAGATTTTTCAAGTAGGTCCAGCTTCTGTACTCTGCTCCTTCGGCAATGTTTGGATGAACGGTCACACCACCTTGCTGTTTTGCTTGGGGCGGGGCACCCATTAGGGGTGTCCCCTGTCTCCTGCACTGTTTGCTCTAGCCATTGAGCCTCCGGTATGTTTAATCCGGGCACATCCAAAGATTGTTGGTCTTCCTGTAGGGGCATTACGAGATACTATAGCCCTCTACGCGGACGACATGCTTCTCATTTTATCTGATCCGGATGCCTCTCTGAACCACCTCCTCTATACTGTTGACTGCTTTGGCCATTTCCCTGGACTACTGATTAACTGGGGAAAGTCCTATGTCTTTCCACTACAAGTTTTCATGCCCCTAGCCGCTCCTGTACGCCAGTCCCTGCAGTGGACCCTCTGTTTCAAGTATCTTGGAGTATGGGTCTCCCGCTCCAGCTCTGACTTTGTATCCCTAAATCTTGACGCCATTGTTTAATACTTTAAACATAAATTTCAGACTTGGAAAATACTCCCACTCACAGTGACAGGCAGGATCAACCTGTTCTAGATGATTGTTCAACCTAAATTTCTATATTCTTCAGGATTCACCCATTTATCTCCTGAAATCTGTGTTCCGGGGTATCGACAGGCTCATTTACTTTGTTGTGTAGGGAGACGGGAGGGCTAGTCTACGTCTGCCCACGCTTTGTAGGTCAAAGGGTGATGAGGGATTTGCCTTGCCTTGCCTATATTACTATGCAGCTCAGCTCACGCACCTGATTAGCTGGTTGGCAAGTCCACCTCCGGAGGCTCTGATTGGTTTTCACTCTGGGCAATCAGGGCCCTCTCTGCATGAGTCATTATCCCCCCTGAAGGTTCTGTTGATGGTGCCCCAGACAGGCTTCCCTGATAGATAGGTGATTGAGATGTGGTGAATTGCATGGGTTAGATCCCCTCACTTCTCTCTGACATAACCCCTCCCTTACAGAACTTGATAAACTACAATACTATAATATATGGAGTAGACATGGGTTTACTGTTATAGGCCAACTGTATGAAGGTGCTTCTCTAAAGTCATTTGCTCAATTGTCTCCGGAGGTTGGGATCCCCTAATACTACATTTTATTGCTATCTCCAACTGTGACACACCCGTAACACCCAGTTCTCTACTCCCCACTCCAGCTCCAGCATTTCCCGTAAAATCTGTATTGTCCACTATTGGCATCTAACATACCATTTCTATACTGTATTCCACTCTTAACTTTTCCCTGGCCCTGGATGACCTGAACTCCTGTCGGTCCAGCTGGGAGACGGATTTGGGTCTACTCCTGGACGAGGACTGGTCCCACGTGCTTAAAAGCATGTGTGACGCCACCCCATGACTCCGCTACCAGCAGATACATCTGTGCATTTTGCATAGAGTTTGTTATTCCCCACTCAGGCTATCACGCATGGGTTGTAGATCTGACGCTAAGGCCAAAATGTAGCTCCCTTGGTAGTGGGTTCTGGCATATGTTATGGTGGTTTATAGTTTTTGCTGTGAGATCTGGGATTGTCTTCTTGATACTGTGCCTGCTGCTCCCTCCATTGGTCCCAAGTGGTGCTTATTTGGTATATCCCTTGAGGACCTTATAGACAAATTTGTTTTCAAATATATTTTTAGTTTGGTGACCCTGGCTAAAGTCATTATAGCTCATGCTTGGCTTGCCCAGGACCCTCCTGACTTTCACATCTGGTGAGCTCTTGTTACTCCGCTATAAAGCATGAGAAATACATGTAGAAATGCAAACAACAAATGCCGTAAGATTTGGACCAGATGGTATGGTTTCACTTACATAGTCTTTTAAGCGGATATATCCTCAATGGACTAGCTGTCCGGTTGTTCTGACGGGGTATCCCGGGGTCCCACCGTAAGCACCATTGGCCACAGTATTGGTGACATCTATGAATCGTTATGCTTTGGTATTATTTGTGTCTTGTTTTGTGTTTTTGTTTATTTTTTGTTTGTTTTTGTTTGTCGGGGGGGGGGGGCATTAAAAAGTTACATGACTTAAAACAAAAAATCAGACATTATTGATTTTTGCTATTTTTATTGTTTTGTGTCCAATTTAGAGTTGTGACCTGATGGATATGAAAGTAGAAGATACAATCGGAGAAGAAGAGACGTATGTGAGGGGTGATCAGCAGTGTAAGGAGGAGGAAACCCCTACAGATATCAGCACAGGTGAGTAATAAACACTAAAGACAGAAAAGTTACATTCTCCTTTGTAAGACCCATCAGAATAATCATATACACACAGGGCCTGATTCAGAGTTAGACGAACGCCCGTTTGTGTAATGTATCATTGCGACTTTCATTTATTGTAAAGGAGAGAGCAGTTGTGAGGGTCACCTAGATACACATGATGTGATAATCTGATATAAACAATGTATTCAGTCACTGTGTGTTTCCTACAGATCCATCCAGTAACAGAGATACCCCAGAGAGATGTCCCCGTCTTTATTCTCAGGATCATACAGAGGAAAATCCCAGCATCCAACAGGAATATCAGGTAAATTAATTGAGGTTCTCATCAAATACAAAATGACACTGAACTATATTATCTGTATATAAGCTGTGTGGATCTTATACACTATTATACTTTGTTTAGTCTTGGTCCCTTAAATTAGACATTATTAAATATGTCTATTGTTTAGAGGGTTATATAGGGTGTATATGTGATTGAAATTAAAGTTGAAGTTATAGAGGAATATAATGAGCATGTAAAACCAGTATGTGACATTAATAAACATGACAGGCTGTGTATTACTTAGCTGAATGTACGTGTAATAACTAGATACATAAACTAAATATGTCCACCCTGCTCGCTCTCACTCCTCTGCAGCAGGATAACATGTTAGGGGGGAGGTGCTTCTCTATCTAAGGAGGAAGAGTTTGATTGACAGCTTGGCAGACTTTCTGTGCAGAAATACATTGTGTGAATTTTTTCATTCCTACACACAGGAGAGGGCAGTGAAGTAGATGAGGGAGGAGCAGCAAGTGTCTGTAATGGAGTGGGTGATACGGTACAGGGTAAATAGTAGAATGTCCGCGTAACACTAATTAATAGATTTTCTCATTCATCCTACTTTTAGGACACTGCTTCACCATGTTTTTTTTTTTTACTTTACTTTATTCCTAAGCAGGCTGCTTGGGCAGAGACTATAATGTTGTCTATGAGCTCACTGCTTGAGAGGCGGCATAACCGCTAGTTCAGCGCTTCTCTGCTGTTCCCACCTCTTACTCTCATGGCTCCCTTGGGGGTTCACCTGGTCGTCAGAGAGGATAGCGAATGTGGCAACAAGCATAGCGCTGGCTAAACGAACTGCACTCCATTAGCGGTGGGACCTGTCCTTTCATATGTCAGGCTGGCTGTGGTCCTGTTTTGGAAAGGAAGAGCAGGACATCCGGTGGCTGGGTAGAGAGGTCACTTGGAGTCCACCATCAAGTAAGCCCCACTCTGGTTTGACATGGAAAGGGGAACTGTCCTATGTACAGCACCATGTCTTCACTGAGCCAATGAGGTTGTGCTTTCCCCAGTGTAACTCCTCCTCAGCAAAAGCCCGCCAGAAATCAGTCTGCTGATCACTTCTGCAGGGCAAAATATCTATCTCCTGTGCTTATGCTACTTTGCAACCAACTCTGAACTTGAGAATTGTTTAGCATTTTAGTATTTGATATATTAGGTAGGCTATTGTTAGATATAGTGTGATCTGTGTGTGTGCTCCTTTCTGATATAGATATTGTCACTATCTCCTGTCACTGTGCTCTCTCCTCCTCCTGTCTAGACCAGGGGTAGGCAACCTGCGGCTCTCCAGCATGCTTTGCCATTAGATACCCAGCAGATAGGTGGCAAGGCATGCTGGGATTTGTAGTTTCACAACACCTGGAGAGCCGCAGGTTGCCTACCCCTGGTCTAGACAATGCTAAAGGATCCTGTGTGTTCCGCCATAATAATGATACAATGCCTTTGATCTTATGAATAACTAACCTCATTAATTACTGGGATATAATGTAATTTGCTACTTTTTCGGCCAACTGTTAACAAGGAATCCCAGTTGTTATGCTTGCGCATCCCAACTAGAAATCTGTAAGAGAGACCTACGCGATTCCTTTGTCTGACCAAACTTTATACTGCCTAAGTATTACACATCTATCTCCACGTTATTATGTATTAATCGCTAAATAAATTCCAATCTATCATGTACTTCACTATACTGCATTATCTGTATGAACATATCATCCATTCATCCTTTCTCTCTGCCCTCCATGATTGCCTCATCACAGGCACATATAGGAGCTCATTCACAGACACATGGGGGTAAATGTATCAAGGGTCCGATTTTTTTTTTTCCCAGCATTTTAAAATGGCAGGAAATCGCGGGTGATGACCCGCAATTTTAGTCCTCAAGTCGCCACATGTATTAAACTGCGATTTTTACTCTAAACTTCAAAATCGCTGGTCATCTCTGGTGATTTGCTGCGATGTCAAACACTCCCGTGTTTAGCTAACTCTCCTGTGTTGTCCTCATTTATCTGCGTGATTAGTAAACACATCACTGGCGGCTGTTAAAAGTTTAAATACAGATAAAGTTTTTTTAAAAAAAGCGTGGGGTCATTATTAACCCCAGTGCTGCCAGCCTACTGCTGGTTCATGATAATCGGGGGAAAAATTTGCGTGGGGTCCGCCCGATTTTCACAGAACCAGCATTAGGCAAACCAGCCTGGGGTGGGTGGCACTATAGCAGGGGGACACGTGGCAGGGATCACCCTGCCATAATGACAACAAACCCCAGGCTGTTCAGCGCTGGGCTGGATTCCCTAGGGAGTGGGGTCTGCCAAAAAACAAAAACAAATGGGCACCCCCTCTAGGGACAAAATGTTTAGAAAACTACAACACCCTTTTTTTTTTTTTTTTTTTTTTTTTTTTTTTTAAGTTTTATTTATGCAAGTCAAGATAACAACAGAGAACGATTGACAGAGTGAATACACTTAGCAAAAATAGACAAAAAGTAACAAAGTCAACGACCAGCGTAGATCATGTGAAACGCTAAGTCAACCAAACTTTTAAATTAAGTAGTAGCGAGTGACCCAAAGTTTTTGTAGAAGGAGGAAAGAAGGAAAGAGCGTGTATAGAGGAAGAAAGGAGCGAGAGAAGAGGGAGAAAAGGAAGGAGGGTAAGAAGTGACTAGATCCATTGTAAGGGGAGAGAAGTCGAAGAAAGAAATGAGGTTTTAGAACTGGGTTATGTAAAGGGCAGGCACGCCTGAAAGAAGGATAACCATGGGTCCCAAACCTTGGTGAAAGCTCTCGAGCAGTTCCAAAAATTACTGGTCATATACTCTATCCATTGAGTCTGCCAGACTCTATGAATTATAGACCTCATGGAGGGAGGCATACGCCAATCTGCCGCTATTTGGCAAGTAGCTGGCGAGACAATGTGCCTAATCAATTTATTCTGATGTCGGGATGCCGAGGGAGCCCCCATAGGGAGTAAAAAGAATTTGGGCTCCAGGGGTATGTCCACCTGGAGGATTGAATTAATCAGGCCTCTAATCTCAACCCAGAAACCTGACCAGTTTGGGCACGACCACCATATGTGGAGGAATGTGCCTTCATGGGAGCATCCTCGCCAGCACCGATCAGATGAGTCATGGAGAATTCTGCAAAGGCGCGAAGGCACATAATACCATCGGTATAGTACCTTGTGAACGTTCTCTTTAATTGTAACGCAAATGGAACTAGAGGCAGCATTTTCGTAAATCTCAGACCACTCCTCATCCAGCATCTCTTTACCAAGGTGAAGAGCTGCCAGGCTAGTACATGGGAAGCTCTAAGAGTTGAAGAGGAGGGAGCAAGTTCATAGTAAAGCGTTGATATTAGACCTTTAGTTGAAGATTGGCGTAGACAGAGGGCTTCAAAGGTGGAGAGAGGTCGGGATAAAAGGAGATCTTTAAGAACACTATGAAAGTGGCGAAGTTGCAAAAACTGGTAAAAGTGCTTTGAGGAGATGTGGATATGTGATTGAATTTCAGAAAACTGAGGAAAAGTTGCAGAGGTGGATAGATGATTAAGGTAAATGACTCCCCACGAGTACCTTGGCTGGAATGAGCTGTGATGAAGTCCTGAAGGAAATTCCGGAGAGTTAAATAGCGGAATAACCGGGGAAGGATGGGGAGACCAGGCAAATTTCTGGGATGATGAGTCCCAAATTGATAGAGAATGTGAAACTGGATGAAGTAACAAGCGTTTAGGGCGACGAGATCTTGGGAGCCATAGGGAAGAAGATAAAGAGAGCAATCCCAGACCCTCTGCCTCATTTTTAGACCAAACTCTGGCTTCCGTCGGACCAGACCATAAAACACACCGAGCGAGTTGGGCGGAGAGGTAATATCTTTGGAAATCAGGAATCCCCAAGCCTCCTCCCCGCGGAAATCTCTGAAGAACCTTAAGTCGGACTTGGGGCCGTCTACCCGACCAGACGAATCTAGAGACGTGGAATTGCAGGGATTTAAAAACATATGGTGGGATGCGAATGGGAAGAGTCTGAAAGAAGTAGAGCAGCCTTGGAAGGATGTTCATTTTGACGGCATTAATGCGACCAATCTAGGAGATGTAAAGCTGAGACCACGATGTAAGGTCTGTTTTTACTTGATCGAGTAGGTGAGGTAAATTAGCTTGAAAAAGATGTCGATAGTGCTTTGTGTTAAAAACACCCAGCTATTTGATTTTGTGGCGACCCCATTGGAAAGGAAATGAGCTCTCCAGTAACAGCTTGTCTGTAGCCGGTACGTCAAAATCCAAAACCTCTGTCTTGTCTGGATTGATCCTATAGCCCGAGAAATAGCCATTTAAGTCTAGCTCGTTTAAGAGGGGGGGCACCGATGTTTTGTTGTTAGTAATAGACAGTAGGACGTCGTCCGCATACAGAGCAATCTTATGAGTAGAGGGCCCACCTGTATGCCCGAACACCCTTTTTAAAATCACATATATTTAATAAAAATAATAGAACCCATCCGGGACCTGATGGCTTTTCCATTTCATATTATATATTATAAGACTTTTAAGGATAAGTTGATTCCCCTGATGGTGCCGCCTTTAATGAGATCGCTTCCGCTTTCTCCCCAGAGAGCCTGGAAGCTCATATAACTGTGATCCCCAAAGAGTGGAAGGACCCCTCTCAATGTGCACGCTATAGACCCATTTCCTTGTTGAACATGGACGTTAAGCTGTACGGGAAACTTGTCGCAAATAGAATAAAATATTTAGTTCCAGATCTGATTCACTCAGATCAGGTGGGCTTTGTTCCGGGTCTTGAGGCACGGGACAACATCACCAAGGTTATAGATTTGATTTATACAGCTTCACGCTTAACAACGGCTTCAATGCTTTTGTCTACAGATGCAGAAAAGGCCTTTGACCGTGTGAGTTGACCGTTTATGAGAGGGCTCCTTGAACATCTGGGATTAGCATCGACAACCCATGGCTAAAATCAAAATTAATGGCGATCTTTCGGAACCGGTGGTGATAAATAATGGCACTAGGCAGGGGTGTCCGCTTTCTCCACTCATATTCGTGTTATGCATGGAGGCGTTGGCAAGAGCTATCAGGGCCAACCCAAATATATCCGGTGTCCAGGTAGGCGAGAGAGAACATAAACCCGCTTTATTTGCGGATGACTTTCTGGCCGTTATTACCAACCCGGTCGTCTCTCTACCCAACTTGGTCAAAGAATTTCGAAGATTTGGTTTATTGTCGAACTTTAAAATCAACAATGGCAAGTCAGTGGCTTTGAACATTAATACCCCGGCCTCTGTGGTGGAAGGTTTAAAATGTGCCTTCCCTTTTATTTGGCATCCCTCCCAATTGAAATACTTAGACATTATACTTTCCAGCGCTTATACGCCCTTAACTTTAAACCACTTCTGGGGAGCCTCCGAGCTGACCTGAGAGAGTGGCAGAGCAAGAATTTCACATGGATGGGTAGGATTAACATTATAAAAATGAATGTTCTGCCCCGGCTCCTTTACCTTATACAGACATTGCCAATTTTAATACCCGATTTTTGGTTTCAAGGCATCCATAGTCTGGTGAGGGACATTGTGTGGAGTGGGAGGCGCCCTAGATTCAAGCACAAGATATTATTTAGACGAAGACTCTTGGGGGGGTCTCCAGCTTCCTCACATTCCATCGTATTATGACGCTGCAATCTCAACCAGGATAATGGAAATTTCAGTCCAGGTGGGAAAGAAGCAATGGGTAGAGATCGAATCATTATATCTTGATTCTCCTAGTACTACATTAATCTGGCTTGCCAAATTACCCAAGACCTCACATCCTACTTTAGGGCCCACTCTTGCGAAATGGTCCAAGCTTAGAACTCTTACTCAAATATCTTCATTAATATCCTCGTTAACGCCATTGTTCAATAACCCAATGTTCACTCCAGGAACTACTCCATTAGCCTTTAACCTGTGGATACGGGCAGGGGTCCATCATGTCGGCCAGTTGGTGGGAGCTACTGGGGTTCTCTCATTCGTAGAGATACAAACTAAATGGGAATTACCAGATATAGAGATCTGGCGGTACATTTAGCTTAAACACTTCCTCTCTTTTAGTCTTCCAAAACAAGACATTAACAGGAGTTTAACGGTTTTTGAGTCCCTTTGCAGCAGAACACATCATCCCCCACATTCTCTATCGATTATCTATAAGCTCTTAGTTGAGTTCCTCTTCAGATCCCCCCTGAAATTCTTCTTATAGTGGGAGAGGGACGGATGGGGATGGAATTACAAGAGACTGCTTGGTCTAAAATCTTTCAAGCAATCCATGCTTGCTCACCTAACGTATCAATATTAGAGACCCACTATAAGGTCCTTACCAGGTGGTATAGATGCCCAACACATCTTGCAAAAATGTTTCGCGGATTGTCTAGTGCCTGCTGGAGTTGCACTTTAGGACCAGGTTCTCTACTACATATCTGGTGGGACTGCCCTATATTACAACCTTTTTGATCACAGGTTATAGGCATCACACGGAAGTTGCTTGGCCAAGCTATCCCAGACACCCCGGTGTTCTGGCTTCTCAATAAAATAGATATGCCTATATCTTGCTTTAAAAAATCCTTGTTAAAATTTGTGATATCGGCTGCCAAGACAGTTATACCTGTGAGATGGAGAACAGCCACGCCACCAACAATTCGGGATTGGATTAATAGATTAGAGTATTACAGGTCCATGGAGGAGTTACATTTGTCAGATATGGACTCTTTTGTAACATATTACACCATTTGGGGCTCTCGGTTGAACTTTATTGACTCTCCAGAGTTTGCCGCCTTAGGTACTCCCACCTGAACCACGTATCTTATGTGCAGGGGGTATTAGCCACATACGCCCGTTGGATTGGGTTGTCTCACACCTGCACTATATATGCTTTATATGTAACGTCATCGATTAGCCGATGCCTAATTGGTCCTCTTGCAACGAGGGCGTGCATTATGTTACTACCCCCCCCCCTCCCCAATTTTTGCTTGTCTGTATCCCCCCCGTCTGTCTTTGTGTTTTATGTAATGTGTTATTATTAGGGATGAGCGCGCTCGGATTTCTGAAATCCGAGCCCACCCGAACGTTGCGGATCCGAGTCGGATCCGAGACAGATCCGGGTATTGGCGCCAAATTCAAAAGTGAAACTGAGGCTTTGACTCATAATCCCGTTGTCGGATCTCGCGATACTCGGATCCTATAAATTCCCCGCTAGTGCCGCCATCTTCACTCGGGCATTGATCAGGGTAGAGGGAGGGTGTGTTAGGTGGTCCTCTGTGCTGTTTAGTTCTGTGCTGTTTAGTTCTGTGCTGTTTAGTGCTGTGCTGTGCTGTGCTGTGCTGTGCTGTGCTGTGCTGTGCTGTGCTGTGTTCTGCAGTATCAGTCCAGTGGTGCTGTGTGCTGTGCTCTGTCCTTCTGAGGTCAGTGGTGCTGCTGGGTCCTGTGCTGTGTCCTGTTCAGTCCAGTGGTGCTGTGTCCTGTGCTCTGTGCTTCTAAGGGCATAGTTATTTCCCCAATATTCCCCTGTGTTTAAAAAAATAAAAAAATTTTTTTTTTATAAAATACCAAAAACTACTTTAATATTTTTTAATTACCACAAAATTTTCACAACCAATCCTGCAGTATAAGCCCATTGGTACTGCAATATTACCAAGTTCACACATTCAGCAGTAAAAGTCCAGTGGTACTGCAATATTACAAAGTTTACACATTCTGCAGTATCAGTCCAGTGGTGCTGTGTCCTGTGCTCTGTCCTGCTGAGTTCCGTAGTGCTGCTGGGTCCTGTGCCGTGTCCTGTTCAGTCCAGTGGTGCTGTGTCCTGTGCTCTGTGCTTCTAAGGGCATAGTTATTTCCCCATTATTCCCAAGTTTGTAAAAAATAAAAAAAAAGTAAAAAAAAATAAAAAATTAAAAAAAAAAAAAAATATATAATAATTATAACCAAATTTGCAAAACCAATCCAGCATTATAAGTCCATTGGTACTGCAATATTACCAAGTTCACACATTCAGCAGTAAAAGTCCAGTGGTACTGCAATATTACAAAGTTTACACATTCTGCAGTATCAGTCCAGTGGTGCTGTGTCCTGTGCTCTGTCCTGCTGAGTTCCGTAGTGCTGCTGGGTCCTGTGCCGTGTCCTGTTCAGTCCAGTGGTGCTGTGTCCTGTGCTCTGTGCTTCTAAGGGCATAGTTATTTCCCCATTATTCCCAAGTTTGTAAAAAATAAAAAAAAAGTAAAAAAAAATAAAAAATTAAAAAAAAATAAAAAATATATAATAATTATAACCAAATTTGCAAAACCAATCCAGCATTATAAGTCCATTGGTACTGCAATATTACCAAGTTCACACATTCTGCAGTATCTTGTGCTACATATAATGGAGACCAAAAATTTGGAGGATAAAGTAGGGAAAGATCAAGACCCACTTCCTCCTAATGCTGAAGCTGCTGCCACTAGTCATGACATAGACGATGAAATGCCATCAACGTCGTCTTCCAAGCCCGATGCCCAATCTCGTAGTACCGGGCATGTAAAATCCAAAAAGCCCAAGTTAAGAAAAAGTAGCAAAAAGAGAAACTTAAAATCATCTGAGGAGAAACGTAAAGTTGCCAATATGCCATTTACGACACGGAGTGGCAAGGAACGGCTTAGGCCCTGGCCCGTGTTCATGACTAGTGGTTCAGCTTCACCCACGGATCTTAGCCCTCCTCCTCCTCCCCCCCCCTACAAAAAATTGAAGAGAGTTATGCTGTCAGCAACAAAACAGCAAACAACTCTGCCTTCTAAAGAGAAATTATCACAAATCCCCAAGGCGAGTCCAAGGGTGTTGGTGGTTGTCAAGCCTGACCTTCCCATCACTGTACGGGAAGAGGTGGCTCGGGAGGAGGCTATTGATGATGTAGCTGGCGCTGTGGAGGAACTTGATGATGAGGATGGTGATGTGGTTATTGTAAATGAGGCACCAGGGGGGGAAACAGCTGATGTCCATGGGATGAAAAAGCCCATCGTCATGCCTGGTCAGAAGACCAAAAAATGCACCTCTTCGGTCTGGAGTTATTTTTATCCAAATCCAGACAACCAATGTATGGCAATATGTAGCTTATGTAAAGCTCAAATAAGCAGGGGTAAGGATCTTGCCCACCTAGGAACATCCTCCCTTATACGTCACCTGAATAACCTTCATAGTTCAGTGGTTAGTTCAGGAACTGGGGCTAGGACCCTCATCGGTACAGGGACACCTAAATCCCGTGGTCCAGTTGGATACACACCAGAAACACCCTCCTCGTCAACTTCCTCCACAATCTCCATCAGATTCAGTCCTGCAGCCCAAGTCACCAGCCAGACTGAGTCCTCCTCAATACGGGATTCATCCGAGGAATCCTGCAGCGGTACGCCTACTACTGCCACTGCTGCTGTTGCTGCTGTTAGTCGGTCATCTTCCCAGAGGGGAAGTCGTAAGACCGCTAAGTCTTTCACCAAACAATTGACCGTCCAACAGTCGTTTGCCATGACCACCAAATACGATAGTAGTCACCCTATTGCAAAGCGTATAACTGCGGCTGTAACTGCAATGTTGGTGTTAGACGTGCGCCCGGTGTCCGCCATCAGTGGAGTGGGATTTAGAGGGTTGATGGAGGTATTGTGTCCCCGGTACCAAATCCCCTCGAGATTCCACTTCACTAGGCAGGCGATACCAAAAATGTACAGAGAAGTACGATCAAGTGTCCTCAGTGCTCTTAAAAATGCGGTTGTACCCACTGTCCACTTAACCACGGACATGTGGACAAGTGGTTCTGGGCAAACGAAGGACTATATGACTGTGACAGCCCACTGGGTAGATGCATCCCCTTCCGCAGCAACAGCAACAGCTGCATCAGTAGCAGCATCTACAAAATGGCTGCTCATGCAAAGGCAGCCATTTTGTAGATGCTGCTACAAAATGGCTGCTCATGCAAAGGCAGGCAACATTGTGCATTACAGGCTTTAATAAGAGGCACAACGCTGCCAACATATTAGAGAAAATGAGGGAAATTATCTCCCAGTGGCTTACCCCACTTAGACTCTCATGGGGATTTGTGGTGTCAGACAATGCCAGTAACATTGTGCGGGCATTAAATATGGGCAATTTCCAGCACGTCCCATGTTTTGCCCACACCATTAATTTGGTGGTGCAGCATTACCTCAAGAGTGACAGGGGTGTGCAGGAGATGCTTGCGGTGGCCCGCAAAATTGCTGGACACTTTCGGCATTCAGCCAGTGCCTACCGCAGACTAGAGGCACATCAAAAAAGCTTGAACCTGCCCTGCCATCACCTCAAACAAGAGGTTGTGACGCGCTGGAACTCCACCCTCTATATGCTGCAGAGGATGGAGGAGCAGCAAAAGGCCATTCAGGCCTACACAGCCACCTACGACATAGGCAAAGGAGTGGGGATGCGCCTGAGTCAAGCGCAGTGGAGACTGATTTCCGTGTTGTGCAAGGTTCTGCAGCCATTTGAACTTGCCACACGAGAAGTCAGTTCCGACACTGCCAGCTTGAGTCAGGTCATTCCCCTGATCAGGCTGTTGCAGAAGCAGCTGGAGAAAGTGAGGGAGGAGCTGGTAAGCCATTGCGATTACAGCAAGCATGTAGCTCTTGTGGATGTAGCCCTTCGTACGCTTTGCCAGGATCCGAGGGTGGTCACTCTTTTAAAGTCAGAGGAATACATTCTGGCCACCGTGCTCGATCCTCGGTTTAAAGCGTATGTTGTGTCTCTGTTTCCGGCGGACACAAATCTACAGCGGTGCAAAGACCTGCTGGTCAGGAGATTGTCCTCTGAAGAGGACCGTGACATGCCAACAGCTCCACCCTCATTTTCTTCCACATCTATGGCTGCGAGGAAAAAGCTCAGTTTTCCCAAAAGAGGCACTGGCGGGGATGCTGATAACATCTGGTCCGGACTGAAGGACCTGCCAACCATTGCAGACATGTCTACTCTCGCTGCATTGGATGCTGTCACAATAGAAAAAATTGTGGATGATTACTTTGCTGACACCATCCAAGTAGACATGTCAGACAGTCCATATTGTTACTGGCAGGAAAAAAAGGCAGTTTGGAAGCCCCTGTACAAACTGGCTCTATTTTACCTGAGTTGTCCCCCCTCCAGTGTGTACTCGGAAAGAGTTTTTAGTGCAGCGGGGAACCTGGTCAGTGAGCGGCGAAGGAGGTTGCTTCCTCACAACGTTGAAAAAATGATGTTTATAAAAATGAATAATCAATTCCTCAATGAAGTACAGCACTGCCCTCCAGATACTACAGAGGGACCTGTGGTTGTGGAGTCCAGCGGGAACGAATTGATAATGTGTGATGAGGAGGAAGTACACACTGTAGGGGGAGAGGAATCAGAGGTTGAGGATGAGGACGACATCTTGCCTCAGTAGAGCCTGTTTAGTCTGTACAGGGAGAGATGAATAGCTTTTTTGGTGTGGGGGCCCAAACAAACCAATCATTTCAGTCAAAGTTGTTTGGTAGGCCCTGTCGCTGAAATGATTGGTTTGTTAAAGTGTGCATGTCCTATTTCAACAGCAGACCTCTCAACTGCAGCTCATCCCTCCTCTGCGGGGATAATGTCTCCTGTGCTCTGACACGTCACTCTGTGTACTCTCAGCCTCAGGATCTGACACTACAGCTACCATGCCTCTTGTAGCAGCCCTCACTCCAGGGCCTCTTCCATGTGCAGTGTCCCCCTCTCTCTTGGGTTCACTATAGTGGCATGGAGTTCTCCCCCTCATCCAGGGCACACATTCCTTGCCCTGGCTCAGTCACCACGCTCAGACTTCCAGGCAATGCTGGGGGAGCCTGGGAGCTTCCACCCCAGGTCCCCAGCTACAACTCTCCTCTCCTGTGTCTTCTCTCTCTTTCTGACACTTTAAAGATCGTGCCTTTAAATGAAAAAGTCAGTCTTCATTGCACGACTATGTGCAAGTGCAACAGGGACATTTTTTTGGGTTTACAAAGTCAAACAATAACACTACGACCCTGTCTGTCTGGGGTCTGTCAATGACGAATTGTCTGGAGCATGTTTTGAGGAGGTATTGTGGCCCCGGTATCAAATTGGGTACCGGGGCCACCCCACTATGCAGTCCAGATACTTGTTTGGTGGAATTCCGACACGTGGAGGGTTTTTAAATTATATTGTGGCCTCGGTACCAAATTGTGTACCGGGGCCACCACACTACGCAGTCAAGATACTTGTTTGGTGGAATTCAGACCAGTTGAGGGTTTTATTATTATATTGTGTGGACCACTCTATCTATACCACACTACAACTCTATACCACTCTATTTCCTACTTTAATTCTATTTAATTCTATTTCCTACTTTAATTCTATTACTAATTAATTAACATAAAGAGGAACAAAAAAAACCAATTTTACCAAAAGTATAATATGACTTAGACTTACAAACACTACACTTGAAAGATCGTGCCTTTAAATGAAAAAGTAAGTCTTCATTGCACGACTATGTGCAACAGGGACAGTTTTTTTCTTTACAAAGTCAACTAATAACACTTGGACCCTGTCTGTCTTTAACATACTTAATGGGATCTCAATGACGAATTGTCTGTAGCATGTTTGGAGGAGGTATTGTGGCCCCGGTATCAAGTTGGGTACCGGGGCCACCCCACTACGCAGTCCAGATACTTGTTTGGTGGAATTCTGACACGTGGAGGGTGTATTTATTTTATTGTGGCCCCGGTATCAAGTTGGGTACCGGGGCCACCCCACTACGCAGTCCAGATACTTGTTTGGTGGAATTCTGACACGTGGAGGGTGTATTTATTTTATTGTGGCCCCGGTATCACGTTGGGTACCGGGGCCACCCCACTACGCAGTCCAGATACTTGTTTGGTGGAATTCTGACACGTGGAGGGTGTATTTATTTTATTGTGGCCCCGGTATCAAGTTGGGTACCGGGGCCACCCCACTACGCAGTCCAGATACTTGTTTGGTGGAATTCTGACACGTGGAGGGTGTATTTATTTTATTGTGGCCCCGGTATCAAGTTGGGTACCGGGGCCACCCCACTACGCAGTCCAGATACTTGTTTGGTGGAATTCTGACACGTGGAGGGTGTATTTATTTTATTGTGGCCCCGGTACCAAATTGTGTACCGGGGCCACCACACTACGCAGTCAAGATAGATAGATGCGTATCATAGATAAAGTACATTCAGTGGTGTGGGGCAAATTGAAAAATATTCAAAATGCACTGACATTATCAAAAACAAGAGGTTGTCACACGCTAAAACTCCAACATGTATATGATGGAGAGGATGGAGGAGCAGCCGTATGTGTAGTGTAATGCAGACCTGTTGAAGGTTTTTTATATATTTTATTGTGGTGCCCAGTGCCCACTCCTCTACGCAGTCCAGGTACATTTATTGGTGCGATTCATAAAAGTTCAGGGTTTTTAAGATATTGTGGTGACCCACTCCTCTACGCAGTCCAGGTACATTTATTGGTGCGATTCATAAAAGTTCAGGGTTTTTAATATATTGTGGTGACCCACTCCTCTACGCAGTCCAGGTACATTTATTGGTGCGATTCATAAAAGTTCAGGGTTTTTAATATATTGTGGTGACCCACTCCTCTACGCAGTCCAGGTACATTTATTGGTGCGATTCATAAAAGTTCAGGGTTTTTACGATATTGTGGTGACCCACTCCTCTACGCAGTCCAGGTACATTTATTGGTGCGATTCATAAAAGTTCAGGGTTTTTAATATATTGTGGTGACCCACTCCTCTACGCAGTCCAGGTACAATTATTGGTGCGAATCATAAAAGTTCAGGGTTTTTAATATATATTGTGGTGACCCACTCCTCTACGCAGTCCAGAAAGATACCTTGTTGCAACGTTTTGGACTAATAACTATATTGTGAGGTGTTCAGAATACACTGTAAATTAGTGGAAATGCTTGTTATTGAATGTTATTGAGGTTAATAATAGCCTAGGAGTGAAAATAAGCCCAAAAACTTGATTTTTAAACTTTTTATGTTTTTTTCAAAAAAAATCCGAATCCAATACCTTAAATCCGAACCGAGACCTTTCGTCAAGTGTTTTGCGAGACAAATCCGAACCTCAAAAATAACGAAAATCCGGATCCAAAACACAAAACACGAGACCTCAAAAGTCGCCGGTGCACATCCCTAGTTATTATTAGCCACCTTATGTGGATGGGACTGTTTCCTCTTTTTGAAACATTTAATCTTCTGTGGCCTAGCGACATGATGTTGTAATTTTGTTATTACTTGCCATTCAAAACGAATACTGTTGAAAATGCATATATATATATAACCTATGTATGTTGTCAAAACCCAATAAAAACTTATTTAAAGAAAATAAATAATAAAACCCCAATAAATGCAATACACACCCTCATTCATACCACATAAATTAAAAATAAGAAAACCCCAAAATTCTTACCAATCTGAATTCAGCAGCTTTTAATCCAAAAATACTGGAAAACCATGTCCAAATAAATTATAATTCCAAATGTCCAGTTTGAAATGTCCCAAATAAATAGCTCTGGAGAATCCCACATAGGTTGGGTAGGGAGAGCCCTGGTTGGGTAAGCGACAGGAGGACATCATCTGCAAAGAGTGAGATCTTGGAGTTTGTATTGCCCCCCCTAACCCCCCTAGGGTTAGATCTAATTTGGGAAGCCAGGGGTTCGATTATTAAAGCAAAAATATCAGAGGGGAAAGGGGGCAACCCTGTCGTGTTCCATTTCGAATGATGAGTGATTCTGAGGGAGTACCAGTAATCAAGACTTTAGCAGTAGGGGTGGTGTATGATGCTAGGACGCCAGTGAGGAAGTCGCCAGCCAAGCCGAAAGGACTCGAGCTGCCTTCATAAAGTCCCAGGAGACCCTATCAAATGCTTTTTCGGCATCTAGAGAGAGTATAATAGTTGGAGATCTCCTGGAGTTTGCAGTGTGGATGTTGTCAATGGCACGTCTGGTATTGCCCCTTGCCTGGCTTCCCAGGATAAACCTTACTTGGTCATAGTGGATTAGAGAGGGGAGGAAAGTATTCAGACGGTTTGCTAGGATTTTAGCATAGATTTTCAAATCAAGATTAAGGAGGGAAATTGGCCTATAGCTAGCACAGTGGAGCGGATCTTTACTGTCTTTAGAGATAACTATGATTTTGGCCTCAAGCATTTCTGATGGGAGGGGGTCGCCTCGGAGGGTGTTGTGATACAGGGATTTGAGGTGAGGGGCCAGTAAGTCAGAAAACTTCTTGTAGTATGCTGCCGTGCAGCCATCAGGACCTGGAGATCTACCTTTCTTTGTCCCTTGATAGTTTGATGGATCTCGTCTATCGAGATCTCTTCATTGAGAAGTGTGTGAGCTTGGTGGGATAATTTCGGTAACCTGGCTTTAGCAAGAAAGTCAGTGATCAGGGCGGAGGGAGCGCTCAGTGTTGGAGAGGTAGCGGAAGCCGGGAGGTTATAAAGAGCGGTGTAATAATGTTGAAATGCTGGTTTGTGAGTTAGCTGGTAATGGGTATCCCGGATAGCAATAATATTTATATGAGTTCTAGCTGCACGTAGACGTGACGCAAACATTTTAGCAGCTTTGTCTCATTTTTCATAAAAAGTTTGACTGAGCCATTTAAGGCTTTTGGCCACTTTTTTAGCGAGAAGGAGGTTTAGCTTGGCTCTGGTTTCCTGGAGGGCCGTCAGGTTTACAGGGTCCGGGGCCGCTTTGTGTTTGGCTTCCAGGGTTTGAAGTTGGATGGAGAGCTCAATGGTTTGTGCGAGGTATTTTTTTTTTTGTGCCTGGAGGCCATGCTGATCAGGTGTCCCCTCAGGACCGCTTTGTGCGCTGTCGACAGTGGATTAGTCCTCCAGTCTAGTCTTAATTTGAGATACTGTTTACGCATTGTGAAGAAGGGGGTCATTGAGTGTGGTCGAGGTAGGAGGCCAAAGATGTAAATTGTAAAGGGGGCATGATCAGACCAGGTCAATGGGTGGATCTGGGCCGTCTGTAGGTTTAGAGCATGATCTTATCTATGCAAGAGTATGATTGTTGGGGTGAAGAATAAAAAGTGTAGTCGTGTGTAGACGGTTCCTTCACTTTCCAAGAGTCGTAGAGAAGCTCTGATTTCATGAGACTGAGGAGGGATTTAGTGGATTGTCGGTCCACGGAAAGCGGAACAGTGGCCGCCGGGGCAGAACGGTCCATAGCGGTGTTCTGAACGGTATTCAAGTCGCCCACTACAATAAGATCCCACTGTCTAAATCGGGTCAGTAGAGCATCTAGCTTGGTGAAGAAGCGGTGTCGGCGTTGGTTAGGGGCATAAAAGTTTACTTGTGTACAGAGCTTATTGTTTAGCTTACCTATCAAAATGAGATAACGTCCGTCTTTGTCAGCGAGTGAATTGTCAAGTTCAAATGTGAGGTGACGTGCCAATAAGATCAAGACCCCTCGTTTTTTAGCTGAGTGGTCGCAAGCATGGTAAGAGTCGGGCTATAGCTTAGTGCGGACCTCGGTGTGAGAGTTGTTTTAAAAATGAGTCTCCTGTATGAAAATTAGGTCTCCCCTATGACGTTTTAAGGGTGATGTGGCATTTACTTATTTTCTGTGGACTGTTTAACTCTTTTACATTAAAGAAGAGGATCCTCAGACCCATGTGCGATGAGACCTTGGTAGATAGAATAGGTGTGTGAGATGGAAGAATGAGGTGGGTGGTCTGAGTTGAACTGAGGTCATGTCGGGGGGGCTCTTGGGGGACACAGTGGGGGACACAGTGGGGAAGAGGGAGCTTATTGTGGTCTATTTTAGTGAGGAAGGGGGCAAGGAGGAGGGAAGGGGGGGTAAGGCGGTTCCGCGGCAGAGTAGGCCGGGACATGTGGTGCATACATTGGGAGGGGAGGCTATGAGCCGATAAGGCACATAAGTCAGCAAAGGAATCTATAGCTCCAGGAGGGCATGGCGGAACATTGAAAGGATGCATCGAGAGGGTCCAAATAGTAGGGGCGGAGTGCGCACTCTCCTAGGGTTTCTGAGATGGGGAGCTGGAGATTGGAGAATTTTGAAGTAATGGGCGGAGCAGCCAGGTAGTATGGAGTGGGAACATGGAAGGGGGGCTTAGAGTAGGGGGGTGGTTTAGGGATGGAGTAGTGGTAGATAGAAGGGGGAGAGGTGGTGGGGAGCAGATAAATATATGTAGCATAACACAATAATTCAACTAGTTGTTTAAACTATACAGAATAAAGTTATATTACATTAACTCGTAATGAACTAAGCAACATCATAACACATGGCGCTTGCGTATTCCACCGCCATTTGACCATGCGGGCGCCACGGTGGCGGCTCGAACGACAAATATAGGAAGCCGTAAAAATAGGGCGCTGCCAGAGGCATGGAAATAAATGGGAACTGTTGGGTGCTGAGAGTCTAAGGGACCAGCTGTCAATAAAGAGGGGAAACTCAAACAGAATGTAAGGCCCAACATGTGGCAACAAGCAACAATAACATCATAATATAATGAGAACATATAAGTCTGACCTATCAACAGTAAATTAAACCGAACAGATAGATAGAAGGCTCCCAGAGTCAAGATTGATGGAGTAAGGCTCTAAGACTAAAGGATGGGCGGGGTCCCAAAGAAAGCCGGAGTCCCCAAGTGATATGTAGCCTGGGATACAGGCTCTCAGTATGGGGGTAGAGGTAACCCATAGTGGGGCCCAACAGATAAGATCATACAAAAGCAGCATAATAACGCAATAAGAACATCTAAAACAGGCAAATCAACAGTAAGATAAACCAGATTGATAAATAGATGGTCTCCAATAACAAGAATGTCAGTTTAGGGCCATGAGCCTAAGGCACGAGTGGAATTCCACGGTAGGCATGGGTTCCTAAGTGGCATTTAGTTATCCCTTCTTCCGTGGACAATGCTGGGATCGACCAACGGAAAAAGGGAATGGGCGGAAGAGGGAGACAAAAAGGAAAAACCTGAAAAAACAAGTCAAGTCCCTGAGGATCCAGTTTGCGATGCTGAAGGTCCCGGAACAGTGGTACATTCCGAACGAGGGGCTTGACGTGCAGGCGATCTTGGTGTTCTTTGGGGGAGAGGAGATTCCCCTGAAGGGTCAGCGTTGTCACTGGTGATGCCGAGTTTGAGGAGTAGCGCCTGAGCTTCGGGAAGAGTTCTGGCCATAAGCATTGACCCCTGATGCCAAATCAGAATGTGGAAAAGGAAAACCCCAGCGGTGTTTGATGTCCCGTTGCTAGAGAAGAGTGGTGAAGGATTTAAAGTCTCTTCGCTTGGCCAGGGTGAGAGGAGACAGATCCTGGAAGATTTGTAGCTTAGAGTTGTCAAAGGTGATCGTCTGAAGCCGACAGACCTCTTTCATGATGGCTTCTTTCGCTGTGAAGTAATGCATTCTGAGGATGAAATCCCTGGGTTGAGATGGGTCCTGGGACCGGGGTCTCAGCACCCGATGAACTCAATCAAGAAGAAGGTGGTCTTCAGGAGTCGAGGGGGAAAGCTGTATAAACAGTTTCTTGAGGTAGAGCTCCAGGTGGGTGGGTTCGACCTGCTTCGGGATCCTCTGGAGTGTTAGGTTGTTATGTCGTGCAAGGTTGTCTTGATCTTCTTGGCCATCTTGTAGTTGAGTGATGTCTTGGCACATTTGATGGAGATCAGTTTCAAACGACTGTTGGCAGGTCACCACCTCTTCCACCCGATGCTCTAGTTCTATCCCTGATTTCTACAATGTCAGCTTTTAAGGAGTGAAGAGCCTGTACAGAGACATCTTTTACCTCTTTGAGGAGGGATAGGAAATCTCGACGGGTGATAGGTGAGTGATAGTCGCCCACAAGGTCTGAATCGGAATGTTCATGGGACGACTCAGGTCTGTCATTAGTGCGTTTGGCAGGCGTTTTGTTTCTAGAGAGGTAAGATAAAAGGTTGCCTCTTGCAGATTTTTTTTCCCCCCTTTGGGCATTGTGGTAGAGGGTGGGAGTAATGGAAAGGAAGGATAGTGTTGGAGATGTAGGTCGGCTGCTCCGCTGTGTAAATCTCAGCGCTAGGGGAGGTGCATGGGCACAGTCAGCCTCAGGCCATCCTCGGCCTGTGAGGAGTGGGAGCGACGGAGAGAGAGGTGCATGGGCACAGTCCGGCTCAGGCCATCCTCGGCCTGTGAGGAGTGGGAGCAACGGAGAGAGATGCCAGTGCGGTGCCCTTTACAGTTATCTTGTAGTGCCAGGTGTTCAGAGGGGACAGAGCCACTGAGAATGAGGAAAACAGATATTTAAAGCTTAATACCTAGATAGTGGAAGCTGCAGTACTGATGGTCGGCCACTGGGGGGCAGCAAAGTTTCATGAGATGTATGGCAATTGTGACCCACTTACCACGATGCGATTGCACCATGCTGGATCGCAGAGCAGGTGCAGTGTATTAGGCAGCTGGAGAAGCAGTAGGCTGCAGAACAATCTCTGCGTCCCCACAGACCTTCAGGTGGAGCCGAAGGGAGGAAGTTCCAGCGGGAATCAGGTGAGATCCAGCAGCAGAAGCGTCCTGTGAGTGGGAGCCAGAACGGGTGTGGGCACAGCGGGTGTCCTGAACCATGCAGTGCAAGCCACAAATCATATGCCGATTTGGGCCTGAGTGGGAACACTTGACGGGGAGACTCTTCTCCTTATGTGCCCGACAGGCGGATCTCCGTGGGTGGCAACGCCAGTCAGCTTGCGGTGTCAGGAAGGCCGCAAGGTGCCGAGTCGGCACGACCCAGATTTACCGAGCCCGAATGAGTGGAACAGGTGCCGCTTGTGTTTTAGAGCTGGATAATCACAAAGCCAACTCCTTTGCCAGCCAGGAGACCCCCGAAATTTGCAGTCAAACACCCCAATAGATCCGATACCGAGATTTTAGAACCGTAGTGTACTAGGTTCGCTAGTCCCCACTTAGGTTCAGAAATCACACAGGCAAGGTGAAGAACGAAAAATACATGTTATCTTTACTTTTCTTACAGTGATACATCAGAATATAAAACTGCATACTTTTAAACAGTAGGTCAGCGTGTGACCAGTGTCGGGAAGAGTCCCAGCAAGATTTCCCACCCACCGTAGCCATGCAAAAATATCAAAGGCAAAATATTCTGTCAACAGAAGGTCCAGGGAGTCTTGGTATCTTGCTGGCCCTCTTTGCCATCTCTTTACCAGCATGGTGGGACTCTGGGTATCAGTCTAACCACTCCTGTAGGTGCACTAATTTACCCAGAACTTTGTGAATTTTTCCGGATGGAGTGAGGTGATGACAGCTCTCAAGATGGAGCAAGAGCCTGGTTCCCCAGGTACAGGAGAGCAGTGATTACTGGGTCTGCTTGTATAGAACATAAACTTTCCTGTCAGCCCCAAACCTTCCAGGAATCAATCCTCCTGAATGAATATCCACCACCCCATAGTGGCTCCTTATTTAAATTACCATGGTGTTTTCCCCTCCCCTTGCAAACCCCTGGGCCTCTCATTCTTAAACATTGGTGGATGCTGGGCCAGGGGGTTGGAGTGAAGATGAGCTGGTCTTCCACAGTTGCTCCCCTGCTGTGTCCCTGTCCCAATGTCTGGGCCAGTCCTGTGGAATACAATGGGCAATACTTATCTTTCCCCTCCTCCAGAACTTGGATAAAACATAGTCCCTCCTGAAATTAACCTCTTCCACGCTTTTGTTACGTGTCAGGGTTTCCAGCTGTCCCTCGCTTCTTGTCACTTTGTTCTTAATCCCCCATGTGTCCGCAATAAGTTATCCCCCTGCCTGCCGTCCACAATTTAATAACTGGTCCTGGGGCAACCATTCATGTAACCTCCAAGGATCAACGGTTGATGTGAAAGCGTTCCGTGCTCTAATCAGCATGGAAAGCTTGCAGAGAAGGATGGTGAAGATTCAGTCGGAGGATGCGACGGCCGTGTCATACCTCAATCACCAGGGTGATACCAATAGTCCTTTAGCCATTCGAGAGATGCACAAGATTTTTTGGTGGGCCAAAACTCGCGTTCGGCCAATCATGGCAATTTTTAACCAGGGGGTAGAAATTTGGGAGGCGGAATTTCATCATAGGCAGACTGTACATCCCGAGGAATTGTCCTCCATCCAGAGGTGGACAAATTGGTGGACAGGTGGGGTCAACCTGACGTTGACATAATGGCGTCTTAGTTGAACTACAAGTTCCACCTCTTCTGCTCCAGGACAAGAGATCATCTGGCTGTCTCAGTAGATGCCACGTCCGTTTCTTGGCTGTTTCATCTAGTTTACCTGTATCCACCGGTAGCCATGCTTCAGACGGTCTTAAAGAAGGTACAGAGAGAGAGTGTTTTGGTCATTCTAATGGTGCTGGATTGGCCTCGGAGGGCCTGGTACACAGACATTCTCTCCATGGCGAGGGGTCACTCGTGACGTCTGCCACTCCAACTAGACCTGTTAAGTCAAGGACTGTTTTATCATTGCTGTTTAGAGCAATAGCGTGGCTATTGAATATATGATCCTTCAAGTTAAGGGTTTGTCTGAGCGCATGGTGCAAACCATGCTTCGGGCTCGGATACCAAGTTCAACCAAAATAAATCATTGTGTCTGGAGTATACATATTGCTTGGTGTGAAAAGAAAGGGTATCCTACCTCTTCTTTTTGATTTTTCAAAGTTTTTTTTTAATTTTTTACAGAAAACAAGTAAACATACAATCGCAGTTTAAGTGACCGATGAAAACATCAGGTATCAAACACAAATATACATCAAACCAAAAAGATAAAACAGTGAAAGTCGCATCCTACAGTCGGGGAAACATACTGGGGATCCTACATTTAATAAGTCAAATTGAACAGAGAGGGGCTCTATTGAGACTTAGGAGACAAGGCTACAGCTGAATGGGTAACATAATAATCAAACCAGGTGAACCACTGCATCAGGGGAGAAAAGGCTGAAGTAGAATACTTGAAACCAATCGTATAAATATGTTGGATTTTTGCTATGACTTTGGAGAGGGATGGGGGAGCCGAGCTCTTCCACTGCTGGGCAATAGCTGCTCTGGTAGCAACCAGAATATGACCCACCACATACCACTGATGGGCTGGAAAGTCAGACAGATATAGTTTGAGTAGAGCCAAAGTTGGTTATGGTGCAATGACTAATGAAGTTACCTGTCGAATTAGATCAAACACATCATCCAATAAGGGTTTAATTTTGGGCCAGGTACAAAAAATGTGAAAGAGGGATCCGGCTTCCCCACATTCCCTCCAACAATATTGAGATACCGTGGGCCAAATTCTATGCAATTTAACTGGAGTGTAATACAACCTGTGTATCATTTTTATCAGCATCTCTGAGTGGTTAATACATTTTTAGATTTTATATATATATTTTTGAAAATGCAATCCCAGTTTTCCTCCTTTAGGGGATGATCAGGATCAAGTTCCCATTGCACTTGTACAGGCAACTTACTTTGTTCAGGCATGGTTAAAAGGCACTGCTACTAAGCTGATATACCCCCAGCGTGGGAGCATGAGTACGTCAAGAGCTTCACTAGTGGCGGGGGGGGGAACGTAGCAAGGGCGAGCCAGACCTCTGCAATTGGATCCAATGGCATATCCGGAGGTATCTGTAGAAATCAGAGGTCGGAATCTGGAAGCGCTGCTGAAGAGAGGAGAACGGCACAAGGACACCCTGCTCGTAAAGGTCTGATAGCTTACTGACTCCCCGGGAAATCCAAAGATCCAAGCGCAGATCTGGGATTAGGGATGCCACAGCAGAAAGGCAACGGAGCATGGAGGGAAGAGAGAAGTCCTGGACCACCCTTACCAACTTATCCCAACTAGCTCAAGAGTCTTTTACACTAGGCAATATGGACACTATGGTTGATCTGGTCGTCCCCTCCAACCAAAGCAAATCTTCTATTGGAAATGGAGAAACAGCGTGGGCTTCAATAGAAACCCATGGATGGAGAGCCATTCAGTCCCTAAGCTGATCAAGCCTGGCGGCTTGTTGATAAAGTTCCAAGTCAGGAGCAGCAAAGCCACCTCCTAACTTGGGACGAAACAAACATGACCGGGCCAACCTGGGAGGCTTGCCAGACATATCTCAAGGTGCTCGTGTAAAACTTGTTAATTATTTGGAGTTGAACCAAAGCTGGAATGGACCTGAAGAAGTACAGGATTTTTGGGGTCTCGAGCAACGAGACCTCAAACTCCATCCACGAGGTAGTTAGTGCTGTAAAATGGTTCAGAAATGGGATATAATTACAATCTATGAGGTCCTTAGGATGGGAGGGGATATGTATCCCCAGGTATTTAAGTGATGAGGAGCACCAATGAAATTTTGTAAGTGGCCTGCACGTAAAGAAGACTCTTGCGAGATTCCCACTCCCATGATTTGGTGGAGTTAATTTTGTAGTAGGAAGCCTCAGATTATGGCCGGAGAACTCCCTGAAAAGCGGGTAAAGAGGTTTCAGGCTCGGTCTGGAATAGGAAATCATCTGAAACATCATCTGCAAACAAACAGATCTTATGATGCGTGTCTCCAATCTTGGTGCCAGTGATAGCAGGCGTTGTCCAGATACGTTCCGCTAAAGGCTCCATCGCCAATGCAAAGATGAGCGGAGAGAGCAGGAAACCCTGCCTGGTTCCGTTAGTAATATCAGAAGGGGCTGATAGGAACCCACTACTAAGAACTCTAGCTGAGGGACAACTATAGAGGGTTCAGATTTCTTGAAGGAAGAGTCCACTAAACCCAAACCTGGCAAGGACGGCCATCAGTTAGTCCCAGTAGATCCTGTCAAATGCCTTTTCAGCATCCAACGAGAGGAACAGCAGAGGCTGAGCCCAAGTCATATGGGCTGATAATAAATTATGAACCCGGCATGTGTTGTCTGGGTCTTGTCTGCCCAAAACAAATCCAACCTGGTCCTGGTTAATTAAGCTCAGGATTAAATCTATTGGCGATCAATTTAGCAAACAGCTTAAGACCGGTATTTAGGAGCCGAATTGGTCTGTAGTTATGGCAATAAGCTGGGTCCTTGCCCAGCTTGGGGATGGTGACTATTCTTGGCTCCAACATCTCTTTAGGTAAATAAGACTCTTCCGTGGCCTTATTAAACAGGGTTTTAAGCACTGGACTGAGCTCCGCCCGGAATGCAAGATAGAAGCCATTTATGAGACCGTCAGGCTCCGGTACTTTATCGCGATTAAGGGATTTTATAGCCACCTGGACTTCATCCCTCATCCAAGCGGAGCACGGGACAGACACTATATCCAGTATCAGGGCTGGGAGCTGAAGGAAATCCAATCTGCTATAACGGGAAGGGTGGGGTTGGGAATCATCTGACCTGAGCTTGTAAAGCTGCGTGTAGTATGTGGCGAACTGGTTAGCAATGTCTGGTGGATTAGAAATGCGAGTACTGTGGGGGCTGCAAGGACTTTCATACGATTAATGGCTTTCTTTCATCTGAGTTTACGGGCTAGAAGTTTGCTCGCCCGACTTCCGAGGGTGTAGAACTTCTGATTTAACCTAGCTTAAAGCATTGTTAACTTGCAGCAACGCAATGGAATTTAACTTTTTGCGACGATTGGCCATGGACGCTTTGACGACAGAGTCAGAGGGGTTGAGCTTGTGTCCCTGCTTCAATACAACAATCTGTGCGTCTAAATCTAGCTGCAGCTTGTATAGCTGCTCCCTTCATGACCGCCTTCAAAGCACACCAGTGCTTGAATTCTGAGGTGTCTTCCGGAGTATTAGTCTGCAAATAGGAGTCTAGTGCATCACCCAGTACCTGTTTATCCATAGTGTCCAAAAGGATGTATTCGGCCATTCGCCATGGTCGGGGGGGGGGGGGGTCTCTAACTGGGATCTCCAAGCATCAGGTTCACGGAGCATGATCCAACCAAGCTATGGGCTTAATTGAGAAGTTAGAAACCGCTGCAGAGACCATTTATCAGAAAGCAGAATTATGGAATGGGGAAAGGAATGTGTAATCTCGTTCTCCAGGATGTGTTGCTCTCCAGGAATCATATAGTTTAAATTCAGCAAGCTTCTGAGCAAAGGTCTGGGTTAGGGGTGTAGCAGAGGGAGATGGTCGGTTGGAAGCTGGTGTGGATCTATCCGATCTGGGATCTGGAGCTACATTAAAATCCCCCATAAATAATACCATCCATTTCCTGATCTATATGACAGTTTGGAAAGTACGTCTCAAAAACGGGATTTGCTGGGAATTTGGGGCATATATGGAGACCAAAGTAATGGCCTGTTTGCCCAGGGAACCTACCAAAATAAGATAGCGGCCATTTTTTAAGCAACCCGTTTTTCAAATTTAAAAGGACATCCTGCTTTCAATAAAATAGCTACTCCATTGCGCTTGAAGGGACCGCCGGCCACATAGGAAGTGGGGTAGCTCTTGTTGTGGAATTGAGGGGGGGGGGATGCAGGGAGAAATGAATCTCTCGGACTGCGACTATATCCGTTTTATGTGTAGCAAAATATTTGAGAGAAATTCTGCGCTTGTCAAGGGAATTCAGGCCTTTGTCATTTATGGATAGAAATTGGACCATGGTGGGGGTTGGCGAAGATGAGCAACGACTTTGAACGTAACTTAAACAGTGGGGTAGATGCATCTAGTGATTGTCTCCATAGGGCTGGTGGTGGGTGGCGGAAAATCTGGAAACACTGGGTAAGGAACTAGCAGGGGGGAAAACATTAATAGTTTCCATAAGGACACTAAGGTTTTTGCCACACGGAAGAGAAAAAGAGTGGTTGAAAAGTGTAACAAATGTGGGGACGTGGAACTGCATCTGGGTGACCTGATCCCAGGGTATTCGAACAAGAATACCAAATTTTAACATAGACGTGAAATAGTTAAGTATACTATATATATTATATGATACACAAGAAGCAACATTATAGGCAACCACCCTAAAGAGCAACATTGTTGTAAACATTCAATGACAAGATATTGTTATACGTACAAGAAAAAAAAAAATGAACAAACTAAAGCGGGCATCAAGCACCATACCTATCTCCCATAAGCACGAGGGACTGGAGCGGAGCAAACCAAACAGTTGCGTGCCTCAGAAGAGAGAGGCCGGACTATGTAAAGCCATGTAAATCCAAGTATCTAACAAATTAAGGATTTATTCTAAAATATCAAAACAGATTGTGACGGCCATAGAAATGCAGGGAACCTACTACTGTCTTTTAGATGGAGTTCACATCAGGAGAAGAAGAAATCGTCCATCAAATAGCGGGTCTTGACCATTCCTCTCGAACCCGGGTAGGAGCTGTCAAAGCTGACTCTTCTACGGGAACGTTCCATTCGCGGAGTAGAGAGGCCATTATCTGGAGTGGATATCACCACCTGGGTTCCATTTCTTTGGACAAGGAGTTTAGTAGGGAATCCCCAATGGTAGGGAATGTTCACCGAACATAGAGCCGAGGTAGTTTGGCAGAACAAGCGCCGTTTGGCCAGTGTAGCAGTTGAGATGTCAGGGAATAGCTGAAGTTTGCCAAGGGTCTCCTGGTTGGGGGAGGTAGGGACAGCTGCCCGCAGGATTTTTTCCTTAATGCGAAAGAAGTGGACCCGAAGTACGGTATCTTTAGGGGCAGTCTCTGTGGCCTGGCGGGACTTAGGCAACCAATGAATCCTGTCTATAAGAAGGTCTGAATCACTGGTAGCAGCTTGCGGGACTAGTCTGTGGCATAGCCATATAAGTCAGCGTTTGAGACAGAGTTCGGGATACCGCGTATCTTAATGTTATTGCGATGGGACTGGCCTTCCAGGTCCATGATCTTGTCCCGAGATGTTGACACTTCCTCCCGTAGTTGGTCATGGGCAGCAATGAGATCATAGTGTGAGGAGACCAGCTCCTCCAAGTAGGTCTCAAGGCGATCCGCTCTAGCGCCAATCTCCGCCAGGTCAGATTTAATTTCTTTAACTGTGGCCCGGAACTCAGATTTCATATAAGATTTCAAGGTCCCCAGGAGAGTTTGTATAGATCTGAGGATAACAGGGCCATCCATGGCGACCATTTGAGAATCTTTTTGGGCCACATCTGGGTCCGGTTGCCCTTGAGGTTGAGGAGATTGAGGGGGTTGTTTCCCAGATTTGGAGGACATACGAGAAGACGATGAGGCCACCGAACCCCTTCCGAAGAATTTTACAGGTGGAGGCGACTTAGCAGATTTAACTTTCTGAGACGACATGGTGTCGCAGAGTAAGGGAGAAAGGAAATCCCAGAGGGATCTTTACGACAGAGTAAGTAGCGAGATTTTGCCAATGGTACCTGAATAGCACCGCAGTATCTGGCGTCGCTGCTTATATAGAGATTAGTTATCCATTAGCCGGCCACGGGGTCATGATTCAAGCCGGTAAGCAGTGAGGTAGCCTGGACTAGCAGTCCTTCACCTGCTCTATATAGCAGTCAAAAGCCTTCATCTGAATGGAGCAGGACTTCCCTAAAAACCGTATTGTTATTTCAGGCTGATTAACAGATGGTCGGAGCTCGTGAGTGATTATACTAAAGTGGAATCTGCTGCAGTTATATTTAGATGAAAGCACCCTAGATGCACAGAACTGGAGAGAGATATTTCGTTGTGTAATGATGACCCCAGCAACGGTGGGCTATATTCCCAATGTTTGTAAGGCTGGTAATAGCTAGAGCTTTATATGTTGTATGATCGTCTGGGAGGCTGTGATGTCCACAATTGTTGCCAGCCGGGTAATGGGTGGCAATCGTGGACCTCAGTATTTGGGGTTCAGGTCCCTCATCCCCGAAATCGCGACCCGGAAGTGCCCTGCTGGCAACCCAAAGTGGCCGCCCGCGGTCCACTCCAGTAAATCCAGGCAGCGTTGGGGAAGCCAGGAGGGGATCCAGCAACGATAGACTACAGAGGGGGGACCAGCTGGATCGAGCAAGGAGGGCTGTCGGGACTCGATATTTGCGCCCCGTGACTGGGCAGAAACAGGAGCCTTTTGAGAGGCCAAAACGTCTCCAAACGGACCGGTCCTCAAGCCCAGTGACGCCAGAGAGGCTCAGATGGATGGTAAGCCACAGGTGAGTAGCCTAGGATTCCCAAAGGTGGTGTTTAAAGGCCTCAGGAGAGAGAGCTCTGCAGCACTGCATCTATGTAAGAAGGCGTTCAGGCCATGCCCCCCCTTTGTCCAGGTTTTTTATGTTCTTGCAAGGCGAGCTGGACGCTGGTTTACTCCTTAGTTCGCTTAAGGGTCAGGTGTTGGCTCTTTTGGTCTTCTTTCAAAGAAAGATGCCAGATGTGCAAATATTCATATAGGGAGTGCTTCATGTGCAGCCTCCAAATGTTCCTTCGGTAGCACCTTTGGGATTTAACCTTGGAGTTGAATGCTTTGAAGCATTCTCCTTTTGAATCCTTGGACATGGTGGATTTGAAGTTTCTAACATGAAAGACTGACTTCCTTTTAGCCATTTTTCAGCTAGAAGAGTTTCTTAGCTCGCAGCATTTTCCTGCAAGTCTCCTTGTTTTTCATGAGGACAGGAAACAAGACTTTCTTCCTTCCTAAGGTAGTGTCCATTTTCCACATAAATTAGGACATTTGGCCTGATTCACTAAGGAAAGTTAAGCAAAAAAGGAAAACACTGGTTGTTTTTTTCATGTAGCACAAATACTTGATATCTTATTTATACACTGAATTTTAAAGTTGATCTACGACATGCCGTACCCCAAATATAAATCTGCCATCACATTTTAAATTTACCTCCCCCCTCCAATGCAACATGGTTTTTCCTTACTTACTTTTGCTTAACTTTCGTTAATGAATTAGGCCCTGACCAAATGTTGATCTTTGGAAGACAAGGTTTCTCTTTTGTTTTCTGGATTTGGTCCGAGCTTTGCATATTTATGTGTGAAGGACCCAAGATATGCGTGAGTCTGAGGCTCTTATGGCCCTCTATGAAGTACAAAAGAGAGTCTGGCTAGCCTCTATGGTGACTATTGCTCATTGTATTACGGCCTTTAATTCGCCAGGCATATCATGGGGCTGGGCAGCCTGTTTCAGATAATCTTAGGACTCACTCCATGGGATCGGTGATTGCTTCCTGGGCGGCACGGCATGGTGCCTCAACTGAGGAGCTGTGTTGGGCAGGCACCTGGTTCTCCATTCACACTTTTACATGTTTCATGTGTTTATATCAGGGGAATACTAGGTTTGGAAGAAAAGTGCTTTGTGCCATTCCTTCTGAGCGTTCCCATCCGTGATGGCGGATTTGGGATGTCCCAATGTACCCTGTGTCCCACAATTGGATGTCGGAAAAAATAGGATTTTTATACTTGTGTAAAAACAGTTTCTCTTCGTCCATTGGGGGACAATGCTCTAGTTTCTCTTTTTGAGTGACATGTTGAGTCTTTTTTGTTCAAGCGAATGTTGTTTTCCTCTTTCCTCTTATATGTCTCCTTTTCTGTGGGGCTTGGTTAAACATAAACGGAAGCCTAAACAGGAAGAGAGGTATAGAGGGGGATGAACTTAGGACTAGATATCAACTCTATTAAAAGTGCTCAATGCCTATTCTCACTACACTATACCCCAATGTACCTAGTGTCCCCCAGTGGAGTAAGAGAAACAGATTTTACATAACTATAAAAATCCTATTATTATCCCTTAGAGTAGATGCAAAGCGGAATTCCTAGCAATAGCTAGCCCACTACTTAACCCTAAAACCAGAGATTCCTAGGGGCCAATAATTAAAGAAGAAAACACAAAATAGAACTTTTAAAAATAAATGTTAAAGCCATTTAGCACGGGTTTCTACATTTTTTTTAAAGGTTGACATTTCATTCTCACCCCCACCAAGTGATGTGTCTGTGTGATGACTGTATCATTGTGTGTGTCAGGTTTCTATAAGGTGTGAGGATGTCACTGTCTATTTCTCCATGCAGGAGTGGGAGTATTTAGAAGAACACAAGGCTCAGTACAAGGACGTGATGATGGAGAATCACCAGCCCCTTACATCACTGGGTAGGAAAAGATTTAACCACACCCCTGTCTGTGTGTATAGGAGATGCCTTCACTACATGTAACAATATATATGTGTACAGTGTGAATTGTTTATAGTTTGTAGTTGAATTTGCCTATGTGCTTTGCTTAGGAAGTAAATGTCTGCATTACAACACAATTTGTCTCCACTAAAAAGTGTACTTCTCTATTGTTGTTGTGGAGCGTTGGGTGGAGTGTATGTAGTGGCGTAGTGCCTGGTGAGGGCTTAGTTTCTATTTCTATTCCCCCTGTGTCATTACATGTACAGAGCACCATGATTGGTAAAAACTTCCTACAAAAGGTTTTGGGGAGATAATTCTGGTAAATGAATGTAAGAATAAAGGGGAGAAACAGGATAGATCATATGTAATGTAGTGATGATAAAGGATGTTGAAAAACAGATGATAATGGATTCTAATGAAATGCAGAAATGTGTGGAGAGTATTTTACTAATAAAAGTAAACGACTAGATTGTATAGCAGAGTATGTGCTAATAATGTGCAAAATCTTATGCATTTGCTACAAGTAGAGACATCTGCACATTTCCAGTGATTAGCTTCCAAACATTTGGCCGCATTGACACTTTGTAGTGATAAATTTGAGTGTTTGTCCAGACCCTCAACGACAAACCTAGAAGGAAAACCAGGGGGTAAATGCATTAAAGTGAGATTCTAAAACATGGCCACTAATTGCAGCGGCATCAGAGCCTAAGGGTGACCCTCTCCTATTGTCTGAAGCCCCTGGGATTCCTCCTGATACTATCATGAGTAGTGGTGATGAACACTATAATGGCTTCTGTGTAGGAGCGGTAGAGGGGAGGTCGAGGTGATGATGGGGTACTTGCTGACAAGTAATTCAGTAGAGTTTGGAAGGTCCCTGGATGCTGTGGTGTGGGGACCATGGCTTTGTTTTGGTTAAAGCTGAAAGCCACAATCCCTGATAATACATAAGCAATAGACAATGGGATTTATACTCTTGTTTCACAGAATTAATAGTGAGGGTAAAATAGCATTTCATAAAGCTAACCAACATTCATTTTTTCCTAACAGAACTACGCAAAGATCCATCTGCTCTTATTAAGGAGGAACCTGTATCATGTGAAGAAGGAAATCTCACTGACATTTATACATCCACAAATCATACACAATATACATCTACTCTAATTGAAGTGAAATCGGAATCTTCTTTCACTGGAGAAGAAAGTTTTAATAACCTCAGCTATGTTAGTAGCCGGAAAAAAAATGTGAATGATCACAGTGTAGACAAATCTTGGTCTTGTTCTGAATGTGGAAAGTGTTTTACTAGGAAAAGAAGCCTTCTTGTACATCAGAGGATTCACACAGGAGAGAAACCATATTCTTGCTCTGAATGTGGAGAATGTTTTACAACGAATTGGAAACTTTTTTGCCATCAGCGATGCCACACAGTAAGTAAAAAACTTTTACCACACACTTGCTCTGACTGTGGTAAATGTTTTCCCTGTAAATATAATCTTGTTCAACATCTGAGAATTCATACAGGAGAGAAACCTTTTTCTTGTTCCGAGTGTGGTAAATGTTTTTCCTATAAATCATATCTTGTTGAGCATCAGAGAATTCATACAGGAGAGAAACCTTTTTCTTGTTCAGAGTGTGGTAAATGTTTTTCTTTCAAAACATATCTTGCTGTACATCAGAGAGTGCATACAGGAGAGAAACCTTATTCTTGCTCTGATTGTGGGATATGTTTTATCAGTAAATCACATTGCAATGCACATCAGAAAATTCACACGGGAGAAAAAACATATTCTTGCTCTGAATGTGGGAAATCTTTTAATTGTAAATCACATTTCAATACACATCAGAAAATTCACACAGGTGAGACATATGATTGCTCTGAATGTGGGAAATCATTTAACAGTAAATCAAGTTGCAATACACATCAGAAAATTCACACAGGAAAAAAACCATATTCTTGCTCTGAATGTAGGAAATCGTTTAATAGTAAATCAGAATGCGATAGACATCAGAGAATTCACACAGGAGAAAAACCATATTCTTGCTCTGAATGTGGGAAATCGTTTAAAAGTAAATCAGAATGCGATAGACATCAGAGAATTCACACAGGAGAAAAACCGTATTCTTGCTCTGAATGTGGGAAACGTATTTCATGCCAATCAAATCTTATTAAACATCAGAGAATTCACACAGGAGAGAAACCATATCCTTGCTCGGAGTGTAGGAAAGGTTTTTCCTCTAAATCAGAGCTTGATGTACATCAGAGAATTCATACAGGAGAGAAACCTTATTCTTGCTCTGAATGTGGGAAAGTTTTTTCCAGTAAATCAGATCTTGTTGTACATCAGAGAATTCATACAGGAGAGAAACCTTATTCTTGCTCTGAATGTGGGAAAGGTTTTTCCACTAAATCAGTTCTTGTTGTACATCAGAGAATTCATACAGGAGAGAAACCTTATTCTTGCTCTGAATGTGGGAAAGCTTTTACCCAGAAATCTAACCTCTATACGCATCAGAGACTTCACACTGGAAAGAAACCATATTCTTGCTCTGAATGTGGGAAAGGTTTTATAAATAAAGCATCTTTAATTAAACATCAGAGAAGTCACAAGTGAGAGGACATACATTTGCTCCGAGTGTGGGAAAGATTTAACCAGAAATCAAACTTTGTTCCACATCAGAACATTCACACCGAGTATACCAATATTTGTGTTCTGAGTTGGGAAAATGTTTACACAGGAAATCCAGCTTTGTTTTGCATCAAAATGTGGGAAATGGTTTACTAGTTAAGCACTATTTTTTTGCTTCAGAGAAGTCACACATGAGAGAAACAGTAGTCTTTCTCTGATACAGGAATGTTTTGTGAGTTAAATCTGTCCTGATAGCTATAGTTCTATTTATAAGACTTTTCAGAAATCCTAAACTTAAAATTCCAGTTGCCTTAAAATTGAGTTGGCAAAATATTTGCAGAGCTATGTACAGGTTTCTGTACCCTGCAGATCTTGAGATGTTTAAAATTACAATTACATTTGTTGTGCAGCTGAGTATAAGTTATTCTTCTCGTTCATCAACCATTTTATGGCTAAGAAAGGCTGATTACAGTGCCATGTGAGTTGGAAAGTTTCTCCCCTCAGTCACCACTTTTTGTAAAATATCTTCCATTCTGGGAAGCTGCTGAAACTTTTAAAAATGTATTTGTAAATGCCATATTTTGGGTTTAGTTATCCTTGAAGTGCAGTCAATTTATTTGTCATATATTGATGATCCGATAGAATGGACCGCCTATTCCACCCTTTCTGTCGTTGCTGGGATCCGTCTGGGCTTACTTTGCCACCGTTTCCTTTCGTTATCCCAAATCTAACCACAGTAGAAGGGGCTTACGAAATCTGCCACCACTTGACTCCTTACCGGAATCCAGTACCGGGTTTCTTCTGGGTAACTGACGCTGCGAGTGTACCCTGTTACTGGTGTACCTGGGCTGGTACTCCTGACCTCTTCCTATGAATCGGGGTTGCTGTGGATGGATCCCCCCTGGCCTATCACACTGGCCAGAGCTGCTGGGTAGCAGACAGAGCGGTGGTACCGGAAAGCTGGGTCCAAGCCTCAGAAACAGCCCGGAATGGATTCTATTTTGGGTCTAATCTGTAGGTCTCAGGGATAAAGAAGTTTCCAAGCAGTTCTTTGAAGTTAGTAATGTTTATTTGCTCACACTGGTTGAAGGTGCCAGTGAGCAGGTCAGATGAAACAAGAAGAACAATTTTCAATACAAGACAGTGCTTTTTATACAGATTTGGACACAGCCTCCCAGGGTAAGCCAGCCCCCTGAGATCGGAGCTATTTTTAGAATCGGGATGCAATTTGTTTACCCAAACATGGATTTACATGCAATGCAAAGCTAACAATATTTACACTTATCTATGATATCCTAAAACTTGCTGTGATTTCCTGCATCTTGTTTTAGACACAGGAAATAATAATAGCAAATCTAATTAAACCTTTCTGTGCCTTCAGGTGCTGGACCCTCACACATCAAAAGGTCTAATTAACATGAGATTTACATGTGTCCTTTCTTTAGACAGTTGCAGAATACACATTCCCAAAGAACGTTACAAAGCCCCAAACAAGTAATTTCCCTACACCAAGATACAGAAAAGACTTCCTCAACAAGGGCTTATTGTATCAGATATATACCTCAGAAATAATGCATTTCCTCTAGCAAAGTTAAAACAAAAAACAGATTTCTTCCCCTGGTCTCGGAAATAAAGATATTTCCTTTACCAACATACACACAATATCAAAAAGAAGTACATTTGCAATTATATAAATAAGCGCCCTGCGCTATTTCCTTTAAATTCATTTATATCATAAGTTATTTATAAGTGATCCAGTCACAGATGAGTTGAATAAATTGATGCAGAAAAATAGTAATGCAGACCAGCGTCGGACTACCCCGCCTGGGTAGTCCCCGATGCTTGTTAGCCTCGCCCCCTTCATTGGTGGGGCGAAGCAGTGAGCAGCTGTTTTTGTTTTGGGGTGGTTTATGTGGGTATGGGAGGGCGGGGGGAGGCAGGGAGGAAAGTGCTCAAAAACATTGGTGGTCAGTGGACAGCAACAGGCAGCCATTCGCTGGGTTGCCTATTGCAGTATGGGGTACCACAGTGCTGTGCAACAGACAGGAAGTCTCACTTCCTGTCTGCCTAATCTGAGGAGCGACGCTGGCAAGCTCAAATAAAGGTTAGTGAGCGGGGGGTGGGGGCTCCTATGCTAAACTATAGTGAGGGGGGCAGCCTATGCTAAACTATAGGGAGGGGGGGCAGCATATACTAAACTATAGGGAGGGGGGGCAGCCTATACTAAACTATAGGGCGAGGGGGCAGCCTATACTAAACTATAGGGAGAGGGGGCAGCCTATATTAAACTATAGGGAGAGGGGGCAGCCTATGCTAAACTATAGGGAGGGGGCTGTCTTAATAGTACATGGGTGGAAAGTAGACTATTATTTTAATGGTGGAGTTTAGGTGGTGGTTTATTATTTAATGGGTGCTATTTTATTTGTGGTGTGATAGTGGGCCAATTTAATTTATTGGTGGGGCCTATTAGATTAAGAAGTGATGACGGGACCTTTAATGCTGGACTGGTTTGGGTCTATAATTGAATGTGGGGCTTAGTTTGGGGAGGAGGGCTATTTATTAAATGTGAACATTAATTATTTAATGCCAGGAATGGGTGTAGGAAATAGTTGGATTAAACATAAATGCTATTAATTTATGGCTGGAGGGAGGTTAATAGGTTTATTGGGAATACTATTAATTTAATAGTGGGGTTGGTTGGAGGGAAATAGATCTATTTATCATATGTGAGTACTTTTACTTTAATGTTGGGGCTGGAGAGAGGCCTAATTATTAAATGTGGGTGCTGTTGATTTAATGCCGGAGATGGTTGAAGTTTTCTAAATTTCATGTACCCATTTTATTTTTTTCAAATAGGGCCTCCAAGGATCCAGACAAGCAGCAACTGTTCTACAGACACCAGCATCCACAGGTGGTGAAGATGACAAGAACAGGTAGGAGAGAGCGGGACAGTCTGCCAACTGTTGTGAATCTGGTGGGTTAGTCCCAAATTTGGGTGACTGTCTTGCTTAGTCAGGATTTGGTCTGACTACAAGGACAGTTCGGAGGTATGTCCCGCTTCATACTGTACTGCTCGTGAAGGCAGAGCTGTGTGCTTCTAACAGTAGTTCACACATTTTTGCCTGTGTATTTGTCTAAAATTCGTCTAAAATGATATACCCCCTGTGTTAAGTGCACCAGCCTCCCCAACACCCCCTTTGCAGCGCTGCATGGATGGGCCCCAGTCATTGTTTTCCCCGGTGGGCCCTTCATACCTCAGTCCGACACTGGTGCAGACAGATATTTAAGGAAGTTGGGAGGGGGTTTATTAAAATGCCCTCACTGTAGTGAATGTATAATGAGTACCGGAACACTTGAAGGATTATATTATGGAAGGTAAGTCCACAGCCATGGCTGCATTGGGATGGGTGTGCAGGAAAAATTGTTCAGGCAGCCCCACACTATGCATAGAAAGGTGTATGGGGGCCGTCCCTATGGACGGTGGCCTTCTTAGTGATGTACAGCACCTCCTTGGCAGGGCTTCACTCATAGAAGCAGGCCTACCAGAAATACACAACACTTCTTCCTTCTAATCGGTCAGGAGGCTGTTTCCATCACTTCTACTCTGAACTTTGTGTATGTTTAGCAGCCACAGTTAGCTTATCTGGGTACTGCAGATTTGCTCTATACTTTGCATCTGTTTGTAGTCCACTTTCAGCTTGTCATTGTGCACTGCTGTTGTCCACTCATATCTCCCCGGATATCCTACTTTGGGTGGACAAGTTCAGGATGGAGTCCATGAGAACCGTAATCTTCAGCAGGGAGCAAGGTGAGTCCATGGTGTCTTTGGACATCAGGGACATACTTGCATATTCCAATCTTGGAGGAAGGAACACCAGTGTCTCCTCAGATTCACAGAGTTGTGCCACCATTTTTAGTGTGGGCTATGCGTTTTGGCTTATCTTCAGTGCCAAGGTGTTGGGACTCTGTCCTTATTTTGAATTAGACCTGCAGTACCTCTCTGCTACCAGTGATGTTGCTGTTATACCTGAACAGATTCTCCTTGCCTGCAATGGGTTAAACCCTCAGCATCTGATCTGGATTGTGATTACTTGTAGCTTGCCTTTTTTAACACTGCATTTTCCCACAGACTGGTGCCTTATAGGACCTCATGAAGATCCTGTTAGATCACAGATTGGTGTCTGTTCACCTCTATTTTGAAATTCTGCACAGATGGTCTCCTCCTTTAAGGCGACGCACTTTACATGGTTCCACTTGAGGGAGTTTCAGTCATCTGACTATCTCTAAGGATGCACTCTTTAGTGCAGCTCCAGGGTTTAGAGACTCCAGGGTAGTCATATCGGTTTTCAATGAATTAGTCAGAGCGTTGCATTCCACTTGAGGGAGTTTCAGCCATCTGACTATCTCTAAGTGTGCTCTCTTCTAGTGGCAGAAGGGTGACTCCCTTGATAGGAAGCAATCTTTCTCCTTGGGATATGGACAATGGTCTACAGATGCCAGGCTGGGAACCTGCCACTCTTTAGTGCAGCTCCAGAGTTTGTAGACTCCAGGGTAGTCATATCGGTTTTCAATGAATTAGTCAGAGCGTTGCATTCTGGTGAGGAAGGGCTCTTGAAATGCAATCGTACTATGACATTGCAGTAACATACCTCAATCATGAGGTAGGAACCAAGAGTCTGCTGGCCATGAGGGTCCTGCATAATCTTGAGATGAGCGTAACTTTCCAGCCATCGTGGTAGTATTCACTCTAAAGGTGTAATCCTGGGTTGTAGTTATTCTCAGCTAGGCTCTTCTTGTGATGTTGGTATGCCCTTTGCACCACTGGGTGGAGTGTCACTGCTCCTTTACTAGTGTTGCTAGTAGATTCAGTGTCAGCAACATGGGTCTTGCCTGTTTCCTGCAGTAGCAATTCTTTGGGGCGTTTCCTTGATGGTTAGGGGTACTGGTGGCACTGGACTGGCTGTGAGGGTTATGGTACTTGGGCATTTTCAGCATGGCTGATGGCCTTTTGTGGCATCTGCCTCTTAAGACCAGATCTGCTAGGTCAGGTTTCTTTCTGCTCCAGAGTTTCTTGGCTGACTTTCACTTTTTGGCTCTTAATGCCACGATCATGAAGGCCTAGGGCTTCCCTGACAGCATGGTTCAGATCATGCTCTGGGCTAGGAACCCAGTTTTGGCCAGAAATCATTTTATGATGTGGAAGATGTATACTTCCTGGTGCAAAGAGAAGGGGGTTTCCTATCTTTTTTTTTTATTATTCTTTTTGGTTTATTCTGTTTACTTCTCTCTTGCTGGAGGGTGGTTTCAGAGCACAATGCACAGGCAGCTTCCATACATCATCTCAGTAGCAGTTTTGGATCTTATCCTGCTGTTGGCAGTCTTGCAGCACTTGCAATAATTTGCATATTGTATTCTGAGTCCAATAGAAGACACTGGACCCCCCACACATTATGCTCTTTGTTTATTACTTGATCTTCTTGTTAAGGTTATTGTTCCAGTTGTTTGTTGTTCTCTCCTCTCCCTTTTGTTCTGTCCATTGGGAATTTTTTTAGAAAAAAATCTGAAATGTCCAGTTGGTCACTGGAGTATAGATGGCTTAAGTTTTGGCTTCAAATTTAAAAGTGCCCCGGCTCTTGTTACCGTGCTCTGTACTCCAAGCATATCCAATGTCCCCTATTAGACTCCATATACTAATACTACTAATTACTACTCCATATAGTAAAATTAATCAACCTATCACCTTGACCACTTAACTGCATCCCTTTTGTGTCGAAACCCTGTGCTTTGGTTGTGCTTCCAATTTTGACCATTGATGTAAACTTAACCAAAAAAACAGTCCTCCATGAGACCTAGTGCTAATTGTATGTTTACTACAATGGAAGCATTTCAATAAATATCCTCTCAACGGGTTGGTTAAGAATATGCAGCACTCAAAATGCCAACAATACAAATGTCGACACGTCAGTGATGAAATTGATGACATGTACACATCAATGTACACATCAATATTGTTGACGCAATGAAAATATCACCACAAAATATCTTTTAGCGAAAAATATGGTAACATGTAATAATTGTCAACAATGATACATATATATATATATATATATATATATATATATATAATTTCTGTAATTAGCAAGGCTTGATGTGTACATACCTGATATGTTCATTACTTATAATCTGTATCCAATATCAGACTTTTATCTGTTTGTTAATAATAAAATATAGATTTGTAAGCTAAGGACCCAAAATGTATTATTTCCTTAATCTTATAATGTATTCACATTTATAGCTTAGAATATCAATCCAGTGAATCAATCAAGTGAATATTTTGGTATTTCATAACAGTAATCTTGTATTTTTGTGTTCTGCAACCTTATAGCATTATAACATCTTTTTACATTGTATTTTTGTGAAATGTTTTTACTTGTATTATTATGAATATCAATAAAAAAATCAATAGGCTATGTTTCACAGTAAATACATTATGCACAGGTATATTCATCATTGTGTTAAAGTTGAAGCTCACCCTCTTGCCTGTATTGTAAATGTATATATCACTATCCTTGTTCTTAATATTAAATGTACCAAAATGTGTGTGTGTGTGTAATATATATTATACAGTACTGTGCAAAAGTTTTAGGCAGGTGTGGAAAAAAATGCTGCAAAGCAAGAATGCTTTCAAAAATAGAAGTGTTAATAGTTTATTTTTATCAATTAACAAAATGCAAAGTGAATGAACAGAAAAGAAATTCAAATCAAATCTATATTTGGTGTGACCGCCCTTTGCCTTCAAAACTGCATCAATGCATCAATTCTTCTAGGTACACTTGCACACAGTTTTTGAATGAACTCTGCAGGGAGCTTGTTCAAAACATCTTGGAGCACTAACCACAGATCTGTGGATGTAGCTGGCTCATATCCTTCTGTCTCTTCATTTAATCCCAGACAGACTTGATGTTGAAATCAGTGCTTTGTGGGGACCATATCATCACTTCCAAGACTCCTTGTTGTTCTTTATGATGAATTTAGTTCTTAATGACATTAGCTGTATGTTTGGGATCGTTATCTAACACTCAAATTCCACTTTTGTTATCACTGTTTAAAACTAAAACTATTCCTTGTTCTGACCTTGGTATTAGTTCATCAAAAGTAATTTTATGTTTAGACAACCACTTGTATCTGCTTTTATTCTGCCCTTTGACTCCAAACACAAGGATGATATTTTATAGTAAATAATTTAAATGCATGCAAAGTGTAATCTGTGACTTAGATGTATCAGTTAATAAGTTTTTTGTTTTAGTGACGTCAGTGGATTCTTTGTCACATAGTGGAATTGGAGTGTTAGATAAATGTGACATGAAATGACATACACTATTGATATGTGGTACACCAAACATAAATAATTGTAAGGACTTGCATTTGTAAATTCTTGCTTTGTGAGAAGATGTTATACATTAATTAACCTTGCTATTTAATTACCAACATTGAATTACTGTTAACTGTCATATTAATAAGCCTGCATTGGTAGTGCTTATTGAGGAAATGAATCCTTCGGTTTGCCTAGATTTTCACTATTATTATTATTAATTTTTATTTATAAGGCGCCACAAGGTGTCCGTAGCGCCGTACAGGGACAAACGAGTTACAATACAAGGTGAGACAGCACAGTACAGTAAACAGTAAGCACAGTAACTCAGTAAGCTCAATGCACAGCTAGAGAGGGCGGGGGAAGGGGGAGGGAGGATCCGCAAACAACGGAGCCCAAGAAGGAGGGCATGGAAGACAGGGAGACCCCCAGAGGGGACGGGGGGTGGAGGGTCCTCGAGGAGGAGGGCTAAGTAGCTGGAGAGCAGAGTTAGGAGTGGTGGAAACAGGAGGAGAGATGGCCCTGCTCAGAGGAGCGTACAATCTAAGGGGAGGGGTGGACAGACAGAGAGACAGAGGGGAGAGAAGGGGGACGGAGGCAGAAGATAAGGTAGGAAGTTAAGTAAGAGACTGAAAGGCTTTAAGAAAAAGGTGAGTTTTTAAGGCCCGTTTGAAACTGGACAGATTGGGGGAAGTTCTGATGGAGGGAGGGAGCTTGTTCCAGTGGAGGGGGGCAGCGCGGGCGAAGTCTTGGATACGCGCGTGGGAGGAGGTAATAAGGGGGGAAGAGAGGCGACGGTCAGAGGCAGAACGGAGAGGGGGTGATGGAGTGTGAATAGAGAGGAGGGTAGAGATGTAGGGCGCAGTGGAGTTGGCGAGGGCCTTGTATGTGAGTGCAAAACAAACATACTTTCAATCTCTTATCTATGCTCAGGCTTCTAACCCCAAACGCCTTTTCAATACATTTAATCATCTTCTCAATCCTCCCACCCCGAACCCTCCATCTACTATCAGTGCTCAGGATCTTGCTTCCTACTTCAAGGACAAGATTGACAAGATCAGACTAGAAATGGTATCCTCTTCCTCAACAAGCCATCAGCTCATTTCCTTCCCACTACCCTCTGACACCCTTTCTTCATTTGACCCCACAAATGAAGAGGAAATTTCTACGCTCTTCTTATCTTCCTACTCTACCTCCTGTCCTCTTGATCCTATTCCCTCGCAAATTGGTAGATCCCTGTCTTCTGTGCTCATTTCACCTCTAACTCAAATCTGTAATCTCTCACTCTCTACTGGCATCTTTCCATCACTATACAAGCATGCAGTGATTACTCGTATTCTAAAAAAACAAAACTCCGACCCAAACTCTCTCTCAAATTACCGTCCCATCTCTCAGCTCCCTTGCCCCTCCAAGCTTCTAGAGAGACTTGCCTACACTCGCCTCACACGCTTTCTTTCCGCAAACAACCTGTTGGATCCTCTTCAGTCTGGCTTTCGTTCTCAACACTCCACAGAGACTGCGCTGACCAAGGTTGTTAATGATCTGATCACTGCTAAGACTGAACGCCATTACTCTCTCCTAATTCTCCTTGATCTCTCGGCTGCATTTGACACCGTTGACCACTCTCTTCTCATACAAACACTGCAATCCCTAGGTCTTCAAGACACAGTTCTATCCTGGTTCTCATCTTACCTCTCTAATCGCTCTTTCACTGTTAATTTCTCTGGAGCCACCTCTGCTCCGCTTCCCCTATCAGTTGGAGTACCACAAGGCTCGGTGCTAGGTCCTCTGCTGTTCTCTATCTATACCGCTTCTCTTGGAAATCTAATAAGTTTCTTTGGCTTTCAGTATCATCTCTATGCGGATGATACCCAAATCTATCTATCCTCTCCTGATATCTCGACATCTGTGTTGTCCCGTGTAACTGACTGTCTTTCTGCCATTTCATCTTGGATGGCCTCTCGTCAACTCAAACTTAATCTTTCTAAAACAGAGTTAATAATATTCCCACCCGCCAACAAGAGCATACCTGACATTTCTATCTCTGTTGATAACATGACCATAAATCCCACCCCACAAGCTCGCTGCCTAGGTGTAATCCTTGATTCACGCCTATCCTTTGTTCCCATTGACTCTATATCTAAATCATGTTACATACATCTAAAGAACATTTCCAGAATCCGCACATATCTCACACAAGACACTGCTAAAACCTTAATTCATGCACTAATCATCTCCCGCATTGACTATTGCAATTCCCTCCTTACTGGTCTTCCCAAAAACAGACTCAAACCCCTAAAATCTATTTTACATGCTTCGGCAAGACTGATTTTCCTTGCAAATAGCTATTCCTCTGTTGAATCACTCTGTATGTCTCTACACTGGCTGCCTGTCTTCTACCGAATCCAATATAAAATACTTTTACTAACCTACAAGGCCATCAACAAAGCTGCACCAACATACATCTCCTCTCTTGTCTCAAAATATCTCCCAACTCGGCAACTCCGTTCTGCAAAAGATCTGCGTCTCTCATCCACCCTCATTACATCCTCCCATTCCCGGTTACAGGACTTTTTTCGGGCTGCACCCACTCTATGGAACTCTCTCCCTCGCACAATAAGACTCTCCTCTGTTCTACAAACTTTCAAGCGTTCTCTGAAAACCTACCTATTCAGACAAGCTTATAATATTCCTCAACCACCATCTTAACCTCACTACCTTTAGCCTGTTACACAATTTCACACAAGACAACTACCCCCGGAATAACATTGTTGTGTGACAGGATCATTTAGCTTATGAGTCACCCTACCTTTGCAGTCTGGCTGGGCCAAGATGCAAAATGTATACTTAACCTCATGTGTCAATCTCCCATTGTCCCATAGATTGTAAGCTTGCGAGCAGGGCCTTCTCACCTCTTTGTCTGTTTTACCCAGTTTGTTTATTAGTTTATTACGTTTGTCCCCAATTGTAAAGCGCTACGGAATATGTTGGCGCTATATAAATAAATGATGATGATGATGATGATGAGTGTGAGGAGTTTAAAGAGGATTCTGAAGGGGAATGGGAGCCAGTGAAGGGCTAGGTAGAGGGGGGAGACAGAAGAGGAGCGGCGAGAAAGGAAAATAAGTCTAGCAGCAGCGTTAAGAACAGATCGAAGGGGAGAGAGATGAGAGTGGGGGAGGCCAGTGAGGAGGAGGTTGCAGTAGTCCAGGCAGGAGATGATCAGAGAGTGGATGAGACATTTGGTGGCGTCTTGGGAGAGGAGGGCCGAATGCGAGCGATGTTACGCAGCTGGAAGCGGCAGGACTTAGCAAGAGAGAGGATGTGGGGGCCAAAGGAGAGAGAGGAGTCGAGGATGACACCAAGGCAGCGAAGTTGGGGGACAACTCAAGGCGCGGAGTCTATCGGGGAGGTTTTCACCAGGAACCACCGCAAGGCAGTTTGGTCTTGGCTGCGTCTGTCCCGCAGTTTCTCTCTATTTTTTGCTTTATGAGCCTAAATAGAGATTGCACTCTCAAAACCATGGTACTATTTGAGACATAAAGACCATAATATTGCAATTATTGAGAATATGCTCTGAATCACTTGTGTGATAGTATTAGAACCATCCATTTTTCCCCTTTTCCCATTAGATATGTATCGAATATACAGAAATAGTCAGCAATGGCAGACAACACGAAGAGATGAATAGTAGAAGTCAGCAGGTTACCACTAGAATGATGGTTAGATACTCTGGAGAGTGTCAGCTCTGCAGTCAGCAGGTTACCACTGGAATGGCGGCGAAGTACTCTGTACAGTGTCAGCTCTGCGGACAACAGGTTGAAAATAGAATGCAAATCTCCAGAAGGAAGAAAACACAGCAGGAGCAAATGAAGCCACGTCTAGCACCTAGGAGGTAACAAGAAGAACAGGCACCAAACTTTAGGAGGAGGTGCCTTTTGAATTTGGAGTCAAAATGCCTTAACCAATAGGAGGAAGGAGAAAGGATAAATAGATTGCGCAGACCTGAAACGAAGATGGCGGTGGCTGGGATGGAGGAGGCTGTTGGCGGGACCAGGTAAGAGTGCCGGGGATCTGGTGTGCAGCCCAATCACCCAGCGTGTGACAGGGAGCCAATCTCTTAGGTTGTTGCAAATGGTTTTAGTGATGGGCAAGAAATTTTCCATGTAGATCTTTGAGATGTCTTTGTTTATAATCACTCCCAAGTATTTAAGTTGGGTAAGGCGCCAGTTTCAGACCCTCAGATACATCTGAAGGTGTTGTAATATTAAGGGCACAGATTTCAAAAAATTAATTTTAAAGTGGGAAAGGTCTCCAAAAGTACGGAATTATGACATTATATTTGGAATCGAAATTACAGGATTCATGAGGATAGCAAGGAGATCATCGGCTAAGAGAGCAAGTTTAAATTCTGTCTCCCATCTTCAATCCAGAAATTTCTGGGTTCATTCTAATGGACCGCTCCAAGGTCTCCATACACAAGATAAAAATCATTGGAGACAAGGGACAGCCTTGCCTTGTTTCATTTGTAATTCTAACGGGTTCTGTCAAGTCTTCATTAACCTTGATCCTTGCCGTCAGATTTGAGTGTAAAGTTTGAATCCTTTCCAGAGAGTATGCCCATCATGAAGTCCCAGTCTACTCTATCGAACGTTTTTTCTGTGTCCGTGGACAACAAGACAGTTGGGGTATTAGTAGATGTAGCAAACTGAATTAAGTCGATTAGTTTTGTAGTCTTGTCACGTCTCGCAACCCGGGACAAATCCTACCTGATCTGAGTGGATTATCTGAGACAAGAGTTTTTTCACCCTACTGGCTATAAGTTTGGCATATAATTTTATGTCCACATTGAGTAGTGATATGGGTCTATAGCTAGGCATAGCGCTGGGTCTTTCCCTTTTTTTAGGGAAAACTAATATGGGCCATCAGAGAGTGGTGTGAAAAGTGAGATTGTGCGGATATTGAGTGGTGCCAATTTATTCCTGAAGGTTTTGTAGTATAATACCGTGAAACCATCAGGACCTGGGCTCTTCCCTGAGGGTGTTGTCTTAATTTACTCCTCTAGTTCCTCAGTGGTGAAGGTGCTTCCAGTATTTGTATATTCTCTGCCTCTAGAGTGGGAAAATTAATCCGTTTAAGATATTTGGCTATACGTTCCTGTTTCATTGAATGTGCTACTTATGTGTCTCCCTCCCATAGTGAAAGTTTGGACACGTCAGGGTTGTCATTCAGTTGAACATATGCGTCTAGCATAGTTTCAATTTGTGTTTTATTATAAGCGTCTTGAATGAAGAGTTCATTTAGTTTCCATGTATATGGTCTATAACCCGACTGGGGTAGCAAGGGGGACATGTATACCAGGGCGTGGTCAGACCAGGTGACTTGGCCTATTGTGACTTCTTTAATCAGAGTTAAGTGATTGTGGGATAGGAAGAAGTAGTCCAGTTGTGAATAAATGTCGTGGATGCGAAATGAATGTGCAGTCCCGTTCTGTGGGGTGTTTGAGTCTCCACGTGTTGACCACCTGGTGTTCATGAATGGCGCGTCTCACCTTGCAATATGCTGTACCAGAGAGTCTAGCTGCCCCAGAGGAAGCGTCGACGGCAGAATGGAGAACCCAGTTGAGATCACCTCCTAGAATGAGGTACCTTCCCTCAAGGGATCAACTTTGTCCAATAGGGTTAACAGCAAGAAACATACACATTCACTAGAGTAAAGGGCTGCTTGAAGATTTTGCATTTCAGGACCAGACCCTTACCTGCTTGTAGTTTATGTATAGTTATATGTTTAACAGATAGGCACTCAGAGAGGAGAATAGTCACTCCCAAGTGTCTTACTATCGGGATTATTGCATGTGAATAGGTGTGGATAATGTTGATTATGTAAATGGGGTTTGGATCCTTGCTTAAAGTGTGTCTCTTGTATGACAGCCACATCTATCTTTGTTGCTATTAGATCTCTTAGCAACCTGGATCTTTTCTCCGGGATATTTAGACCCTTAACATTAAGGGTCATACATTTGAGGCTATCCCTCATCATCAAAGAGAAGCAAGCAGTCTATAGGGTATTCACAATGGTATTTCGAGGTGGAGAACCAAATCACCCAAGTGGGAACAGATGGGGAAGGATGATGGTGGGAAGACGGGATGGGAAGGAGGATTCGGGTGCAGTAATATGCAAATAGTAATGACTTCTGAATTGAATATCTACATATTATGAACAAGTAAAATAGACCGCTCCAGAGAGATACGGAGGGCAGTGGCCCAATCATGCTCCAGAAAGAACTTGTGCGGTCCATGGGTACTGGGGGAGGAGCAGTGACAATGACAATTAGACAATAATGCTTCTTGTGTACTGTAACCTGAGTATATTTATAAATTAATGTACTATTTAACTGTCACGGTTTGGTAAACTGGATTCTTTGATCTGCTCAAATTGCCGCTACTCCTAGCAAGGCGCGGAGTCTAACGAACGGACGGTTTTCACCAGGGACCACCGCAAGGTGGTTTGGACTTAGCTGCGTCCGCCTGCATGTCGTGGCCCTTACCAGGAATGTCAGGCGAGACCCTTTAGGGGAGTAAGTTGAATAAGAAGAACAAGATGCTGCAGGGAAGATGGAGCACAAGGCCTGTAGCCAGCGGCACAGCGGAGTCAGGTTGAGTTCCTAAGCCAGCGGCACAGTGGAGACAGATGGAGTGTAAGCTATTTAGCCAGCGGCACAGATGGAGTGTAAGCTCTTAGCCAGCGGCACAGTGGAGACAGATGGAGTGTAAGCTCTTTAGCCAGCGACACAGTGGAGACAGATGGATTGTAAGCTCTTTAGCCAGCGGCACAGTGGAGACAGATGGAGTGTAAGCTCTTTAGCCAGCAGCACAGTGGAGACAGGCAGAGCGTGAGCTCTAAGCCAGCGGCACAGTAGAAATGGAGCGTGAGCTCTTTAGCCAGCGGTACAATGGAGACAGATGAAGCGTGAGCTCTTGGCCAGCGGTACCGCGGAGATAGGCGAAGCGTGAGCTCTAAGCCAGTGGTACAGTAGAGACAGGAGGAGCGTGAGCTCTATGCCAGCGGCACAGCTGAGATAGGTGGAGCGTGAGCTCTAATCCAGCGGCACACTGGAGATAGGTGGAGCACTGAAGACCAAAGTAGAACACACAGGGAGCAAGACGGTAAGTCTTAACCAGGTAGGTAACTCGATCAACAGGCACTGAGGAGAAAAGTTTGGAGCCAGAATGATTAACCAATAGGGAACATGCAGAGGACATGAAAGACAGAGTCCACGCATGCGCAGAGCCAGGAAGCCAGCAGCCGGAGCACGAATCAGTGAGGAACAGGTGAGCGTGTCGGTCTTCGGTTGTGGAAGCCGAACGATCGCCGTGTGACAGTACCCCCCCTTTTAAAGGTGGGCGCCGCACACTTGGGGTTCGGCTTCAAAGGGAATTTCTTGTGAAATTTCTTAATAAGTATCGGAGTATGAACATCCGAAGCGCGGATCCAGGAGCGCTCTTCAGGACCGAAGCCCTTCCAGTCCACCAAATACTTCAACCCTCCTTTACAGAATTTTGAGTCTAAAATTTGTTTAACTTCAAACTCTTGGTCTAGATGAACCTTGGGTACCGTAGAAGGAATATGGGAAAAAGAGAACCAGTTGATGATCAGAGGTTTCAGCAACGAAATGTGAAAGGAATTAGAAATCCGAAGAGAGGCTGGTAGAGACAACTTAATACATACTGAATTGATGACTCAGGAAACGGTATAAGGACCAATGAACCGGGGAGCTAATTTCATACAAGGAGTTTTGAGGCAAATATTTTTTATAGAGAGCCATACTTTATCACCAATTTTGAAGGTAGGCGTAGCCCGGCGTTTCTTATCAGCCTCAATTTTATAACGTTTCGAAGATTTCTTAAGACACTTCCTTACTTGATTCCAATTAGACACAAATCTCCGCTGAAAAGTATTGACAGCAGGAACCTGGGTGGGAGGGAGGGAAGTGAACTTGGGAAAGGATGGATGGATGACATAAACAATAGAGAAGGGTGAATCAGAAGAGGATTTGTGGAGGGTGTTGTTGTGTACAAATTCAGCCCATGGTAGAAGATCTATCCAATCATCTTGATTTGCAGAGGAGAACATTCTGAGGAAGGTTTCCAAATCTTGGTTGACATGCTCAGTTTGTCCATTAGACTGAGGGTGATAGGTGGATGAAAAATTCAATTGAATCCCAAGAAGTTTACACAAAGCTCGCCAAAATTTGGACACGAACTGGATACCTCGATCCGACAAAATCTCAGTGGGGCAACCATGCAACCGAAAAATCTCCTTGATAGATAGTACAGCAAGGACTGGAGAAGAAGGAAGCCCAATGAGTGGAATAAAATGGGCCATCTTCGAAAAACAGATCTACCACAACCCAGATGGTGTTATGTTTCCTACTAGGTGGTAGGTTGGTAATAAAGTCTATGCTAATATGTGTCCATGGTTTGTCCGGAATGGGCAGAGGAATCAATTGACCTGCAGAAGACTGACGGGAGGACTTGTGTTGACTACAAATATTACACGAAGAGACAAATTCCTTGTCATCAAGGTGGAACTTAGGCCACCAATAGTTCCGAGAAATTAATTCAGTGGTTATACGAACTCCGGTATGACCAACAAAACGGGTGGAATGGAACCATGTTAGAAGTTTCTTCCGGAGATTAGGTGGAACAAAAGTCTTCCCAGGCGGAGGTTAACAGGCAGTTGTCAAAGTAGAGGTAAGTAGGCATTTGGGATCCAGGATAGGTCGAGATGGTGTCTCCTCAGTATTGGCGTCAATACAAAAAGCCCGGGACAGGGCGTCGGCACATTTGGTTTTTCTCTCCAGGTTTAAATGTGATGCGGATATCAAAACGAGAAAAGAAAAGGGACCATCTAGCTTGTCTAGGGTTTAGACACTGGGCAGATTGTAAGTACAGAGGATTTTTATGATCTGTAAAAATAGTAACTGGATGTCCAGCCTCCTCCAACAGATAGCGCCACTCTTCCAGGGCCGTTTTAATAGCAAGTACTCTTTGGGCCTGAGTCATTAAGGAAAGTAAGGCAAAAAAAGGAGTAAATGTTCTCCGGGACAAACCATGTTACAATGCAAGGGGTGCAAATTAGTTTATTATTGTGAACATAAGGAAAATACTGGCTGTTTTTTCATGTAACACATAAATACTTGATAACTTTATTTGTACACTAAAATGTAAAGTTGATCTAGGACATGCCCTACCCCAACTATAAATCTGTCCCCACATTTTAAATTTACCTCCCCCTCCAATGCAACATGGTTTTGCCTAGGTGCAAAGTTACTCCTTTTTTATGCTTTGCTCTCCTTAATGACTCAGGCCCTTTGTCTCCAATAGCATAATTTTTCTCTGCCTGTAAGAATTTCCTGGAGAAAAATGGACAGGGATGAAATAAATTGAGATGAGTCTTCTGAGAAAGGACAGCCCCCACTCCCACATTAGAGGCATTCATTTCAAGAAAAAACGTTGAGAGGTGTTGGGTTGCTGAAGAATAGGTGCTGAGGAGAATGCCTTTTTAAGGAATTCAGAGGCCTTCAAGGTCTCCGGAGGCCAGTATTTAGGGTTGGAGCTCTTCCGTGTGAGAGATACGATGGGTGCCACGATGTATAATATCCCTTAGTAATTCGAAAATCCTAGAAAACGCTGCACGGGTTTCAAGCCAAGAGGAAGAGGCCACTCAATTATTGCTCGCACCTTTTCTGGATCCATTTCCAATCCCGTACCAGAGACTAGATAGCCAAGAAAGGACATCTGAGATTGTTCAAAAAGACATTTTTCAAGTTTACAAAAAAGTTGATTCTTGCAGAGTCGTGACAGGACTTCTGTCACATGGCACGATGTGACTGAATATTCTGGGAAAAAATCAAGATATCATCCAGGTAGACTACACCATCTTCATAGAGGAGGTCCCTAAAAATCTCATTAACGAAACTTTGGAAAACCGCATCACCAGATATTCATTGTGGCCGTCGCGAGTGTTAAAGGCCGTTTTACATTCATCTCCTGCTTTGATTCTGATGAGATTATAAATTCCTCTGAGATTGATGCGGTCAAAAAGTTCAATAATGAGTGGGATGGGATATCGGTTCTTAATCGTTATAGCATTAAGACCCCGGTAATCAATACACGATCGTAACGAGCCGTCCTTTTTTTTAACGAAAAAGAATCCAGCCCCAGCAGGAGAGGAAGAGGGTCTAATGAAACCACGTTGGAGATTTTCTTGTACATAGTCAGACATAGCTAGGACCTCTGGCAGGGATAGGGGATACACACGTCCACGAGGAGGGACTTGGCCAGGTTGGAGGTCGATGGGACAGTGCCAGGCTCGATGCGGAGGAAGATGTTCCGATCTTGTTTTATCAAAGACATCCAAAAAGGACGAATATTGCTTTGGGAGAAGAGTACACTTGACTTCCGAAGAGATGCTGTCAGGCGCCGTCTTCGCACTGACACTTGGTGCAGGAGACGGACGCCTGCACCTTCCAAGCAACCAAGTCCTGTTGCCTAGCAGCGGGACGCTATCTCTGCTCACCTGTCTGCAGCCAGCATGTCTTACCGCCAAAATCTCCCTAACCCTATCAGGAGGCACCTTAGGGTATATAAGGCAGCCTCTGACGCATGTCTAGTGCCAGAGTATTAGGTCTTCAGTCTTGCTCCAGCATTTGTTTCTGTGTTGCTGTTATTTGGATTCTGACCCCGGCTTGTTCCTGACTTCTCCTTGGTTCCTGATTCTGGCTTAGACTGATATTTGGTATTGACCCGGCTTCCTGACCATTCTCCTGCTTCTGATTTGGCTATATCCGTTCCTCTGGTTTTGACCTGGCTTGCTGACTACTCTTCCATCCTGCATCCTGGTGGGCTCTCACCGCTGCCTCAATTGTTTCCTCGCCAGTTGACTGATACTGAGGGCCGCGACCTGCACGTCACTTGCAGCGAAGTCCATACCTCCTTGCGGGGGTTCCTGGTGAAAACCAGGGGCGTGTTAGACTCCGCGCCTCAGTACTCAGTAGCGCCAACTGCTAGCAGGTATCATCAATTCCACCTAGTGATTCTGACTATACTATGGCCCTGTCAAATGCCGAAGGCACCAGTGATCTCTCTGCTATTGACCTTCTGCAGCACCTGACTCGCCGAGTTGATCAACAAGAGGTTAACCAGACTCAGCTCCTGCAATGCCTTCAGGGACTGGCTACGCACATGGATACCCTCCAGAGAACCCTGACTCCTTCCGGAGTATTTGTTGCTCCCGCACCCCCCCCCCTTTGTCGGCTCTGCAGCTGCACCTAATCTTACTGAAGGGATTCGCATCCCACCTCCCGAAAAATTTGGTGGTGATCTGAGAAAGTGCAGAGGGTTTCTCAACCAATGTGCTATCCAGTTCGAGTTATCACCAGGAAATTTCTCTTCAGAACGAGCCAAGGTGGCATATATTATTTCGTTACTCACGGATCAAGCGCTGGCCTGGGCCTCTCTATGGGAGCATGATGACCCCCTGTTACAAAATCCATCCTCCTTCATACAAAGCTTCAGAAAAGTGTTCGATGAGCCTGGTCGGGTTGCCTCTGCGGCCTCCAGCATTTTGAAGCTACGTCAGGGAAGCCTTCCCGTTGGTCAGTACGCGATTCAGTTCAGAACTCTCGCCTCTGAACTGAACTGGAATGAGGCCCTTCTGGCAGGGGCTGACAGATCGGATCAAGGACGAGTTGGTCTCCAGGGATTTACCAGCTACCCTAGATGATCTGATCTCCTTATGCATCAAGGTCGATATCCGGTATTTGGAGCGTAATCAGGAACGAGAACAATCTCGCCGGGCTAGGTCACGTTTGGTCTCCACTTTTCAGAACCCACCAATTCTATCTGAGGAGCCCATGCAGATCGGGCGTTCGCGTTTAACTGTGGAGGAGTGGGAAGAAAGGTTTAAAAACCATCTATGCCTCTACTGCGCTAATCCCTCTCACATTCTATCTCAGTGTCCCAAGAGACCGGGGAAACGCCAGATCCTAGTCGGTGCTGGGAAAGCTGGTCTAGGACTGAGTACATCTTCCCCTTATTTCCCAGACAAGACAGACTTTTTGATGCCCATCATCATCCATGCTTCCCAGGATCCGGTCTCCCTTCGGGCCTTCGTGGATTCAGGGGCAGCTGGAAACTTTATTTCTGCATCCTTAGCAGCTAACCTTCATCTCCCCCTGGAATCATTATTGCAACCCTTGGTTCTGACAGCGGTGAATGGTAACAGAGTGGCCAATGGATCTATCTCTCAGGCCACCCGGCCGATCCGACTGCAAGTTGGTCTCCTCCATTTTGAATGGATCTCGTTTCTAGTCCTTCCACAGACTGTTAATCCGGTAATATTAGGACTACCCTGGTTAAGGGACCATTCATCCCAATTTGATTGGCATCATGCTCGGGTTACTTCCTGGGGTCCGCTCTGCACTGATCAGTGCCTCAATAACCTACCTATTAGATGTCACGCTTTTAGACCCAGTCTTGGGTTGCCATCTGAATACGCTGCCTTCGTGGATGTTTTCAGTAAGGCTGCCGCTGAGACTCTTCCACCCCACCGTCCTTGTGAATGTTCCATTGAACTTATTCCTGGAGAAAGGATTCCTCGTGGCAGAACGTACTCTCTGTTCCTCCCTGAGACTCGAGCCATGACCGAGTATGTATCTGAAAACCTCGAACGAGGATTTATTAGAAAATCTTCCTCACCTGCAGGTGCAGGATTTTTTTTTTGTAAAGAAGAAGGATGGTTCTCTAAGACCATGCATCGACTACAGACTACTCAATGCCATTACCGTGAAGAACAGGTACCCCATACCCCTGGTTTCCGAGTTATTCGATCGGATCAAAGGTGCCACAATATTCACCAAACTAGACCTCAGGGGCGCCTATAATTTGATTAGGATTCGTGGGGGCGATGAATGGAAGACCGCTTTAAACACTTAGGATGGCCACTATGAATACCTGGTGATGCCTTTTGGCCTATGCAATGCCCCAGCGGTCTTCCAGGAGTTCATTAACGACATCTTCCGAGACCTACTCTATCTCTCAGTTGTTGTCTATCTGGATGACATACTTATATTCTCCAGAGACTTAGAATCCCATAGAGGTCACGTCAAGGAGGTTCTCTCTCGACTACGTTCCAACCACCTTTACTGCAAACTGGAGAAGTGTGTCTTTGAAGCCTCTCTGGTCCACTTTCTGGGATATATTGTGTCCGGTGCTGGTCTTTCCATGGATCCTGGGAAAGTGGCTGCCATTCTCAATTGGCCACAGCCATTGGGCCTTAAGGTGATCCAACACTTTATTGGCTTCGCCAATTATTATCGGCACTTTATCCAAGACTTTTCAACACTCATTTCTCCCATTACTGCTCTCACCCGCAAGGGAGCAGCAAAATCATGGTCTGCCGAAGCCCTCAGTGCCTTCCAATCATTAAAAAGAGCGTTCTCCTCCGCCCCTATTTTGCTACAACCTGACTTGTCTCAGCCTTTCTTTGTTGAAGTTGATGCATCCTCCATTGGCATAGGAGCCATTCTTTCACATCCTCCCTGCACTGAGCGAGAAGATCGTCCTCTGGAGCTGAGCTGGAGAAATCTGTGCCCCATATTCCCAGAGGGGGCTGTCCATGGATGGCTGCGGGCACCACTTGTCACCTCTGTACTGCAGGATGGAGAACACACTCGCCCCTAAGAGAGCGGAAGTCTCCACTGTGTTACAGAGGAGTAGCCTGGCTGTATAAGCATGGCGGTAATCCAGGATAGAGCCGTATAGATATTATATATTATTAGTATAAGGTATCTGGGCTGTATAAGTATGGCGGTAATGTGGGATATAACAGTATAGGTAATATATATTATTAGTATAAGGTATATGGGAGGTATAAGTATTACAGTAATGTGGGATATAACAGTATAGGTAATATATATTATTAGTATAAGGTATCTGGGCTGTATAAGTATTACAGTAATGTGGGATATAACAGTATAGGTAATATATATTATTAGTATAAGGTATCTGGGCTGTATAAACATTACAGTAATGGGGAATATAACAGTATAGATAATATATATTATTAGTATAAGGTATCTGGGCTGTATAAGCATGGCGGTAATCCAGAATATAACTGTATAGATATTATATATTATTAGTATAAGGTATATGGGCTGTATAAGTATTACAGTAATGTGGGATATAACAGTATAGGTAATATATATTATTAGTATAAGGTATCTGGGCTGTATAAGTATTACAGTAATGTGGGATATAACAGTATAGGTAATATATATTATTAGTATAAGGTATCTGGGCTGTATAAACATTACAGTAATGGGGAATATAACAGTATAGATAATATATATTATTAGTATAAGGCATACTTACCTACTTTCTTCAGCTCCCTTCCGGGAGCCAGCCAGTGGAGGGGGGCGTGAAGGGGCGGGGTGGCCGAAATCGCGTCATTTCGGCCCCGCCCCCTGTGACGTCATGACGCAAATTGCGTCATTTGACAGCGGGGGCGGGGCCAAACGCCGCGATTCACCGGGAATCGCGGCGTTTGGGATCTAATTCTGCCCACTTCACTAGGAAGTGGGGCACTTCCTAGTGAAGTGGGCAGAATTCGGGAGATTGCCACACTCGCCCGGGAGTCCGGGAGACTCTCACAAAATGCGGGAGTCTCCCGGACATTCCGGGAGAGTTGGCAAGTATGGTATAAGGTATCTGGGCTGTATAAGTGTTACAGTAATATGGGATATAACAGTACAGGTAATATATATTATTAGTATAAGGTATCTGGGCTGTATAAGTATTACAGTAATGTGGGATATAACAGTGTAGGTAATATATATTATTAGTATAAGGTATCTGGGCTGTAGAAATATGCTGGTAATGTCAGTATAAAGCTGTGCAGTATAATATGATGTCAGTACTCCCTGCACCACATCTGTGAGGCTATATATTATATTATATTATATTAGAAAACATATTTTAAGAAGAAAACAAACCACTCCGTGAAACCACGCCCACTGACTTCCATAGACACGCCCCCTTTGCACAGCTGACTTCCTCAGGCGATGAGGCCGCTCTGTCTCCGGTTACACACAGCGGCGGCCATTTTGTCGAAGCCTTTAGAGCTCATAACACGATAGGGACAAGGCACAGACGGAAGTACTTCCGGGTGAGAAGTGAGTGAGATAAAGCGGAGACCTCGCGTTTATGTGTCTGGCAGCAGGTAATGATATTTATTATTACAGTACAGGTGGAGCAGACTCTGGTGCCATGTTATTATTATACAGGGGGAGCAGACTCTGGTGCCGTGTTATTATTATACAGGTGGAGCAGACTCTGGTGCCGTGTTATTATTACAGTACAGGTGGAGCAGACTCTGGTGCTGTGTTATTACAATACAGGTGGAGCAGACTCTGGTGCCGTTTTATTATTATACAGGTGGAGCAGACTCTGGTGCCATGTTTCTATTATACAGGTGGAGCAGACTATGGTGCCGTGTTATTATTATACAGGTGGAGCAGAAACTGGTGCTGTGTTATTATTATACAGGTAGAGCAGACTCTGGTGCCGTGTTAATATTATACAGGTGGAGCAGACTCTGGTGCCCTGTTATTATTATACATGTGGAGCAGACTCTGGTGCCGTGTTATTATTATACAGGTGGAGCAGGCTCTGGTGCCGTGTTATTATTATACAGGTGGAGCAGACTCTGGTGCCGTGTTATTATTATACAGGTGGAGTAGACTCTGGCGCGGTGTTATTATTATACAGGTGGAGCAGACTCTGGTGTTGTGTTATTATTATACAGGTGTAGCAGACTCGGATGCCGCGTTATTATTATACAGGTGGAGCAGACTCTGATGCCGCATTATTATTATACAGGGGGAGCAGACTCTGGTGCCGTGTTATTATTATACAGGTGGAGCAAACTCTGGTGCCGCGTTATTATTATACAGGTGGAGCAGACTCTGGTGCCGTGTTATTATTATACAGGTGGAGCAGACTCGGGTGCCGTGTTATTATTATACAGGTGGAGCAGACTCTGATGCCGCATTATTATTATACAGGGGGAGCAGACTCTGGTGCCGCGTTATTATTATACAGGGGGAGCAGACTCTGGTGCTGTGTTATTATTATACAGGTGGAGCAGACTGGTGCCGTGTTATTATTATACAGGTGGAGCAGACTCTGGTGCCGTGTTATTATTATACAGGTGGAGCAGACTCTGGTGCCGTGTTATTATTATACATGTGGAGCAGACTCTGGTGCCGTGTTATTATTATACAGGTGGAGCAGGCTCTGGTGCCGTGTTATTATTATACAGGTGGAGCAGACTCTGGTGCCGTGTTATTATTATACAGGTGGAGTAGACTCTGGCGCAGTGTTATTATTATACAGGTGGAGCAGACTCTGGTGTTGTGTTATTATTATACAGGTGTAGCAGACTCGGGTGCCGCGTTATTATTATACAGGTGGAGCAGACTCTGATGCCGCATTATTATTATACAGGGGGAGCAGACTCTGGTGCCGTGTTATTATTATACAGGTGGAGCAAACTCTGGTGCCGCGTTATTATTATACAGGTGGAGCAGACTCTGGTGCCGTGTTATTATTATACAGGTGGAGCAGACTCGGGTGCCGTGTTATTATTATACAGGTGGAGCAGACTCTGATGCCGCATTATTATTATACAGGGGGAGCAGACTCTGGTGCCGCGTTATTATTATACAGGGGGAGCAGACTCTGGTGCTGTGTTATTATTATACAGGTGGAGCAGACTGGTGCCGTGTTATTATTATACAGGTGGAGCAGACTCTGGTGCCGTGTTATTATTATACAGGTGGAGCAGACTCTGGTGCCGTGTTATTATTAAACAGGTGGAGCAGACTCTTGTGCCGTGTTATTATTATACAGGTGGGGCAGACTCTGGTGCAGTGTTATTATTATACAGGTGGAGCAGACTCTGGTGCCGTGTTATTATTATACAGGTGGAGTAGACTCTGGCGCGGTGTTATTATTATACAGGTGGAGCAGACTCTGGTGTTGTGTTATTATTATACAGGTGTAGCAGACTCGGGTGCCGCGTTATTATTATACAGGTGGAGCAGACTCTGATGCCGCATTATTATTATACAGGGGGAGCAGACTCTGGTGCAGTGTTATTATACAGGTGGGGCAGACTCTGGTGCTGTGTTATTATTATACAGGTGGAGCAGACTGGTGCCGTGTTATTATTATACAGGTGGAGCAGACTCTGGTGCCGTGTTATTATTAAACAGGTGGAGCAGACTCTTGTGCCGTGTTATTATTATACAGGTGGGGCAGACTCTGGTGCAGTGTTATTATTATACAGGTGGAGCAGACTCTGGTGCAGTGTTATTATACAGGTGGGGCAGACTCTGGTGCCGTGTTATTATTATTATACAGGTGGAGCAGACTCTGGTGCTGTGTTATTGTACAGGGGGAGCCGACTCTGGTGCCGTGTTATTATTATACAGGTGGAGCAGACTCTGGTGCCGTGTTATTATTATACAGGTGGAGCAGACTCTGGTGCCGTGTTATTATATAGGTGGAGCAGACTCTGGTGCCGTGTTATTATTATACAGGTGGAGCAGACCTCTGGTGCAGTGTTATTATTATACAGGTGGAGCAGACTCTGGTGCCGTGTTATTATTATACAGGTGGAGCAGACTCTGGTGCCGTGTTATTATTATACAGGTGGAGCAGACTCTGGTGCCATGTTATTATTATACAGGTGGAGCAGACCTCTGGTGCTGTGTTATTATTATACAGGTGGAGCAGACTCTGGTGCCGTGTTATTATTATACAGGTGGAGCAGACTATGGTGCTGTGTTATTATTATACAGGTGGAGTAGACTCTGGCGCGGTGTTATTATTATACAGGTGGAGCAGACTCTGGTGTTGTGTTATTATTATACAGGTGTAGCAGACTCGGGTGCCGCGTTATTATTATACAGGTGGAGCAGACTCTGATGCCGCATTATTATTATACAGGGGGAGCAGACTCTGGTGCCGCGTTATTATTATACAGGGGGAGCAGACTCTGGTGCTGTGTTATTATTATACAGGTGGAGCAGACTGGTGCCGTGTTATTATTATACAGGTGGAGCAGACTCTGGTGCCGTGTTATTATTATACAGGTGGAGCAGACTCTGGTGCCGTGTTATTATTAAACAGGTGGAGCAGACTCTTGTGCCGTGTTATTATTATACAGGTGGGGCAGACTCTGGTGCAGTGTTATTATTATACAGGTGGAGCAGACTCTGGTGCAGTGTTATTATACAGGTGGGGCAGACTCTGGTGCCGTGTTATTATTATTATACAGGTGGAGCAGACTCTGGTGCTGTGTTATTGTACAGGGGGAGCAGACTCTGGTGCCGTGTTATTATTATACAGGTGGAGCAGACTCTGGTGCCGTGTTATTATTATACAGGTGGAGCAGACTCTGGTGCCGTGTTATTATATAGGTGGAGCAGACTCTGGTGCCGTGTTATTATTATACAGGTGGAGCAGACCTCTGGTGCTGTGTTATTATTATACAGGTGGAGCAGACTCTGGTGCCGTGTTATTATTATACAGGTGGAGCAGACTCTGGTGCCGTGTTATTATTATACAGGTGGAGCAGACTCTGATGCCGCATTATTATTATACAGGGGGAGCAGACTCTGGTGCCGTGTTATTATTATACAGGTGGAGCAAACTCTGGTGCCGCGTTATTATTATACAGGTGGAGCAGACTCTGGTGCCGTGTTATTATTATACAGGTGGAGCAGACTCGGGTGCCGTGTTATTATTATACAGGTGGAGCAGACTCTGATGCCGCATTATTATTATACAGGGGGAGCAGACTCTGGTGCCGCGTTATTATTATACAGGGGGAGCAGACTCTGGTGCTGTGTTATTATTATACAGGTGGAGCAGACTGGTGCCGTGTTATTATTATACAGGTGGAGCAGACTCTGGTGCCGTGTTATTATTATACAGGTTGAGCAGACTCTGGTGCCGTGTTATTATTAAACAGGTGGAGCAGACTCTTGTGCCGTGTTATTATTATACAGGTGGGGCAGACTCTGGTGCAGTGTTATTATTATACAGGTGGAGCAGACTCTGGTGCAGTGTTATTATACAGGTGGGGCAGACTCTGGTGCCGTGTTATTATTATTATACAGGTGGAGCAGACTCTGGTGCTGTGTTATTGTACAGGGGGAGCAGACTCTGGTGCCGTGTTATTATTATACAGGTGGAGCAGACTCTGGTGCCGTGTTATTATTATACAGGTGGAGCAGACTCTGGTGCCGTGTTATTATATAGGTGGAGCAGACTCTGGTGCCGTGTTATTATTATACAGGTGGAGCAGACCTCTGGTGCTGTGTTATTATTATACAGGTGGAGCAGACTCTGGTGCCGTGTTATTATTATACAGGTGGAGCAGACTCTGGTGCCGTGTTATTATTATACAGGTGGAGCAGACTCTGGTGCCATGTTATTATTATACAGGTGGAGCAGACCTCTGGTGCTGTGTTATTATTATACAGGTGGAGCAGACTCTGGTGCCGTGTTATTATTATACAGGTGGAGCAGACTATGGTGCTGTGTTATTATTATACAGGGGGAGCAGACTCTGGTGCCGTGTTATTATTATACAGGTGGAGCAGACTTTGGTGACCTGAGAAAGGATCACTGTGATATATCCTCTGTGTAAGCTCTGTAGGGATATTAGTGATGAATTCTCTCTCTTATATTCCTTCCCTGTCACTGTCCTCCATGTATACAGTCACATTTATATAATTTCCAGGAAGGCTGTTCTGCTGCCTGACAGGTCATATTATTTAATAATGTTATGTATTTTCCCTCTTACTTTCCTGGTATTGCATAACATGCACACTGTGGCGTAAATTATATACTTTATGTCTTAAATGTAATGTTGTAGTATGTGTTGTATGACAAGAAAGTAAATCCTGTTCATATCAGTCCATTATATACATTGTACAGAACATTCAGCACATACCCATGTCTAACAATAAGACAGCATAATGCGTCCGTATAATGACTAGTATAACTGTATATAGCTTCATATAAGTGAGCCTCTTACTTCTGTTTTTGCATCAATGTTCTTACCTACTTTTTACTTTATTTCTAATCCATCTACAAGGCAGAGTCTATATCACCTGACTCACAAGGAGGATGGACGCGTACGTGAGTCACAAGTCTGAGAATATTTTAAACATCACCCTGGAAATCATCTACCTGCTGACTGGAGAGGTGAGGGATTATGGAAATGTCACAATTATATCACTATTGTCTCTATTAATAAAACATGAACCTGACTGTAGAAGTGAGGGATTCTGGGAATGTCACAGTGACATCACTCATATGTCTGTTAATAAAACATGAACCTGACTGGAGAAGTGAGGGATTCTGGGTAATGTCACGGTGACATCACTACATCTGTGAGCAGCAGAGGAAGTAACTAGACCAGGGCCCAGTAACAGTGGAATACAGTGAGGGCTTGTGATGATTAGTGGTGAGAGGAGAACTGGGGGGACTTGGAAAATAAAATGAAATAGGGAGTTTTTGTGATGAGAAGAGTCTAGTAATGTAACTTTGTATTTGTGAGATTGTACAGGATGGTAAAGGACCTCATTATGTGCGGTTTAATGTTATAACATTGTGATGGAGTCCAAAGCTACAGAAGGACATGAACTCCCATAGTCTCTTGTGTGTAGATTGTATCACAGCACATTGATGCTAAATTACAACAAATTGCTGTTAGTCTGCAACATCAAATGGATCCTGAAAAGGGAACTATTCTGTATTACTCTCATTACCATTCTCATGAAGAATGGAGCTAACTCCAACCAGTGACCATCAGAGGCCACCTCTGCTTTCTGCATCTTAAAAAGCACTTTTTTACAGCACTTGTGCTACAGCACCCGGATCTTTAACCTTTTTTAGAGGTGGAGTCTTTCTTCGTTGTCTGTAGGAGTGATATTATCTCAGTGCAACAAAGCTGGGTTGCGTCATCAGTTTTACTTTTCTCAGCTAACCTCCCAAAGCTTTACCTGTGGATAATCCACAAGCAAAATCTCCCAGGATGACTTATATAGTAGATTAGAGGTGCTACATTCCAGAGAACACTGTTAGGTCAAAGCATTCAACCTTCATGCTCTTCTTCTGGTCATAATATGTAATATAACATATCCTCTCAAACCAAACAGAGAGCGCACAGTGGCCACCCATAAGAAGTAGGTATTATAACGAACATGTCTCTGTGTTTCTGACAACTGTCTTCTTTCACGAGTGCACCCACTGATAGCCCCTTTCCTTTAGTCACATCTTGTATTGATGCTCTCTGTGACATTTGAACATGAGCTCAGACACTTGCCCATGATGTCAGGCGCTTCTCTCTTTAAACAGCTGGTGGGAAGCAGTGGATTGATATCGAGGGTGCATACCTGCCACTCTGCCCCGGTATAGCCCGTGACTGAGTAAATTGCATTCTATTAAATATCCCACCATTGGCCCTACAATTTCAAAGTGGTCCAGACACCGACTACTTACTCATATATCCTCACCGATATCCCCTTTGTCCCCAATCTTTGCAATCCACTGTTCCCGCCGGGCCTGCGAGTCTGTCCATTCAATAACTGGGCACAGGTTGGAATCGCACGTGTCGGCCAGCTGATTAGCCCCTCGGGTGTGTCTTCCTTTGAAATTTGTCCAAGCTAAATAGGAACTACTGAACTGGGAAATCTGGAGATTTCTCCAAATTAAACCTTTCCTGACTTCGGGGCTCCCTCGCAACGACACAGGAAGGGATCTCATGACATTTGAATCAACCTGTCTAGCCTCCAGCTGCCCTCCCCATCTCCTCTCCACAATCTATAAACTCCTCATCAAAACTCTATATAACTCCTTACCCAGATAAACCAGAGCCTGGGAACAAGATCTAGGTGACCGGGTCCAGGAAGCAGACTGCCCAAATATCTTTGAAACTGCACATGCATGCTCCACTAGTGTAGCAGTCTTGGAAACACACTGCAAGGTCCTTTCCCGCTGGTATAGATGCCCAGCACAATTAGCAAGAATATATCCGGGGTCCCGGACGTTTGTTGGAGATGCCACAGCGGTCCAGGTACATATATGGTGGGACTATATAATGCTCTGACCCTTCTAGGCCCGGGTTATAGCTGTCTCTATTGATATCTTGAAAGACGAGGTCCCTGACAATCCTGCTTTTTGACTACTAAATAATAATCCATAACCCCCCGTTCATCAGGGAATGGCTCGAGAGAATGGAATTTTATAGATCAATGGATGAGCTGATATTATCAGCCAATAGGTTTGCAGACTACTGTGCCACATGGTGTCTCTGGTTCGCATTTCAGGATGCAGGAAAACTGATACCGCTGATAAGCTCAACCCCCACCTACCAGCAGGTAGTGCTCCTTCCTAATAACATCCTTAATCAGGTAGCTCCAACACCCCCTCCTTCTGACCCCACCTACCCCCCTCCCTTTTTCTCTTTTACCCCTTCTCACCCCTGGCCGCTCTCCTCACTCTGTTTCTTTTCTTTATCCTTTCTCTCTACTTCTCTTAATAATTATTTCTGAATTACATTGTGAAAAACTGTATTCATTTTAGTTACTTAGAAATGCTTATGTAACCCACTGTTAATTCTGCTGCAGAATTTAGTAAAGAAAAATTGCACACAAAATAAAAAGGGTCTGTGAACCAATAAAGGGTGTCTACTCTTTTTGATGAGTTTTTGTCTCTTTAATACACAGGATTACATAGTGGTGAAGAAGAAATCTGGCGAGTGTGTGACACCCAGCAGCCCTCCCCGTGTGTCAGGAGGATTGAGCAGGACCCAGAGCCCCATCACAGAGCCTCCACCTCACTCACTGATACATGAGAGAAACAATGACCAGAGGATTCTAGAACTCACCAACAAGATCATTCAGCTGCTGACTGGAGAGGTGACTGCTGGGAATGGGACATTATACAGTAACACCAGGGGATGTGTCTGGGTGATGACTGTATCATTGTGTGTGTCAGGTTCCTATAAGGTGTCAGGATGTCACTGAAGGACAGAAGGGTCTGTACATGGACGTGATGATGGAGAATCACCAGCCCCTCACATCACTGGGTAAGCTTGAATTCCTTGTAAATGAGAAAGCAGTTGTGATGGCCACCTATATACACATCATCTTACAATCATATAAACAATGTATTCAGTCACTGTGTGTTTCCTACAGATGGATCCAGTAACAGAGATTCCCCAGAGAGATGTCCGCATCCTCTATATTCACAGGATCACACAGCGGAAACAAACAATATCCTACAGGACTATCAGGTAGATGGAATTGAGGGTCTCGCCAAATACTAATACATCAAAGTGACTTTTCCTTATCTGATTTGTAGAATAGCTGTGTGGATCTTCCGAACTAAGAATCTTCTGCTTACTCTCAATTCATTAAATCAGACATTATTTGCACCCCTTACTGTGGAATAAATTGATCTGGCCATATGCACGCTCCCAAACCACAAGGCGCAGGTGGTGGAGGCATCTCTATAGACCTATGCAAGAAATTCCGTTCACCTTTTGTCCCTTAGTTATTGGACACTTTCCAGCGCCCTTTTGAGGTGAGTAGTTTACCGCCATATATGTCTGAGGTGCTGATGGTCACCTTGCCTAAGCTTGGGAATGATCCCCTCTACCCTGAATCCTACCGCCCAATCTCCCTTTTGTGCACGGACGGCAAGATCCTGGCCAAGATCCTTTCCATTCGGTTAAATTCAGTCATTTCACAAATAGTCCATCCTTATCAGACAGGCTTTACGCCCAGTAAATCCGCCATCTCCAACCTCCGTCACCTCTATTCTCACATTCAGTTGCCTCATGAAGCGAAGGCGGGGATGTGGTGGTGCCACTCAATGCAGCCAGGTCCCAACTCTGTGGAGTGGGAGGAGCTCCATAGATTTGGGATCCAAGACGGATTTTTCAAGTAGGTCCAGCTTCTGTACTTTGCTCTTGCGGCAATGTTTGGATGAACGGTCACACCACCTTGCTGTTTTGCTTGGGGCGGGGCACCCATTAGAGGTGTCCCCTGTCTCCTGCACTGTTTGCTCTAGCCATAGAGCCTCTGGTATGTTTAATCCGGGCACATCCAAAGATTGTTGGTCTTCCTGTAGGGGCATTACGAGATACTATAGCCCTCTACGCGGACGACATGCTTCTCGTTTTATCTGATCCGGATGCCTCTCTGAACTACCTCCTCTATACCTTTGACTGCTTTGGCCATTTCTCTGGACTACTGATTAACTGGGGAAAGTCCTATATTTTTCTACTACAAGTTTTCATACCCCTAGCCGCTCCTGTACGCCACTCCCTGCAGTGGACCCTCTTTTTCAAGTATCTTGGAGTATGGGTCTCCCGCTCCAGCTCTGACTTTGTATCCCTAAATCTTGACCCCATTGTTGAATCCTTTAAACAGAAATCTCAAACAGGAAAATACTCCCACTCACAGTGACAGGCAGGATCATCCTGTTCTAGATGATTGTTCAACCTAAATTTCTCTATATTCTTCAGCATTCACCCATTTATCTCCTGAAATCTGTGTTCCGGGGTATCGACAGGCTCATTTCCTTTGTTGTGTGGGGAGACAGGAGGGCTAGACTACGTCTGTCCACGCTTTGTAGGTCAAAGGGTAATGAGGGATTTTCCTTGCTGATTCTTTGGCTATATTATTATGCAGCTCAGCTCACGCACCTGATTAGCTGGTTGGCAAGTCCAGCTCTGGAGGCTCTGGTTGGTTTTCACTCTGTGCTATTAGGGCCCTCTCTGCATGAGTCCCTATTACCCCTGAAGGTTCTGTTGATGGGAAGGTTTCCCTGATAGTTAGACAGGCGATTGAGATGTGGTGAATTGCTCACCAGGTACTTGGGGGCCAGGGGTTAGATCCCCTCGCTTCTCTCTGGTATAACCCCTCCCTTCCAGAACTTGATAAACTACAGGACTATAATATATTGAGTAGATGTGGGTTTACTGTTTTAGGCCAACTGTACGAAGGTGGTTGTCTAAAGTCCTTTGCTCAATTGTCTCGGGAGTGTGGGATCCCCTAATGCTGCATTTTATTGCTATCTCCAACTGGGATACACCCGTAACACCCAGTTCTCTACTCCCCCACTCCAGCATTCCCCCGTAAGATCTGTATTGTCCACTATTGGCCGTCCCATTTCCATACTGTATTCCACTCTTAACTATTCCCTGGCCCTGGATGACCTGAACTCCTGTCGGTCCAGTTGGGAGACGGATTTGGGTCCCCTCCTGGACGAGGACTGGTCCCACGTGCTTAAAACCATGTGTGACGCTACCACATGACTCCGCTACCAGCAGATACATCTTTGTATTTTGCATAGGGTTTGTTATTTCCCACTCAGGCTATCACGCATGGGTTGTAGATCTGACGCTAAGGCCAAAATGTAGCTCCCTTGGTAGTGGGTTCTGGCATATTTTATGCTGGTTTATAGTTTTTGGTGTGATAATTGGGATTGTGTTCTTGATACTGTGCCAGCTGCTCCCTCCATTGGTCCCAAGTGGTGCTTATTTGTTATCTCCCTTGAGGACCTTACAGACAAATTTGTTTTCAAATATATTTTTAGTTTGGTGACCCTGGCTAAAGTCATTATAGCTCAAGCTTGGCTTGCCCAGGACCCTCCTGACTTTCACATCTGGTGAGCTTTTGTTACTCCGCTATAAAGCATGAGAAATACATGTAGAAATGCAAACAACAAATGCCGTAAGATTTGGTCCCGATGGTATGGTTTCCCTTACATGGTCTGTTCAGCTGAAATGTCCTCAATAGACTAGATGTCCGGTTGTTCTGACGGGATCCCGCCATAAGCACTATTGGCCAGAGTATTGGTGACCTCTATGAATCCTTATGCTTTGGTATTTTTTGTGTCTTGTGTTTTGTTTATGTTTTGCTTTTTTTTTGGGGGGGGGGGGGCGATAAAAAGTTACTTGACTTAAAAAAAAACACAAAAAAAACAAATCGGCCATTATTGATTTTTATTGTTTTGTGTCCAATTTAGAGTTCTGACCTGATAGATATGAAAGTAGAAGATACAGTCGGAGAAGAAGAGACGTATGTGAGGGGTGATCAGCAGTGTAAGGAGGAGGAAACCCCTACAGATATCAGCACAAGTGAGTAATAAACACTAAAGACAGAAAAGAGTTACATTCTCCTTTGTAAGACCCATCAGAATAATCATATACACACAGGGCCTGATTCAGAGTTAGACGAACACCCGTTTGTGTAGTGTATCATTGTGACTGTCATTTATTGTAAAAGAGAAAGCAGTTATGATGACCACTTAAATACACAGTATCTGATATAAACAATGTATTCTGTCACTGTGTGTTTCCTACAGATGGATCCAGTAACAGAGATACCCCAGAGAGATGTCCGCATCCTCTATATTCACAGGATGACACAGAGGAAACTCACAATATTCTACAGGACTATCAGGTAGATGGAATTGAGGGTCTCACAAAATACTACTATATTAAAATGACTTTTCCCTCTCTGATTTGTAGAATAGCTTTGTGGATCTTATACACTAATAATCTTCTGCTTACTCTCAATTCATTAAATCAGACATTATTGATGCTTGTTATTTTTATTGTTTTGTGGCTAATTTAGAGTTGTGACCTGATTGATATGAAAGTAGAAGATACAATCAGAGAAGAAGAGACGTATGTGCGGGGTGATCAGCAGTGTAAGGAGGAGGAAATCCCTACAGATATCAGCACAGATGAGTAATAAACACTAAAGACAGAAAAGAGTTACATTCTCCTTTGTAAGACCCATCAGAAAAATCATATACACACAGAGCCTGATTCAGAGTTAGACGAACGCCCGTTTGCGACTTTCATTTATCGTAAAGGAGAGAGCAGTTGTGAGGGTCATCTAGATACACAACATCTGATAATCAGATATAAACAATGTTTTCAGTCACTGTGTGTTTCCTACAGATGGATCCAGTAACAGAAATACCCCAGAGAGATGTCCCCGTCTTCTTTATTCTCAGGATCATACAGAGGAGAATCCCAGTATCCCACAGGAGTATCAGGTAAAATAATTGAGGTTCTCACCAAATGCAAAATGACACTAAATTATATTTTCTCTTTCATCCATCTGGGGGACACTCCTTAACCATGGGGTTGAGTCGGGGGGAGGAGTCTGGCACCCAAAGAGTTAACTTTTTTCAGCTGACAGCATATCACCCCCGCCAATTCCCACATACCTCAGTTTGAATTGGGTGCCCTTGGAAGAAGGTTGCACCTGAAGAGCTCCAAGAGAGACCGTGAACAGGGTTCACTGGTTATAGGTTTTTTCCTTTTCTTTTGCAGTTTTTTTCTTTTGACAGTGGCGAGAGGCTCCGTGCAAACGGAGCTGAGTCGTGGGAGAAGCGCCTGTCGGGGCGGGGGCGGCCCCGCTGACAGAGAGGTAAGAAGCGCTTCTCACAGCGGGAAGCAGTCGGCAAGAGACTCTCCCTGCTGATGCAGGACGGGCGCTGCCATTAGGCAGAGAGCGCCTTTACTGCTGAGGTTCCCCGGAAGCCAGCTGGAGTATACCAAGTTCCTCCTCCCATGGGGATGGCAGTGAATTCTTGAGGATGGCGCGCTTTGAGTAGCGCTAGCGGGGAACACATTCTAACAGGTTTTCCCCTAATATAAGAGAAAGGGCAAAACGCTGTTAAAGTAAACAACACAGAAGAAGAGCCAGTGGAAGGGGAATGTGTTTGAGGAACACCGCTCCCCCCCCCTCCTGCTGAGTGAGCACGTGGAAGATCCCTTTTGGCGCCAAAGTTCAAAAGGAGGACAGATGCAACAGTCATTTGGAGAGAAGTGCACTGTTGACACATATCTTCCACGCTAAGTATCACTTTGTTTCTTCTGTATATGCATGTGTATTATAAGACTATGAGGTGTTGAGAGAACTGTGTTTAAGGAAAACTATAAAGTTCTCCAAACCTGTCTCATTTAATCAGAAATACTATGATATGTTAAATAACCTAGTCTGTAATTTCTGATAAAGGTTGTGGAAGTGTTTGGGCGTGCCAAACATATTGTCTGTTCCAAATGTAATGCTAAATGGGCCCAGGTGTTCTGTGCTAAATGCAGTCATTACTGAAAAACCTGCTGCAGCCTTTCAGCTTGGCTAATTATACCTTATACTCTCTATATAGAGGAAAAGGAACAGAAATACTATCTTTTGACTGGTTCATAGATAAATATGTACCTGTATTTTGCGGTGTGGTAGCAAAATGTGAGAAAGATAAAGCAACAGGATTTCACCTAAGTAGAATGGTGAAATCGCTGTTAGCAGAGACACAGAAGGAGATTCCAGTGGTAGGGGAATGTGTTGAGAAGCACCTCTTCCCCTCCCCCGCTGAGTGAGCACGTGGAAGATCCCTTTTTGGCGCCAAGCTTTAAAAGGAGGACAGTTGCAGCAGTCATTTAAAGAGAAGTGCACTGTTGACACATATCTTCCCCGCTGAGTATCACTTTTATTTCTTCTGTGTGTATGTGTGTGCATGTGTAGACATGTATATTATAAGACAATGATGTGTTGAGAGAACTGTTGTTTATGAGAAAACTATAAAGTTCTCCAAGCCTGTCTTATTTAAATCAGAAATACTATGATATGTTAATATAACCTAATCTGTATTTTCTGATAAATTGGAGAAGTGTTTGTGAATTTTGAAACGTGATTTAGTTTTTCTTATCTTGTGATGGCAGATAAAAGCAAAACAACACATACCAAAAATAATGTCTGTTCAAAATGTAATGTTAAACTAACAAGTGAACGGCTGGATCAGGGGGGGCTCTGTGCAGCCTGCACTGTGGCTCCTGTGAAACAGCCTATAGACACCTCCACCATAACGGTAGATCCTCCTGAGTGGGCGGCTGCCTTAACACAGGGAGTTAATACCCTTGTAAATCTGTTATCTAAACCAGTTGAGATCCCAGCTACATCTGTGGTTTCTCAGGGTATAACAGTATGAATGACAGATGAGTCATTTTCCCCAGGGGTCGGTGTATTTCCCTCCCCAGCCCTCCCGGGGGTTTCCCAGATGGGAGAGGTGGGTTGGTCAGCGGTGGCTAAAGGCCTGGACCGGCTTACCCATCTACTGGAGAACCCCAGACACAAGCGTAGTGTTAAAAGACATAGACAAACAGCTAAAGCGCTGTGGTCAGTGTCAGACTCTGAGAGTTCCTCAGAGGAGGAGGGGGAATTGTTGGACGATTCAGATGTGTCCATTATAGAGTCAGAAGGAAACTCTAGACACCAGGGTATGGACGACCTGGTAAGAGCAATTCGTCAGACCCTGGGGTTTGCTAAAGTAGAGGAGACGAAGTCCTTGGACCGCTCCCTCTTTAAGAAAGCTTCTAAGCAGGTGGTCAGGTTCCCTCCCTCAGTTGAGTTGAGGGATATTGTAGAGGCCTCTTGGAAATATCCAGATAAAAGGTTCTCTATGCCAAGGAAGTTTGGCGTATTGTATCCTCTTCAGGAAGAGGATATGACCCGTTGGTAACAGGTGGCAAAGGTAGATACACCTGTGGCGAGATTGGTTCGTCAGACTACACTACCTGTACCCGGGTCAGCGACCTTACAGGACGCGACTGACAAGAAATTAGAATCCCTGCTGAAGTCGATCTTCTCGGCCGCCGGTATTAGCCTCAGGCCAGCATTGCCCTCTACCTGGGTAGCTAGGGCCATGGAAGTCTGGGCCGGGCAGTTAGAGTCTGCCTTGCAGGATTCAGATTTACTGCCTCTGGCCATGCAGCTAAGGGAGGCAGCAGGCTATGTATATGAAGCTGCCCATAATTCGGCCTCCATAGCTTCGTCTATTTCAGCTACAGCTGTAGTAGCTAGAAGGGCGTTATGGTTAAGGGCTTGGAATGCGGATTCAGAGTCTAAACGATCATTAGAATCCATCTCGTATACGGGTGGGATGTTATTTGGTCCAGAATTAGACTCTTGGATTTTACAGGCTTCAGGGGGCAAGTCATTGCCTGTAAATACTCCAAGACCTAGGGCTAGGCCTAGGTTTAGTTCTTTCAGACAGCCTCCTTACGGGGGCGGGTCTGGCAGAGGCCAGACTACCAGTCCAGGGGCCATGGAATCCAGGAGACAGTCCCGTAGGGGAAGGTCATCCTTTGCCCCTGTGGCGCGGAGAGCTTATTCCGCCAAGCTGCCGGATAGACCAGCAGCATGACTACCACCCACCTCTGGTTCCAGACGGTGGGGTGGGAGGACGGCTGCTTGGGTTTGCCCTGCAGCAGACAGGGTCCTCGGTAGATGAGTAGGTCCAAAATATCGTGATAGAATTCATGGGACCAGCTCACCTCAGGTTTTGAAAAAAGTTACCTCGCTGGCTTCTGTCAAATCAGAAAGAGATCAGGGCTGTCGATTTGCTTCGTTCAGACGAAGCTATACAGGCTTAGAATGTCCAGTAAGGGAAAAGGTTTTAGTAACACCCATTCAGGGTGCTAAGGCTAGACGAGTTGTTCAGTCTATGACCGAACTTCTAGAGTCTGAAAGGGTCACAGAGAATCCCTTGTCTAAGAATGAGTTTCTTAAGACTAGTGAGGGACTTGGTACGCAGCAGAAGGTTGTCTACACAGGAAAAGTTGAGGTCCTAGATGGAGTCGACAGGCAGGATCCTGTCAGACAAGAGGCTGTCAGTAGCCAGGTCGTTGAAGCTGCTGGGAAAGATGGTGACATCTTTCGCGACCTTACCCTGGGCAGGGTCCCACCCCAGAGGAGCATTCCCGTGTTCGAGGTACCAGTGGAGGAGGTAGGTCCTCAGCTGGTGGTTGCTGGAAGAGAACCGAACAAAAGACAGGGAGGACCCTCAGACTCCTGGAACAAAGACAAATAAATATTTGCACGTAGTGAGAGCATTACGTATATATGTTAAGAGATCTGCAAAGATACGTAAGACAGAGTCTCTATTTGTGTTGTTTGACTTTTCCAAACGGGGATGGCCAGCATCTAAGCAAACTATTGCCAGATGGCTTACCCTGACTATCAGGGAGGCTTATGTCCGTATTAATCTCCCTGTGCCGAAACGTATTGTTGCCCATTCTACCTGGTCGGTTGGGGCGTCTATGGCGGCTCGTAATGGAGCCACGGCGGACCATCTGTGCAGAGCAGCCACCTGGTCCTCGGTCCATACCTTTACGAAATTCTACCAATTTAATATATTTGCGTCTGGGGACGCCTCCTTTGGCCGTAGTGTTCTGCGTGCAAGGAGATCAGAGCGGTCCCACCCTTCAGAGGGATTGCTTTTGTAAGTCCCCATGGTCAAGGAGTGTCCCCCAGATGGATGAAAGAGAAAACGGGATTTATACTTACGATAAATCTTTTTCTCTGAGTCCATCTGGGGGACACTCCGATCCCCCCCGTCTTTTCGTTGTTTTGTCTCCACTCCCCCCTCTGTTGAGTGGTGTGTCTTGGTTGATTGGCCTATCTTCCTAATGGCTTTTGTAATCAAACTGAGGTTTGTGGGAATTGGCGGGGGTTATATGCTGTCAGCTGAAAAAAGTTAACTCTTTGGGTGCCAGACTCCTCCCCCCGACTCAACCCCATGGTTAAGGAGTGTCATACAGATGGACTCAGAGAAAAAGATTTATCGTAAGTATAAATCCCGTTATCTGTATATAAGCTGTGTGGATCTTATACACTATTATACTTTTGTTTAGTCTCAGTTCCTTAAATTAGACATTATTAAATATGTCTATTGTTTAGAGGGTTATATAGGGTGTATATGTGATTGAAATTAAAGTTGAAGTTATAGAGGAATATAATGAGCATGTAAAACCAGTATGTGACATTAATAAACATGACAGGCTGTGTATTACTCAGCTGAATGTACGTGTAATAACTGGATACATAAACTAAATATGTCCACCCTGCTCGCTCTCACTCCTCTGCAGCAGGATAACATGTTAGGGGGGAGGTGCTTCTCTATCTAAGGAGGAAGAGTTTGATTGACAGCTTGGCAGACTTTCTGTGCAGAAATACATTGTGTGAATTTGTGTGAATTGGTTGATTCCTACACACAGGAGAGAGCAGTGACGTAGATGAGGGAGGAGCAGCAAGTGTCTGTAATGGAGTGGGTGATACGGTACAGGGTATATAGTATATTTTAGAATGTCAGGGTAACACTAAATAATATATTTTCTCATTCATCCTATTTTTAGGACACTGCTTCACCATGTTTTTTTTAATTTACTTTATTCCTAAGCAGGCTGTTTGGGCAGAGACTATAGTGTTGTCAATGAGCTCACTGCTTGAGAGACGGCATAACTGCTAGTTCAACGCTTTTCTGCTGTTCCCACCTCTTATTTTCATGGCTCCCTTGGGGGTTCACCTGGTCACCAGAGAGGATAGCGAATGTGGCAACAAGCATAGCGCTGGCTAAACGAACTGCACTCCATTAGCGGTGGGACCAACTAGACAGCCCCTGTCCCTTCATATGTCAGGCTGGCTGTGGTCCTGTATTGGAACGGAAGAGCAGGACATCCGGTTGCTGGGTAGAGAGGTCACTTGGAGTCCACTATCGAGTAATTCCCACACCCGGAATGACATGGAAAGGGGAACTGTCCTATGTACAGCACCATGTCTTCACTGAGCCAATGAGGTTGTGCTTTCCCCAGTGTAACTCCTCCTCAGCAAAAGCCCGCCAGAAATCAGTCTGCTGATCACTTCTGCGGGGCAAAATATCTATCTACTATGCTTATGCTACTTTGCAACCAACTCTGAACTTGGGAATTGTTTAGCATTGGAGTATTTGATATATTAGGTAGACTATTGTTAGATATAGTGTGATCTGTGTGTGTGCTCTCATTTCTGATATAGATATTGCCACTCTGTCCTGTCACTGTGCTCTCTCCTCCTGTCTAGACAATGGTAAAGAATCCTGTGTGTTCCGCTATTATAATGATATTATCTTTGAGCTTATGAATAACTAATCTCATTAATTACTGGGATATAATGTAGTTTGCGACTTTTTCGGCCAACTGTTAACAAGGAATCCCAGTTGTTATGCTTGCGCATCCCAACTAGAAATCCGTAAGAGAGACCTACGCAATTCTTTTGTGTGACCAAACTTTATACTATCTAAGTATTACACATCTATCTCCACGTCAGATAACGCACCATTATGTGTTACTCGCTAAATAAATACCAATCTGTGATGTACTTCACTATACTACATTATCTGTATGGACATATCATCCATTCATCCTTTCTCTCTGCCCTCCATGATTGCCTCATCACAGGCACATATAGGAGCTCATTCACAGGCACATGGGGGTAAATGTATCAAGGGTCCGATTTTTTTTTTTCCCAGCATTTTAAAATGGCAGGAAATCGCGGGTGATGACCCGCAATTTTAGTCCTCAAGTCGCCACATGTATTAAACTGCGATTTTTACTCTAAACTTCAAAATCGCTGGTCATCTCTGGTGATTTGCTGCGATGTCAAACACTCCCGTGTTTAGCTAACTCTCCTGTGTTGTCCTCATCTAGCTGTGAGATTAGTAAATACATCACTGTTACAGTGGTCTGTCTATAGCAGTGATGGCTAACCTGTTACACTCCAGGTGTTTGTGAAACTACAAGTCCCAGCATGCTATGCGAGCTATCAGCTAGTTATGTACTGGCAAAGCATGCTGGGGATTGTAGTTTTGCAACACCTGGAGTGTCACAGGTTAGCCATCACTGGTCTATAGAGTCGGAGGTCCGGCGGCTGTTAAAAGTTGAAAAATAGATAAAAGTTTAAAAAAAAAAAAAAAAAAGCGTGGGGCCATTATTAACCCTAGTGCTGCCAGCCTACTGCTGGTTCGTGATAATCGGATTTTTTTTTTGCGTGGGGTCCGCCCGATTTCCACAGATCCAGCATTAGGCAAACCAGCCTGGGGTGGGTGGCACTATAGCAGGGGGACACGCGGCAGGGGTCCCCCCTGCCATAATGGCAACCAACCCCAGGCTGTTCAGCGCTTGGCTGGATTCCCTAGGGAGTGGGGTCTGCCAAAAAAATAACAAACGAGCGGGCCCCCACTCTAAGGACACCCAGCCCAGTGCTGAAAGCACTAGGGCTCTTCCTACACACCTGGGCGGTGGGTGTAGGGTAATAACGGCGATATAATGTAAAGAAACTAACGCCATCTTGTTTTGTGTAACTACAAGTCCAACCCAGCCCGGGCTGCCATAAACAGTATGGGCATGCTGATGCTTTTATAACTTCAAGTACCAGCATACCCATGGCAGCCAGGGCATGCTGGCACTTGGAGAACTGTAGTTCGACAAAACAAAATGTTTACAAAACCCCAACACCGTCTTTAAAACTACATACATTTAATAAAAATAATAAAACCCCCAATAAATGCAATACACACCCTCATTCATACCACATAAATTTATTAAAAATAAGAAAACCCTGCAATCGCTTAGCTTCCTTCTCTCCTACTCCTTCGATTGTAGTATCCTTATGGTCTAACCCAGCCTTTACTGGGTTATTTATGTATACAAAATGGTATACATATAATGGTATACGCTCTATGTATACAAATTGGGCAGGTAGAGGCAAACTGCTGTTACTCAACCATATAACCAGAACAGCAATATTTCCACTATTGTCGGAGTTAGTGGAACAGTGCGGCTTTGTTCCGAGACCGTTCCATCAGTATCTTCAGATTAGGCACTACCACCAAACAGTCAAAGCTCAACTCTCTTCCAGACCACCCACCACATTTCTCTTCTTTATAATACCTTACTTCCTGTCACTCCGCCTGTTAAGGATCGCTTTCAGACGCAGTGGGAGCCTGACCTGGGGACTGTACTAGATGAGGAAGAAAGGTCGGATGTATTTGATGGTACGGCTCACTGTTCTATAAATGTCCGCAATAAAGAAAATGCTAACAAGCTGTTACATAGATGGTATTATGTCCCCTCGAGATTGCAAAAAATATATCCACAGACCAGCGCTGATTGTTGGAGAAACTGTGGTCAGACGGGAACATTCATGCATATATGGTGGGACTATATGGAGATCCGTCCATATTGGGCAGCAGTTCTTGCATTGGCCTCAGCAATCCTAAATGCTCACATAACACCTGACCCTAACCACATTTTACTACCACTATCCCTCCCAGACCTCACCATATCTGCGCACAAGCTCCTCAGGCACATCATCAGTGCTGCCACATGTCAAATAGCGGCCTCTTGGAAAAGCTCCACACCACCAACACTTCAGATGGTCTGCAGTCGGATCTGGCATACTTACCAGATGGAACACATTACCAGTGTGCTGAGGGGCTCCTCTGTCTCCTTCTACAAAGTCTGGTCCTCATGGGCCTTATATCACAATCAACCTCCACTCCAGTTCTAGTGGAATCTAAGCATGGAAAGATATTCCTAAGCAAGCACATTTTTTCTCTTACTTGATGCGTGAAACATTTACCCCCCCCCCCATCCCTCCCTCTGGTCCCTACATACCCCCCCTCCCCTCTATACCCTATAATTTTGAAATGTTAAAACAACATCTTTACTGTATTAGATAAATATACAATTATCTCCCGAGTAGGAGAGAACCATGAGAGTGTTTAAGTGTCCTTTTGTATGTGAACACGTGTTATCTATTACTGAATAACCTCTCGAGATTCTGTAATGCCTTTTCTATCGAAAAGATTTTTCTAATAAAAAGTTAAAAAAAAAAATAAGAGAACCCCAAAATACTTACCAATCTCAATTCTTCTTCTTTCGTCAGCAGCTTTTAATCCAAAAATGCTGGAAATACCATGTCCCAAATAAATTATAATTCCAAATGTCCAGTTTGAAATGTCCCCAAATAAATAGCTCTGGAGAATGTCACATAGGTTGGGTAGGGAGAGCCCTGGTTGGGTAAGCGACAGGAGGACATCATCTGCAAAGAGTGAGATCTTGGAGTTCGTATTGCGCACCCTAACCCCCTGTATGCTAGGGTTAGATCTAATTTGGGAAGCCAGGGGTTCGATTATTAGAGTGAATATCAGAGGGATAAGGGGGCAACCCTATTGTGTTCCATTTCGAATGATGAGTGATTCTGAGGAAGTACCATTAATCAAGACTTTAGCAGTAGAGATTTTAGCAGTAGGGGTGGTGTATGATGCTAGGACGCCAGTGAGGAAGTCGCCAGCCAAGCCGAAAGGACTCGAGCTGCCTTCATAAAGTCCCAGGAGATCCTATCAAATGATTTTTCGGCATCTAGAGAGAGTATAATTGAGTATACCAATGGCACGTCTGGTATTGTTCCTTGTCTGGCGTCCTGGAATAATATCTACTTGGTCATAGTAGATTAGAGAGAGAAGGAAAGTATTCAGATGGTTTGCTAGGATTTTAGCATAGATATTCAAATCAGGATTGAGGAGGGAAATTGGCCTATAGCTAGCACAGTGGAGCGGATCTTTACTGTCTTTAGGGATAACTATGATTTTGGCCTCAAGCATTTCTGATGGGGGGTCGCCTCGGAGGGTGTTGTGATACAGGGATTTGAGGTGAGGGGCCAGTAATTTCTTGTAGTATGCTACCATGCAGCCGTCGGGCCCTTTTTTTTGTCCCTCGATAGTTTGATGGAACTCGTCTATCGAGATCTCTCCATTGAGAAGTGTGTGAGCTTGGTGGGATAATTTAGGTAACATGACTTTAGCAAGAAAGTCAGTGATCAGGGTGGAGGGAGCACTCAGTGTTGGAGAGGTAGCGGAAGCCGGGAGGTTATAAAGAGCGGTGTAATAATGTGAAAATGCTGCTCTAATATGTGCTGGGTCGTGAGTTAGCTGGTAATGGGAAGCACGGATAGCAATAATATTTCTATGAGTTCTAGCTGCACGTAGGGGTGACACAAGAATTTTATCACCTTTGTCTCCTTTTTCATAAAAGGTCTGACTGAGCCATTTAAGACTTTTGGCTGCTTTTTTAGAGAGGAGGTGTCACGACTTTCACTAGGAATATCACTGACTGGTATTAGCACAACTAAACTGAGAGGCGTGGAGTCTAACGCACCACCGGTGTTCGCCAGGTACCCCCGCAAGGAGGTTTGGGCTTTGCTGTGTGTGATGTGCAGGTCGCGGTTCTTCCAGATAGTTACCAGCGCAGTGAATGGAGAGTAGTCAAACAGACCGAGTCGAAACCAGAGGAGCGCAGTACAACGGAGAGAAGGCAAATCGTAGTCCGGAACAGTCCAAGGGTCAAAACCAGTGCGGGCAGCGAAGTACAAGGGATGATCCGGAAGAGAAGTCAAACTATAACCAAGGAGTCAATACACAGGAGTAACACAGGAACAACAATTCTGGAGCTGGAAGAACCAATACTCTGGCATTAGACATGTGTCAGAGGCTGCTTTATATACCCTAAGGTGCCTGCTGATTGAGTTAGGGAGATTTTGGCGGTCAGACATGCTGGCTGCAGACAGGTGAGCAGAGATAGCGTTCTGCTGCTAGGCAACAGGACGCGGATTGCGGAGAGAAGGTGTCCGCGCTCTCCACAGGCGCCGGAGACGGCACGTGACAGGAGGAGGTTTAGCCTGGCTCTGGTTTTCCGGAGGGCTGTCAGGTTTACAGGGTCCAGGGCCGCTTTGTGTTGGGCTTTGAAGTTTGATGGAGAGCTCATTGGTTTGGGCAAGGTATTCTTTTTTGTGCCTGAAGGTCATGCTGATCAGGTGTCCCCTCAGGACCACTTTGTGCGCTGTCCACAGTGTGGATTTGGAGACTTCTGGAAGATCATTTCTAGTCTTAATCTGAGATACTGTTTGCGCATTGTGAAGAAGGGAGTCATTAGGACGCCAGGTCATTGGGTGGGGCCGAGGTAAGAGGCCTGAGATGTCAATTGTAAAGGGAACATGATCAGACCAGGTCAATGGGTGGATCTGGCCTGCCTGGAGGTTTAGGGCCAGGTCATGGCTGAGCATGATCATATCTAAGTGGGCGTTTGATTGGTGGGGTGATGAATAAAATGTGTAGTCGCATGTAGACGGCTCCTTCACTCTCCAAGAGTCATAGAGAAGCTGGTATTTTATGAGACTAAGAAGGGATTTACTGTATTGTGGGTCCACTGAAAGCGGAACAATGGCTTCCGAGGCAGAACGGTCCATAGCGGCGTTCAGGATAGTACAAAAGTTGCACGCTTAAAAAAAGATCCCCCTGTCTAAATTGGGTCAGTAGAGCATCTAGCTTGATGAAGGTTGGCGTTGGTTAGGGGCATAAACATTTACTAGAGTACAGAGCTTGTTGTTTAGCTTATCTATCAAAATGAGATAACGTCCGTCTTTGTCAGCGATTGAATTGTCGAGTTCAAATGTTTAAGGGTGACGTGACGTTTACTTGTTTTCTTGGGGACAGTTTAACCCTTTTACATTAAGACCTAAGTTAAGTCCTAAGACCCATGTGCGATGAGAGAGAGGTAGATAGAATAGGTGCGTGAGATGGAAGAATGAGGTAGGAGGTCTGAGTAGAACTGTGGTGGTGTCAGGGGGTCTCTTGGGACACACAGTGGTCTATTTGAGTGAGGAAGGGGGCAAGGAGGAGGGAAGGGGGAGTAAGGTGGTCACGTGGCAGAGTAGGCCGGGACCTGTGGTGCAGACATTGGGAGGGGAGGCTATGAGGCGATAAGGCACATAGGTCAGCAAAGGAACCTATACCTCCAGGAGGGTGTTGCAGAACATCCAAAGGATGCATCAAGAGGGTCCAAATAGTAGGGGCGGAGTGCGCACCCTCCTAGGTTTTCTGAGATGGGCAGCTGGAGATGGGAGAATTTTGAAGTAATGAGCGGAGCAGCTGGGTAGTATAGAGTGAAAACATGGAAGAGGGGCTTAGAGTAGGGGGTAGTAAAGGGTGGGAGATAGAAGGGGGAGAGGCGGTGGGGAGCAGATAAATATGTGTAGCATAACACAAATAATACAACTAGTTGTTTAAACTATACAGAATAAAGTTATATTACATTAACTCATAATGAACTAAACAACATAACACATGGTGCTCTAATATCACACCTCCCAGAGGGCATCTGGAGAAAAAGAGAAAAGATGCCTATTGACCGTGCGGGCGTCATGGTGGCGGCTCGAACGGCAAATATGATAGGGAGCTGTAAATAGAGGACGCCCCCAGAGGCATGGAAATAAATAAGAACTGTTGGGTGCTGAGAGTCTAGGGGACCAGCCCTCAATAAAGGGGGGAACCTGAAACAGAATCTAAGGCACAACAGATAGCAACAAACAACAATAACATCATAACATAGTGAGAACATATAAGTCTGACCTATCAACAGTGAATTAACCTGAACAGATAGATGGAGGGTTCCCAGAGTCAAGATTGACGGAATAGGGCTCTATATCTAAAGGACGAGCGGGGTCCCAAAGAAAGTGGGAGTCCCTAAGTGATATGTAGCCTGGAATATGGGCACTCTGTATGGTGGAAGAGGTAACCCATAGTGGGGCCCGACAGATAAGATCATACAAAAGCAGCATAATAACGCAATAACCTCTAAAACAGGCAAATCAACAGTAAGATAAACCAGATTGATAAATAGAAGGTCTCCAATAACAAGAATGTCAGTTTAGGACCATGAGTCTAAGGCACAAGTGAAATTCCACGGTAGGAATGGGTTCCTAAGTAGCATATAGTCATCCCTTCTTCCGTGGAAAATCCTGGGATCGACCAATGGAAAAAGGGAATGAACGGAAGAGGGAGACAAAAAGGAGAAACCTGAAAAAACGAATCAAGTCCCCGAGGATCCAGTACAAGAGAGTCTGGCTAGCCTCTATGGTGACTATTGCTTCCTGTATTACGGCTGTAATTCGCCGGGCATATCATGGTCTGGGCAGCCTGTGTCAGATAATCTTAGGGCTTACTGCATGGGATCGGTGATTGCTTCCTGGGCGGCACGACATGGTGCCTCAACTGAGGAGCTGTGTTGGGCAGGCACCTGGTTCTCCATTCACACTTTTACATGGTTTTACATGTTTCATGTGTTTATATCAGGGGATACTAGGTTTGGGAGAAAAGCGCTTTGTGCCATTCCTTCTGAGCGTTCCCATCCTTTATGGCGGATTTGGGACGTCCCCAATGTACTCTGTGTCCCACTATTGGATGTCGGAAAAAATAGGATTTTTATATTTGTGTAAAAAGTTTCTCTTTGTCCATTGGGGGACAATGCTCTAGTTTCTCCTTTTGTGAGACATGTTGAGGTTTTTTTTTGTTCAAGAGAATGTTGTTTTCCTCTTTCACTGTTGTTTTGCTCTTTTTATATGTCTCTTTTTCTGTGGGCTTGGTTAAACATAAACTGAAGCCTAAACAGGAAGAGAGGCATAGGGGGGATGAACTTAGGGCTAGATATCAACTCTATTAAAGTGCCCAACACCTATTCTCACTACACTACCCCAATGTACCTGATACCCCCCAGTGGAGTAAGAGAGAGGATTTTGCGTAACTATAAAAATCCTATTATTATCCCTTAGAGTAGATGCAAAGTGGAATTTCTAGCAATAGCTAGCTCACTACTTAACCCTAAAACCAGAGATTCCTAGGGGCCAATAATTAAAGAAGAAAACACAAAATAGAATTTTAAAAAATAAATATTAAAGCCATTTAGCACGGGTGTGACAGGATGGACCGCCTATGCCACCCTGTCTGTTGTTGCTGGGAACCGGCTGGCCTTACTTTGCCACCGTTCCCTTTCGTTATCCCAAATGCGCCCTCTTGCCGCAGTAGGAGGGGCTTACACGTGCTGCCACCACTGGACTCCTTATCGGCATCCTGTACCGGGTTTCTTCTGGGTAATTCACGCTGCGAGTGTACCCCGTTACTGGTGTACCTGGGCTGGTACTCCTGACCTCTTACTATGGATCAGGGAAGCTGTGGATGGATCCCACCTGACCTATCACACTGACCAGGGCTGCATGGGTAGCAGACAGAGCAGTGGTAATGGAAAAGTTTGTGTGCAAACCTCAGAGACAGCTGGAGAACGGATTAGATTCTAATCTGCTGGTCACAGGAATACAGCAATATTGAAGATGTTTCCAAGCAGGTCTTTGAAGCAAGATGTTTATTTGCTCACACTGGTTAAAGGTACCAGTGAGCAGGTCAGATGAATTCAGAAGAACAGGTTTCCAATACAAGTTAGTGCCTTTTACATAGTTCAGACACAGGCTATTTTTAGCATCAGGATATAACCTGTTTACACAAACATGGATTTGCATGCATTGCAAAGCCAATAATATTTACACTTCGCTATGGCATTCTTAAAAACCTTGCTGTAATATCCTGCATTTTATGTCAGAGGCAGGATATATACTAGCAAGTCAAAAGGTCTATCTGACATGAATACCTTCTTCAGACAGTCGCCGAATACACATTCCCACAGAACAACAAAAACCCAAAACAAGCCACTTCCCCACATCACAATACACCAAAGGCTTTGTAAACAAAGGCTCATTGTATCAGATATATACAGCAGACATAATACAGAGACTAAGCAGAAAAAACACATTTTCTACCCAGGTCTCAGAAACAACGATCTCCTATCTCAAAATATACACAATATTAAAAATAAGTGCATTGGCAATTTATATAAATAAGCGCCCTGCGCTATTCCCTTAAATAAATTCATACCGTAAGCTGTTTATATGTGATCCAGTCACAACGGGTTTCTCTATTTTTAAAAAAAAAATAAATTTTTTTTTTATTTATTTTTTTAAATGTTGATATTTCATACTCATCCCCACCAAGTGATGTGTCTGGGTGATGATTGTATCTTTGTGTGTGTTAGGTTTCTATAAGGTGTGAGGATGTCACTGTCTATTTCTCCATGTAGGAGTGGGAGTATTTAGAAGAACACAAGGCTCAGTACAAGGACGTGATGATGGAGAATCACCAGCCCCTCTCATCACTGGGTAAGAGAAGATTTAACCATATCCCTGTCTGTGTGTATAGGAGATGCTTTCACTACATGTAACAATATATATATATATGTGTATAGTGGGAATTGTTTATAGTTTGTAGTTGAATTTGCCCATGTGCTCTGCTTAGGAAGTAGATGTGTGCATTACAACACAGTTTTTCTCCACTAAAAAGTAAACTAACATTACCAGTCAGGGTCCACACTCTTTCCTCATGGTTCCAATTCCCCCTGCTACCCTACACTTACACCGTTATAGGAGCTGCTTATATGCTTAAATTTTCAACCGTTGTTGCAAAATCTGATTATGCATTTGCTACAAGTAGAGAGATCTACGCATTTCCAGTGATTAGCTACCAAACATTTGGCCGCATTGATAATTTGTAGAGATAAATTTGACTGTTTGTCCAGACCCTCAACGACAAACATAGAAGGAAAACCAGGGGGTAATTGCATCAAAGTGAGATTCTAAAAAAATGGCCACTTATTGCAGCGGCATCAAAGCCTAAGGGTGACCCTCTCCTATTGTCTGAAGCCCCTGGGATTCCTCTTGATACTATAGTAGTGGTGATGAACACTATAATGGCTTCTGTGGAGGAGCGGTAGAGGGGAGGACGAGGTGATGATGGGGGACTTGCTGACAAGTAATTCTGTAGAGTTTGGAAGGTCCCTGGATGCTGTGGTGTAGGGGCCATGGCTTTGTTTTGGTTAAAGCTGAAAGCCACAATCCCTGATAATACATAAGCAATAGTCAATGGGATTTATATTCTTGTTTCACAGAATTAATAGTGAGGGTAAAATAAAATTTCATAGAGCTAACCACCATTCATTTTTCCTAACAGAACTACACAAAGATCCATCTTCTCTTATTAAGGAGGAACCTGTATCACGTGAAGAAGGAAATCTCCCACACACTGACATTTATACACCCACAAATCATACACAATATACATCTACTCTTATTGAAGTGAAATTGGAATCTTCTTTCACTGGAGAACAAAGTTTTAATAACCTCAGCTATGTTAGTAGCCAGAGGAAAAATGTGAATGATCACAGTGTAGACAAATCTTGGACTTGTTCTGAATGTGGGAAGTGTTTTACTAGGAAAAGAAACCTTCTTGTACATCAAAGGATTCACACAGGAGAAAAACCATATTCTTGCTCTGAATGTGGAGAATGCTTTACAACGAAATGGAAACATCTTTACCATCAGAGATGTCACACAGTAAGTAAAAAACTTTTCCCACACACTTGCTCTGAGTGTGGTAAATGTTTTTCCTATAAATCAACTTTTGTTCAACATCAGAGAAGTCATACAGGAGAGAAACCTTTTTCTTGTTCCCAGTGTGGTAAATGTTTTTCCTATAAATCAACTTTTGTTCAACATCAGAGAACTCATACAGGACTGAAACCTTTTTCTTGTTCGGAGTGTGGTAAATGCTTTTCTTTTAGACCAAATCTTATTGAGCATCAGAGAATTCACACAGGAGAGAAACCTTTTTCTTGTTCGGAGTGTGGTAAATGTTTTTCTTTTAAATCATATGTTGTTGTACATCAGAGAGTGCATACGGGACAAAAACCATATTCTTGCTCTGAATGTGGGAAATCATTTAATAGTAAATCACATTACAATACACATCAGAAAATTCACACAGATGAGAAACCATATGCTTGCTCTGAATGTGGGAAATCATTTAAGAGTAAATCAGGTTGCAATAAACATCAGAAAATTCACACAGATGAGAAACCATGTTCTTGCTCTGAATGTGGGAAACGTTTTTCATGTCAATCAAATCTTATTAAACATCAGCGAATTCACACAGGAGAGAAACCATATTCTTGCTCTGAATGTGGGAAAGCTTTTAGCCAGAAACAAAACCTTTATATGCATCAAAGACTTCACACAGGGGAGAAACCATATACCTGCTCCGAGTGTGGGAAAACTTTTAACCAGAAACATAACCTTTATATGCATCAGAAACTTCACACACTAGTGAAACCATATTCTTGCTCTGAATGTGGGAAAGGTTTTACAAATAAAGCATCCTTACTTAAACATCAAAGAAGTCACAAATGAGAGGACATACATTTGCTCTGAGTGTGGAAAAGGATTTAACCAGAAATCAAACTTTGTTCCACATCAGAACATTCACACCGAGTTTACCAATATTTGTGTTCTCAGTTGGGAAAATGTTTACGCAGGAAATCAAGCTTTGTTCTGCATCAAAATGTGGGAAATGGTTTACTAGTTAAGCACTATTTTTTGCTTCAGAGAAGTCACACATGAGAGAAACAGTAGTCTTTCTCTGATACGGGAATGTTTTGTGAGTTAAATCTGTCCCTATAGCTATATTTCTATTTATAAGACTTTTCAGAAATCCTAAACTTAAAATTCCAGTTGCCTTAAGATTTAGTTGCCAAAATATTTGCAGAGCTATGTACAGGTTTCTGTACCCTGACAGATCTTGAGACTTTTAACATTACAATTAAATTTGCTGTTCAGCTGAGTATAAGCTATTCTTCTCGTTCATCAACCATTTTATAGCTAAGAGAGGCTGATTACAGTGTCCTGTGTGTTGGAAAGTTTCTCCCTTCAGTCACCACTTTTTGTAAAATATCTACCATTCTGGGAAGCTGCTGAAACTTTTATAAATGTATTTGTAAGTGCCATATTTTGGGTTTAGTTATCCTTGAAGTGCAGTCAATTTATTTGTCATATATTGATATTGATGATGTGACAGGATGGACCGCCTATGCCACCCTGTCTGTTGTTGCTGGGAACTGGCTGGGCTTACTTTGCCACCGTTCCCTTTCGTTATCCTAAAAGCGCCCTCTAACCGCAGTTGGAGGAGTTTACAAAAGCTGCCACCACTGAAATCCTTACCGGCATCCAGTACCGGGTTTCTTCTGGGTAAATGTTGCTGAGAGTGTACCCTGTTACTGGTGTACCTAGGCTGGTACCCCTGACCTCTTCCTATGAATCAGGGTTGCTGTGGATGGATCCCTCCTGGCCTATCACACTGGCCAAAGCTGCAGGGTAGCTGGGTCCAAACCTCAGAAACAGCCGGGAACGGATTAGATTTTGGGTCTAATTGGTCACAGGGATAGAGAGGTTTCCAGGTCTTTAAATCAGGGATGTTTATTTGCTCACACTGGTTGAAGGTACCAGTGAGCAGGTCAGATGAAACAAGAAGAACAATTGTCAATACAAGACTTGGACACAGCCTCACAGGGTAAGCCAGCCCCCTGAGGTTTGAGCTATTTTTAGAATCAGGATGCACTTTGTTTAGCCAAACATGGATTTACATGCAATGCAAAGCTAACAATATTTACACTTATCTGTGATATCCTAAAACTTGCTGTGATTTCCTGCATCTTATTTTAGACACAGGAAATCTAATAGCAAATCTAATTAAACCTTCCTGTGCCTTCAGGTGCTGGACCTCACACATCAAAAGGTCTAGTTAACATGAGATTAACATGGGTCCTTTCTTCAGACAGTTGAGGACTACTGATGTGGAAGTTAACCTGATTGACACAATATTGACTATTTATGGTTAATATTGTTTCAATTAAGCAATACAATATTCTTATATTTTATATGTCTAATTCTGTTCTTTTCAGAATTCAGCTGGAAGGGGTCAAAGTTTGACATGGTGAAGTGAGATTAGCGATCCCAACAATTATAACAATGTTGGTTTATGTGGTGTCCTTATCTCAAGGTAGACAATGTTCAATAGAAACTTCTTTACCATATTAGCAAAGTGTAAATAATATTATAGATCTTTACATTGTCTAACAGATGCTGTTAAAATGTATAAAAGCATGTATTTGTGTGCACCATGGGACACCTCTTGAGAGGTGTCCACATCTGATGTGAAAGGAATAAAGACTTCATACTTCAGAAGACTTTGAAAATACTTTTTGCTTTATCAATATACATTCCCAAAGAAAGTTGCAAAACCCAAAACAATTCATTTCCCTACACCAAGATACACAAAAGACTTCCTCAACAAAGGTTTATTGTATCAGATATATATAGCTCAGAAATAATGCATTTCCTCTAGCAAAGTTAAAACAAAAAATTAATTTCTTCCCCTGTACAGAAATAAAGATATCTCCTTTACCAACCAACATACACACAATTTCAAAAATAAGTACTTCTATAATTATTTAAATAAGCACCCTGCACTATTTCACCTGAACCCCTTATCCTCTGGCGCCCATTGGAGAAAAATCTACTGGCCAGAAGGTAAGCTTTAACCTATTTTCTTTAGCGGGCCCAGAGGAAGAAAGAATCAGATTGTAGTGACGAAATCTTGAGCTTTTGAAGTAAGTGATGAACTCAAATTATTGTTTATAACTAGAGATGAGCGGGCTCGGATATCTGAAATCCGAGCCCACCCGAACTTTGCCGATCCGAGCCGGATCCGAGACAGATCCGGGTATTCCCGCCAATTGCAAAACTGAAACCGAGGCTCTGAGTCATAATCCCGCTGTCGGATCTCGCGATACTCGTATTCTATAAATTCCCCGCTAGCCGCCGCCATCTTCACTCGGGCATTGATCAGGGTAGAGGGAGGTTGTGTTAGGTGGTCCTCTGTCCTGCTATATCTCGTGCTGTGCTGTGCTTTATTTTTCAAAATAAATCCAAAACCTTAAATCCGAACCAAAACCTTTCGTCAGGTGTTTTGTGAAACAAATCCGAACCCAAAACCTCAAGCAAATCCGAATCCAAAACACGAGACACCAAAAGTGGCCGGTGCACATCCCTATTTATAACCTGGTTATTAGATAAGTTGTGTAACTGTTGTAGTTTTTATGTTGTTTTTGCTGCTGCTATTATACTGTTCTTGTTTAGTAGTTGGGTTTAGTATATTTAGTTGTCTTAAGAATGAGTGAAAAGGACCTTGCGTGATTTGCATGTGTGTTGTATAAGTGGAAGTGACCAAGGCTGGGACTATATGTCTGGGATTTGAATAAACCCAGATCCCAGACTGAACCTCATGCCTCACGCCACTGAATTAGGTTCCCACAAACATTCCCTAAAGCCGCGGTTCCCAAAGTATGCGCCGTGGCTCCCAGGGGTGGCGCGGCGCTGTCACAGGGGTGGCCAGGAAGAGAACAAAACAAAACAAAAAACTTACCAATCCGGCGGCGCCCGGGACCCAGCATCCTCCTCCCTCCTCGCTTCTCACTGAATGTCGGGCGTGATGACGTCACGCCCGAAATTCAGTGAGAAGCGAGGAGGGAGGAGGATGCTGGGTCCCGAGCACCGCCGAATTGGTAAGAAAACAGAAGAAATAGAAGAAAGAAGGTCAAGTATGGTAAGTAAAGAAACTGAGGGGAATGGTTATAGGAAACAGCAGTGGAGGAGCAAAAGAATGAAAGAGGGGGCAGAGTGAGGATGCCGAGGGGACAGAGTGAGTGGATGCCGAGGGGACAGAGTGAGTGGATGCCGAGGGTGCAGAGTGAGCGGATGCAGGGGGGGCAGAGTGTGTGGAGATGAAGGAGGGCACAGAGTGTGTGAAGCTGAAGGAGGGCACATAGTGAGTTAGCTGTAAATTATTCTTTGACAGAAATATAATTGAAAAATTATATAAAAATATTCTTTGTGTATTATTTTTGCATACAACTAAATAAGTATTTCTGTCCTGACCTAAATACTTATTACTTTTTTTAATACTTATAAAATGGGACTGCTCGGTAATTATTTTGGAGGGGTGCCTTGAAAAATTATGGAGGCTCTAAGGGTGCCGCAAACTGCAAAAGTTTGGGAACCACTGCCTTAAAGTGTGTGAGCGTCCATAAGGGTCCGCAGGCGCTATTTCAGTGCCTTGAATGTGTAAAGTAGAATACCTGCAGTTTTGCTTTCAGATTGCATCGCTGGTGAAAGTGGTCAGGTAATTGATGAGCTGATCGCACGGGTTCAGACGTAGTCTAAAATAGTATGGAAGACTGTGTGATTTCTTAGAATACTCAATCAGAGTAAATCATAAACTAATGCTACTGGGATTAGATATAGAGATTGAGTGACCTATGAAAAGTGTAAATTGTGAATTATCGCTAAGATTCTACGGTCTGATGAGACCTAGAGGTTCTGTAAATTTGGTAAGAAAACTGCGGGGTTCTTATGAGCGCCATATTATATTAAGGTAGGGTATAATAATGGGACAGATTCAAACTCTAGTATGTAGAAATATGCCTGCGAGTATGCCTGCCTCAATGTTTTCACAAATATGGTCACAGAGAATGCATCAGAGTAAATTGTTACTTATCATTGTAAATTCTACAGTCTTAAGAGATGTTATGGGTTCTGCATAATTTTATAAGAAAGCTGCGGGGTTCTTATACTCGCCATATTATATAAAGGTAGGATATAGTTATGGGGCAGAACAACCATAGTGTGGTACAATTCCCTGCGGGGTCATCTACCTTGATAATGTTTCATAAATATGGTCACAAAGGATGTAAGTATGTGTAGGAATGAAACTATATGATGTGCAAGACAAACAATACCCTTTCCTATAGAAAGGATATTTGATGTGTATGTGTTAAGTAAACTATAAAAGAATTACTAGACAAGACAGTATGTAGTAACAAATATGCTAGAAAACAATGTATTTTAGATAGGGCAAACTAACCCTTTACTGATGCCCGCTTCCCCTATGCAAACGAGCAAACTAAGCTATACTCCATAATGTAAAATAAATGAAAGACGACAAGAAAAAAAGGCAATAATAAAAATTTGGAAATGCATATGCTAAGTGTTTTGAGAAGGAAAAATAGTAATAAGCCACTGGAAATTCATTCTTGGTAAAGCATGAGGTCTAAAGGTTTAAACAAAAACTTGCAAGTATGTTTATATCGATTTTTATTTATTTTGGGGGTACTTGTATTTTAAGGTTAATAAAATGGTCTCCATGGAGCAGTAAAATAAGCGCTTTGAAATGAGAAATCTGATCAGTAAAAGTTGTTTATATATATATATATATATATATATATATATATATATATATATATATATATAATTTAATTTCATATTAATGTTCTTGTATTATATCTTGCTTGTATTTTTCATTGTGAAAATTTGTTGTATTGTCTTCCTCTAACCCACTGTAAGCTAAATTTCTAAGTGATAAATCTTACAGCACTTGTTCTGAATACCCACAAAAACAAAACGGTCACTGAGACAGGTTTTAGTGACAATGAGAAAGTTTTGCAGCTTCACCCCCACAGCCCCCCTTCCTCTGAAGGAGCAGAGAGTTTAATAGATAGTACATTTCTGTGAGAAGTTTGTAAGGAAGTAGTACTATGCCATGATATTACATTTTCTGTGCAGAAAGAGAGATAAAGATAGGAAAGTATTCTTTTAGAGTTGAGTTTTTGAAAAAATGTTCAGAAATGTAAAATAAATACAGCTCATCAAGCAGCACAGTACACATAGGGAGGGGCACACTTAGGTCAGCAGTGACGTTACGGAGCAAAGAACCCTGCATTTATCAGGTTAAATACAGAAATGAGAGCATGGAATCCCATGCAGCAAGAATTGATGTAGTTAGTTAAAGAACATTTTTGAGAGTTATAAACACCATCCTCTCTCTGCACCAGTCAGTTGTTACATCAGAAGTTCTTATATTAAATTAGAGAAAATTAAAATTGCATGATGGTGCATTCCCCAAATTTTCTTTGCTTAATTTTTTGGGGGTATTTTTTATTTTTTTTTGTCCACATTGCAATGATAATTGGTCAAATTTTAGAAGGAAAGATGAGATTGCTAACTGGTAAAATGATGTTTGTGGACGCTGGCATACCTGTGTCCTTATTGACCACAAACTGTCTTGGCATACACCCCTAATGCTAACACACAGTTAGTCGGCTTTTGTTTTTTGTTTTTTTCTGCCTCACTAATGGTCAAGAGTCGCCTGGTGAGTGTCTTGTTAGACTCTGGGGGTACATTAGAGGTAACATACCTCCAATGTGTTTTTGTTTTCCTTGTATGACAGTTGTTGACATGATTATTATTGCTACTGATATTTTATCTTTTAAAAAACAAAAAAAAAACTTGCAAAGGTCCAGAAGCAAACAGGCTTTCCTTGGCCTGATGCCATACCCTTGGTGCTTTTCTCTATCAGAACAATGCCTAGAGGTGCAACTATCACCCTGTGAAATTCTGTTTGGAAGACCAGGTAACAATGGACTGAATCCCATAGTCCCAGGAAAAGTGTCTCTTCAAATTGGACAAGACTTATTAATAAAGTATGTAAAGGAGTTACAAACCAGTCTTGTCTTCAATCATAAACAAGTTGCTGACTCCCTCCCCAACGAACCAGATGTGCACTGTCATACCTTGCAGCCTGGAGATTTGGTCTTCGCTAAAAAGTTCCAGAGGAAAGGAGCCCGAGGCGGGACAGACTAATACAGGTACTACTGACTATACCTGCAGCCATAAAATTACAAGGTAAAGACACCTGGATTCACACATCGGATTGCAAAAAGATAATAAAAGAACAAAATGGAGGTGCTGACAAGTCTGATCAAACCCTAATCCCCAGTCACCGCACTTCCCTTTAGCAAGGAGGCCATAATAACGCCCCAGTGTATGTGTCAACACCTAAGACGGAAAAGAGTACTCTCTACCCCTGAAAATTAATTTTTTTTTATTCTGATTACGACTATGGCGGTTGCTTCTGCAGCATGGACTGAGAACACTATACACCAGCTACATTTGGCTACTGCAAATGTGACTAATCAAACTGATTGTTGGGTTTGTACAAATATACCTACCACGGCAAAAAGGGGTATTGTATTGTATGTTATTCATGCAGCGCTAGAAGAAATTATGGTTAACAATGACATAATCCAATTCAGGCATACTACTCCATCGCATGCATTACAAAATCAATATATTAGACTGGCAGGCCTAGCATCTGTGGACAATTTAAGAGCCCAGTGAGGAAGGATTATGGACATACATTTCAAAATGTCATTAGAGATGTCAGATTAAAAGATAAAAAGGTAGTGCATTCCAATTGCACACAAGCTAACATTTGGTTTTGGGCGTCTGAAAAAAATAATGATCTCCTTACATTTGATTATAACATAACCTGTAGATGGAGTAATACCGACCAACCTTCCAAAAATTTAATTTTACACATTATCCAGACCTAGATAGATGGATGGATGCAGGAATATACCAGGAGAAGGATAGGATCCCTTTGGATGATTAGGCAAGGGAATATCAAATATGATTTCAGGTTTTATCAAATATATTATTATTTTTTATTGTACTATGCTTTATTTATGTATTTTATTTATGTTTGGGGGTTTTTTAAATATACCAATGATTTCCAGTATATGTAGAAAACCATATAGAATGAAAATTATTCCAGAACATATGTATATGCAAGGGACTTTGAGAAATCAGGAGGGTGAGTGATTCCTTGTAGTTCTGTATGAAAAATACAGGCACTGGGCCCATTCCTGTATGGGTTTTTTTCTTTGTACCCTCGTTTATAGATTATTCTAAGCTTTTATTGTATAATGTGATCAAGATTGATCAAAGGTAGGAATGATGTGGAAGTCAACCTGATTGACACAATAGTGACTCTTTATGGTTAATATTGTTTCAATTAAGTAATACAATATTCTTATTTTATATGTCTAATTCTGTTTTTTTCAGAATTCAGCTGGAAGGGGTCAAAGTTTGACATGGTTTCAGCAGATGTATTCTTAGTGCAAAGGGACAATCTTATTTACCTATAAGTTTAAAGAACAATGAGAAAGGTCAAGCTAAATAAAGTGAAGTGAGATTTACGATCCCAATTATTATAACATTGTTGGTTTATGTGGTTTCCTTATAATGTTCAATAGAAACTTCTTTACCATATTAGCAAACTGTAAATAATATTATAGATCTTTACATTGTCTAACAGATGCTGTTAAAATGTATAAAAGCATGTATTTGCGTGCACCATGGAACACCTCTCTCTGCTTGAGAGGTGTCCACATCTGATGTGAAAGGAATAAAGACTTCATACTTACTTCATAAGACTTTGAAAATACTTTTTGCTTTATCAATACACATTCCCAAAGAAAGTTACAAAACCCAAAACAAGTCATTTCCCTACACCAAGATACACAAAAGACACAGTCTGCAAAATTAGCCTCCCATGTCCTGGCTGCTGCGCGATGCCTAGTAGCTAAGTCTTGGAAACAAGTGGAACCCCCCACTATGGCGGCCCTGCGATCCTATATCTGGTTTATCGCCCGGATGGAACAGATTACATACCACCTGCATGATAAGGATGATAAATTTCACCAGATTTGGGCTCCTTGGCTTTACTTATAACCTCATACCTCTTGTACCAACTCCTTCCTCCTAAAAAGACTCCCTATGCTCATAGGTGGCCTGACTCTTGACGCCGTTTCCCTTCCCAGAGAATCTGAGTAGTATCCTCCTTTGAAACTTTTGTTGCCCCTCTTATATTTATTTGTTTCTCTTCTTAAAAAGGGAAAGATAAGGGTAAGGAATTGTGTGGATAAAAGGAAGTGTGTTCTCTTTTTCTTTCACTCTAGGTGGCGACCAGCTCCCCCCCCCCTCTCCCATCTCCTCCCCCCCACATTATGTTATAGTTTCTTGAGCATTCTGGATAACAATTGTATACTTATCTGTCTGTTTATTGATAGCCTCTGGCTATTTTGTATATTTGCTACTCAAATATTTTCTGCTTCATTGACATATGCCCTTGATAAATATTGTTCTCTGTTTTTGTTTCTTGCCCTGCAAATGTACTAAGTGTTGATTCTTATCTGTAAATGACTGCTATTTTTCAAAATAAATAGTTAAAAAAAAAAAAGATACACAAAAGACTTCCTCAACAAAGGTTTATTGTATCAGATATATATAGCTCAGAAATAATGCATTTCCTCTAGCAAAGTTAAAACAAAAAATTAATTTCTTCCCCCTGGTCAGAAATAAAGATATCTCCTTTACCAACCAACATATACACAATTTCAAAGATAAGTACTTTTGCAATTATATAAATAAGCGCCCTGCACTATTTCCTTTAAATTAATTTATATCATAAGTTATTTATAAGTGATCCAGTCACAGATGAGTTGAATAAAATGATGCATAAAAATAGTAGTGCAGACCAGTGTCAGACTACCCCGCCGGGGTATTCCCCGGCAGTCCCCGATGCTTGTTAGCCCGCCCCCTTCATTGGTGGGGAGGAGCAGTGAGCAGCTGTTTTTGTTTTGGGGGGTTTATGTGGGTATGGGGGACCCAGGGGTGTGGAGGGAGGAAAGTGCTCAAAAACATTGGTGGTCAGTGGACACCAACAGGCAGCCAATCTCTTGGCTGCCTGTTGCGGTATGGCGTCCCACAGAGCTGTGCGGCAGACAGGATGTCTCACTTCCTGTCTGCCTAATCTGATGAGCGACGCTGGCCAGCTCAACTAAAGGTTAGTGAGCGGGGGGTGGGGGCTGTCTATGCTAAACTATAGTGAGAGGGGCAGCCTATGCTAAACTAAAGGGAGGGGGCTGTCTTAATAGTACATGGGTGGAAGGTATGCTATTATTTTAATGGTGGACTTTAGGTGGTGGCTAATTATTTAATGGGTGCTATTTTATTTGTGGTGTGATAGTGGGGCAATTTAATTTATTGGTGGGGGATATTAAATTAAGAAGGGATGACGGGACATTTAATGCTGGGGTGGTTTAGGTCTATAATTGAATGTGGGTCTGAGTTTGGGGAGGAGGGCTATTTATTAAATGTAAGTATTATTTAATGTCGGGAATGGGTGTAGGAATTGGTTGGATTATACGTAAATGCTATTAATTTTTTGCTGGAGGGAGGATAATAGGTTTATTGGGAATACCATTATTTTAATGTTGGGGTTGCTTGGTGGGAAATAGATCTATTTATCAAATGTGAGTACTATTACTTTAATGTTGGGGCTCTTGAGAGGCCTAGTTATTAAATGTGGGTGCTGTTGATTTAATGCCGGGGATGGTTGAAGTTTTCTAAGTGCACCAGCATCCCCAACATCCCCTTTGCAGCGCTACATGGGTGGGCCCCAGTTATTGAAGAAGGGATAAATAGATCGCACAGACTTGAAACGAAGATGGCGGCGGCTGGGATGGAGGAGGCTGTCAGCGGGACCAGGTAAGAGCGCCAGGGATCGGGTGTGCAGCTCAATCACCAGGCGTGTGACAGGGAGCCAATCTCTTAGGTTGTTGCAAATGGTTTTAGTGATGGGCATGAAATTATCCATGTAGATCTTTGAGATGTCTTTGTTTATAATCACTCCCAAGTATTTAAGTTGGATAGGGTGCCAGTTTCAGACCCTCAGATACATCTGAAGGTGGTGTAATATTAAGGGCCACTGATTTTGAAAAATTAATTTTAAAGTGGGAAAGGTCTCCAAAAGTACAGAATTCTGACATTCTATTTGGAATCGACATTACAGGATTCATGAGGATAGCAAGGAGATCATCGGCTAAGAGAGCAAGTTTAAATTCTGTCTCCCATTTTCAATCCAGAAATATCTGGGTTCATTCTAATGGACCGCTCCAAGGTCTCCATGCACAAGATAAAAATCATTGGAGACAAGTGACAGCCTTGCCTTGTTTCATTTGTAATTCTTATGGGTTCTGTCAAGTCTCCATTAACCTTGATCCTTGCCGTCAGATTTAAGTATAAAGTTCAAATCCTTTCCAGAGAGTATGCCCATCATGAAGTCCCAGTCTACTCTATCGAACACTTTTTCTGCGCCCGTGGACAAGACAGTTGGGGTATTAGTAGATGTAGCAAACTGAATTAAGTAGATTATTTTTGTAGTATTGTCACATGTCTCGCAACCCGGGACAAATCCTACCTGATCTGAGTGGATTATCTGAGGCAAGAGTTTTTTCACCCTACTGGCTATAAGTTTGGCATATAATTTTATGTCCACATTGAGCAGTGATATGGGTCTATAGCTAGGACATAGCGCTGGGTCTTTCCCTTCTTTAGGCAAAATGTATAAGGGGCCATCAGAGAGTGGAGTGAAAAGTGAGATTGTGCGGATACTGAGTTGAAGGCCCGAAGCATGAGTGGTGCCAATTTATTCCTGAAGGTTTTGTAGTATGATGCCGTAAAACCATCGGGACCTGGGCTCTTCCCTGAAGGTGTTGTCTTAATTGCCTCATCTAGTTCCTCAGTGATGAAGGTGCCTCCAGTATTTGTATATTCTCTGCGTCTAGTGTGGGAAAATTAATCCGTTTAAGATATTTGGCTATACATTCCTGTTCCATTGAACGTGCTACCAGGTGTAATTCGCTAGTAAGGTTATAGAGTTTAGAATAATACGTATGAAATGTTTTGGAATGTTGCAGCTATGTCAGACGAGGTGATACATATCTTCCCGGCTTCTGATTTGATGTGTAGTATGTATAATTGCACTCTTTCGGCCTGTAGGGCTTTTGCCAGGAATTTACCCGGTTTGTCCCCCCAAGTGATAAAACTTATAACGGCATTTACGGTGATCCAGCTTTATTTTATCTGACATTAATTTGTTCAGTACCTTTCTTGTTTTTGTCAACTAAGGTTGTTATTTCCTGAGAGGCTTTATGTCTCATCTCAAGGGATTTCATTTTCTCAAGGAGGGCATCTCGGTGAGCAATCTTTTGCTTTTTCATAAACGTACCTAGTTGTATGAGTTTTCCCCGAATAACGCATTTATGTGTCTCCCATAGTGAAACTTTGGACACGTCAGGTTTGTCATTCAGTTGAACATATGCGTCTAGCGTTGTTTCAATTTGTGTTTTATTATAAGCGTCTTGAATCAAGAGTTCATTTAGTCTCCATGTATATGGTCTATAACCTGACAGGGGTAGCGAGGTGGACATGTATACCAGGGCGTGGTCAGACCAGGTGACTTAGCCTATTGTGACTTCTTTAATCAGAGTTAAGTGCTTGTGGTATAGGAAGAAGTAGTCCAGTCGTGAATGTCATGTGGGTGCGAAAAGAACGTATAGTCCTGTTCTGTGGGGTGTTTGAGCCACCATGTGTCGACCAGCTGGTGTTCGTGCATGGTGCGTCTCACCTTGCAATATGCTTTACCAGAGAGTCTAGCTGCCCCAGAGGAAGCGTCGACGGCAGCACGGAGAACCCAGTTGAGATCACCTCCTAGAATGAGGATACCTTCCCTCAAGGGATCAACTTTGTCCAATAGGGTTTCTAGCAAGACAGATTGGTTATAATTTGGAACATACACATTCACTAGAGTAAAGGGTTGGTTGAAGATCTTGCATTTCAGGACCATATGTTTGACAGATAGGCACTTATAGAGGAGAATGGCCAATCCAAGTGTCTTACTATTGGGATTATTGCATGTGAATAGGTGTGGATAATGTTGATTATGTAAATGGGGTTCGGATCCTTGCTTAAAGTGTGTCTCTTGTATGACAGCCACATCTATCTTTGTTGCTATTAGATCTCTTCGCAACCTGGATCTTTTCTCCGGGATATTTAGACCCTTAACATTAAGGGTCATACATTTGAGGGTATCCCTCATCGTCAAAGTGAAGGACGCAGTGTATAGGGTATTCCCAATGGCATTTTGAGGTGGAGATCCAAATCGCCCAAGTGGGAACAGATGGGGAAGGATGATGGTGGGAAAGCAGGATGGGAAGGAGGATTGGGGTGCGGAAATATGCAAATGGTAATAACTTCTGAATTGAATATCTACATATTATGAACAAGTAAAATAGACCGCTCAGGAGAGACATGGAGGGCAGTGGCCCAATCATGCTCCAGAAAGAACTTGTGCGGTCCATGGGTACTGGAGGGGGGGGGGCAGTGACAATGACAATTAGACAATAATGCTTCTTGTGTACTGTAACATGAGTATATTTCTGAATAAATGTACTATTTAGCAATTATGACATAAATATGTTACCCAAATGTTTGGAAAAATTAAGAACTTTGCAACAAATAGACATAGGTTATATGTGAAAAAGACTATTCCATTTTAGCCCTCTTGTAAAGACTGTGGCAAGAAGAACAAAATAAGTCTTTATGTGCTTATCTGAACAAACTTGAAAGCGGTATAGAGGGACGTTGAAGAAACAGTAAGGAGGACTTTTCAACAGACGTCTGGGATGTCTTCTGTCTGGGGTAAGTTCTAGTACCTGTAAAGACAAATATAAGGATAAAATGGAGCAACACATAACTTGTTGAGAAGGTAATCTGAGGGTGAATAATGAAGAAGTCAGTCTTTAGACTCTGGTATCTTCCTGTACTTCTTGGTTTTGGCATTTTTGGGAGGTTTACTTTGGTCTGATTGTCGGAACCTTTCTGTTCTCTGTGGGGCATCCATTGGAGTCAGGAGTGTGAGGAGTGTGAGCATCCATCGGAGTCAGGAGTGTGAGGAGTGTGAGCATCCATCGGAGTCAGGAGTGTGAGGAGTGTGAGCATCCATCGGAGTCAGGAGCGTGAGGAGTGTGAGCATCCATCGGAGTCAGGAGTGTGAGTGTCTCTTGCCATTCTGGAAGTGAGATACATTGAATGTCCAGAGCTGAGTAAAAGGAAGAGATTCCTGATGCTTCCCTAAGAGCAGCTGATTTTCCTTCATGAACAACCTGCAATTGGAATGAGAAGCCCCCGCAATATTTTATATTTTTCTTTCACAATTCTTCTGTAAGGGGTCTAAGCATTCGCCGTTGTTGAAGCGGGTGCGATGAAAGATCCTGGAACACCTGAATTTGTTGCCCATTGAACTCGGAATTTTCCCAAATTATCATCCTTCTGTGTGAAATAATGTAACCAACAACTGACATCCCTGGGACATTCTGAAAGAACCCCTCGTGGGCGGAGCGACGTATTGGCTCTGTTAAAGGTAATCATATTTTCCAGTGGTTGCTTTAAGACTTCGTTGAACACTTTTGTTAGAGCATCTACCAGACCTTGGGTGGGTATGTCCTCAGGCAAGCCTCTGATCCTTACATTGTTTCTGCAACCTCGATTGTTTTGTTTTATCCATTTTGTAGTGAAACCACTGTAAGGCTTTTGCTTGGGTGGTCACAGTGGATAGTAATGTAGCAAAGCGTTCCTCATTTGCTTCCTTGCTCTCTTCCAAAACTACCAGCCGGTGGCCTAGGTTTGTGAGGTCAGCCTGGAAAGTGGCAACCTCATGGCGGAGCACCTACTTTAGCTTGGCCTCTAGAGTTTCAAAGTCTTTTTTAGAGGGTACCTCGTTTTGTTGGTAAGGTACGGAGCAGTTGCATGATCTGTGTTAGGTCTGGCTGATCTTTTGCTGGTGATGTCTCTGCAGCCTGTGTTCTCACTGGTTGAGATTTGTTGAGGCGTGGTTGGGTGAGAGGAACCAGGCCATATCGCTCGCTTCTGAAACTGTTGATGATTTCAAGAATGCACGCAGATCTGAGCATTGGGGAGTTGTTGTTGACTTTCTGGAGTCTTTCTTAGCAGATCCCTTCTTGTCTCTGCCCATCTGGGGCTCCGGATAGTACACTTAGTAGTTTGCAAAAAGTCGATCAACTTTCATCTGCAGTACATTATAAAATACATGAATTGTCACTGGTCACTTCCCTCATCTGTGGTCTAGGTGGCCACAATAGCCATGAAGCGGCTAGGGTTACATTGGTGTATGAAGCAGTTGGCTTGCCAGGGGCTTTAATGTACAGACATGTGAAGCACTTTTGTGTAGGCAACAAATCAAAGACTGGTGTAACTTAAAACTTCCTCGTGAATGTGTCAGCTCTGCAGATTTGTCTGGATTGATCCCTTGAGCGCTGATAAGTATCAAAGCAGCTCCGATCACTGTGGTACCTGTAGTGCCATGTCGGCCATCTACACAGTGATCCCCAGCAGTCGGGGGTAAGCTCTTTCCTACAGGCGCAGTCTGAAACGTATCTTGGAGGGGTTCCTGCGAGGACTGTCCTTTACAGTGATCTGACAGTATAGGTAATATATATTATTAGTATAAGGTATCTGGGCTGTATAAGTATTACAGTAATGTGGGATATAACAGTATAGGTAATATATATTATTAGTATAAGGTATCTGGGCTGTATAAGTATTACAGTAATGTGGGATATAACAGTATAGGTAATATATATTATTAGTATAAGGTATCTGGGCTGTATAAGTATTACAGTAATGTGGGATATAACAGTATAGGTAATATATATTATTAGTATAAGGTATCTGGGCTGTATAAGTATTACAGTAATGTGGGATATAACAGTATAGATAATATATATTATTAGTATAAGGTATCTGGGCTGTATAAGTATTACAGTAATGTGGGATATAACAGTATAGATAATATATATTATTAGTATAAGGTATCTGGGCTGTATAAGTATTACAGTAATGTGGGATATAACAGTATAGATAATATATATTATTAGTATAAGGTATCTGGGCTGTATAAGTATTACAGTAATGTGGGATATAACAGTATAGATAATATATATTATTAGTATAAGGTATCTGGGCTGTATAAGTATTACAGTAAAGTGGGATATAACAGTATAGGTAATATATATTATTAGTATAAGGTATCTGGGCTGTATAAGTATTACAGTAAAGTGGGATATAACAGTATAAGTAATATATATTATTAGTATAAGGTATCTGGGCTGTATAAGTATTACAGTAATGTGGGATATAACAGTATAGGTAATATATATTATTAGTATAAGGTATCTGGGCTGTATAAACATTACAGTAATGTGGGATATAACAGTATAGGTAATATATATTATTAGTATAAGGTATTTGGGCTGTATAAGTATTACAGTAATGTGGGATATAACAGTATAGATAATATATATTATTAGTATAAGGTATCTGGGCTGTATAAGTATTACAGTAATGTGGGATATAACAGTATAGGTAATATATATTATTAGTATAAGGTATCTGGGCTGTATAAGTATTACAGTAATGTGGGATATACCAGTATAGATAATATATATTATTAGTATAAGGTATCTGGGCTGTATAAGTATTACAGTAAAGTGGGATATAACAGTATAGGTAATATATATTATTAGTATAAGGTATCTGGGCTGTATAAGTATTACAGTAATGTGGGATATAACAGTATAGGTAATATATATTATTAGTATAAGGTATCTGGGCTGTATAAACATTACAGTAATGTGGGATATAACAGTATAGGTAATATATATTATTAGTATAAGGTATTTGGGCTGTATAAGTATTACAGTAATGTGGGATATAACAGTATAGATAATATATATTATTAGTATAAGGTATCTGGGCTGTATAAGCATTACAGTAATGTGGGAAATAACAGTATAGATAATATATATTATTAGTATAAGGTATTTGGGCTGTATAAGTATTACAGTAAAGTGGGATATAACAGTATAGGTAATATATATTATTAGTATAAGGTATCTGGGCTGTATAAACATTACAGTAATGTGGGATATAACAGTATAGGTAATATATATTATTAGTATAAGGTATTTGGGCTGTATAAGTATTACAGTAATGTGGGATATAACAGTATAGATAATATATATTATTAGTATAAGGTATCTGGGCTGTATAAGCATTACAGTAATGTGGGAAATAACAGTATAGATAATATATATTATTAGTATAAGGTATTTGGGCTGTATAAGTATTACAGTAAAGTGGGATATAACAGTATAGGTAATATATATTATTAGTATAAGGTATCTGGGCTGTATAAGTATTACAGTAATGTGGGATATAACAGTATAGGTAATATATATTATTAGTATAAGGTATCTGGGCTGTATAAACATTACAGTAATGTGGGATATAACAGTATAGGTAATATATATTATTAGTATAAGGTATCTGGGCTGTATAAGCATTACAGTAATGTGGGAAATAACAGTATAGATAATATATATTATTAGTATAAGGTATTTGGGCTGTATAAGTATTACAGTAATGTGGGATATAACAGTATAGATAATATATATTATTAGTATAAGGTATTTGGGCTGTATAAGTATTACAGTAATGTGGGATATAACAGTATAGGTAATATATATTATTAGTATAAGGTATTTGGGCTGTATAAGTATTACAGTAAAGTGGGATATAACAGTATAGGTAATATATATTATTAGTATAAGGTATCTGGGCTGTATAAGTATTACAGTAATGTGGGATATAACAGTATAGGTAATATATATTATTAGTATAAGGTATCTGGGCTGTATAAACATTACAGTAATGTGGGATATAACAGTATAGGTAATATATATTATTAGTATAAGGTATTTGGGCTGTATAAGTATTACAGTAATGTGGGATATAACAGTATAGATATTATATATTATTAGTATAAGGTATCTGGGCTGTATAAGTATTACAGTAATGTGGGATATAACAGTATAGATAATATATATTATTAGTATAAGGTATTTGGGCTGTAGAAATATGCTGGTAATGTCAGTATAAAGCTGTGCAGTATAATATGATGTCAGTACTCCCTGCACCACATCTGTGAGGCTGTATATTATATTATATATTATATTAGAAAACATATTTTAAGAAAAAAACAAACCACTCCGTGAAACCACGCCCACTGACTAGCATAGACACGCCCCCTTTTGAACAGCTGACTTCCTCAGTCGATGAGGTCGCTCTATCTTCGGTTACACATAGCGGCGGCCATTTTGTCGAAGCCTCTGGAGCTCATAACAAGACAGGGACAAGTACTTCCAGGTGAGAAGTGAGTGAGATAAAGCGGAGACCTCGCGTTTATGTGTCTGGCAGCAGGTAATGATGTTTATTATTACAGTACAGGTGGAGCAGACTCTGGTGCCGTGTTATTATTATACAGGTGGAGCAGACTCTGGTGCCATGTTATTATTATACAGGTGGAGCAGACTCCGGTGCCGTGTTATTATTATACAGGGGGAGCAGACTCAGGTGCCATGTTATTATTATACAGGTGGAGCAGACTCTGGTGCCGTGTCGTTATTATACAGATGGAGAAGACTCTGGTGCCGTGTTATTATTATACAGGTGGAGCAGACTCTGGTGCCGTGTTATTATTATACAGGTGGAGCAGACTCCAGTATTGTGTTATTATTATACAGGTGGAGCAGACTCCAGTATTGTGTTATTATTATACAGGTGGAGCAGACTCCGGTGCCGTGTTATTATTATACAGGGGGAGCAGACGCAGGTGCCATGTTATTATTATACAGGTGAAGCAGACTCTGGTGCCGTGTTGTTATTATACAGGTGGAGCAGACTCTGGTGCCGTGTTGTTATTATACAGGAGGTGCAGACTCTGGTGCCGTGTTATTATTATACAGGGGGAGCAGACTCTGGTGCAATGTTATTATTATACAGATGGAGCATACTCTGGTGCCGTGTTATTATAATACAGGTGGAGCAGACTATGGTGCCGTGTTATTATTATACAGGGGGAGCAGACTTAAAATAAAAAATCAGACATTATTGATTTTTGTTATTTTTATTTTTTGTGTCCAATTTAGAGTTGTGACACGATGGATATGAAAGTAGAAGATACAATCAGAGAAGAAGAGACGTATGTGAGGGGTGATCAGCAGTGTAAGATGGAGGAAATCTCTACAGATATCAGCACAGGTGAGTAATAAACACTAAAGACAGAAAAGAGTTAAATTCTCCTTTCTAAGACCCATCAGAATAATCATATACACACAGAGCCTGATTCAGAGTTAGACGAATGCCCGTTTGTGTAATGTATCATTGCGACTGTCATTTATTGTAAAAGAGAGAGTTATCATCATCATCACCATTTATTTTATATAGCGCCACTGATTCCGCAGCGCTGTACAGAGAACTCATTCACAACAGTCCCTGCCCCATTGAAGCTTACAGTCTAAATTCCCTAACATATACACACACACACACACACACACACACACACACACAGACAGACAGACAGACAGACAGACAGACTAGGGTCAATTTTGATAGCAGCCAATTAACCTACTAGTATGTTTTTTGGAGTGTGGGAGGAAACCGGAGCACCCGGAGGAAACCCACGCAAACACGGGGAGAACATACAAACTCCACATAGATAAGGCCATGGTCGGGAATTGAACTCATGACCCCAGTGCTGTGAGGCAGAAGTGCTAACCACTTAGCCACCGTGCTGCCCATGAGGGTCACCTAGATACACATCATCTGATAATCCGATATAAACAATGTATTCAGTCACAGTGTGTTTCCTACAGATGGATCCAGTAACAGAAATACCCCAGAAAGATGTCCCCGTCTTTATTCTCAGGATCATACAGAGGAAAATTCCAGTATCCCACAGGAGTATCAGGTAAAATAATTGAGGTTCTCACCAAATGCAAAATTACACTAAACTATATTATCTGTATATAAGCTGTGTGGATCTTATACACTGATATCCTTTTATTTCATCCCTGTTCCTTAAATTCGACATTATTAAATATGTTTATTATTTAGAGGGTTATATAGGGTGTATATGTGACTGAAATTAAAGTTGACGTTTTAGAGGAAAATAATGAGCATGTAAAACCAGTATGTGACATTAATAAACATGACAGGCTGTGTATTACTCAGCTGAATGTACGTGTAATAACTAGATACATAAACTAAATATGTCCACCCTGCTCTCTCTCACTCCTCTGCAGCAGGATAACATGTTAGGGGGGAGGTGCTTCTCTATCTAAGGAGGAAGAGTTTGATTGACAGCTTGACAGACTTTCTGTGCAGAAATACATTGTGTGAATTGTTTGATTCCTACACACGGGAGAGGGCAGTGACGTAGATGAGGGAGGAGCAGCAAGTGTCTGTAATGGAGTAGGTGATACGGTACAGCGTATATAGTATATTGTAGAATGTCAGGGTAACACTAAATAATGTATTTTCTTATTCATCTTACTTTTAGGACACTGTTTCACCATGGTTTTTTTTATTTACTTTATTCCTAAGCAGGCTGCTTGGGCAGAGACTATAGTGTTGTCTATGAGCTCAGTGCCTGAGAGGCGGCATAACCGCTAGTTCAGCACTTCTCTGCTGTTCCCACCTCTTATTCTCATGGCTCCCCTGGGGGTTCACCTGGTCATCAGAGAGGATAGCGAATGTGGCAACAAGCATAGCGCTGGATAAACTAACTGCACTCCATTAGCGGTGGGACCTACTAGACAGCCCCTGTCCCTTCATATGTCAGCCTGACTGTGGTCCTATATTGGGAAGGAAGAGCAGGACATCCGGTGGCTGGGTAGAGAGGTCACTTGGAGTCCACCATCGAGTAATCCCCACAGCCAGGACGACATGGAAAGGGGAACTGTCCTATGTATAGCACCATGTCTCCACTGAGCCAATGAGGTTGTGCGGATCTTTACCGTCTTTAGGGATAGCTACAATTTTGGCCTCAGGAATTTCTGATGGGAGGGGGTGTCCTTGGAGGGTGTTTTGATACAGGGATTTGAGGTGAGGGGCCAGTAAGTCATAAAATTTCTTGTAGTATGCTGCCGTGCAGCCGTCGGGGTCTGGGGATTTACCTTTTTTTGTCCCTTGATGGTTTGATGGATCTCGTCTATCGAGATCTTTCCATTGAGAAGTGTGAGGGCTTGGTGGGATAAATTAGGTAACCTGGCTTTAGCAAGAAAGTCAGTGATCAGGGCGGAGGGAGCACTCAGTGTTGGAGAGGTAGCAGAAACCGGGAGGTTATAAAGAGCGGTGTAATAATGTTGAAATGCTGTTCTAATATCTGCTGGATCGTGAGTTAGCTGGTAATGGGAATCCCGGATAGCATTGATATTTCTATGAGTTCTAGCTGCACGTAGACGTGACGCAAGAATTTTATCAGCTTTGTCTCATTTTTCATAAAAAGTCTGACTGAGCCTTTTAAGCCTTTTGGCCGCTTTTTTAGAGAGGAGGAGGTTTAGCTTGGCTCTGGTTTCCCGGAGGGCCGTCAGGTTTACAGGGTCCGGAACTGCTTTGTGATCGGCTTCCAGGGTTTGAAGTTGGATGGAGAGCTCATTGGTTTGGGCGAGGTATTCTTTTTATGTGCCTGGAGGCCATGCTGATCAGGTGTCGCCTGTGGACCACTTTGTGCGCTGTCCACAGTGATGATTTGGAGACTTCTGGAAGATCATTTCTAGTCTTAATCTGAGATACTGTTTGCGCATTGTGAAGAAGGGAGTCATTAGGACGCCAGGTCATTGGGCTGAGCATGATCATATCTATGAGGGAGTATTATTGGTGGGGTGAAGAATAAAATGTGTAGTCGCGTGTAGACGGTTCCTTCACTCTCCAAGAATCATAGAGAAGCTGGAATTTCATGAGTCTGAGGAGGGATTTAGTGGGTCCACGGAAAGCAGAACAGTGGCCACCGAGGCAGAATGGTCCATAGCGGTGTTCAGAACAATATTAAAGTCACACACTACAATAAGATCCCCCTGTCTATATCGGGTCAGTAGAGCATCTAGCTTGGTGAAGAAGCGGTGTTGGCGTTGGTTAGTGGCATAAACGTTTACTAGTGTACAGAGCTTGTTGTTTAGCTTACCTATCAAAATGAGATAATATCCGTCTTTGTCAGCGAGTGAATTGTCAAGTTCAAATGTGAGGTGACGTGCCAATAAGATCAAGACCCCTCGTTTTTTAGCTGAGTGGTCGCAAGCATGGTAAGAGTTGGGATATAGCTTAGAGCAGAGCTCGGGGTGAGAGTTGTATAAAAAATGAGTCTCCTGTATGAAAATTAGGTCTCCCCTATGAAGTTTAAGGGTGGCGTGACGTTTACATCTTTTCTGGGGACTGTTTAACCCTTCTACATTAAAGGAGAGGATCCTAAGACCCATGTGCGATGAGACAGAGGTAGATAGAATAAGTGCGTGAGATGGAAGAATGAGGTGGGTGCTATGCATAGAACTGAGGTGGTGTCGGGGGGGGGGGGCTCTTGGGGGACACAGTGGGGAAGATGGAGCAGAGAAGATCCTTCGCTTATTGTGGTCTATTTGAATGAGGAAGGGGGCAAGGAGGAGGGAAGGGGGAGGTAAGGAGGTCACGCGGAAGAGTAGGCCAGGACCTGTGGTGCAGACATTGGAAGGGGAGGCTATGAGCCGATAAGGCACATTGGTCAGCAATGGAGCCTATAGCTCCAGTAGGGCTTTGCGGAACATCCAAAGGATGCATTGAGAGGGTCCAAATAGTAGGGGCGGAGTGCGCACCCTCCTAGGGTTTCTGAGATGGGGAGCTGGAGATGGGAGAATTTTGAAGTAATGGGACGGAGCAGCCAGGTAGTATGGAGTGGGAACATGGAAGGGGGGGCTTAGAATAGGGGGGTAGTATAGGGAGGGAGTAGTGGGAGATAGAAGGGGGATAGGTGGTGGGGAGCAGATAAATATATGTAGCATAACACAATAATACAACTAGTTTAAACTATACAGAATAAAGTTATATTACATTAATTCGTAATGAACTAAGCAACATCATAACACATGTTGCTCTCGTATCACACCTCCCGGACGGCATCTGGGGAAAAGAGAAAAGATGCCATTTAACCATGCGGGCGCCACAGTGGCGGCTCGAACGGTAAATATGATAGGAAGCCATAAAAATAGAGCGTCGCCAAAGGCATGGAAATAAATAGGAACTGTTGGGTGCTGAGAGTCTAGGGGACCAGCCGTCAATAAAGGGGGGAACCTCAAACAGAATCTAAGGCCCAACATATGGCAACAAACAACAATAACATCATAACATAGTGAGAACATATAAGTCTGACCTATCAACAGTAAATTAAACCAAACAGATAGATGGAGGGCTCCCAGAGTCAAAATTGATGGAATATGGCTCTAAGTCTAAAGGAGGGTGGGGTCCCAAAGAAAGTCGGAGTCCCCAGGTGATATGTAGCCTGGGATACAGGCTCTCAGTATGGGGGTAGAGGTAACCCATAGTGGGGCCCAACAGATAAGATCATACAAAAGCAGCATAATAACGCAATAAGAACATCTAAAACAGGCAAATCAGCAGTAAAATAAACCAGATTGATAAATAGATGGTCTCCAATAACAAGAATGTCAGTTTAGTGCCATGAGCCTAAGGCACGAGTGGAATTCCATGGTAGGCATGGGTTCCTAAGTGGCATGTAGTCATCCCTTCTTCCGTGGACAATCCTGGGATCAACCATCGGAAAAATGGAATGAACGGAAGAGGGAGACAAAAAGGAAAAACCTGAAAAAACAAGTCAAGTCCCTGAGGATCCAGTTTGCGATGCTGAAGGTCCCGAAACAGTGGTCCATTCCGAACTAGGGGCTTGACGTGCACGCAATCTTGGTGTTCTTTGGGGGAGAGGAGATTCCCCTGAAGGGTCAGCGTTGTCACTGGTGATGCCGAGTTTGGGGAGTAGCGCCTGAGCTTCGGGAAGAGTTCTGGCCATAAGCATTGACGCCTGATGCCAAATCAGAATGCGGAAAAGGAAAACCCCAGCGGTATTTGATGTCCCATTGCTAGAGAAGAGTGGTGAAGGATTTAAAGTCTCTTCGCTTGGCCAGGGTGAGAGGAGACAGATCCTGGAAGATTTGTAGCTTAGAGTTGTCAAAGGTGATCGTCTGAAGCCGACGGACCTCTTTCATGATGGCTTCTTTCGCTGTGAAGTAATGCATTCTGAGGATGACATCCCTGGGTTGAGGTGGGTCCTGGGACCGGGGTCTCAGCACCCGATGACCTTTATCACGAAGAAGGTGGTCTTCAGGAGTCGAGGGGAAAAGCTGAATAAAAAGTTTCTTGAGGTAGATCTCCAGGTGGGTGGGTTCGACCTGCTTCGGGATCCTATGGATTGTTAGGTTGTTACGTTGTGCAAGGTTGTCTTGATCTTCTTGGCCATCTTGTAGTTAAGTGATGTCTTGGCACATTTGATGGAGATCAGTTTCAAACGACTGTTGGCAGGTCACCACCTCTTCCACCCAATGCTTTAGGTGGTTTGTTCCATTCCTGATTTCTACGATGTCGGCTTTCAGGGAGTGAAGAGCCTGTACAGAGACTTTTACCTCTTTGAGGAGGGATATGAAATCTCGATGGGTGATAGGTGAGTGATAGTCGCCCTCAAGGTCTGAATCGGAATGTTCATGGGGCGACTCAGGTCTGTCATTGCTGGGTTTGGCAGGCGTTTTGTTTCTAGAGAGGTAAGATAAAAGGTTGCCTCCTGCAGATTTTTCCCCCCCCCTTTTTGGCATTGTAACAGAAAGGAAAGATAGCGTTGGAAATGTAGGTCGTCTGCTCCGCTTTGTAAATCTCAGCGCTAGGGGAGGTGCATAGGCACAGTTCGCCTCAGGTTATCCTCGGCCTGTGAGGATTGGGAGCGACAGAGCGAGACGCCAGTGCGGTGTCCTTTACCGTTATCGTGTAGTGCCAGGAGAAGACAGAGGCACTGAGAATGGGGAAAACAGATATTTAAAGCTTAATACCTGAGATAGAGGAAGCTGCAGTACTGATGGTTGGCCACTGAGGGGGCAGCAAAGTCTCATGAGATGTATGGCAATTGTGACCCACTTACCACAATGTGATTGCACTGTGCTGGATCGCAGAGCAGGTGCAGTGTATTATGCAACTGGAGAAGCAGCAGGCTGCAGAACAATTTCTGCGTCCCCGCAGACCTTCAGGTGGAGCCGAACGGAGGAAGTTCCAGCGAGAATAAGGTGAGATCCAGCGGCAGAAGCGTCCTGTGAGTGGGAGCCAGAACGGGTGTGGGCACAGCGGGTATCCCGAACCATGCAGTGCAGGCCACAAATCAGGTGCTGATCTGGGCCCGGGTTGGAACACTTGCCGGGGAGACTCTTCTCCTTGTGTGCCTGACAGGCGGATCTCTGTGGGTGGCAACACCAGTACGGTTATCGGGAGTTGACCAGTCAACTCGCAGCTTGCGGTGTCAGGAAGGCCACAGGGCCCCGAGTCGGCACAACCCAGATTTACAGAGCCCGAATGAGTGGAACAGGTGCCGCTTGTGTTTTGGAGCTGGAAAATCGCAAAGCCAACTCCTTTGCCAGCCAGGAGACCCCCAAAATTTGCAGTCAAACACCCCAATACATCCGATACCGGGATTTTAGAACCGTAGTGTACTAGGTTAGCTAGTCCCCACTTAGGTTCAGAAATCACACAGGCAAGATGAAGAACAAAAAATACATGCAAACTTTACTTTTCTTACAGTAATACATCAGAATATAAAACTGCATACTTTTAAACAGTAGGTCAGCGTGTGACCAGTGTCGGGAAGAGTCCCAGCAAGATTTCCCATCCACCGTAGCCATGCAAAAGTATCAAAGGCAAAATATTCTGTAAACAGAGGTCCAGGGAGTCTTGGTATCTTGCTGGCCCTCTTGGCCAACTCTTCACCAGCATGGTGGGGCTCTGGGTACCAGTATAACCACTCCTTTAGGTGCACTAATTTACCCAGAAATTGAGTTCTGTGAATTTTTCCGGATGGAGTGAGGTGATGACAGGTCCCAAGATGGAGCAAGAGCCTGAATCCCCAGGTAAAGGAGAGCAGTGATTACCGGGTCTGCTTGTATAGAACAGACACTTACCAGTCAGCCCAAAACCTTCCAGTAATCAATCCTCATGAATGAATATCCCCCACCCCATAGTGGCTCCTTATATAACTTACCATGGTGTTTTCCCCTCCCCGTGCAAACTCCTGGGTCTCACCTTGTTAAACATTGGTGGATGCTGGGCCAGGGGGTTGGAGTGAAGATGAGCTGGCCTTCCACATTTGCTCCCCTGCTGTGTCCCTGTCCCAATATCTGGGCCAGTCCTATCTTTCCCCTCCTCCAGAACTTGGATAACACAGAGTCCCTCCTGAAATTAACCTCTTCCGTTTGTTACGTGTCAGGGTTTCCAGCTGTCCCTAGCTTTATGTCACTTTGTTCTTAATCCCCCATGTGTCCGCAATAAGTTCTCCCCTTGCCTGCCGTCCACAGTTTAAAAACTGGTCCTGGGGTAACCATTCATGTAACCCCCATGGATCAACGGGAGATGTTAATGTGTTCCATGCTCTAATCAGCATGGAACGCTTGTTACAGAGAAGGATGGTGAAGATTCAGTCGGAGAATGCGACGACCGTGTCATACCTCAATCACCAGGGTGATACCAATAGTCCTTTAGCCATTCGAGAGATGCACAAGATTTTTTGGTGGGCCAAAACTCGCGTTCGGCCAATCATGGCAATTTTTAACCAAGAGGTAGAAATTTGGGAGGCGGCTTTTCGTCACAGGCAGACTGTACAGCCCGGGGAATGGTCCCTCCATCCAGAGGTGTTTTGCAAATTGGTGGACAGGTGGGGTCAACCGGATGTTGACATAATGGCTTCTCGGTTGAACCACAAGTTCCATCTCTTCTGCTCCAGGACAAGAGCTCCTCTGGCTGTCTCAGTAGACGCCACGTCTGTTCCTTGGCTGTTTCATCTAGTTTACCTGTATCCACCGGTAGCCATGCTTCAGATGGTCTTAAAGAAGGTACAGAAAGAGAATGTTTCGGTCATTCTAATGGTGCTGGATTGGTCTCGGAGGGCCTGGTACACAGACATCCTCTCCATGGCGAGGGGTCACTCGTGACATCTGCCACTCCAACTAGACCTGTTAAGTCAAGGACTGTTTTATCATTGCTGTTTAGAGCAGGCCTGTCCAACCTGCGGCCCTCCAGGTGTTGTGAAACTACAAGCCCCAGCATGCTTTGCCAGTAGACAACCTGTTAATAGCTGGAAGGGCATGCTGGGACTTGTAGTTTCACAACATCTGGAGGGCCGCAGGTTGGACAGGCCTGGTTTAGAGCATCTAGCTTTAACAGCGTGGCTATTGAAGCTATGATCCTTCAAGTTAAGGCTTTGTCTGAGCATATTGCTTGGTGTGAAAAGAAAGCGTATCCTACCTCTTCTTTTTGATTTTTTCCAGGTTTTTTTTTTTTTAACAAAGAGTTTTTTTTACATTTTTTTACAGAAAACAAGTAAACAGACAATCGCAGTTTAGGTGACACATGAAAACATCAGGTATCAAACACAAATATACATCAAACCAAAAAGACAAAACAGGGAAAGTCGCAGCCTACAGGGAAGAGGCAAGGAAAGGAGGGGAGGAGGGAATGGGAGATGTCACCAGAGAGTGCTCTAGCAGAGGACTCGGGGAGACATAGTGAGGATCCTACATTTAATAAGTCAAATTGAACAGAGAGAGGCTCTATTGAGACTTAGGAGACAAGGCTACAGCTGAATGGGTAACATAATAATCAAACCAGGTGAACCACTTCATCAAGGGAGAAGAGGCTGAAGTAGAATACTTGAAACCAATCGTGTAACTATGTTGATGTTTGCTATGACTTTTGAGAGGGACGGGGGAGCCGAGCTCTTCCACTGTTGGGCAATAGCTGCTCTGGTGGCAATCAGAATATGACCCACCACATACCGGTGATGGGCTGGAAAGTCATACGGATATAGTTGTAGTAGAGGCAAAGTTGGTTGTGGCGCAATGACTAATGAAGCTACCTGTCAAATTAGATCAAACACATCATAAAATAAGGGTTTAATTTTGGGGCAGGTCCTAAAAACATGAAAGAGGGATCCGGCTTCCACACATTCCCTCCAACAATATTGAGATACCGTGGGCCAAATTCTATGCAGTTTAACTGGAGTGTAATACAACCTGTGTATCATTTTAATGAGCATCTCTCTGTGGTTAATACATTTTGAGATTTTATATATATTTTTAAAAAAACGTTCTCAGTTTTCCTCCTTTAGGTGATCATCAGGATCAAGTTCCCATTGCACTTGTACAGGCATCTTACTTTGTTCAGGAGTGGTTAAAAGGCACTGGTACTAAGCTGATATACCCCTAGTGTGAGAGCGTGAGTACGTCAAGAGCTTCACTAGTGTCGGGGGGGACATAGTAAGGGCGAACCAGACCTCTGCGATTGGATCCAATGGTGTACCTGGAGGTATTTGTAGAAATCAGAGGTGGGAATCTGGAAGCGCTGCTGAAGAGAGGAGAACGGCACCAGCACACCCTGCTCGTAAAGGTCTGATAGCTTACTGACTCCCTGGGAAATCCAAAGATCCAAGCGCAGATCTGGGATTAGGGATGCCACAGCAGAAAGGGAAAGGAGCATGGAGGGAAGAAAGAAGTCCTGAAACACCCTTACCAACTTATCCCAACTAGCTAAAGAGTCTTTTACACTAGGCAATATGGACACTATGGTTGTTCTGGTCGTCCCCTCCAACCAAAGCAAATCTTCTATTGGAAATGGAGAAACAGCGTGGGCTTCAATAGAAACCCATGGATGGGGAACCATCCAGTCCCTAAGCTGATCAAGCCTAGCGGCTTGTTGATAAAGTTCCAAGTTAGGAGCAGCAAAGCCACCTCCTAACTTGGGACGAAACAAACGTGACCGGGCCACCCTTGGAGGCTTGCCAGACATATCTGAAGGCGCTCGTGTAAAACATTAATTATTTGGAGTTGAACCAAAGCTGGAATGGAAGTGAACAAGTAAAGGATTTTTGGGGTCTCGAACCACAAGACCTCAAACTCCATCCACAAGGTAGTTAATGCTGTAAAATGGTTCAGAAATGGGATATAATTACAATCTATGAGGTCCTTAGGATGGGAGGGGATATGTATCCCCAGGTATTTAAGTGATAAGGAGCACCAATGAAATTTTGTAAGTGGCTTGGACATAAAGAAGACTCTTGCGAGATTCCCACTCCCATGGCTTCTGATTTGGTGGAGTTAATTTTGTAGTAGAAAGCCTCAGATTATGGCTGGAGAACTCCCTGCAAAGCGGGTAAAGAGGTTTCAGGCTCGGTCTGGAATAGAAGGACATCATCTGCAAAGAAACAGATCTTATGATGCGTGTCTCCAATCTTTGTGCCAGTGATAGCAGGCATTGTCCAGATACGTTCCGCTAAAAGCTCCATCGCCAATGCAAAGATAAGCGGAGAGAGCGGCCAACCCTGCCTCGTTCTTTTAGTAATATCAGAAGGGGTCGATAGGAACCCACTCCTAAGAACTCTAGCTGAGGGACAACTATAGAGGGTTCAGATTTCTTGAAGGAAGAGTCCACTAAGCCCAAACCTGGCAAGGACAGCCATCAGTTAGTCCCAGTAAATCCTGTCAAATGCCTTTTCAGCATCCAACAAGAGGAACAGCAGAGGCTGAGCCCGAGTCATATGGGCTGATATGGGCATGTATTGTCTGGGTCTGGTCTGCCCAAAACAAATCCAACCTGGTCCTGGTTAATTAAGCTCAGGATTAAATCTATTGGCGATCATCTTAGCAAGCAGCTTAAGTTCGGTATTTAGGAGCAGAATTGGTCTGTAGTTATGGCAATAAGCTTGCCCAGCTTGGGGATGGTGACTATTCTTGCCTCCAACATCTCTTTAGGTAAATAAGACTCTTCCGTGGCCTTATTAAACAGGGTTCAAAGCACTGGACTGAGCTCCGCCCGGAATGCAAGATAGAAGCCATTTAACAGACGATCGGGCTCCGGTACTTTATCGTGCTTAAGGGATTTTATAGCTACCTAGACTTCATCCCCCGTCCAAGCGGAGCACAGGACAGACACTATATCCGGTGCCAGGGCTGGGAGCTGAAGGAAATCCAATCCGCTATAACAGGGGAAGGGTTGGGTTGGGAATCATCTGACCTGAGCTTGTAAAGCTGCGTGTAGTAGTCTGCAAACTGGCTAGCAATGTCTGGTGGATTAGAAATGCGAGTACCGCAGGGGGCTGCAAGGACTTTCATACGATTAATGGCATTCTTTCATCTGAGTTCACGGGCTAGAAGTTTGCTCGCCCGATTTCCGAGGGTGTAGAACTTCTGATTTAACCTAGCTTAAAGCATTGTTAACTTGCAGCAGCGCAATGGAATTTAACTTTTTGCCAAGATCGGCCAGGGACACTTTGACGACAGAGTCAGAGGGGTTGAGCTTGTGTCGCTGCTTCAATACAACAATCTGTGCGTCTAAATCTAGCTGCAGCTTGTATAGCTGCTCCCCTCATGACCGCCTTCAAAGCTGGTGCGTGAATTCTGAGGTGTCTTCCGGAGTATTAGTCTGCAAATAGGAGTTTAGTGCATCACTCAGTACCTGTTTATCCATAGTGTCCAAAAGGATGTATTCGGCCATTCGCCAGGGTCGGGGGGGGGGTCTCTAGCTGGGGCCTCAAAGCACCAGGTTAACGGAGAATGATCCGACCAGGTAATGGGCTTAATCGAGATGTTAGAAACCCGCTGGAGAGACCATTTATCAGCAAGCAGGAGATCTATGCTGGAGAATTACTTATGGAATAGGGAAAAGAATGTGTAATCTCGTTCTCCAGGATGTTTTGCTCTCCAGGCATCATATAGGTCAAATTCAGCAAGCATCTGAGCAAAGGTCTGGGTTAGGGGTATAGCAGAGGGAGATGGTCGGTTGGAAGCTGGTGTGGATCTATCCGATCTGGGATCTGAAGCTACATTAAAATCCCCCATTTAAAATTCCATTAATTTCCTGATCTGTTGGACAGTTTGAAAAGTACGTCTCAAAAACGGGATTTGCTGGGAATTTGGAGCATATATGGAGACCAATGTAATGGCCTGTTTGCCCAGGGAACCTACCAAAATAAGATAGCGGCCATTTTTCAGCAACCCGTTTCTCCAATTTAAAAGGACATCCTGCTTTCAATAAAATAGCCACTCCATTGTGCTTGAAGGGACCGCAGGCCACATAGGAAGTGGGGTAGCTCTTGTTTTGAAATTAAGGGGTGGGGGGGATGCAGGGAGAAATGAATCTATCGGACTGCTACTATATCCGTTTTATGTGTAGCAAAATATTTGAGAGAAATTCTGCGCTTGTCAAGGGAATTCAGGCCTTTGGCATTTATAGATAGAAATTGGACCATGGTGGGGGTTGGCGAAGATGAGCAACGACTTTGAACGTAACTTGAACAGTGGGGTAGATGCATCTAGTGATTGTCTCCATAGGGCTGGGGGTGGGTGGCGGAAAATCTGGAAACACTGGGTAAGGAACTAGCAGGGGGGAAAACATAGTTTCCATAAGGAAACTAAGGTTTTTGCCACAGGGAAGAGAATAAGAGTGGCAGAAAAGTGTAACAAATGTGTGGACGTGGAACTGCACCTGGGTGACCTGATCCCAGGGTATTCGAACAAGAATACCAAGTTTTAACATAAACGTGAAATAGTAAAGTATACTATATACGTTATACAATACACAAGAAGCAACATTATAGGCAACCGCCCTAAAGAGCAACATTATTGTAAACATTCAATGACAAGATATTGTTATACGTACAAGAAAGAAAATTGAGCAAACTACAGCAGGCATCACCATATCTATCTCCCATAGGCACGAGAGATCGGAGCGGACAAACCAAACAGTTGCGTGCCTCAGAAGAGAGAGGCAGGACTATGTAAAGCCATGTAAATCCAAGTATCTAACAAATTAAGGATTTATGCTAAAATATCAAAACCGATTGTGACGGCCATAGATATGCAGGGAACCTACTACTGTCTTTTAGATGGGGTTCACATGAGGAGAAGAAGAAATCGTCCATCAAATAGAGAGTCTTGACCATTCCTCTCGAACCATTCGCGGAGTAGAGAGGCCATTATCTGGAGTGGATATAACCACCTGGGTTCCATTTCTTTGGACAAAGAATTTAGTAGGGAATCCCCAACAGTAGGGAATGTTCGCCGAACGTAGAGCCGTGGTAGTTTGGCAGAACAAGCGCCGTTTGGCCAGTGTAGCAGTTGAGATGTCAGGGAATAGCTGGAGTTTGCCAAGGGTCTCCTGGTTGGGGGAGGTAGGGACAGCTGCCCGCAGGATTTGTTCCTTAATGCGAAAGAAGTGGACCCGAAGTAAGGTATCTTTAGGGGCAGTCTCTGTGGCCAGGCAGGACTTAGGCAACCGATGAATCCTATCTATAAGAAGGTCTGAATCTGATGCCACTGGTGGTAGCTTGCGGAACTAGTCTGTGGCATAGCCATATAAGAGAAAAAGAGGGAAGAAAGAAAATGGGTTATAAAGATGCACTAATTACTCCATAGCACTAAATGTTATAGGGAACTGTGACATAAAACTTAACTTTTATTAATGGTATTTAATAAAATTCTCTAAAACAGCGAAATATAACTGATTAAAATAGAAAGTGATTATTGAGCTGGCCACGTCTCATATATTGCCTAGTGATCAAACGTAAGGGACAATGATAAATTTCGTACTTAAATATGAGATTATTTCCCTATATAAAATGTAATAGCAGTCAAAATCTTCGGCATATATGCCATATAAGTCAGCATTTGAGACAGAGTTCGGGATACCGCGTATCTTAATGTTATTGCAATGGGACTGTCCCATAATCTTGTCCCGAGATGTTGACACCTCCTCCCGTAGTTGGTCATGGGCAGCAATGAGATCATAGTGTGAGGAGACCAGCTCCTCCAGGTAGGTCTCAAGGCGATCCGTTCTAGCGCCAATCTCCGCCAGGTCAGATTTAATTTCTTTAACTGTGGCCCGGAACTCAGATTTCATATCAGACTTCAAGGTCGCCAGGAGAGTTTGTATAGATCTGAGGATAACAGGGTCATCCATGGCGACCATTTGAGAATCTTTTTGGGCCACATTTGGGTCCGGTTGCTCTTAAAGATGAGGAGATTGAGGGGGTTGTTTCCCAGATTTGGAGAACATTCGAGAAGATGATGAGGCCGCTGAACCCCTTCTGAAGAAATTCACAGGTGGAAGCACCTTAGCAGATTTAGCTTTCTGAGATGGCATGGTGTCGCAGAGTAAGGGAGAAAGGAAATCCCAGAGGGATCTTTATGACAGAGTAAGTAGCGAGATTTTGCCAATGGTACCTGAAGAGCACCGCAGTATCTGGCGTCGCTGCTAATATAGAGATTAGGTCAGGTCAAAGTCCAGGCATCGAGATTAGTTATCCATTATCCGGCCACGAGGTCATGATTCAAGCCGGTAAGCAGAGAGCCTGGAATAGCAGTCCTTCACCTGCTCTATATAGCAGTCAAATGCCACCACCAGAGGGGAGCAGGACTTCCCTCAAACCGTAACGTAGATGTCCTAAGGTGAGCTCAGGCAGGACAGAAACCTCCCGTGGAGGGAAGGGCATCAAGCACCATAGGTGCCAATGGTTGTGTAAATAGTCTTAAGCGTAGTATTGTTATTTCAGGCTCATTAACAGATTGTCAGATCTTGTGAGTGATTATACTGAAGTGGAATCTGCTGCAGTTATATTTAGATGAAAGCACCCTAGATGCACAGAACTGGAGAGAGATATCTCTTTGTGTAATAAATGACCCCAGCAACGGTGGGCTATATTCCCAATGTTTGTAAGGCTGGTAATAGCTAGAGCTTTATAGCATATAGTCAATCATGTGCTCTTTTATATACTGACAACTTTGACTCACTGGTCCAGAGGGTCAGCAGCCCGTTTAGATGTTGTATGATCGTCTGGGAGGCGGTGATGTCCAGAATTTTTGCCGGCTGGGTAATGGGTGGCAATCGTGGAATTCAGTATTTGGGGTTCCCATCCCCGAAATTGCGACCCGGAAGTGCCCTGCTGCCAACCCGAAGTGGCCGCCGCGATCCACTCCAGTAAATCCAGGCAGCATGGGGGAAGCGAGGAGGGGATCCAGCAACGAGGAGGGGATCCATCAACGATAGACTACAGAGGGGGGACCAGCTGGATCGAGCAAGGAGGGCTGTCGGGACTCGATAATTGCGCCCCGTGACATGCAAAAACAGGAGCCTGTTGACAGGCAGAAACGTCTCCAAACGGACTAGTCCTCAGGCCCAGTGACGCCAGAGAGGCTCAGACGGGTGGTAAGCCACAGTTGAGTAGCCTAGGGGTCCCAAAGGTGGTGTTTAAAGGCCTCAGGAGAGAGAGCTCTGCAGCACTGCATCTAGCCCCCCCTTTATCCAGGTTTTTTATGTTCTTGCAAGGCGGGCTGGGCGCTGGTTTGCTCCTTAGTTCGCTTAAGGGTCAGGTGTTGGCTCTTTCGGTCTTCTTTCAAAGAAAGATGCCAGATGTACAAACATTCATATAAGGGGTGCTTCATGTGCAGCCTCCAAATGTTCCTTTGGTAGCACCTTGGGATTTAATTTTGGTTTTGAATGTCTTGAAGCATTCTCCTTTTGAATCCTTGGACATGGTGGATTTGAAGTTTCTAACATGAAAGACTGACTTCCGTTCAGCCATTTTTCAACTAGAAGAGTTTCTTAGCTCGCAGCATTTTCCTGAAAGTCTCATCGTCTGTTGTTCATGAGGACAGGAAACAAGACTTTCTTCCTTCCTAGGGTGGTGTCCATTTTCCACATAAATTAGGACATTTGGCCTGATTCATTAAGGAAAGTTAAGCAAAAAATGTGTTAAGTTTTCTGGACAAAACCATGTTGCATTGCAAGGGAAGGGGTGCAAATTAGTTTATCATTTTGCACATAAGGAAAATTCTGGTTGTTGTTTTCATGTAGCACACAAATACTTGATATCTTATTTATACACTGAAATTTAAAGTTGATCTACGACATGCCCTACCCCAAATATAAATCTGCCATCACATTTTAAATTTACCTCCCCCTCTAATGCAACATGGTTATTCCTTACTTAATTTTGCTTAACTTTCCTTAATGAATTAGGCCCTGACCAAATGTTGATCTTTGGAAGACAAGGTTTCTCTCTTGTTCTCTGGATTTGGTCCGAGTTTTGCATATTTATGTATGAAGGACCCAAGATATGCATAAGTCTGAGGCTCTTATGGCCCTCTATGAATTACACAAGAGAGTCTGGCTAGCCTCTATGGTGACTAATGCTCACTGTATTACGGCTGTAATTCGCCGGGCATATCATGGGGCTGGGCAGCCTGTGTCAGATAATCTTAGGGCTCACTGCATGGGATCGGAGATTGCTTCCTGGGCGGCATGACATGGTGCCTCAACTGAGGAGCTGTGTTGGGCAGGCACCTGGTTCTCCATTCTCACTTTTACTTGGTTTTACATGTTTCATGTGTTTATATCAGGGGGATACTAGGTTTGGAAGAAAAGTGCTTTGTGCCATTCCTTCTGAGCGTTCCCATCCGTGATGGCGGATTTGGGACATCCCCAATGTACCCTGTGTCCCACAATTGGATGTCGGAAAAAATAGGATTTTTACACTATACCCCAATGTACCTAGTATCCCCCATTGGAGTAAGAGAGACGTATTTTACATAACTATAATAATCCTATTATTATCCTTTAGAGTAGATGCAAAGCGGAATTCCTAGCAATAGCTAGCCCACTACTTAACCCTAAAACCAGAGAGTCCTAGGGGCCAATATTTAAGGAAGAAAACACAAAAGAGAATTTTTAAAAATTAATGTTGAAGCCATTTAGCACGGGTCTCATTTTTTTTTCTTTTTATTATTTTTTTTTTTTTTTTTAAATGTTGACATTTCATTCTCATCCCCACCAAGTGATGTGTCTGGGTGATGACTGTATCATTGTGTGTGTTAGGTTCCTATAAGGTGTGAGGATGTCACTGTCTATTTCTCCATGCAGGAGTGGGAGTATTTAGAAGAACACAAGGCTCAGTACAAGGATGTGATGATGGAGAATCACCGGCCACTTACATCACTGGGTAAGAGAAGATTTAACCACACCCCTGTCTGTGTCTGTAGGAGATGCCTTCACTACATGTAACAATATATATGTGTACAGTGTGAATTGTTTATAGTTTGTAGTTGAATTTGCCTATGTGCTTTGCTTAGGAAGTAAATGTGTGCATTACAACACAATGTGTCTCCACTAAAAAGTGTACTTCTCTATTGTTGTTGTGGAGCGTTGGGTGGAGTGTATGTAGTGGCGTAGTGCCTGGTGAGGGCTTAGATTCTATTTCTATTCTCTGGGTGTCATTACATGTACAGAGCACCATGATTGGTAAAAACTTCCTACAAAAAGTTTTGGGGATATAATTGTGGTGAGTGAATACAAGAATAAAGGGGAGAAACAGGATAGATCATATGTAATGTAGTGATGATAAAGGATGTTGGAAGATGGAGGATAATGGATTCTAATGAAATTCAGAAATGTGTGGAGAGTAGGTTTCTAATAAAAGTAAATGACTAGATTGTACAGCAGAGTATGTGCTAATAATGACAATATGGGGAATGATCAATTGTGTTGCATATTTTGTGTGCAGCTTTTTAGTATTGGTTAATCACAGAATGTGCTCTGTGGGCCGCTGGTGAAAGTAAAGGGAATGAAGACAAAAGATGGGCAAAAACATTGGTTGCATCACCATTGTTTATGTTTGGTTATCACATACATGTGGTTTTCATAATTTCACCATTGTTTGAGATAGTGGAACATTTGTATAGTAAGCTTGGTGTCTTGTAGCTAAGAATATCATTCATGGTTCCACACTCTTTCCTCATGGTTCCAATTCCCCCGCTACTCTACACTTAGACCATTATAGGAGCAGTGTATATGCCTAGATTTTCAACTATTGTTGCAAAATCTTATTATGCATTTTCTACAAGGAGAGACATCTGCGCATTCCCAGTGATTAGCTTCCAAACATTTGGATGCATTGACAATTTGTAGAGATACATTTTTGTCCAGACCCTCAATGACAAACATAGAAGGAAAACCAGGGGGGTAAATGCATCAAAGTGAGATTGTAAAAAATTGTGCATTAATTGCAGCAGCATCAGAGCCTAAGGGTGACCCTCTCCTATTGTCTGAAGCCCCTGGGATTCCTCTTGATACTATAATGAGTAGTGGTGATGAAACACTATAATGGCTTCTGTGTAGGAGCAGTAGAGGGGAGGACGAGGTGATGATGGGGGACTTGCTGACAAGTAATTCTGTAGAGTTTGGAAGGTCCCTGGATGCTGTGGTGTAGGGACCATGGCTTTGTTTTGATTAAAGCTGAAAACCACAATCCCTGATAATACATAAGCAATAAAAAATGGGATTTATACTCTTGTTTCACAGAATTAATAGTGAGGATAAAATAACATTTCATAAAGCTAACCAACATTCATTTTTCCTAACAGAACTACACAAAGATCCATCTGCTCTTATTAAGGAGGAACCTGTATCACGTGAAGAAGGAAATCTCCCACACACTGACATTTATACACCCACAAATCATACACAATATACATCTACTCTTATTGAAGTGAAATCAGAATCTTCTTTCACTGGAGAAAAAAGTTTCACTAACCTCAGCTATGTTAGTAGCCAGAGGAAAAATATGAATGATCACAGTGTAGACAAATCTTGGTCTTGTTCTGAATGTGGGAAGTGTTTTACTAGGAAAAGATACCTTCTTGTTCATCAGAGGATTCACACAGGAGAGAAAGCATATTCTTGCTCTGAATGTGGAAAATGCTTTACAACAAATTGGAAACTTCTTAGTCATCAGAGATGCCACACAGTAAGTAAAAAACCTTTACCACACACTTGCTCTGACTGTGGTAAATGTTTTCCCTGTAAATATAATCTTGTTCAACATCTGAGAATTCATACAGGAGAGAAACCTTTTTCTTGTTCTGAGTGTGGTAAATGTTTTTCCTATAAATCAAGTTTTGTTGAACATCAGAGAATTCATACAGGAGTGAAACCTTTTTCGTGCTCAGAGTGTGATAAATATTTTTTGTATAAATCAAATCTTGTTGAGCATCAGAGAATTCATACAGGAGAGAAACCTTATTCTTGTTCGGAATGTGGTAAATGTTTTTCTTTTAAATCATATCTTGTTATACATCAGAGAATGCATACAGGAGAGAAACCTTATTCTTGCTCTGAATGTGGGAAATGTTTTATCAGTAAATCACAGTGCAATGCACATCAGAAAATTCACACAGGAGAAAAACCATATTCTTGCTCTGAATGTGGAAAATCTTTTAATTGTAAATCACATTTCAATACACATCAGAAAATTCACACAGGTGAGACATATGATTGCTCTGAATGTGGGAAATCATTTAATAGTAAATCAAGTTGTAATACACATCAAAAAATTCACACAGGGGATAAACCATATTCTTGCTCTGAATGTGGGAAATTATTTATTAGTAAATCAGAATTCAATAAACATCAGAAAATTCACACAGGAGAAAAACCATATTCTTGCTCTGAATGTGGGAAATCGTTTAATAGTAAATCAGAATGCAATAGACATCAGAGAATTCACACAGGAGAAAAACCATATTCTTGCTCTGAATGTGGGAAACGTATTTCATGCCAATCAAATCTTATTAAACATCAGAGAATTCACACAGGAGAGAAACCATATCCTTGCTCGGAGTGTAGGAAAGGTTTTTCCTCTAAATCAAAGCTTGTTGTACATCAGAGAATTCATACAGGAGAGAAACCTTATTCTTGCTCTGAATGTGGGAAAGGTTTTCCCACTAAATCAGATCTTGTTGTACATCAGAGAATTCATACAGGAGAGAAACCTTATTCTTGCTCTGAATGTGGGAAAGGTTTTCTCACTAAATCAGATCTTGTTGTACATCAGAGAACTCATACAGGAGAGAAACCTTATTCTTGCTCTGAATGTGGGAAAGGTTTTTCCTCTAAATCAGATCTTGCTGTACATCAGAGAATTCATACAGGAGAGAAACCTTATTCTTGCTCTGAATGTGGGAAAGCTTTTATCCAGAAATCTAAACTCTCTATGCATCAGAGACTTCACACAAGAGAGAAACCATATTGTTGCTCTGAATGTGGGAAAGCTTTTATCCAGAAATCTAAACTCTCTATGCATCAGAGACTTCACACAGGAGAGAAACCATATTGTTGCTCTGAATGTGGGAAAGGTTTTATAAATAAAGCATCTTTAATTAAACATCAGAGAAGTCACAAGTGAGAGGACATGCATTTGCTCTGAGTGTGGGAAAGTTTTAAACAGAAATCAAATTTTGTTTCACATCAGAACATTCACACCTAGTATACCAATATTTGTGTTCTGAGTTGGGAAAATGTTTACACAGGAAATCAAGCTTTGTTGTGCATCAAAATGTGGGAAATGGTTTACTAGTTTAGCACAATTTTTTGCACTAGAGACGTCACACCGGAGAGAAACAGTATTCTTTCTCTGATACGGAATGTTTTGTGAGTTAAATCTGTCCTAATAGCTATAGTTCTATTTATATGACTTTTCAGAAATCCTAAACTTAAAATTCCAGTTGCCTTAAAATTTAGTTGCCAAAATATCTGCAGAGCTATGTACAGGTTTAGGTACCCTGACAGATCTTGAGATGTTTAACATTACAAGTACATTTGCTGTGCAGCTGAGTATAAGCTATTCTTTTCGTTCATCAACCATTTTATGGCTAAGAGAGGCTGATTACAGTGCCATGTGAGTTGGAAAGTTTCTCCCCTCACAGTCACCACTTTTTGTAAAATATCTTTCATTCTGGGAAGCTGCTGAAACTTTTAAAAATGTATTTGTAGACATCTTCCATGATTTCTGGAGTTGTCCCGTGGCCCGTGTTTTCTGGGCAGAGGTATATGCCTTGATATCTAAGGTCGTCCAAACTCCGATATCTAATACTCCAGAAGTAGCACTTTTACACTTTTTTCCTCCAGAAGTCTTATCGGGGGATCAGTATGTCATAGGTCACATTTTTATAGCTACCCATGCGGTGATAGCCCAATCGTGGAAATCAGCTACGCTACCTTCCATAACTAAAAAAATCTCTAAGATTCAGTTGAGCTGCTACATGGAAACTATGGGAGTACCATACACCTCTTCCGCCTCCTCTCCCCACATAAAATGGTTTGACTGGAATCAATATGTCTCTAAAACTTAAGGTCCCCCCACAATCTGTCATAGTAATATCTGGAAGTGGCCCCCCAAGCTGCATTTTGAACAATTTGTTAAGATGTTGGGATGTTTACTTTCTGATGCTATTGATATGTATTGAGATGTACTGCCTCCCTTTTTTCCTCCCCCTTTTCCCTTCCCTCCCTCTGCATCCCCTTTGTATTTAAAGTGTGCATTTTTTCTTTTTTTGTGTGTGTGCCCTGTAATTAAAAGCTTTAATAAAAACCATTGTTGAAAAAAAATGTATTTGTAAATGCCATATCTTGGGTTTAGTTATCCTTGAAGTGCAGTCAATTTATTTGCCATATATTGATGATGTGACAGGATGGACTGCCTATTCCAACCTGCCTGTTGTTGCTGGGAACCGGCTGGACTTACTTTGCCACCGTTCCCTTTCGTTATCCCAAATGCGCCCTCTAAAAGCAGTAGAAGGGGCTTACAAAAGCTGCCACCACTGGACTCTTTACCGGCATCCAGTACCGGGTTTCTTCTGGGTAACTGACGCTGTGAGTGTACCCCGTTACTGGTGTACCTGGGCTGGTACCCCTGACCTCTTCCTATGAATCATGGTTGCTGTGGATAGATCCCCCCCTGGCCTATCACACTGGCCAGAGCTGCAGGGTAGCAGACAGAGCGGTAGTACCGGAAAGCTGGGTACAAACCTCAGAAACAGCCGGGAATGGATTTGATTTTGGGTCTAATCTGTAGGTCACAGGGATAGAGAAGTTTCCAAGCAGTTATTTGAAGTTAGTGATGTTTATTTGCTCACACTGGTTGAAGGTGCCAGTGAGCAGGTCAGATGAAACAAGAAGAACAATTTTCAATACAAGACAGTGCTTTTTATACAGATTTTATCACATGGTAAACCAGCCCCCTGAGGTCTGAGCTATTTTTAGAATCAGGATGCAATTTGTTTACCCAAACATGGATTTCTATGCAATGCAAAGCTAACAATATTTACACTTATCTGTGATATCCTAAAACTTGCTGTGATTTCCTGCATCTTGTTTTAGACACAGGAAATAATAATAATAATAATAGCAAATCTAATTAAACCTTCCTGTGTCTTCAGGTGCTGGACCCTCACACATTAAAAGGTCTAATTAACATGAGATTAACATGGGTCCTTTCTTCAGACAGTTGCAGAATACACATTCCCAAAGAACATTACAAAGCCCCAAACAAGTCATTTCCCTACACCAAGATACACAAAAGACTTCCAAAAACAAGGGCTTATTGGATCAGATATATACCTCAGAAATAATGCATTTCCTCTAGCAAAGTTAAAACAAAAAACAGATTTCTTCCCCTGGTCTCAGAAATAAAGATACCGTATATACTCGTGTATAAGCCGAGTTTTTCAGCACATTTTTTGTGCTGAAAAAAGCCCTCCTCGGCTTATACACGAGTGAACTCCTGTTCTCCAGTCCCTCAGCTTTTAACATCCACAGTGGAACGTATGTGTGTTCCACTGACAGGAAGTTCGGCATTTGGAACGCAAACTTAAGTTCCAAATGCCGAACTTCCTGTCTGTGGAACGCACATGCGTTCCACTGCGGAGGTAAGTAAAAGGTTGAACTCCTCCTCCTGATCACTTATTGCACTGCTTCAAGCTGATGACCTTTCAGCAACAATAGCATGAAATGTAACTGGCGCAATGAGGAGACATGGAACTGGGGCATTGACTTGCAGCCTATTTGCACATTGGACCCTTAATTGTGGACACTCATTATAAAAATCTAGCGATCCCAACAGCGCAGTGGAGGAGACCCCGGGGGAGGAAAACTCCATGATTCTGGTAAGGTGCAGCAACTTTAGTAGCCCGCCACAACCAATCAGCATTCAATGACAGAGAGGTTTTAATCACTACAGCATCAATTTGCTTATTTTTTTATATTTCAGGCGCTGGTAGCAATGGTTGCTAAAAACAGGAACTAAAATGTTAGTTTAGTTAACATATTCAGGGAGATCTTAGACTCCAATTTTCCCAACCTATCTGCCATGTCCTGCTGGATCCACCAGAACCTGTAAGATATTAGTTCCCCTCCATCACTTACACATGTCTCCTGTTTACCAGTAGTTGCTGCATTTCCCACCCTAGGCTTATACTCGAGTCAATAAGTTTTCCCAGTTTTTTTAGGTAAAATTGGGTGCCTCGGCTTATACTCGGGTCGACTTATACTCGAGTATATACGTATCTCTTTTACCAACATAAACACAATATCAAAAAGAAGTACATTTGCAATTATATACATAAGCGCCCTGCGCTATTTCCTTTAAATTAATTTATATCATAAGTTATTTATAAGTGATCCAGTCACAGATGAGTTGAATAAAATGATGCATAAAAATAGTAGTGCAGACCAGCGTCGGATCCGATGCTTGTTAGCCCCGCCCCCTTCATTGATGGGGCGAGGCAGTGGGCAGCTGTTTTTGTTTTGGGGGGATTGATTATGTGGGTATGGGGGGGACGGGGTGGGTAGGGAAGAAAGTGCTCACAAACACTGGTGGTCAGTGGACAGCAGCAGGCAGCCATTCGCTGGGCTGCCTGTTGCAGTATGGGGTCCCACAGTGCTGTGCGACAGACAGGAAGTCTTACTTCCTCTCTGCCTAATCTGAGGAGCGACGCTGGCCAGCTCAACTAAAGGTTAGTGAGCGGGGGGGTGGGGGCTCCTATGCTAAACTATAGTGAGGGGGTCAGCTTATGCTAAACTATAGGGAGAGAGGGCAGCCTATACTAAACTATAGGGAGAGGGGGCAGCCTATACTAAACTATAGGAAGAGGGGGTAGCCTATACTAAACTATATGGAGAGGGGGCATCCTATATTAAACTATAGGGAGGGGGGGCTGCACAGAAAACTATAGGGAGGGGGGCTGTCCTAATAGTACATGGGTGGAAGGTAGACTATTATTTTAATGGTGGAGTTTAGGTGGTGGCTTATTATTTAATGAGTGCTATTTTATTTGTGGTGTGATAGTGGGCCAATTTAATTTATTGGTGGGGCCTATTAAATTAAGAAGTGATGAGGGGACCTTTAATGCTGGGGTGGTTTGGGTCTATAATTGAATGTGGGGCTTAGTTTGGGGAGGAGGGCTATTTATTAAATGTGAACATTAATTATTTAATGAATGGGTGTAGGAAATAGTTGGATTAAACATAAATGCTATTAATTTATGGCTGGAGGGAGGTTAATAGGTTTAATGGGAATACTATTAATTTAATGTTGGGGTTGGTTGGAGGGAAATAGATCTATTTATCAAGTGTGAGTACTATTACTTTAATGTTGGGGCTGGAGAGAGGCCTAATTATTAAATGTGGGTACTGTTGATTTAATGCCGGGGATGGTTGAAGTTTTCTAAATTTCATGTACATATTTTTTTTTACAAATAGTGCCTCCAAGGGTCCAGACAAGCAGCAACTGATCTAGAGACACCAGCATCCACAGGTGGTGAAGGTGACAAGAACAGGTAGGAGAGACAACTGTCCTGAAACTGGTGGGGCAGTCCTGCACTTGGGTGACTGTCTTGCTTAGTCAAGATTTGGTCTGACTACAAGGACAGTTGGGAGGTATGTCCCGCTTCACACTGTACTGCTCGTGAAGGCAGAGCTGTGTGCTACTAACAGTAGTTCACACAGTTTTGCCTGTGTATTTGTCTAAAATTCGTCTAAAATGATATACCCCCTGTCTTAAGTGCACCAGCCTCCCCAACACCCCCTTTGCAGCGCTACATGGGTGGGCCCCAGTCATTGGTTTCCCCGGTGGGCCCTTCATACCCCAGTCCGACACTGGTGCAGACTGATGGTGCATTAAACATAAGATATTTAAGGGAGTTGGGAGGGGGTTTATTAAAATGCCCTCACTGTAGTGAAGGTATAATGAGTACCGGAACACTTGAAGGACTATATTATGGAAGGTAAGCCCACAGCAATGGCTGCATTGGGATGGGTGTGCAGGAAAAATTGTTCAGGCAGCCCCACACTATGCATAGAATGGTGTATGGGGGCCGTCCCTTTGGATGGTGACCATCTTAGTGATGTACAGCACCTCCTTGGCAGGGCTTTACTCATAGAAGCAGGCCTGCCAGAAAAACACAACACTTCTTCCTTCTAATCGGTCAGGAGGCTGTGTCCGTCACTTCTACTCTGAACTTTGTGTATGTTTAGCAGCCACAGTTAGCTTATCTGGGTACTGCAGATTTGCTCTATACTTTGCATCTGTTTGTAGTCCACTTTCAGCTTGTCATTGTGCACTGCTGTTGTCCACTCTATCTCCCCGGATATCCTACTTTGGATGGACAAGTTCAGGATGGAGTCCATGAGAACCGTAATCTTCAGCAGGGAGCAAGGTGAGTCCATGGTGTCTTTGGACATCAGGGACATACTTGCATATTCCAATCTTGGAGGAAGGAACACCAGTGTCTTCTCAGATTCACAGAGTGGTGCCACCATTTTTAGTGTGGGCTGTGCGTTTCAGCTTGTCTTCAGTGCCAAGGTATTAGGACTCTGTCCTTATTTTGAATTAGGCCTGCAGTACCTCTCTGCTACCAGTGATGTTGCTGTTATACCTGGACAGATTCTCCTTGCCTGCAAGGGGTTAAACCTCAGCATCTGACCTGTAGATGGCCTTTTTTAACACTGCGTTTTCCCACAGACTGGTGCCTTATAGGACCTCATGAAAATTCTGTTAGATTACAGATTGGTGTCTGTTCACTTCCATTTTGAAATTCTGCACAGATTGTCTCCTCCTTTAAGGCGACGCACTTTGCATGGTTCCACTTGAGGGAGTTTCAGTCATCGGACTATCTCTAAGGGTGCTCTCTTCTAGTGGCAGAAGGGTGACTCCCTCGATAGGGGGCAATCTTTCTCCTTGGGATATGGACACTTGTCTACAGATGCCAGGCTGGGAACCTGCCACTCGTTAGTGCAGCTCCAGGGTTTAGAGACTCCAGGGTAGTCAGATCGGTTTTCAATGAATTAGTCAGAGCCTTGCATTCTGGTGAGGAAGGGCTCTTGAAATGCAATCAGACTATGACATTGCAGTAACATACTTCAATCATGAGGTAGGAACCAAGAGTCTGCTGGCCATGAGGGTCCTGCATAATCTTGAGATGAGCGTAACATTCCAGCCATCGTGGTAGTATTCACTCTAAGGGTGTAATCCTGGGTTGTAGTTATTCTCAGCTAGGCTCTTCTTGTGATATTGGTATGCCCTTTGCACCACTGGGTGGAGTGTCACTGCTCCTTTACAGATGTTGCTGGTAGATGCAGTGTCAGCAACATGGGTCTTGTCTGTTTCCTCCAGTAGCAATTCTTTTGGGGGTTTCCTTGATGGTTAGGGGCTACTGGTGGCACTGGACTGGCTGTGAGGGTTATGGTACTTGGACATTTTCAGCATGGCTGATGGCCTTTTGTGGCATCTGCCTCTTAAGACCAGATCTGCTAGGTCAAGTTTCTCTCTGCTCCAGAATTTCTTGGCTGACTTTCACATTTTGGCTCTTAATGCCATGGTCATTAAGGCCTAGGGCTTCCCTGACAGCATGGTTCAGATCATGCTCTGGGCTAGGAACCCAGTTTTGGCCAGAAATCATCTCATGGTGTGGAAGATGTATACTTCCTGGTGCAAGCAGAAGGGGGTTTCCTCTCTTTTTTTTTTATTATTTTTGGTTTATTCTGTTTATGTCTCTCTTGCTGGAGGGTGGTTTCAGAGCACAATGCACAGGCAGCTTCCAAACATCATCCCAGTAGCAGTTTTGGATCTTATCTTGCTGCTGACAGTCTTGCAGCACTTGTAATAATTTGCATATTGTATTCTGTGTCCAATAGAAGACACTGGACCCCCACACTTTATGCTCTTTGTTCATTTCTTGATCTTGTTAAGGTTATTGTTCTAGTTGTTTGTTGTTTTCTCCTCTCCCTTTTGTTCTGTCTATTGGGATTTTTTTTAGAAAAAAATCTGAAATGTCCAGTTGGTCACTGGAGTATAGATGGCTTAAGTTTTGGCTTCGAATTTAAAAGTGCCCCGGCTCTTGTTACCGTGCTCTGTACTCCAAGCATATCCAATGTCCCCTATTAGACTCCATATACTAATACAACTAATTACTACTCCATATAGTAACATTAATCAACCTGTCACCTTGACCACTTAACTGCATCCCTTTTGTGTCGAAACCCTGTGCTTTGGTTGTGCGTCCCATTTTGACCATTGATGTGAACTTAACCAAAAAAACAGTCCTCCCTGAGACCTGGTGCTAATTGTATGTTTACTACAGTGAAAGCATTTCAATAAATGTCCTCTCAATGGGTTGGGTAAGAAATTCCGGCGCTAAAAATGCCAACGATAAAAAGGTTGACACGTTAGTGATGAAATTGACGATATGTACACATCAATATTGTCGACGCAATGAAAATGTCACCGCAAAATATCTTGATATGGTGACGTGTAATATTTGTCAACAATGATAAAATGTTGACAAACTAAATGTCGCCATTTAACAATATGCGTAAAAATTAAAGTGTCTACTCTGTAAATAGCAGCGTTCTGTTATGTTAACTATCACAATTTGCACGTATGTGTGTGTACACGTGTATATATATTATATATATCTATATATATTATATATAGATATATAGATATATATATAGATATAAATATCATAGCAAAGAATTGATAAACATCTTCAGGCGCTACCTGCTATATACCAATAACAATGTATATACAGGACTAACATCACACAAGTCCAATAATAAATAAATTATTTATCGGATCCACAGAGTGATGAATAAACTTCTTTTATGGTGCCGATATCGTTCAAGAAGTACTCGCATTCATGAAATGGATGTATATGAAAAACAAAAGGAAGGGAGTGTATTACCTTCAGTATAAAATGTATTCATTAAAACAATAAAAAAGTGTGTGTATATATATATATATATATATATATATATATATATATATATATATATATATATACATACACACACACACACACACACACACACACACACACACACATCAAAGCCTATGCTGATATATCATTCTATACTGATATACAATAATACTCCAATTGCCAGGTAATGGCCGCCTACCAGATTTGGGCAATGGTAATGACTCATAGCATGGTTCTTTTCCAGAGGACCCACTGGATGTGGTAGGAACTTCAGGAACACAAGGCGGTTAGTCCCAGCTTAGAAGTTAAATATATATAGTCTGTAATGAAAAAATCTAGATACATACCTGATATGTTCATTCCTCATAATCTATATTCAAAATCACAGACTTTTAACTGTTTGTCCCAATATGTATTATTTTCTTATTCTAATAATGTATTCACATTTATAGCTTAGAATATCAATCAAGTGAATATTTTGGTATTTCATACAGTAATGTTGTATTTTTGTGTTCTAAAACCTTATAGCATTATAAAATCTTTTTACATTGCATTTTTGTGAAATGTTTTTACTTGTATTATTATCAATATCAATAAAACAGGCTTTGTTTCATATTAAATACCTTATGCACAGGTATATTCATAATTGTGTTCAAGTTGAATCTCACCCTCTTGCCTGTGTTGTAAATGTATATATATCACTATCCTTGTTCTTAATATTAAATGTACCAAAATGTGTGTGTGTAATATATATACAGTACTATGCAAAAGTTTTAGACAGGTGTGGAAAAAATGCTGCAAAGCAAGAATGCTTTCAAAAATAGAAGTGTTAATAGTTTATTTTTATCAATTAACAAAATGCAAAGCGAATGAACAGAAAAAAAATCTAAATCAAATCTATATTTGGTGTAACCCCACTTTGCCTTCAAAACTGTATCAATTCTTCTAGGTACACTTGCACACAGTTTTTGAATGAACTCTACAGGGAGCTTGTTCAAAACATCTTGGAGAACTAACCACAGATCTGTGGATGTTGGTTTGCTCATATCCTTCTGTCTTTTCATGTAATCCCAGACAGACTCAATGATGTTGAGGTCAGGGCTCTGTGGGGGCCATATCATCACTTCCAGGACTCCTTGTTCTTTATTATTATATAATGATTTATAATAATCATGAAATTCTTGAGCGATTTGCACCGGGTACATAGATAAATAGGCTGAGAGTTAGGAGATTTTTTTAAGCTTTGCAATCTGTCCTCGAGATTTTCTCTGTCGCAGTTTGTTAGCGAGCATTGAGTCAGCTTTGTCGGCCTTTTTATTATATTGCTAATTTCTTTTTTGAGGGTATTCGCAGCTCTGCGAGAGAATTGTGTTTAGTTGGCCTCTTACTGCGGAAATTATTGTTTGCAATGTCGTAGATGGGTGTAGTTTAGGCTGAGTAAGCAGGGAAGTTAATTTGGTCTCAAGGGAAAGAATTTCCTGAGATGCCAATTTTTTTGCTGCTGAAGTTTTGCATATCAATCTACCTCGAATGGTAGCCTTATGGGCTTCCCATAGAATGCCTGGTGCAATTTCCTCTGAAGTATTTAGTACAAAGTATTCTTTGATTGCATCCTTAATTTCTTGATGAGTCGACTGGGCCAACAAAAGGGAGTCGTCAAGACGCCAACGACGAGATCGTTGAGCTAATTTTATTAAATCAAAAGTGATATATACACCGGCATGGTCTGTCCAGGTAAGAGGGGAAATTCCTGCATCCAATATTGTTTGAGTAAGAGAATGAGAGACAAAAATCATATCTATGTGGGAGCAACTACTGTGTGGGGCAGAGTAATGTGTAAAATATTTTTGCATCAGCGTTTTTAAGACGCCAAGTGTCATGTAACGCTAAATTGCGTACGCATGTTTATAAGGATTGGGAGTCTTTTAAAAAAGAAGATGAAGATTTTGGGCTGTAAGAACAAGAGGACCTATCTAATGTTGTATATAAAATGGTGTTAAAATCTCCAGCGAGGAGTTTTACACTATGACCCTCAGCGGATACGTGCTGCCTTCCAATCCTACTACACTAAACTTTACAACCTTCCCCAGCCCTCTGATCCCTTAGTCTCCCAACAACACTCGCAGTTGATTGACTCTTTTCTTTCTTCTACTAAGCTTCCGAAACTCTCTCCACAGGCTAGTACTCTACTGGGGGATGAAATGACTGGGTAGGAGATTGAACAGACTATAAAGTCCCAGAAATCTGGAAAGGCTCTGGGGCCTGATGACTTCACTGCTGTCTACTATAAGAGGTTTGCTGGGCTTCTGGTCCCTTGTTTGCACACTCTCTTCAACTCCGTCCTGGCCAGGGATTCTTGGTCCAGGGATTCTTTGGAGGCTCAGATCTCCGTAATCCATAAAGAGGGTAAAGATGTTCATGACTGTGCTAGTTATCGCCCTATCCCCCTGCTTAATACAGATGTTAAATTATATGTTAAAATTTTGGCTAATAGATTAAATTGGATCCTTCCCTCCCTTGTACATTATGATTAGGTTGGCTTCATACCGGACCGTCAGGCCAGAGATAATACCAGGAGAGTCGTTGATCTGATTCATATCATTAATACCAGGAAGGCTCCAGCTATTATTCTCTCCCTCTATGCCGAAAAGGCTTTTGACAGGATCTCCTGGAGCTTTATGTCCCGAGCCTTGTCGGCATTTGGAATCTCGGGTAGCCTCCTCACTGGTATTCAAGCCTTGTATACTCAACCCTCTGCGCGAGTCATGATCAACGGCTCTCCCCCGGACCTTATTACCATATCCAACGGTACTCGCCATGGTTGTCCTCTGTCCCCTCTCATCTTTGCCCTCGTTATAGAGCCTCTTGCTGCCTCTATCCGGGCCTGTCCAGATATACGGGGTGTGCAAACGGGGGATCTGGAGAGTAAGTTCTCTCTCTTTGCGGATGATGTCCTTTTGACTATCCAGCAGCCAGGGACTGCTTCCCGGACTCTTCAACATTTTACACCATTATGGGCACCTTTCAGGTTACAAGATTAATATTGCAAAATTGGAAGCCCTCCTTAATATTCCCTCCCTGGAGGGACTGGCACTGACCTCCCATTTTAACTTTCGGTGGCAAAGAAAGAAAATTAAATACTTGGGTATTTTTTTTACCGACTCCTACGACTCTCTGTATCGGGAGAACTACCCGGGCCTCTTTGCTAAAATCAAATCAGAACATTTCTCCTGGCGCTCATTGATCATCTCGTGGCTGGGCAGGATCATTTCTGTAAAGATGAACCTCCTTCCTAAACTTCTTCATTACTTTCAGACCCTTCCTGCTAGAGTCCCCCTTTCGGATCTTTCATCTCTTCAAAAATGTCTCTCTAGATTTGTCTGGAATGGTCGTCTCCCAGGATTAAGCTGGCTCTCTTAAAACGACCCACCAGGTGTGGTGGTAGGGGTTTCCCAGATTTGAAAATTTACTATTGGTTGTGGCCAGATGGGATCTTTCTTACATATCTGGTGGTTCTGCCCTAAAATATCCTCCTTTTGGGACTTTTAGGGCCCTCCTCTCCTCCCTCCTTCCGTGTCCCGTCTGGAAAGACCCATGGTCTTTTTTTCTCTGTTACCCTTTGAGTGAGAATAATAAATAGTAAAAAAAAAAAATCTCCAGCAAGAATTATATGACCCTGTGCAAGGAGCCCTATACGATTAAACACTTCCAAGAAAAAGGAGCTATGACCCTGATTAGGTGCATAAAGAGAGATGAGAGTGATTTGCTCAGAACAGAGTGTGCCAATCAGAATCAGGTAACGGCCCTCTGGATCTGAATATGATTTAGTTAGAAAAAATGGAACTCTATTGTGTATTAAAATTGCTACTCCATGTTTTTTGCAGTCTGCAGAGGCAAAAAGGTTTGAGTATATAAGCTTACTTTGGAGACGAGTATGCTGTCCAGTGGGGTGGGTCTCCTGAAGGAAAACTATTTCGGCTCCCTCTCTCCTGCAAGCTCCCAGATCCACCACACGCTTAGTAGGTGAGTTCAGGCCGATGACGTTAATCGAGAACACTTTGAGTGCCATGGGTGTTGCAGATAACGTGGGTCCTATATAATATCAGCAAAAAAATTACATAAATCAGTTGAGAGCAAAAATAAGCATCAGTTCACCTGGAGGTTAGGGAGAGGGAAGAGGAACAGGTAAGGATGCCACAGGTAAGAGAGAGATGGGAAGAAAGAAGAGAAAGAGGCCTACTTATTCCATAACACTCAGAGAGGAGAGCCCCTGATAGGGCTATCAATGAAATAACAGAACAATGGTAAAAATACATTGCAATATAAGTAAGGGTGCTTGTGGGGGTTGGTAGATTTAGTGAGAAACCGGCTGGCCATACGAGGGGCCATGAAAAACTGTCCAGCTTAGTTGGCTGGTGTAACTAAAACATAGCTGGACTGAATAATTGATCAGGGGGGGGGGGGGGAACGAAAATTTGAGAAGATAAGGGAGAGGTAGAAAGGGGAAAACTGGAGAAAACATGAACATTAGTGTAACATCGAATCTATAACATCAACAATATTACTTGCTGATGACAACAAGCCAAGATACAAAAAATACTGTTATACAACTGAATTCTAAATCCCGTAAGGGGATATAATCTGTAAACTGTAGAAGATCTGATGTAAGTAACAAAGGGTAAATCGGTTATAAGGTGCAATTGGCGTTTACCAAGCGAGTAAAAATAGAAAAGAAGAGTTCTTGTAACATGGGAGGACACAAGGTAACCATCATGTGAGAACCTGAATCCATAAAGAAGAAGGGGGATGGATCCTTTTAGAGGCTTTCAAAAGTTTCCAGTCAGTCTGGTGCCACAGGAGATCTTGTAGGCCGACGTTCCACAGTTGTCCAGTTGGGAGGAGGTGCCCAATCTCTGTCAGTTCTTGAGGAATTACTACGTGTTGTAGACGAGGTGGGTTCTGGAAGAATCTTGAGTTTGGCGAGAATATCTTGTCCTTGAAGTAAGGATTTGGTGTATAGGATAAAGTTCCCTGCAAACACTTGTAGTTGGAATGGAAATCCCCATCTATATCGGAAGTTATGCTGACGGAGTATTCGTGTCACAGGCTGTAGGTCTCTGCGTTTCTGGATAGTAGAAGGAGCCAGATCTTGAAATATCTGAAGTTGCATATCTTGGAAATCGATCATATCTTTGGACCTAACTGCATTAAGTATTTTTTCTTTTGATAATAATGAAGACGTACAATGATGTCTCGCGGCCTTTGATCAGCAGGTGGTTCAGCTCTGAGAGCTCGATGCGCATGATCCATCAGAATTTCTCTGTCTGGAAGATCTGTGAGTAAATGTTTGAAAAGGCTAGAGAGGAAGTCAGGTATGGAAGAGTTAGCAACAGACTCTGGTATTTTGCCGAGATCTATTCTCTTGGTCTTCCTGTTTCTCTTTCACAGAATCCATCTCAGAACAAAGCAGTGCTAGTTCTCGCTCAAAGGACGTTTGAGCCCGACAAATATCATCCGTGTTTGATTCAAGAGTGTCAGTTCTAGTGCCGAGAGCTGCAATTTCTGATTTGAATTCAACAATCGCTTTCTTAAGTTCTTGCTGGAAAGTAAGTTTAATGTCATGCGCTAGGTTAGTGATAGCTGCCTGATCTGTAGGATCTATACCCTTGTCCAGCTGAGAGATAAGACTTGAAGAGCGAGATTGATCAGATAGCGGTGAGGAGGATGACACTTTCTTAGAAGCAGATGTGAATATGGATGTTGTATTTCCTCTAGCGTGCTTCCTATTTTTAGAGGTCATTTTGAATACAAGTTCTTTCCCAGATTTTAGAATCTGCTGCTTGTCTTTTATGTATCTCTTATTCCTCTCAGATCTCCCCCATCAGGACGATAAAAAAATGGGGTGGGGAAGGGGGGTAGGAATAAGGGAACTCTGGTCATATGTATAGAAATGGTTAAAGCATTCTGCTTAAATCATCTTGACTCCCCAGGCTCAAAGGCACATTGAGGGTTTATCGGATTTCTTGATGCCGGGATATACAAGTGTTGTTCAAAACATCAGTATGTCATAGGTGCTGATAATGCTGTAGAAAATATAATATAAGGAATATGTAGTTTATGTGGGTAGCCACAGGGTGGCAGTAGATTCCCGCACTGAGAATTTGTGATTGATCTGGTCTGTACAATTAAATTGTTGACCCGAGCAAAGGTGGAGATGAGCCACTTGAAAATAAAAAAAAAGGGGTACTCACTGTTCATTGCAATGTTCAAGTGAGCAGAAACAATCCAGCCAGGCAGGACACATCAACCTCTACACAGGAGGAAGTCCCAGCACAGCAGAGGCGAGGAGGTGGAAGGATAGCGCCAGGCAGTTCCGCCGAACACAGACCACCAGAGAAACTCACTGCAGGTGAGTTATTAAGATGCCCTTATCCAGGGTTATGGAGGCAAGCAGTCCGGAGGCCAAGTTGTGGGAACAGTCACCCAAAGCAGTGGTCAGTTATCTGGGGCTGCGGCTCAAGCAGCGACTCCCTGCTGTTAATGCTGTCGATGTTGGGTCTGACCGAGTGGGTGCGGCTGGATGATGAGATAATATGTTGTATTTGGCGTGCTGCATGTCATCTAGAATAGATATTATATGCAGCTCGCAATGTGTACGAGTTCATTTTCTTTTAAATAATGTTAATCTGTAACATGTTATTGTCAGGCTTCAGGCGTGAACTAGAGGACAGAGGCCACTAACCGGTATTAGCAATACTGAACTAGCAGGTGCGGAGTCCTATGTGCCCCTGGTGTTCGCCAGGGCCCCCCGCAAGGACTTCTCTGCTCGAGGCACGCGTGTAGCGGTAAGGAGTCAGGAACCTGTTAATCTGGCACCCTAATGGCGCCAGAGACAGGTGTAAATAGAGGAAGGGGGCCAGGGATTGGAGGAGGCTGGGGAGAGGCATCCCATTTGCTAGGCACAGGGATGGACCGACAGCGGGGTCCGGCGGAAGCCACGGCGTGCCTGTTGCTAGGCAACAGGGCGCCCCGGCCGGGAATCACCAGGCGTCAGTCCCTGCGTAGCGGAGGAACGGCGGGGACGGCGCCTGACAGTTATATTATAGAGTGTGTTATATTTTATACTTTATATATTGCATTTTTAATAGTTTTGTATATCCTGATGTCATTCTATTTAATAGTAATTTTATTGCGATGTAAGAATGTTTATATGGAATTATTTTTATAAATTGTTATTGCCCACTGTATAATTTGTTTTAGTAAGACAATTTTTCTGTGTGTCTACCAGCCGTAAGTAACGAGCTAAGGCACATTGTGAAGTACTAATTTATATTTAGGACACACCTGTTTGAATTATCTGATTGTCCTTTAAAAAGCAGTTATTGCTTTTCTGAATCCACCTCTCCTGACGAAGTCATGATTGACGAAACACATAGAGGGTTCAGATAAGGATCACCGCTTGTGAGTTTGGCTCAGATGAGAGAAATCATCCTTACTCGCAGAAGTGTGATATGTGATATGCAGATTATTCTTTTAACTGTGGTACGTGTGTCTACTTTAATAAGAATAAATTTTATGCATCATGAAAGCGCCCGCTTTTGCTTGTTTCTTCAAACTAATACTTTGTATTGAAATATTTACTTGGGTGTGAAAATATTTTTCCATCTCCACATTATTGGGGTGGGTGATAGTCTGGAAGATAGCCCAGTAAACGCTGACTTGGTGGGGGAGCCATTGCTGGTTAACACCATCAATGCTTCTAGGCAAATAGCCTGTAAGTGCCCTTGTATTGTGACAAAAATATATATACAAACAGCATATACAACTGCATAAGCACAATTGAAAATAAAACCGGTTTTACAACAGCATAAACATGATTGAACATAATTATTAGCTGTTTGTCAAAGAACAACATTCAAATTGTTTACATCACCAACAACGCAGTTCACTCATTGAACTGAAAAAATTAACAACAGGTTCCGCTAGCAGAGCTGTAGATAATATGCGTGAACACACCAAGAGGTGTACAATAGCTTATTTACTTAACTGGGTAGGTGGGAGTAAGGGGGGTGGAAGGGCGACTTTGGCTTAATTTATTCCATTGGGTGTACAGTGTGGTTTCTTTGAATTCCATCCACTCAAAGCATAGCAGATAGTATACTCTATATTTATCAGCCGAGGAGTAAATTATGTTGTCCGTTGACATGTAAAAGTATAACCTTTCAAACCATTCTTTGATAGAAGGGCTATTGGGGATCTCCAGTGGACTGGTATCACGGCCTTTGCTGCGTTGCTGAGGTATTTCACAGTAGATTTTTTGTATTGGAAGATGGGCAATTTGATATAATGAAGTAGACAATATTTTGGACAATTAGGTAATTCAGTTCCCAGAATTGTTTTGAGATAAGTAAAACTGTGTCCCAGAAGGGTCTAAGAGATGAGCATTCCCACCAGATATGTAATGGGGTGCCCTGCGCCATTTGACATCTCCAGCAGATGTCTGGTAGTCCCGGGAACATTTTAGCTAATAGGCTGGGACACCGGTACATGGAGTCAACACTTTATATTGTGTTTCAATTACTCGCACACTGATTGAGCTTGCTTGAGTGCGCTGGAATATATCATCCCAGTCTTGTTCAGGTATAACAGATCCCAACTCGCGCTCCCAATCCTAGTGAATTTGGGTGGTTTATTAAAGGAATGTTCTATAAGTATTCTATATATGGTGGATAAGATATGTCTAGGATACTGAGGAGCAGTGCATAAGGACTCAAATTGTGTGAGTGTCTTCCCTGCCATCTTGCGGACACCCGGGGAGCATATGAAGTGTCTGAATTGTAAATGCCTCCACACTTATACATTAGCCAGCTCCCATTCTGACTAAAGGTCAGCAAAGGGTATGGCCCCCGATGCATCCACCCGCTGGCCAACACAAGTGACCCCAGCCCAGATCCAGTGTTGGAAAGCTTGTTTTGAGAGACCAGGAGTCTCAACTATTTGGTCAGGGTGGGAGAAATTGTCAGATGCTTGGTAATGGGAAGTGATGATTGCCAGGGTGTGAGGTTAATCTGTGAGTGTAATGTGTATCCCTCGATCCAGACCCATTGTTTGTCTAATCCCTTTCTCATCCAATCAAGGATTCTATTCAACATGACGGCATCGTAGTATGTAGAGAAATGTAGTAGTTGTAAACCACCAGCATGTTTGCGTTTGTATAGAATGTCATGTTTGACGTGGGGTTGTCTACCTCTCCAAACAAAATGTCGTATGGCCTTATGTAGTTCATTGAACCATGAGTTGGGGATATGAATCGGGAGTGTTTGTAGTAGATACAGAACTCTATGGAGTAAGTGTTAGGAACCCCTCCAGCCAGTACAGCAAAACCGGGAAGTCTGCTCCGAAAGTCTGGTATTCACTTGCCCCTAGTGGTGGGGACAGACTTGGCTGCAGACAAACAGAGATTCGTTAGATGTGTACCGGCTAGGGAGAACCCAGGAATAGAGTGTATGGCAGACAGCAGAGTGAAGTCCAGGCAAGGGTCGAGGGCCGGCAGCAGACAACATATCCAGAGAACAAGCCGAGGTCAGAGGTCACAGGCAATACAACAGGGTCCAAAAACAAGCCAGGGGTCATACACGGGAAGTCAGATCTAGAACACAACACAGGAGCAAGAAACAGGGAGCCTAGCTACACTGAAAGCTATAACTGGCAGTGAGGCTCTGTCCTCACTGCCTTAAGTAGTGAGAGGAACCAATAGGCGCAGTGTGCAGCAAGACTCCGCCCAATTACATTGATAGAATAAGAATAATATCTTTCTGTGCAGAGAGTATTACATGTCCAAGTAGAAAACATAATCCTTAATGGCAGGCAGATTATGTAAGATATACTTACTAATACGTAGTAAATAGGAAGGGACAAATATAACAGAATGTTTAATTTTTTCTGCGCGCATGCGCCCGGCTGTAGGACAGCTGGCCGGACGCTGCGGCAAGCGAGACAGAGCGTCCCGGTTGTTGCCCAGGCAACCGGGACGTGGGGGGGGGGGCGGAAGTGACATCCCGGTCGTCATGGAGACGTCCATCCGAGAAAGCCAGAAGTGAGTCGCGGCGCCCTGTCGGGATGCCGCGACTCCTAACAGTAAGTTCATTTTCACTATGTTCACTCTACCTATCAGGGAAAAATCCTTCTGGAATGTCACGGTTCAGAAATTAATCCTTCAGTTTGCCTAGATTTGCATTACTCAAGTAAGGCACGGAGTCTAACGGGGAGATGGTTTTCACCAGGGACCGCCGCAAGGCAGTTTGGTCTTGGCTGCATCTATCCCGCAGGTCGTGGCCCCTACTAAGAGTACTAGACGAAACTCTTAGGGAAATATACAGAGATAGTCAGCAATGGCAGACAACACGAAGAGACGAATAGTAGAAGTCAGCAGGTTACCACTAGAATGATGGTTAGATACTCTGGAGAGTGTCGGCTCTGCGGACAACAGGTTACCACTGGAATAGCGGCAAGTACACTGTGGAGTGACAGCTCTGCGGACAATAGGTTACTACTGGAATGGTGGCAAGTACACTGTGGAGTGACAGCTCTGCGGACAATAGGTTACTACTGGAATGGTGGCAAGTACACTGTGGAGTGAAAGCTCTGCGGACAATAGGTTACTACTGGAATGGTGGCAAGTACACTGGAGTGTCAGCTCTGCAGTCAGCAGGTTACCACTGGAATGGCGGCGAAGTACTCTGTACAGTGTCAGCTCTGCGAACAACAGGTTGAAAATAGAATGCAAATCTCCAGAAAGAAGAAAACACAGCAGGAGCAAATGGAGCCACGTCTAGCACCTAGGAGGTAACAAGAAGAACAGGCACCAAACTTTAGGAGGAGGTGCCTTTTGAATTTGGAGCCAAAATGACTTATCCAATAGGAGGGAGGAGAACGGATCAATAGATCTCGCAGAGCTGAAACGAAGATGGCGGCGGCTGGGACGGAGGAGGCTGTTGGCGGGACCAGGTAAGAGCGCCGGGGATCGGGTGTGCAGCCCAATCACCCGACGTGTGACAGGGAGCCAATCTCTTAGGTTGTTGCGAATGGTTGTAGTGATGGGCAAGAAATTATCCATGTAGATCTTTCAGATGTCTTTGTTTATAATCACTCCCAAGTATTTATATTGGGTAGGGCGCCAGTTTCAGACTCTCCGATTCATCCGAAGGTGGTGTGATATTAAGGGCCACTGATTTTGAAAAATTTATTTTAAAGTGGGAAAGGTCTCCAACAGTACGGAATTCTGACATTATATTTGTAATCGAAATTACAGGATTCGTGAGGATAGCAAGGAGATCATCGGTAAAGAGGGCAAGTTTAAATTCTTTGTCTCCCATCTTCAATCCAGAAATCTCTGGGTTCATTGTAATGGACGGCACCAAGGTCTCCATACATAATATAAAAATCATTGGAGACGAGGAACAGCCTTGCCTTGTTCATTTGTAATTCCAATGGGTTCTGAGAAGTCTTCATTAACCTTGATCCTTGCTGTCAGATGTGAGTATAAAGTTCAAATGCTTTCAGACCCAATGGCCTTAAGCCCAAATGAGTATGCCCATCATGAAGTCCCAGTCTACTCTATCGAACGCTTTTTCTGCGCCCGTGGACAACAAGATAGTTGGGGTATTAGTAGATGTAGCAAACTGAATTAAGTCGATTATTTTTGTAGTATTGTCACATGTCTCGCGACCCGGGACAAATCCTACCTGATTCGAGTGGATTATCTGAGGCAAGAGTTTTTGTACCCTACTGCTTATAAGTTTGGCATATCATTTTTTGTCCACATTGAGCAGTGATATGGGTGTACAGCTAGGACTTAGTGCTGGGTCTTTCCCTTCTTTAGGGAAAACTGTGATATGGGCCATCAGGGAGTGGTGTGAAAAGTGAGATTGTGCGGATATTGATTTGATGGCCTGAAGCATGAGTGGTGCCAATTTATTCCTGAAGGTTTTGTAGTATAATACCGTAAAACCATCGGGACCTGGGCTCTTCCCTGAGGGTGTTGTCTTAATTTCCTACTCTAGTTGCTCAGTGGTGAAGGTGCCTCCAGTATTTGTATATTCTCTGCGTGTAGAGTTGGAAATTAATCCGTTTAAGATATTTGGCTATATGTTCCCGTTTCATTGAACGTGCTACCAGGTGTAATTTGCTGGTAAGGTTATAGAGTTTAGAATAATATGTATGAAATGTTGCAGCTATGTCAGACAAGGTGATAGATATCTTCCCGGCTTCTGATTTCATGTGTGGTAGGTATTATTGCACTCTTTCGGCCCGTAGGGCTGTTTGCCAGGAATTTACCTGGTTTGTCCCCCCCCAGTAATAAAACTTAGCATTTACGGTGATCCAGCTATAATTTAATCTGACATTAATTTGTCCAGTGCCTTTCTTGTTTCTATCAGCTAAGGTTGATAATTCCTTAGAAGCTTTATGTCTCATCTCAAGGGATTTAATTTTCTCAAGGAGGGCATCTCGGTGAGCAATCTTTTGCTTTTTCATAAACGTACCTAGTTGTATGAGTTTTCCCCGAATAACGCATTTATGTGTCTCCCATAGTGAAACTTTGGACACGTCAGGTTTGTCATTCAGTTGAACATATGCGTCTAGCGTTGTTTCAATTTGTGTTTTATTATAAGCGTCTTGAATCAAGAGTTCATTTAGTCTCCATGTATATGGTCTATAACCCGACTGGGGTAGCGAGAGGGACATGTATACCAGGGCGTGGTCAGACCAGGTGACTTGGCCTATTGTGACTTCTTTAATCAGAGTTAAGTGCTTGTGGGATAGGAAGAAGTAGTCCAGTTGTGAATAAATGTCGTGGGTGCGAAATGAATGTGCAGTCCTGTTCTGTGGGGTGTTTGAGTCTCCATGTGTTGACCAGCTGGTGTTCGTGCATGGTGCGTCTCACCTTGCAATATGCTGTACCAGAGAGTCTAGCTGCCCCAGAGGAAGCGTCAACGGCAGGACGGAGAACCCAGTTGAGATCACCTCCTAGAATGAGGTACCTTCCCTCAAGAGATCAACTTTGTCCAATAGGGTTTCTAGCAAGAAACATACACATTCACTAGATTAAAGGGTTGGTTGAAGATCTTGCATTTCAGGACCAGAGCCTTACCTGCTTGTAGTTTATGTATAGTTATATGTTTAACAGATAGGCGCTTAGAGAGGAGAATGGCCACTCCAAGTGTCTTACTCTCGGGATTATTGCATGTGAATAAGTGTGGATAATGTTGATTATGTAAACGGGGTTCGGATCCTTGCTTAAAGTGTGTCTCTTGTAAGAAAGCCAATAGCTTTGTTGCTATTAGATCTCTTAGCAACCTAGATCTTTTCTCCGGGATATTTAGACCCTTAACAAATCTCACGCTGAATGTGTCAGCTCTGCAGCTTTGTCTGGATTGATCCCTTGAGCGCTGATAAGTATCAAAGCAGCTCCGATCACTGCGGTAGCTGTAGTGCCATGTCGACCACCCACACAGTGATCCCCAGCAGTCGGGGGTAAGCCCTCTCCTACGGGCGTAGTTTGAAACGTATCTTGGAGGGGTTCCTGCGAGGACTGTCCTTTACAGACAGTGATCTGAAGAGATTCCGTAATCCGGCCTCCCGCATAACCGTGGCTTCCGTCAGGAGACGACCACACCAGGATGGCGGCGGTACGGAGAAAGACCGGTCTCCTTTGTCAGACACTCCAGGTAAGGTGGCCTGATAAGGCTATGCTTCGGTGGGTTTATCAAGCAGGGTCCGCTGACATACTACCTGGGGGGTATATTGTTCAGCCAGGTGCTTTTCACGCCAAGATTGTGGGGTCCGTTCTCTATAGTGATTTCAGGCCTCCGGGAAAAGATTTAATAGAAATGTCGGTATTAGGCGAATAAGGAGATCGTCCACTATCAGTTATTGGTAGCTAGCAATCTGCCAAGGCTGGGAAATCCTGGATATTTGGGAGTTTCCAGTGAAGTCAAGACGAGCTCCTAGAAAACTTGTCCATCCATCTTTGCTGCAAAGCCACACCCCTCGACAAAAATAGTTTAATAAATATCCACCAATACCCTCATCTTCTCTTCAGCCATAGGGATCTTCATCTCTTCAGCCATAAGGATTCTTATTTTTTATTCCATAGCCATTTTCTTCTCATTAGTCCACATGCATCATCTTCTCTTCTTCAAATAATCCTTGGAAATAAAATAAAAGCCACTTAGTACACAGACTTGCTCCGCAAGGAGCAGTAACACACATGGCATGCCTGGTAGCACCTGTGTGTATATCAGGACAGCCCAAGCAGCACTGCCAGCAAAGGGACAGCGACCAGGACCGGAAACCATGGAGCAGGAGCCTCTAAAGTAAGAGGGTAGCGGTGTAGAAGGTCTCCAGGTGTGAATCCCCTTTACAGGAGGTGCCGCATCCTCCCTGCACTGAGCGAGAAGATCGTCCTCTGGAGCTGAGCTGGAGAAATCTGTGCCCCATATTCCCAGAGGGGGCTGTCCATGGATGGCTGCGGGCACCACTTGTCACCTCTGTACTGCGGGATGGAGAACACACTCACCCCTAAGAGAGCGGAAGTCTCCACTGTGTTACAGAGGAGTAGCCTGGCTGTATAAGCATGGCGGTAATCCAGGATAGAGCCGTATAGATATTATATATTATTAGTATAAGGTATCTGGGCTGTATAAGCATGGCGGTAATCCAGGATATAACTGTATAGATATTATATATTATTAGTATAAGGTATCTGGGCTGTATAAGTATTACAGTAATGTGGGATATAACAGTATAGGTAATATATATTATTAGTATAAGGTATCTGGGCTGTATAAGTATTACAGTAATGTGGGATATAACAGTATAGGTAATATATATTATTAGTATAAGGTATTTGGGCTGTAGAAATATGCTGGTAATGTCAGTATAAAGCTGTGCAGTATAATATGATGTCAGTACTCCCTGCACCACATCTGTGAGGCTATATATTATATTATATATAGTAAAACATATTTTAAGAATAAAACAAATCACACCGTGAAACCACGCCCACTGGTTAGCATAGACACGCCCCTTTTGAACAGCTGACTTCCTCAAACGATGAGGCCGCTCTGTCTCTAGTTACACACAGTGGCGGCCATTTTGTTGAAGCCTCTAGGGCTCATAACACGACAGGGACAGGGCACAGACCGGAAGTTCCGGGTGAGAAGTGGAGACCTCGCGTTTATGTGTCTGGCAGCAGGTAATGATATTTATTATTACAGTACAGGTGGAGCAGACTCTGGTGCCGTGTTATTATTATACAGGTGGAGCAGACTCTGGTGCTGTGTTATTATTATACAGGTGGCTCAGACTCTGGTGCTGTGTTATTATTATACAGGTGGAGCAGACTCTGGTGTGTTATTATTATACAGGTGGAGCAGACTCGGGTGCCGTGTTATTATTATACAGGTGGAGCAGACTCGGGTGCCGTGTTATTATTATACAGGTGGAGCAGACTCTGGTGCCGTGTTATTATTATACAGGTGGAGCAGACTCTGGTGCCGTGTTATTATTATACAGGTGGAGCAGACTCTGGTGCCGTGTTATTATTATACAGGTGGAGCATACTCTGGTGCCATGTTATTATACAGGTGGAGCAGACTCTGGTGCCGTGTTATTATTATACAGGTGGAGCAGACTCTGGTGCCGTGTTATTATTATACAGGTGGAGCAGACTCTGGTGCCGTGTTATTATTATACAGGTGGAGCAGACTCTGGTGCCATGTTATTATACAGGTGGAGCAGACTCTGGTGCCGTGTTATTATTATACGGGTGGAGCAGACTCTGGTGCCGTGTTATTATTACAGTACAGGTGGAACAGACTCTGGTGCTGTGTTATTATTACAGTACAGGTGGAGCAGACTCTGGTGTTGTGTTATTATTATACAGGTGGCTCAGACTCTGGTGATGTGTTATTATTATACAGGTGGAGCAGACTCTGGTGCCGTGTTATTATACAGGTGGAGCAGACTCTGGTGCCGTGTTATTATTATACTGGTGGAGCAGACTCTTGTGACCTGGGGAGGGGTCACTGTGATATATTCTCTATGTAATCCCTGTAGGGATATTAGTGATGATTTCTCCCTATTCTACTCTTTCCTTGTCACTGTCCTTTTTCCTCCATGTATACAGTCACATTTATATAATTTCCAGGAGGACTGTTCTGCTGCCTGGCAGGTCATAATATTTCATAATCTACTGTATAAATGCCTAGTAGCGTGTGTGAAAAAAAAAAAAAAAAACAAGCTGCAGCGCCACCTGCTGGGCAGAGTTATACACTGAACTATATATTTCTTGATGGAGAAGTGACAGTTGGGAGTGGTTGGTGGTTGCCAGGGGTGACGGTGGGGAGTTTTTAACACCTTAAGTAGCTTGATGAAGGATGTGGCGATGAAGATGAAGGATGAGGTGATGGAGAAAAATGATGAGGTGGTGACATGTGGACAAAACCACGTTAAAAAAGGGCGCTTGCGTCGGGAAGTAACGCTCTTCCCCTGAGGAGGCCTGGGCTAGCCCCAAATGCATGACAAGAACCTTTTTAACACCATAAGTAGCTTGATTTGACTAGAATGCATGAGTATTATGCACGGGTTAACTTGTATTATATATTTTCCCTCTTATTTTCCTGGTCTTAATATGCACACTGTGGCATAAATTATATATTTTATGTCTTAAATGTAATGCTGTAGTATGTGTTGTATGACAAGAAAGTAAATATCCTGTTCATATCAGTCCATTATTATTATTATTGCTTGGAGCGGGGCACCCGTTAGTACAGGAGACAGGGGACACCCCTGTTTGCTCTAGCCATAGAGCCTCTGGCATGTTTAATCCGGGCACATCCAAAGATTGTTGGTCTTCCTGTAGGGGTATTACGAGATACTATAGTCCTCTATGCGGACGACATGCTTCTCGTTTTATCTGATCCGGATGCCCCTCTGAACCACCTCCTCTATATGGTTGACTGCTTTGGCCATTTCTCTGGACTATTGATTAACTGGGGCAAGTCCTATGTCTTTCCGCTACAAGGTTTCATACCCCTAGCCGCTCCTGTACACCACTCCCTGCAGTGGACCCTCTGTTTCAAGTATCATGGAGTATGGGTCCCCCGCTCTAGCTCGGACTTGTATCCCTAAATCTTGACCCCATTGTTGAATACTTTAAACAGAAATCTCAGACAGGAAAATACTCCCACTCACAGTGGATGGAGCAGAGAAGATCCTTCGCTTATTGTGGTCTATTTGAGTGAGGAAGGGGGCAAGGAGGAGGGAAGGGGGGGGGTAAGGTGGTTACGCGGCAGAGTAGGCCGGGACCTGTGGTGCAGACATTGGCAGGGGAGGCTATGAGCCGATAAGGCTCATAAGTCAGCAAAGGAACCTATAGCTCCAGGAGGGCGTGGCGGAACATCCAAAGGATGCATTGAGAGGGTCCAAATAGTAGGGGCAGAGTGCGCACCCTCCTAGGGTTTCTGAGATGGGCAGCTGGAGATGGGAGAATTTTGAAGTAATGGGCAGAGCAGCCGGGTAGTATGGAGTGGGAACATGGACGGGGGGGGTTTAGAGTAGGGGCGTAGTATAGAGAGGAAGTAGTGGGGGATAGGAGGGGGAGAGGTGGTGGGGACCAGATAAATATATGTAGCATAACACAATAATACAACTAGTTGTTTATACTATACAGAATAAAGTTATATTACATTAACTCGTAATGAACTAAGCAACATCATAACACATGGTGCGCTCGTATCACACCTCCCGGAGGGCATCTGGAGAAAAAGAGAAAAGATGCCTATTGACCATGCGGGCGGCTCGAACGGCAAATATGATAGGGAGCCATATAAATAGGGCGCCACCAGAGGCATGGAAAGAATAAGGAACTGTTGGGTGCTGAGAGTCTAGGGGACCAGCCTTCAATCAAGAGGGGAACCTCAAACAGAATCTAAGGCCCAACAGATGGCAACAAACAACAATAACATCATAACATAGTGAGAACATATAAGTCTGACCTATCAACAGTGAATTAAACCGAACAGATAGAACCCTATTCTGTCAATCTTGAATCTGGGAGCCCTGCATCTAAGTCTAAAGGACGGACGGGGTCCCAAAGAAAGCGGGAATCCCTAAGTGATATGAAGAGTTTAAAGTTTCTGATGCCGGCGGACCTTTTCATGATGGCTTCTGTCGCTGTAAAGTAATGCATTCTGTGAATGACATCCCTGGGTTGAGATGGGTCCTGGGACTGAGGTCTCAGCGCCCGATGAGCTCGGTTAAGAAGAAGGTGGTCTTCAGGAGTCGAGGGGGAAACCTGGATAAACAGTTTTTTGAGGTAGAGCTCCAGGTGGGTGGGTTCGACCTGTTCTGGGATCCTCCAGATTATTAGGTTGTTACGTCCTTGATCTTCTTGGCCATCCTGTAGTTGAGTGATGTCTTGGGGCATTTGATGGAGATCAGTTTCAAATGACTGTTGGCAGGTCACCACCTCTTCCACCCGATGCTTTAGGTGGTTTGTTCCATCCCCGATTTCTACGATGTCAGCTTTCAGGGAGTGAAGAGCTTGTACAGAGGCCTTGACATCTTTTACCTCTTTGAGGAGTGATAGGAAATCTCGACGGGTGATAGGTGAGTGATTGTCGCCCTCAAGGTCTGAATCTGAATGTTCATGGAACAACTCAGGTCTGTCATTGCTGCGTTTGTCAGGCATTTTGGACACTTTCCAGTGCCTTTTTGAGCTGGGTAGTTTACCGCCATCTATGTCTGAGGCGCTGATAGTCATCCTGCTAAGCCTGGGAATGATCCCTTGTACCCTGAATCCTACCACTCTATCTCCCTTTTGTGCATGGACGGCAAGATCCTGGCCAAGATCCTTTCCATTCGGTTAAATTCAGTCATTTTCCAAATAGTCCATCTTTATCAGACAGGCTTTACGCCCAGTATATCAACCACCTCCAACCTCCGTCACTTCTGTATTTACATTCAGTTGCCTCCTGAAGTGGAGGAGGGGGTGTGGTGGTGTCACTCGATGCAGCCAGGGCCTTTGACTCCGTGGAACGGGTCTACCTGTGGGAGGGCTCGGAGATGGATTTATCAAGTAGGTCCAGCTTCTGTACTCTGCTCATGCGGTAATGTTTTCAATGAATGGTCACACCACCTTGCCATTTTGTTTGGGGTGGGGCACCCACTAGGGGTGTCCCCTGCACTGTTTGATCTAGCAATAGAGCCTCTGGCATGTTTGTAGGGGCATTACGAGATACTATAGTCCTCTACGCGGACAACATTCTTCTAGTTTTATTTGATCCAGATGCCTCTCTGAACTACCTCCTCTATATGCTTGACTGCTTTGGCCATTTTTTCTGGACTAATGATTAACTAGGGTGAGTCCTATGTCTTTCCGCTACATGGTGTCATATCCCTAGCCACTCCTGCACGCTGCTCACTGCAGAGGACCCTCCGATTCAAGTATCATGGAGTATGGATCTTCCTCTCTAGCTCTGACTTTATAACCCTAAATCTTCACCCCATTGTTCAATACTTTAAACAGAAATCTCATACTTGGAAAATACTCCCACTCACAGTGACAGGCAGGATCAACCTGTTCTAGATGATTGTTCAACCTAAATTTCTTTATATTCTTTAGCATTCACCAGTTCTGTGTTCCGGGGTATCGACAGGTTCATTTCATTTGTTGTGTGTGGAGACAGGAGGCCTAGACTACGTCTGTCCACGCTTTGTAGATCAAAGGATGATGGGGGATTTGCCTTGCCAATTCTTTGGCTCTATTACTATGCAGCTCAGCTCACGCACCTGATTAGCTGGTTGGCAAGTCCACCTCTGGAGGCTCTGGTTGGTTTTCACTCTGGACTATCAGGGCCCTCTCTGCATGAGTCCCTATCCCCCCTGAAGAGTCTGTTGATGGGATGGTGCCCCAGACAGGCTTCCCTGATAGTTACACAGGCGATTGAGGTGTGGCGAATTGCACACCGGGTACTTTGGTCCAGGGATTAGATCCCCTCACTTCTCTCTGGCATAACCCCTCCCTTCTAGATCTTCATAAACTACAGGACTATAATATATGGAGTAGACATGGGTTTACTGCTTTAGGCCAACTGTACGAAGGCGTTTGTCTAAAGTCCTTTGCTCAATTGTCTAGGGAGGGTGGGAGATCCCCTAATACTGAATCTTATTGCTATCTCCAACTGCGACACACCCCGTAACACCCAGTTCTCTACTATCCCACTCCAGCTCCAGCATTCCCCCGTAAAATCTGTATTGTCCACTATTGGCCGTCCCATTTCCATAGTGTATTCCACTCTTAACTATTCCCTGGCCCTGGATGACTGGAACTTCTTTCGGTCCAGCTGGGAGACGGATTTGGGTCCCCTCCTGAACGAGGACTGGTCCCATGTGCATAAAAGCATGTGTGACGCCACCCCATGACTCCGCTACCAGCAGATACATCTGTGCATTTTGCATAGAGTTTGTTATTCCCCACTCAGGCTATCACGCATGGGTTGTAGATCTGACGCTAAGGCCAAAACGTAACTCCCTTGGTAGTGGGTTCTGGCATATGTTATGGTGGTTTATAGTTTTTGGTGTGATAATTGGGATTGTGTTCTTGATACTGTGCCTGCTGCTCCCTCCAATGGTCTCAAGTGGTGCTTATTTGGTATCTCCCTTGAGGACCTTACAGACAAATTTGTTTTCTAATATATTTTTAGTTTGGTGACCCTGGCTAAAGTCATTATAGCTCAAGCCTAGGACCTTCCTGACTTTCACATCTGGTGAGCTCTTGTTAACTCCGCTATACAGCATGAGAAATACATTTCACTTACATAGTCTGTTCAGCTGATATGTCCTCAATAGACTAGCTGTCCGGTTGTTCTGACGGGGGAGGGTGAGTATCCCGGGGTCCCGCCGTAAGCACCATTGGCCAGAGTATTGGTGACCTCTATGAATCCTTATGCTTTGGTATTATTTGTGTCTTGTGTTTTGTTTATTTTTTGCTTCTTGAGGGGGGGGGGATAAAAAGTTACTTGTCTGATTTTTTTTATTTATTTTTTTTGTCATTATTGTTTTTTTTTATTTTTATCGTTTTGTGTCCAATTTAGAGATCTGACCTGATGGATATGAAAGTAGCAGATACAATCGGAGAAGAAGAGACCTATGTGAGGGGTGATCAGCAGTGTAAGGGGGAGGAAACCCCTACAGATATCAGCACAAGTGAGTAATAAACACTAAAGACAAAAAAGAGTTACATTACATTCTCCTTTGTAAGAACCATCAGAATAATCATATACACACAGGGCCTGATTCAGAGTTAGACAAACGCCCGTTTGTGTAATGTATCATTGCGACTTTCATTTATTGTAAAAGAGAGAGCAGTTATGAGGGTCACCTAGATACACAGCATCTGATAATCAGATATACACAATGTATTCAGTCACTGTGTTTCCTACAGATGGATCCAGTACCAGAAATACCCCAGAGAGATGTCCCCGTCTTTATTCTCAGGACTGTATAGAGGAAAATCCCAGTATCCCGAAGGAATATCAGGTAAAATATTTGAGGTTCTCACCAAGTGCAAAATGACACTGAACTATGTTATCTGTATATAAGCTGTGTGGATCTTATACACTTTTATGCTTTTATTTAATCTCAGTTCCTTAAATTAGAAATTATTAAATATGTTTATTGTTTAGAGGGTTATATAGGGTGTATATGTGATTGAAATTAAAGATGAAGTTATAGAGGAAGATAATGAGCATGTAAAACCAGTATGTGACATTAATAAACATGACAGGCTGTGTATTACTCAGCTGAATGTACGTGTAATAACTAGATACATAAACTAAATATGTCCACCCTGCTCGCTCTCACTCCTCTGCAGCAGGATAACATGTTAGGGGGGAGGTGCTTCTCTATCTAAGGAGGAAGAGTTTCAGTGACAGCTTGGCAGACTTTCTGTACAGAAATACATTGTGTGAATTGGTTGATTCCTACACACAGGAGAGGGCAGTGAAGTAGATGAGGGAGGAGCAGCAAGTGTCTGTAATGGAGTGGGTGATACGGTACAGGGTATATAGTAGAATGTCAGGGTAACACTAAATAATGTATTTTCTCATTCATCCTATTTTTAGGACACTGCTTCACCATGTTTTTTTAAAATTTACTTTATTCCTAAGCAGGCTGCTTGGGCAGAGACTATAGTGTTGTCTATGAGCTCACTGCTTGAGAGGCGGCATAACCGCTAGTTCAGCGCTTCTCTGCTGTTCCCACCTCTTATTCTCATGGCTCCCCTGGGGGTTCATCTGGTCACCAGAGAGGATAGCGAATGTGGCAACAAGCATAGCGCTGGCTAAACGAACTGCACTTCATTAGTGGTGGGACCTACTAGACAGCCCCTGTCCCTTCATATGTCAGGCTGGCTGTGGTCCTGTATTGGAACGGAAGAGCAGGACATCCGGTGGCTGGGTAGAGAGGTCACTTGGAGTCCACTATCGAGTAATTCCCACACCCGGAATGACATGGAAAGGGGAACTGTCCTATGTACAGCACCATGTCTTCACTGAGCCAACGAGGTTGTGCTTTCCCCAGTGTAACTCCTCCTCAGCAAAAGCCCGCCAGAAATCAGTCTGCTGATCACTTCTGCGGGGCAAATTGTCTATCTCCTGTGCTTATGCTACCTTGCAACCAACTCTGAACTTGGGAATTGTTTAGCATTGGAGTATTTGATATATTAGGTAGACTATTGTTAGCTATAGTGTGATCTGTGTGTGTGCTCTCATTTCTGATATAGATATTGTCACTCTCTCCTCCTCCTATCTAGACAGTGGTAAAGAATCCTGTGTGTTCCGCCATAATAATGATACAATGCCTTTGATCTTATTAATAACTAACCTCATTAATTACTGGGATATAATGTAATTTGCAACTTTTTCGGCCAACTGTAAACAAGGAATCCCAGCTGTTATGCTTGCGCATCCCAAATAGAAACCCGTAAGAGAGACCTATGTGATTCTTTTGTGTGACCAAACTTTATACTACCTAAGTATTACACCTCTATCTCCAGGTCAGATAACCCACCATTATGTGTTACTCGCTAAATAAATACCAATCTATCATATACTTCACTATACTGCATTATCTGTATAACATATCCTCCATTCATCCTTTTCTCTGTTATCTAACATACAAAACAGACAGATCAGATTTACAGTACATAGAATGCTTACATACAATACAGATAATGCAACGTAGTTTTAGTAGACATGATATTAATATAGATTTTACTAGATTAGTTAAAAAGAGAGTTCATAATATCCTACTCTGTTGTTATCAACCTAATTTCATCAGTCCTCATTTGATTTGTGTATCCAGATTCAGGGATAGTGGTTAGCACTTCTGCCTCACAGCACTGGGGTCATGAGTTAGATTCCCGACCATGGCCTTATCTGTGTGGAGTTTGTATGTTCTCCCTGTGTTTGCGTGGGTTTCCTCCGGGTGCTCCGGTTTCCTCCCACTCTCCAAAAACATACTGGTAGGTAAATTGGCTGCTAACAAAATTGACCCTAGTCTCTCTGTCTGTGTGTGTTTCTATGTTAGGGAAGTTAGACTGTAAGCTCCAATGGGGCAGGGAGTGATGTGAATGAGTTCTCTGTGCAGCGCTGCAGAATTAGTGGTGCTATATAAATAACTGATGATGATGATGATTCCTGTGTGTGTGTATATATAATATATATATATATATATATATATATATATATATATATATATATATATATATATATAGTGTGTGTGTATATGTATGTATATATGTATGTATATATGTATGTACCGTATTTTTCGCTCCATAAGACGCACTTTTTCCCCCCAAAAAAGTAGGGAAAAAAGTGTGTGCGTCTTATGGAGCGAATACTACATTGCACACCACCTGAGAATTCTCCGTAGTGAGCGGCTGCGTGTCTTAGCCGGCTAAACCGGAAGTTCGGCTATTGACACGCATGGAACGCACGCCAGGCTCTCTATATCCATGCTTATCACTGTTAGGAACCCATCTGCAGGGCCGTAACGAGGGTGGTGCGGGCGGTGCCGTCGCCCAGGGCGCAAGACCGAGGGGGCGCAGCAGCCGCCCGCTACCTGCCCCAATCCCATAATGTGACCTCCCGGCCGCACTGTGTAATCAGAAGCAGTGACCGGTTAGTGACAGCTGGATGTCTGCCTCCCGTGTTCTCCTCCACTCATCATCACTTCGCAGAGTAACTAGGTTTGGTCCGCTCCGGCCGCTGTAGCCGGTTGCTATGGAGACACGGACTCCGGAAGTGCTGCCTGGAGTCAGTGTGAAGGGGATCAGCGCGGACTGCGGAGTACATACAGGACTCTGGAGCCGCTGGTTGTGGAGGGGGGACGAGCTGCCGGTATGCTGGAGCCGTTCCACTGAGGAACTTATCTCTCAGTACTTACTTCAGTAAGAGAAAGACTCCTCCGAATACATTAATGTTTAACCACGCAGCTTCGGCCTCCCTGTCTGCCGCTGACGATAATGTGCTGACGCCAGATAATGTGGCTCATTATCTAGAACTTAGTGAACGAGGAGACAACAGCAGGTGAGAGCACAGAATATACTGTACCTCCGTCTCTAATATACAGAACTAGGGTACAGGCCGTATAAGGGGACAGAACTCCCAGGTGGTTTCTAATATCCTTTTATAGTTTACAGTAACGGCGACATTATTGCTAATAATATACAAGTTTACATTTTCAACAAAACAAGTTGTGTGATGTACTTTCACTGGCAAGGATGATATAACATAACACTTCACAGCAGGTCACATCATCTCTCTCTATTATATGAAGTAAATTCATAATATTAAAAGGATTTCAACCCCCTTTAAAATCATGCCCACTACAGTTTATGTAATTAAGTGCATATATATATATATATATATATATATATATATATAGTTAACCCGTGCATGATACTCATGCATTCTAGTCAAATCAAGCTACTTTAGGTCTTAAAAAGGTTCTTGTCATGCATTTGGGCCTAGCCCAGGCCTCCTCAGGGGAAGAGCGTTACTTCCCGACGCAAGCGGCCTTTTTAATGTGTGTTCATGAGGTAAAATTACCTCACGAAAGGGAGTTTGACCCCTCAACTCGTAAATTTAGCCTTTACTACCCCTCCCACGGGGGGAAGGGAGGATGATGGAAATTAACTGACTTGACTATTCTAATTTTTTTGTCAAATAATGTCAGTATACCAAATTTCAGGTCAATTGGATGAGCCCTTTCTGAGGAAATAGTTTTTTCCACACACACACACTAACGCACGCCTCTACACATGTGTGTTCATGAGGTAAAATTACCTCACGAAAATGAGTTTGAGCCCTACCAAATTTCAGCCCTTTTGGAATTTTTTTCCCCACACACACTAAGAATTTAGTAGGTCAGTGTATAACTCTGCCCAGCAGGTGGCGCTGCAACTTGTTTTTTTTTTCCACACAGACAGACGCCACTAAGCATTTATATATTAGATATATATATAAGAATTTTTTTCAGTAAAGTGCTAGCTACACCCACACATTAGGTTGGCCACACCCACTTGTCAAATGCCACTCCCACTTAGATGGGGGGGGGGGCGCCGGTGCCCTGTCTCGCCCAGAGCACCAAAATTTCTAGTTGCGGCACTGCCCATCTGTCTCCACACCATCTACAGCTGCAATCCTTTCCGGATCACACCATTAGCCACATCTTAGGTTTACATCTGGACCCTGGCAGGCGCTGTCGTGAGGTATTGTTTTATTTTCCCTAATCACTCACTTCCAACCAGGACTGAGACTTTTTGTGAGTATTTGAACTGCAGTTTTTTTTATGGCTTCTTATCTACCTTATACATGTTTAACTGGACAGCCATTCTTCTTGTATATATATTAGCTCTTGGATGATGTTTTTATTTTTTATTCAATTTTATTTATGATATCAGCCATTTGTGGTTGTTGCATTAATATTGTCTTTTTTATCTCCTTGTTTATTCATTTTGTTCATATTAAATCAATTGTTTAGTTTTATATAACGTCTCTCAATATTCATGCCACACAATATTCTTATATTCAGCATTATAGCAATCATTTCAATTATTAGTCAGCTCTAGGCATTTGAGCGCAATACAGCTGTTCTATATTGTATATTTATACATGCAACTCCCCTTCTGAGTTGTTTTTTCCGGCAGTGCCCGCTGTTGTGGTATATTACCGATATTCATCTATAAGTGTATATGAGATTTGGTTCAGAATATTTTTTTTGCTGTTTTCCTCCTCTAAAAATTAGGTGCGCCTTATGGAGAGAAAAATACGGTATGTGTATATATATATATGTATGTGTATGTATATGTGTGTGTATATATATATATATATATATATATATATATATATATATATATATATATATATATTGCTGTAAGACTGAAATGTTTGTGAGTGCATTGTCAGTATTTGCTCTTCGTGATAATGCGGGTTTCAATGTCAAAAGAGAAAGAGAGTAGCATTTATGAAGAGAATGTGGTTAAGTGGGAATTAACAAGCATGTGTGTGTGTTTTTAAATATGAAGCATTTATGTATGTGTGCAACGAGGATGTGTTTAAGAGGGAGATAGATGAGCATGCATGTGTGTAATAAAGATAAATGTCTGTATGCACGTGTGTTTGCAAGTAAGAGGATGTGTATAAGAAGAGCGTGCATAAGTAAGAAACGTGTTCAGGCCGAAGAGATAATATAGGCCAAGCATAGAGAGAGAGATTGGGGAAGGAAACTAGAGTCCATTGTAGTGTAGATAGTAAGCATTCCTGAGATGGGGAAAGGAGCTAGCGTTTGTAAAGCATGTGTAAAAAACTTACTTTAAAGATTCAAAAAGTTAATAGAAATAGAATCTTTATACATATAGATAGATATACATGCAAGCAAAGTATGTTATAATTTGGGACAAGCAGCGTTAATATATAGAATACATGCAAGCAGAGTATATAAGATGTAGACAGATACTGAAAGATTGGGTATAAGATTAAGAATATAGAGAAGTTATTGCAGTGGAATGTTGCAGTGTGTCCTTTAGGCTCCAGGTTGGAGAGATGTATTGTGGTAAAGAGACTGATTTACCCTGCTTCAGGAGCTTGTAAACCTTTATCCAGAATGCATTGCTTCAGGTGGGGGGATATGCTCTGGCAGTACTTAATCTGCGCATGTGTTCGGAGTGTGCAAACCACAGTGGAACTCTAGTGGCCATTATGCGTGGCTCAAGCTCTGCCCTGCGTGATTGCCTCATCACAGGCGCTTATAGGAGCTCCTTCACAGACACATGGGGTAAATGTATCAAGGGTCCGATTTTTTTTTCAGCGTTTTAAAATCGCGGCAAATCGCGGGTGATAACCAGCGATTTTAGTTCTCAAGTCGCCAGATGTATTAAACTGCGATTTTTTACTCTGATCTTAAAAATCGTTGGTCATCTCTGGCGATTTGCTACGATGTCAAACACTCCCGTGTTTAGCTAACTCTCCTGTGTTATCCACATCTAGCTGCGTGATTAGTAAATACATCACTGTTACAGTGGTCTGTCTATAGAGCCGGAGGGCCAGCTCCTCTTAAAAGTTTAAAAATAGATAAAAGTTTAAAAAAAGTGCGGGGCCCCCCCGCCCGGCCACTATTAACCCTATTGCTGTCAGCCTACTGTGCTGACAGCGGGGGGAAAAATTTCAATGGGGTCCCACCGATTTTCACATAACCAGCACTAGGCAAACCAGCCTGGGGTGGTTGGCACTATAGCAGGGGGACACGCGGCATGGGTCCCCCTGCCATAATGACCACCAACCCCAGGCTGTTCAGCTCTGGGCTGGATTCCCTAGGGAGTGGGTTCCGCCAAAAGTCCGAGCAGGCACACCCTCTAAGGCTCTTCCTACTCCCCTGGGTGGTGGGTGTAGGGTGATAATGGCGATAGAATGTAAAAAAACCAAACAGACGCCATTTTGTTTTCTGGAACTACAAGTCCCAGCCAGCCTGGGCTGCCATAAAGAGTATGGGCATGCTGATGCTTGTATAACTACAAGCAGGAAATCCAATCCGCTATAACAGGGGAAGGGTGGGGTTGGGAATCATCTGACCTGAGCTTGTAAAGCTGTGTGTAGCAGTCTGCAAACTGGCTAGCAATGTCTGGAGGATTAGAAATGTGAGTACCGCGGGGGGCTGCAAGGACTTTCATACGATTAATGGCATTCTTTCATCTGAGTTTACAGGCTAGAAGTTTGCTCGCCCGATTTCCGAGGGTGTAGAACCTCTGATTTAACCTAGCTTAAAGCATTGTTAACTTGCAGCAGCGCAGTGAAATTTAACTTTTTGCCAAGATCGGCCAGGGACACTTTGACGACAGAGTCAGAGGGGTTGAGCTTGTGTCGCTGCTTCAATACAACAATCTGTGTGTCTAAATCTAGCTGCAGCTTGTATAGCTGCTCCCCTCATGACCGCCTTCAAAGCACACCAGTGCGTGAATTCTGAGGTGTCTTCCTGACTATTAGTCTGCAAATAGGAGTTTAGTGCATCACTCAGTACCTGTTTATCCATAGTGTCCAAAAGGATGTATTCGGCCATTCGCCAGGGTCGGGGGGGGGGGGGGGTCTCTAGCTGGGGCCTCAAAGCACCAGGTTAACGGAGCATGATCCGACCAAGTAATGGGCTTAATCGAGATGTTAGAAACCCGCTGGAGAGACCATTTATCAGCAAGCAGGAGATCTATGCCGGAGAATTACTTATGGAATAGGGAAAAGAATGTGTAATCTCGTTCTCCGGGATGTTTTGCTCTCCAGGCATCATATAGGTCAAATTCAGCAAGCATCTGAGCAAAGCTCTGGGTTAGGGGTATAGCAGAGGGAGATGGTCGGTTGGAAGCTGGTGTGTCTCTTTCCGATCTGGGATCTGGAGCTACATTAAAATCCCCCATGTAAAATACCATTCATTTCCTGATCTGTTGGATAGTTTGGAAAATACGTCTCAAAAACGGGATTTGCTGGGAATTTGGAGCATATATGGAGATCAATGTAATGGCCTGTTTGCCCAGGGAACCTACCAAAATAAGATGGCGGCCATTTTTCAGCAACCCGTTTCTCCAATTTAAAAGGACATCCTGCTTTTAATAAAATAGCCACTCCATTGTGCTTGAAGGGACCGCAGGCCACATAGGAAGTGGGGTAGCTCTTGTTTTGAAATTGAGGGGGGGGGGATGCAGGGAGAAATGAATCTCTCGGACTGCTACTATATCCGTTTTATGTGTAGCAAAATATTTGAGAGAAATTCTGCGCTTGTTAAGGGAATTCAGCCTTTGGCATTTATAGATAGAAATTGGACCATGGTGGGGGTTGGCGAAGATGAGCAACGACTTTGAACGTAACTTGAACAGTGGGGTAGATGCATCTAGTGATTGTCTCCATAGGGCTGGGGGTGGGTGGCGGAAAATCTGGAAACACTGGGTAAGGATCTAGCAGGGGGGGAAACATAAATAGTTTCCATAAGGAAACTAAGGTTTTTGCCACAGGGAAGAGAATATATTCGCTTTATGTGTAGCAAGAAATTTGAGAGAAATTCTGCGCTTGTTAAGGGAATTCAGGCCTTTGGCATTTATAGATAGAAATTGGACCATAGTGGGGGTTGGCGAAGATGAGCCACATCTGGGTCCGGTTGCCCTTGAGATTGAGAAGATTGAGCGGGTTGTTTCCCAGATTTGGAGGACATACGAGAAGATGATGAGGCCACCGAACCCCTTCCGAAGAATTTAACAGGTGGAGGCAATTTAGCAGATTTAGCTTTCTGAGATGGCATGGTGTCGCAGAGTAAGGGAGAAAGGAAATCCCAGAGGGATCTTTACGACAGATTAAGTAGCAAGATTTTACCAATGGTAGCTGAAGAGCACCGCAGTATCTGGCATCGCTGCTTATATAGAGATTAGGTCAGGTCACAAGGCATCAGAGATTAGTTATCCATTAGCCGGCCACGGGGTCATGATTCAAGCCGGTAAGCAGAGAGGTAGCCTGGAATAGCAGTCCTTCACCTGCTCTATATAGCAGTCAAAAGCCACCACCTGAGGGGAGCAGGACTTCCCTAAAAACCGTAATGCAGATGTCTTAAGGTGAGCTTAGGGAGGACAGAAACCTCCCGTGGAGGGAAGGACATCAAGCACCAATGGTTGTGTGAATAGTCTTAAGCGTAGTATTGTTATTTCGGGCTGATTAACAGATGGCCGGCGCTCGTGAGTGATTATACTGAAGTGGAATCTGCTGCAGTTATATTTAGATGAAAGCACGCTAGATGCACAGAACTGGAGAGAGATATCTCTTTGTGTAATGATGACCCCAGCAACGGTGGGCTATATTCCCAAAGTCTTTAAGGCTGGTAATAGCTAGAGCTTTATAGCATATAGTCAATCATGTGCTCTTTTATATACTCACAACTATGACTCACTGGTCCAGAGGGTCAGCAACCCATTTTAGATGTTGTATGATCGTCTAGGAGGCTGTGATGTCCAGAATTGTTGCCGGCCGGGTAATGGGTGGCAATCGTGGACCTCAGTATTTGTGGTTCAGATCCCCTATCCCCGAAATCGTGACCCGGAAGTGCGCTGCTGCCAACCCGAAGTGGCCGCCCGCAGTCCACTCCAGTAAATCCAGGCAGCGTTGGGGAAGCCAGGAGGGGATCCAGCAACGAGGAGGGGATCCAGCACCGATAGACTACAGAGGGGGAACCAGCTGGATCGAGCAAGGAGGGCTGTGGGGACTCGATAGTTGCGCCCCGTGACAGGCAAAAACAGGAGCCTGTTGAGAGGCAGAAACGTCTCCAAACGGACCAGTCCTCAGGCCCAGTGACGCCAGAGAGGCTTAGACGGGTGGTAAGCCACAGGTGAGTAGCCTAGGGGTCCCAAAGGTTGCTTTTAAAGGCCTCAGGAGAGACAGGGCAGCCTGTGTCAGATAATCTTAGGGCTCACTGCATGGGATCGGTGATTGCTTCCTGGGCGGCACGGCATGATGCCTCAACTGAGGAGCTGTGTTGGGCAGGCACCTGGTTCTCCATTCACACTTTTACTTGGTTTTACATGTTACATGTGTTTATATCAGGGGATACTAGGTTTGGGAGAAAAGCGCTTTGTGCCATTCCTTCTGAGCGTTACCATCTGGGATTTGTACCCTGTGTCCCACAATTGGAATAGTGGAAAAAATAGGATTTTTATACTTGTGTAAATACAGTTTCTCTTCATCCATTGGGGACAATGCTCTAGTTTCTTCTTTTGTGTGACATGCTGAGGTTTTTTTGTGCAAGAGAATGTTGTTTTCCTCTTTCACTTTTGTTTTGCTCTTTATATGTCTCTTTTTCTGTGCGGCTTGGTTAAACATAAACGGAAGCCTAAACAGGAAGAGGGGCATAGGGGGGATGAACTTAGGGCTAGATATCAACTCTATTAAAGTGCCCAAGGCCTATTCTCACTACACTATACCCCAATGTACCCGGTGTCCCCCAGTGAAGTAAGAGAGAGGTTTTTACAGAACTATATAAATCCTATTATTATCCCTTAGAGTAGATGCAAAGTGGAATTCCTGGCAATAGCTAGCCCACTACTTAACCATAAAACCAGAGAGTCCTAGGGGCCAATATTTAAGGAAGAAAACACAAGAGAGACACATAAACACATAAAACACATAAAAATTCATGTTGAAGCCATTTAGCACGGGTCTCATTTTTTTTTTTTTTTCTTTTTATTATTATTATTATTATTATTATTATTTTAAAAATGTTGACATTCCATTCTCCTCCCCACAAAGTGATGTGTCTGGGTGATGACTGTATCATTGTGTGTGTTAGGTTCCTATAAGTTGTGAGGATCGCATTGTCTATTTCTCCATGCAGGACGTGATGATTGAGAATCACCAGCCCCTCACATCTCTGGGTAAGAGAAATTTTAACCACACCCCTTTCTGTGTGTATAGGAGATGCCTTCACTACATGTAACAATATATATGTGTACAGTGTGAATTGTTTATAGTTTGTAGTTGAATTTGCCTTTTGCTTTGCTTAGGAAGTAAATGTGTGCATTACAACACAATGTGTCTCCACTAAAAAGTGTACTTCTCTATTGTTATTGTGGAGCGTTGGGTGGAGTGTATGTAGTGGCTTAGTGCCTGGTGAGGGCTTAGTTTCTATTTCTATTCCCTGGGTGTCATTACATGTACAGAGCACCATGATTGGTAAAAACTTCCTACAAAAAGTTTTGGGGATATAATTGTGGTGAGCGAATACTAGAATAAAGGGGAGAAACAGGATAGATCATATGTAATGTAGTGATGATAAAGGATGTTGGAAGATGGAGGATAATGGATTCTAATGAAATTCAGAAATGTGTGGAGAGTAGGTTTCTAATAAAAGTAAATGACTAGATTGTATAGCAGAGTATGTGCTAATAATGACAATATGGTGAATGATCAATTGTGTTGCATATTTTGTGTGCGCTTTTTAGTATTGGTTAATCACAGAATGTGCTCTGTGGGTCGCTGGTGAATGTAAAGGGAATGAAGACAAAAGATGGGCAAAAACATTGGTTGCATCACCATTGTTTATGTTTGGTTATCAAATACATGTTGTTTTCATAATTTCACCATTGTTTGAGATAGTGGAACATTTGTATAGTAAGCTTGGTGTCTTGTAGCTAAGAATATCGTTCAGGGTTCCACACTCTTTCCTCATGGTTCCAATTCCCCCGCTACCCTACACTTAGACCGTTATAGGAGCTGCGTATATGCCTAGATTTTCAACCATTGTTGCAAAATCTTATTATGCAATTGCTACAAGGAGAGACATCTACGCATTCCCAGTGATTAGCTACCAAACATTTGGATGCATTGACAATTTGTAGAGATACATTTTTGTCCAGACCCTCAATGACAAACATAGAAGGAAAACCAGGGTGTAAATGCATCAAAGTGAGATTGTAAAAAATGGGCATTAATTGCAGCAGCATCAGAGCCTAAGGGTGACCCTCTTCTATTGTCTGAAGCCCCTGCGATTCCTCTTGATACTATCATGAGTAGTGGTGATGAAACACTATAATGGCTTCTGTGTAGGAGCGGTAGAGGGGAGGACGAGGTGATGATGGGGGAATTGCTGACAAGTAATTCAGTAGAGGTTGAAAGGTCCCTGGATGCTGTGGTGTGGGCCATGGCTTTGTTTTGATTAAAGCTGAAAGCCACAATCCCTGGTAATACGTAAGCAATAGTCGATAAGATTTATACTCTTGTTTCACAGTATTAATAGTGAGGGTAAAATAACATTTCATAAAGCTAACCACCATTCATTTTTCCTAACAGAACTACACAAAGATCCATCTGCTCTTATTAAGGAGGAACCTGTATCACGTGAAGAAGGAAATCTCCCACACACTGACATTTATACACCCACAAATCATACACAATATACATCTACTCTTATTGAAGTGAAATCGGAATCTTCTTTCACTGGAGAACAAAGTTTTAATAACCTCAGCTATGTTAGTAGCCAGAAGAAAAATGTGAATGATCACAGTATAGACAAATCTTGGTCTTGTTCTGAATGTGGGAAGTGTTTTACTAGGAAAAGATACCTCTTTGTACATCAGAAGATTCACACAGGAGAGAAAGCATATTCTTGCTCTGAATGTGGGAAATCATTTACTAGTAAATCAAGTTGCAATATACATCAGAGAATTCACACAGGAGAAAACCCATATTCTTGCTCTGAATGTGGGAAATTATTTAATAGTAAATCAGAATGCAATAAACATCAGAAAACTCACACAGGAGTGAAACCATATTCTTGCTCTGAATGTGGGAAATCGTTTAATAGTAAATCAGAATGCAATAGACATCAGAGATTTCACACAGGAGAAAAACCATATTCTTGCTCTGAATGTGGGAAACGTATTTCATGCCAATCAAATCTTATTAAACATCAGAGAATTCACACAGGAGAGAAACCATATCCTTGCTCGGAGTGTAGGAAATGTTTTTCCTCTAAATCAAAGCTTGTTGTACATCAGAGAATTCATACAGGAGAGAAACCTTATTCTTGCTCTGAATGTGGGAAAGATTTTCCCACTAAAGCAGATCTTGTTGTACATCAGAGAGTTCATACAGGAGAGAAACCTTATTCTTGCTCTGAATGTGGGAAAGGTTTTCCCGCTAAATCAGATCTTGTTGTACATCGGAGAGTTCATACAGGAGAGAAACCTTATTCTTGCTCTGAATGTGGGAAAGGTTTTTCCACTAAAACAGATCTTGTTGTACATCAGAGAATTCATACAGGAGAGAAACCTTATTCTTGCTCTGAATGTGGGAAAGCTTTTATCCAGAAATCTAGCCTCTGTATACATCAGAGACTTCACACAGGAGAGAAACCTTATTCTTGCTCTGAATGTGGGAAAGCTTTTAACCAGAAATCTAGCCTCGATATGCATCAGAGACTTCACACAGGAGAGAAACCATATTCTTGCTCTGAATGTGGGAAAGGTTTTATAAATAAAGCATCCTTAATTAAACATCAGAGAAGTCACAAGTGAGAGGACATGCATTTGCTCTGAGTGTGGGAACGTTTTAACCAGAAATCAAACTTTGTTCCACATCAGAACATTCACACCGATTATACCAATATTTGTGTTCTGAGTTGGGGAAATGTTTACGCAGGAAATCAAGCTTTGTTGTGCATCAAAATGTGGGAAATGAATTAAAGAGAATGCATACAAGATTCTCTAGAGATGGTAACTTACACCTGACAGGCTAGCTAAAATGTACCCAATTGTCTTCCTGGCCTGTTGGCGGGAATGCGGACATAGTGGTACCTTCTTCTATATCCGGTGGTCTTGTCCTGTCATCTCCTCCTTCTGGGATAAAGTAGCTACTCTCCTTTCCTCCCTTCTTCAGTTCCCTATCCAGAAGGATCCTTGGTCCTTCCTCCTCTGCTACCCTATACAAGATGCTGACGTCCCCTCTGCAAAATTGGCTTCGCACGTCTTGGCAGCCGCTAAGTGCCTGATAGCCAAATCCTGGAAAAGTGCAGCGCCTCCCCGCGTCTCTTCTCTAAAATCCTATGTTTGGTTCATTGCGAGCATGGAAAAAAATCACTTTTCACCTACGATATAAAGACGACAAGTTTTACCAAATCTGGGCACCCTGGCTACATCACTGAAGCCACTAATACTCCCCCTCCTAGAGGTTGTCTTGTATGTCCTGGATAATTCTATCCATAATAACTCTATAGATAGAGAGAAAGCTACTCCTTCTGAGATTTGAGACGTCGGCCGGTATTATCTTATAGCACAGACGACCCCACCCACCCCTCCCCACCCATTGCCCTTTTTAATAATAAGGATATTGCTTGTGTCAACTCAGTTTTCCAGTTTTTGTGCTACATGTTGCTATATACAGCAATTTCTAACATGTATTGTGACAGTGTTTGCCTTGTTTTGTATGTGTATTCTGTTACTGTTATCTCATTGTATACTGGCTGTCATCCAGGTTGTTTTAATAAAATTTGAGTTATAAAAAAAAAAAAATGTGGGAAATGGTTTACTAGTTAAGCACTATGTTTTGCAACTAAGAAGTCACACTGGAGAGAAACAGTGGTCTTTCTCTGATACAGGAATGTTTTGTGAGTTAAATCTGTCCTGATGGCTATAGTTCTATTTATAAGACTTTTCAGAAATCCTAAACTTAAAATTCCAGTTGCCTTAAAATTTAGTTGCCAAAATATTTGCAGAGCTATGTACAGGTTTCTGTACCCTGACAGATCTTGAGGTGTTTAACATTACAATTACATTTGCTGTTCAGCTGAGTATAAGTTATTCTTCTCGTTCATCAACCATTTTATGGCTAAGAAAGGCTGATTACAGTGTCCTGTGAGTTGGAAAGTTTCTCCCCTCAGTCACCACTTTTTGTAAAATATCTTCCATTCTGGGAAGCTGCTGAAACTTTTAAAAATGTATTTGTAAATGCCATATTTTGGGTTTAGTTATCCTTGAAGTGCAGTCAATTTATTTGTCATATATTGATGATGTGACAGGATGGACCGCCTATTCCACCCTGTCTGTTGTTGCTGGGAACCGGCTGGACTTACTTTGCCACTGTTCCCTTTCATTATCCCAAATGCTCCCTCCAGTACTGGGTTTCTACTGGGTAACTCACGCTGCGAGTGTACCGTTACTGGTGTACCTGGGCTGGTACCCCTGACCTCTTCCTATGAATCAGGGTTGCTGTGGATGGATCCCCCCTGGCCTATCACACTGGCCAGAGCTGCTGGGTAGCGGTAGCCGTGGTCCCGGAAAGCTGGGTACAAACCTCAGAAACAGCCGGGAATGGATTCGATTTTGGGTCTAATCTGTAGGTCACAGGGATAGAGAAGTTTCCAAGCAGTTCTTTGAAGTTAGTGATGTTTATTTGCTCACCCTGGTTGAAGGTACCAGTGAGCAGGTCAGATGAAACAAGAAGAACAATTTTCAATACAAGATAGTGCTTTTTATACATATTTGGACACAGCCTCACAGGGTAAGCCAGCCCCCTGAGGTCTGAGCTAGTTTTAGAATCAGGATGCAATTTGTTTACCCAAACATGGATTTACATGCAATGCAAAGCTAACAATATTTACACTTATCTGTGATATCCTAAAACTTGCTGTGATTTCCTGCATCTTGTTTTAGACACAGGAAATAATAATAGTAATAATAATAGCAAATCTAATTAAACCTTCCTGTGCCTTCAGGTGCTGGACCCTCACACATCAAAAGGTCTAATTAACAAGAGATTAACATGGGTCCTTTCTTCAGACAGTTGCAGAATACACATTCCCAAAGAACGTTATAAAGCCCAAAACAAGTCATTTCCCCACACCAAGATACACAAAAGACTTCCTCAACAAGGGCTTATTGTATCAGATATATACCTCAGAAATAATGCATTTCCTCTAGCAAAGTCAAAACAAAAAAACAGATTTCTTCCCCTGGTCTCAGAAATAAAGATATCTCCTTTACCAACATACACACAATATAAAAAATAAGTACATTTGCAATCATATAAATAAGCGACCTGCGCTATTTCCTTTAAATTAATTTATATCATAAGTTATTTATAAGTGATCCAGTCACAGATGAGTTGAATAAAATGATGCCCCACCGGGGTAGTCCCCGATGCTTGTTAGCCCCGCCCCCTTCATTGATGGGGCGAAGCAGTGAGCAGCTGTTTTTGTTTTGGGGGGGTTTATGTGGGTATGGGAGGGGGGGTGCCCGGGGGGTGGGGAGGGAGGAAAGCGATCACAAACATTGGTGGTCAGTGGACAGCAACACGCAGCCAATCACTAGGCTGCCTGTTGCGGTATGGGGTCCCACAGTGCTGTGCGACAGACAGGAAGTCTTACTTCCTCTCTGCCTAATCTGAGGAGCGACGCTGGCCAGCTCAACTAAAGGTTAGTGAGCGGGGGTGGGGGCTCCTATGCTAAACTATAGTGAGGGGGGCAGCCTATGCTAAACTATATGGAGGGGGGGCAGCCTATACTAAACTATAGGGAGGGGGGGCAGCCTATACTAAACTATAGGGAGGGGGGGCAGCCTATACTAAACTATAGGGAGAGGGGGCAGCCTATACTAAACTATAGGGAGAGGGGGCAGCCTATACTAAACTATAGGGAGAGGGGGCAGGCTGTACTAAATTATAGGGAGAGGGGGCAGCCTGTACTAAATTATAGGGAGAGGGGGCAGCCTATACTAAACTATAGGGAGAGGGGGCAGCCTATACTAAACTATAGGGAGAGGGGGAAGCCTATGCTAAACTATAGGGAGAGGGGGCAGCCTATACTAAACTATAGGGAGAGGGGGCAGCCTATACTAAACTATAGGGAGGGGGAGCTGCACAGAAAACTATAGGGAGGGGGGCTGTCTTAATAGTACATGAGTGGAAGGTAGACTATTATTTTAATGGTGGATTTTAGGTGGTGGCTTATTATTTAATGGGTGTTATTTTATTTGTGGTGTGATAGTGGGGCAATTTAATTTATTGGTGGGGCCTATTAAATTAAGAAGTGATGAGGGGACCTTTAATGCTGGGGTGGTTTGGGTCTATAATTGGATGTAGGCTTAGTTTGGGGAGGAGCGCTCTTTATTAAATGTGAACATTAATTATTTAATGTCAGGAATGGGTGTAGGAAATAGTTGGATTAAACATAAATGCTATTAATTTATGGCTGGAGAGAGGTTAATAGGTTTAATGGGAATACTATTAATTTAATGTTGGGGTTGGTTGGAGGGAAATAGATCTATTTATCAAGTGTGAGTACTATTACTTTAATGTTGGGGCTGGAGAGAGGCCTAATGATTAAATGTGGGTACTGTTGATTTAATGCCGGGGATGGTTGAAGTTTTCTAAATTTCATGTACATATTTTTTTTTACAAATAGCGCCTTCAAGGATCCAGACAAGCAGCAACTGATCTACAGACACCAGCATCCACAGGTGGTGAAGGTGACAAGAACAGGTAGGAGAGACAACTGTCCTGAAACTGGTGGGGCAGTCCTGCACTTGGGTGACTGTCTTGCTTAGTCAGGATTTGGTCTGACTACAAGGACAGTTGGGAGGTATGACCCGCTTCACACTGTACTGCTCGTGAAGGCAGAGCTGTGTGCTTCGAACAGTAGTTCACACAGTTTTGCCTGTGTATTTGTCTAAAATTTATCTAAAATGATAAACCCCCTGGCTTAAGTTTTGGCTTTAAATTTAAAAGTGCCCTGGCTCCTGTTATCGTGCTCTGTACTCCAAGCATATCCAATGTCCCCTATTAGACTCCATATACTAATACTACTAAATACTGCTCCATATAGTAACATTAATCAGCCTGTCACCTAGACCACGTAACTGCATCCCTTTTGTGTCGAATCCCTGTGCTTTGGTTGTGCGTCCCATTTTGGCTATTGATGTGAACTTTACCAAAAAAACAGTCCTGCATGAGACCTGGTGCTAATTGTATGTTTACTACAATGAAAGCATTTCAATAAATATCCTCTCAACGGGTTGGGTAGGAATATCTGGCGCTCAAAATGCCAACGATACAAATGTCGACACATCAGTGATGAAATTGACGATATGTACACATCAATGTACACATCAATATTGTCGACTCAATGAAAATGTCACCACAAAATATCTTGAAGCGAAAAATATGGTGATGTAATATTTGTCAACAATGATAACATTTTGACAAACTAAATGTCAACATTTAACAATATGCTTAAAAATTAAAGTGTCTACTCTGTAAATAGCAGCGTTCTGTTATGTTAACTATCACAATTTCCATGTGTGTGTGTGTGTGTGTGTATATGTGTGTGTATATATATATATATATATATATATATATATATATATATGTGTGTATATATGTATATATATATGGAAAAACACAAAAAGAGAAGCGCCAAACATAGTGTGATACCATCAAAAGTAAGAGTCACATCTAGACACTCTGGAGTTAATTCGGACAAAAGGTGCAGAGTGATTAATTCTCCAGGGGTTAATTCTAGCGGGATAACAGCACCTTTTAAACTGAACTCCACCTCTTCAACAGGGGGTAAACAGTTAAAACTTCATACACATTGGTACAATTTAATATAGTGCATGCGTAATAGAAACAACTTGTTAGAGGATAATGCAGTGATTAGCTTCTCAGGGGTAGTGCCCCCAGAGCTTTAATGTCCTCTTAAACAGAGAATACACAACTGGACTCCAAATCAATAATAGAGTTAATGCATTGTGTTCATAAAAACAGGCTTATTAGAGGATATTATCCAGTTTAATAACAGCCTACATCCATAAAAAGCAATAAAATGCCGTACATCGGGTATAATAAAACAGGCTTATCTGCATAGAAAACACTTGCGGTAGTCCCCTCAGAGTCTCTCTGGAAATGGCATATGGGAACCTCCTCGCATCAGCTTTCACCAAGTACAGAACCTCCTTAACGCGTTTCGTCTCCAGCGAGACTTTATCAAAAGGATATATATTCAAAAGTGGACAGGCCATCCTTTTATAGTCCACATTATCCATCGTATACAATCCGTTGCCGTCTAACCGGAAGTCACATGTTGGTAAGTGTGGGCAATAGCTCTGTATCCATACTTCCGCCCAGAAGAGGTATCCGCATCACCTCCTGTTGTGGAAGATGACATCACTTCCGGTCAGTACTCCGGGACAAGGTTCATACAAAGAACCCAGCATGAATAAGTCGCTATACACATCGCTAGCACAACCGCACTAAACTAGTACTAAAACAATTTACATATGGTCAGCAGTATACATGTACATCTCCGCCCATGATTACATTTAAAAATAGAAAAAATAGGATTACCAGGCGAATGTAGAATCCACTATGGATCATGCCAGTATTAAGATATCCTCTAAGTAAATAAAAACCCACCAGGGCCAATAAGCCAAACATATATATACAGGCAATAGGGCCCAAACAAATGGGCCTAAAACACAGGATTACCGGAGCTACACAATATACCCTGCTTCCCAAAAATCATACAATTCCCAAAATAACCCAGAAGGTAAGTATCTTAATATTGTACAAACATCAGAGCAATTCCATAATGAATAACATTACACAAGATGACAGGATCCAACCCCCAAATGCAGAATTGAAGCACAGTATATGACCTAATCAGGTCAATAAGGCATACAAGCTAACAAAGAAATCTAGGCAATGACAATTCACAAAATTCCTTAGAGGTATATAAACAACCTCACACAGGATAACAGGATAGAGGGAAAGAAACAAAAAGAACAAAAGGGATAAAAAAGACAAAAATAAAAGTAATTAGTACATTATATAAAAGGGGCTATTTCAAAAGCCTCATTAAGGCCCAAAGGGGCAAGTGTACCTAAGGTATAAATCCAGTACATTTCTATACAAGCCAGTTTCCTGGCAATATCCCCTCCCCTAGGTCCTAACACCACGTGCTCTATAGCTTTAAAGCTCATACAACGAGGATCACCATTATGAAAAGTGCAAAGTGCTTAGAAACTGTATGTGTATCTAGTTTGCTTTTAATTGCCCTCACATGCTCCTGTATCCGAATTTTAAGCATCCTCTTGGTTTTACCAATGTATTTTAGCTTACATGGGCACTCTATTACATAGATCACCGAAGTAGTTAAGCAATTGATTCTTCCTTTAATCTTGTACTCCTTAGTGTTAGTGGAGTCATAAAAAACTTTATTACATGGATCAACCCATTTGCAAACATTACATTTTGTGCATTTACCAAACCCATTACTATAATTGGACAGAAAAGTCTCTCCCCTCCCTAACGTCACCTTGTCTACTAGTAAACTGGGTGCTAGCATGGTTTTCAGATTTTTGGTCCTTCTAAATACCAAATCTGGTTTATTGGCTAGTTCTGCCCCCAGAATCGGGTCCATTTTAATAACATTCCAGTGCTTGTTCATAACATGTCTAATCCTTTTCTCATCAGTACTGAATTCAGTTATAAATGGAACCATATTTCCCTTATTCGTATCCTTAGACTTATATATTAGGAGCTCTTCTCTATTTTTTCCCCCAATTTTCTCAGAAGCGGCATCCAGTAGATTCTCAGGGTACCCACGTTCCCTGAATCTATCTAGATAGATTTGGGATTGCACTTTACAAGTTTCTTCATTAGAGAAATTTCTCTTTACTCTAGTTAGTTGGGAGACAGGTATATTGTCTTTCCATTTTTTCAGGTGACAGCTCTCATAATGGACATAACTATTACTGTCCACTTCCTTAATATGTGTACTAGTTTCAATCACTCCACCTTTAATCTCCAGATCAAGATACAGGAAATCTATACATTTAATGTCTGTCTTATGTGTAAAGTTCAAGTTGAGGTCATTGTCACCAATATATTCAAATAAGGCATCCAGGCTCTCATTTGAGCCCTCCCATATTAAAATAATATCATCAATATAACGCTTATAGAAAAATAGATTGGCCCTAAAAGGATTGTTAGAATGTATAGTCTCAGACTCCCACTTCCCCATGAACATATTAGCGAAGCTGGGAGCAAAAATTGTGCCCATCACTGTGCCACACAATTGGATATAAAACTCATCCAGAAATTTCAAATAATTATGCTCGAGAATGAATCTCACAAGATTACATATAAAAATTCGATGAGTGGTTGTATTATCATTATCCATTTCCAAGAAGAATTCAACTTCCTTTACTCCCTGTTCATGGCCAATAGAAGTATATAGGGCCTGTACATCAACAGTCGCCCATCTATAGGTATTCTTCCATTCTATTTGCTTTAATAGCTGTAGCAGGGAAGTGGTATCCTTTAGGTATGCCGGTAGCATCATAACATATTTTTTAAAAAATATTTCTACATATTGGGAGGCTTGGGCAGTCAGAGAGCCTATCCCTGCAATTATGGGCCTCCCGGGTGGGTTTATAAGGGACTTATGGATTTTTGGGAGAAAATAAAATATAGGGATAGTTGGGAATTCCTGAAATAAAAATGAAAATTCATCCTTAGTAATAACATTCTCTCGTAAGGCTTCATTCAACAAACTGCGTAGCTTATCTACAAAGGGTTCAGTGGGGTATCTCTCTAGCATTTTATAGGATTTCTGATCCCCTAGAATCCTATTCGCTTCAGATACACATAGTCACTTCTATTTAGAACAACGATGCCACCCCCTTTATCAGCTTGCTTAATTATGATCTCATCATTCGCCATCAGACTCTTCAGAGTTTTATTTTTCAATATCAGATAAATTCCTTTTATGTTTCCTAGATCTATTTATGCTAATCAGATCATTTTTGACCAACTGGTAAAATATCTCAATATTTTCTCCTTTGGATTCAAGTGGATTATATTTAGAGGGTTTTTTAAGGCATGATTTTGATTCAGATTGTATGTATTCTTTCTGGGAATTAGGGTTCTCAAGTTCTTTTTTCTTAAAATGGCGTTTAAGGGTAAGTCTTCTCACATATTTATTTAAGTCTAGAAAGAGTTGAAACTCATTAACTTGGTTCGTAGGGGCAAAGGAGAAACCTTTCTTTAGAAGTTTTATTTCATTAGATGTTAGTTTATATTTGGAGAGATTGAAGATACCTTTCTCGTCCACTAGTGGTACATCATTTATAAGTTGCGTCTTTTTCTTTCTCTTTGTTCCAGCTCGTTTCCCTCTCCTTCCGAATATATCTCCTTTTTAGGGGGGAAACTGTTCTTATACTTTCTTTTAGTCCAAACCTGTTGAATATTGTATCCTCTTTCGGAGTGGGAGTTGGGGATAAAAAATCCTCATCTACACTCCAAAATTTATCTCTCTGCAGGGGAGTAAATCTATTAGTAAGTTTAAGATGAGGAGGTTTATAAAAATGCGGCTTCTGAAACCTCCCATCTTTCCTTCTAGGATTAGCTACATTCCACCCCTCATTAAATTGCTGATTAGTCCTATTAGATCTCCTATTTCCCCATGGAGTCTTCTGATGTTGTCTTAGTGCGGTATTTTTATTCCAATCATAGACCATATCTAGATCATAATCTCTTTTATTTCTTGAGAATTTACTCTCCTTCCTTTCAACAACTTCTACTTCCATTTTATCCAGTTTTCTCTGGAGTACAGTTTCATTGACTTTAAAATCATCCTTATTTTTTAATTCCTCTGCCATCTGTTCCCTTTCTTTTACCCCTTTATTGATTACCTCAAGGGTTTTCTGTTTCTCAGAAATGATCAGCCTCATTAGATTAAAGGAGCATTCACTCAAGATTTTTTCTCATTCTATCAAAAATTCAAAATTTTCCATTCCAAATGTGGGATTTTTCTTAATTCTTAAGCCTCTAGGAATCCTTTTAACCCTGATATACTCCTCCAACCCTGCTATATCCCACCAAGTTCTCATTTCCTTGGATAACAATTTTTCCGTATCCCAGAAAAATTGATCTATTGAGTCTAGTACATAAGTGTCCATATTAGAATTTTGACTCTCCTTAAATATTCTTTGACAGAATTCTATTCGCTTAGTATCAAGATTAGATCGAAACATATTGAGGAAAGATAACACCAGCTGCCAAGTCTTAAAGTGCAATAGTGAAGTTAATACCAAAAAGAGTAGAAAGACAAACAGGCGCTTAGTGAACAATCTAAAGCTCCACGTGACTACGTGATTAATAATTAGTGGATCACATACAGTAGGATCACATACAGATATATATATATATATATATATATATATATATATATATATATATATATATATAGATAAATAGATATAGATATAAATATCATAGCAAAGAATTGATAAACATCTTCAGGCGCTACCTGCTATATACCGATAACAATGTATATACAGGACTAACATCACACAAGTCCAATAAATAGTAAATAAATTATTTATCGGATCCACAGAGTGATGAATAAACGTCTTTTACGGTGCCGATATTGTTCAAGAAGTACTCGAATTCATGAAATGGATTTATATGGAAAACAAAAAGAAGGGAGGTGCAATAGTGTATTACCTCCAGTATAAAATGTATTCATTAAAACAATATGTGTGTGTGTGTGTGTGTATATATGTATATATATATATATATATATATATATATATATATATATATATTGTAACAAAAGGAGGCATTTAGCTGGCAATATGCAGAGAAAGCAGGGAAGTAGAGTAAAACATTTGTGCAGTAATGCACCTAGAGTGAAGACTTATGTATGAAAAGCAATAGTTTAAATTTGGTTAAACTTACATGATCTGAAATCCTTCCTCTCAGCAAACAGACAGGGTGTGTCTGTCTTAGTGCAAACAGAGCCGGTGATGGGTGTTTTCTTTTAAAGAGAAGGTGGGTGTGTCACCTGTCCATCAAGCTAAGGCTGGGGGAGGAGTATCAGGTATAAAAGCTTGTTTGTTTCATTTGTTCACTGAGACCAACGCTGGGATAGCTGGCTGGTCCTGAGAGAGAGCTGGTCTATGTATAGCTAGCGTTTAGGGTCTCCATGATTGCTGTGCAAGTATACGGTGTCAAAATATTTACCATCCTGACAATAAAGCACCATAAAAAGGAAGAAGTTGTTCGCGTGTGCTTCTGCAGTAGCGGGCTCTTGCCACAATATATATATATATATATATATATATATATATATATATATATATATACACACACATCAAAGCATATGCTGATATATCATTATATACTGATATGCAATAATACTCCAATTGCCAGATAATGGCTGCCTACCCAAATCTGGTACCCAAAGAGGACCCACTGGATGTGGTAGGAACTTCAGGAACACAAGGCGGTTAGTCCCAGGTTAGAGGTTAAATATATATAGGCTGTAATGAAAAAATCTAGATACATACCTGATATGTTCATTCCTTATAATCTATATTCAAAATCACAGACTTTTAACTGTTTGTCCCAATATGTATTATTTTCGTATTCTAATAATGTATTCACATTTATAGCTTAGAATATCAATCAAGTGAATATTTTGGTATTTCATACAATAATCTTGTGTTTATGTGTTCTCTAACCTTAAAGCATTATAACATCTTTTTACATTGTTTGTGCCGCTGCGCATACTAATATCAGTTGGCCACCTGTGTCTACAAAACCAACGCGCACAAGGAGACGGCACAAAGTAAGTAATATGCTTTCCAATGAGATTTAACATCTGACTTTTCACGTGAACTGTGTTGTTATGAGGCTAAGTTTAACACACATTGAAATATAAGAATTTTATTGAACGGATCCACGCTGGTCTCCTATACGGAGTTATCTACACTATCCCGAGCTGTGACTAGGATATTATCCAGAGCTTGGAGACATGAAAAATCATTAATTACAAATGTATATCAAGCCTCTGCTGGGACCAGGTTTACTCTGTTTAGATAATTTTATTTATGGCCTTAAAGGATAAAGACCTATGAAGTTTCTATGGGAACAGCTTAGTTTCCTATTGTCATATAGTCCCAGGCATTAGCTGTTTATGAATTAGACTTGATATATGTTATTTGACCAATTTTTATATGTGTGTATACCTATAGCTATATTGATTGCTATCATATTGGTAGTGCAAGCATCTGATTCTTTTAATTTTACCTTTTAATGTATTTTATGTACTATTTTTTATGGTGGATTATAATAAAAAGTGTTTTACTTGATCTCCTACATATATCAATTAGTAATAACATACAAGCCTATTTAAGTTGTTTTATGTGGATTTAAGTTAAGATAGTTTGATAGGGCTCATTTCTGCACTGTTCACGGTTTTTGTAGTGTCACATTAATAAAAAAACAAATCTCAAAAGGTACAATATAAAATGTTTTTTTATTGTCAGGAAGGTCAGTTTCAAATTACATTACATTACATAAAAAATCAAGAGCAGAGTGGTTGGTAAATACATGAAGAGAACATTTAATTTAGATATGTAAACATCATGTCGGGCACGGATTTGAGAGGAACACTAACCAGTATTGGCACTACTGAGCAGATAGGTGCGGAGTCTAACGTACCCCTGGTTTTCACCAGGGACCCCCGCAAGGAGGTATGGACTTTGCTGCAAAGGGTACGCAGGTCGCGTCCTATCAGACAGTTACTGGTGTAGTGAAGAGGAGTCAGATGGTCCGGGTCAAGCCAATCGGTATTCGAGGTACAAAAGGAGAATCCAGAAGCAATGTCAAACAGGCCAAGGTCGCAGGAACAGGATGGGAACACAGAATAAAGAATGGTCAGCTAGCCGGGTCACAACAGGAATGCAGGTACAGAAGAATGGTCATAAAAGCCGGGTCACAACAGGAATACAGCACTGTGGTAGCTAGAGGCAGGAACCTGTTACTCTGGCACCCTAATGGCGCCAGAGCCAGGTTTAAATAGCAGCAGAGAACAGCTGATAGGCTCAGATGAGCCGGCACAGGAAGTGCCGGGGAAAGCGTCCCATTGCCCAGCAACGGGACGAGCCAATGTGCAAGCGCCCGACGGGGTTAGGGGGCGCGGCTATCTGGTTGCCCGGCAACCGTCCGGGCAGTGCGGCTGAGGCAGGCGTCCGTCTCCGCCGAGAGGAAGTGAGACGGAGACGGCGCCTGACACATCACAATAGGATCACAAAGAAAAATATCAAAATATAATTTTAGGGGACTTAATATATAATCATCAAATCTATAAATTGTTTTAGCAAAGTTCCAGAGGTGTTTCAATTACCATGGTCTTGAAAAGGTCAGCAAAAATAATGGTTGGTTGCACATTACAAGAAAAAACAATGTTGACAAAGCAACTTACTCCGTTAAAAAAAATTGAATTTCATCAGTATTTCATTCTGTCGATCCAAGAAATGTTGTTTCTGAAATTTCCAGGGGTACAGTCTGAATGAGATCATTTCTGCATTGCTTCATGGATGCTGAATTATTACACTTTGAATGCGAATCATTTGAATCTGTAAAAAAGAATAAAAGAAAGTTATATTTTTATCAGGAATAATCAATGATAAATATTTTTTTTAAAAAAAACCTAGATTGCTTAGGAACTGTATTTGACAAGAAAAAAATGCAAGCTGGATCTTGTCAAATTATAATAATTTGAAAGTATCAACTTACATATAGCGAATAATGTATAATGCCCTATACCAGGGTTTCCCAAATCCAGTCCTCAGGGCTCCCCAACAGTGCAGGTTTTCCATATCTCCTTGCTGGAGCACAGGTGTATTCATTACTGACTGACACATTGTAACAGATCCACAGGTGGTCCTAATTATGTCACATGTGATCCAGAAAACCTGCACTGTTGGGGAGCCCTGAGGACTGGGTTTGGGAAACCCTGCCGTATACCATCACAGTTGTATTCTTCCAATGGGCATGTGATGGAGCCAAAGCAATCCACAGGCAGCGGCCAATGAGAAGACTTCTCTTGATAGCAACCAATGAACTGGAATCAGACCCTGGAGAGGTAAAGAAATTATTGAGAAAAAAACAGGAACAATGAATGAAACATTGGACACGAGCAAGAGCTACATTTGGGGGAGGAGAGCACAGTGGGGTGGGAGGCACATACCTGGTTTGTCTGACAATGGGGCTAGACCTTCAATCCACAATCAGATCTTGGTGTAATGTCTCTTCTGTTGATGCTGTGGACAGACTCCCCAATCTGTCTGGGTCTCGGTGCCTCTGAAAATATAAACATATATTCAATTATATAACTATTGGGAGACCTATTTTTGGTTGTAATATACATAATTATGTTAATTGCCTTTTAGATGTTTGCCTGAATTTTTCTTCAAAGTTTTCTTTACTTCTTTGGGTGCTAATGATGAATGAAAACAGACATAATATATATTAGACACTAATGTTAGGATTTATTACATAATACTACAGATAATTGATTCTATAGTGTAGGACTCTAGTAACACAAACAGGTCATGTTTTAAGGATTTCATTATTCATACACAGGTGTGAATCAGGATTTTTTCTGCTGTTCACATGAACAATGACCATAAAAAATTAACTGTTATTAGTATTTCAGGACTGGAGTTTAAACAGATTGATATAGATAAGGATAGTGTTTAGTGTGATGTTATGTGTTAGTTCATTTTAGAGGTTGGGATTTTTTTAATTATCTGGGGTATATTATTATTATTATTTATTATTATTATCATTTATTTGTTAGGCGCCACAAGGTTTCCGCAGCGCCGTACATAATACAAACAGGAGACCATACAGGGTGACATAGTACAGAGCAATAAACACAAAGTACCAATACTTCAGAACTCCGGGAAGACATATAGACGTATATTGTAAGAACACATAAATAATTACAAATGTTACCAGGAAACGTGGCAGGTACTTTCTGGGTTTTGACAGGGGACGTGTCTTCATCAGATGTGTCAAGATGATGATCATCATCATCACCATTTATTTATATAGCGCCACTAATTCCGCAGCGCTGTACAGAGAACTCGCTCACATCAGTCCCTGCCCCATTGGGGCTTACAATCTAAATTCCTTAACACACACACACAGATACAGACTAGGGTCAATTTGTTAGCAGCCAATTAACCTACCAGTATATTTTTGGAGTGTGGGAGGAAACCGGAGCACCCGAAGGAAACCCACGCAAACACGGGGAGAACATGCAAACTCCTCACAGATAAGGCCATGGTTGGGAATTGAACTCATTACCCCAGTGCTGTAAGGTAGAAGTGCTAACCACTTAGCCACCGTGCTGCTTCTTCTGCCATCCTGTCAATTACATCATAGGTGGATTCTTACGGCCGGAAAATCTAGCGGTCTTCTCCATCTTACCCATGGTGCTCTTTCTGCAACCCCGTGTTTAATGAGAGATTCTTGAAACAGTCAAAATCCACTGCCCTTATCTGACACACAGTTCAGGGCTGTCAAGCGCAGACAGAGATTAACGCCACACCTAAAACTGCTTCAACATATATATTTTATCACAAAACAAGATAGACTTTCGTCACGCTGAATATAAGGTATGTCTTTTCTTGATGGAAAGTTCTTTAGAGAACAACACCCAACACCTCCATATATGGTATAAGATCAGTAAACGTCTGTATCGGTGTCAATCTTGTGACTTTTCCTGTCTGTAAATTGTCACGTACACACTTTTAAACAGTTATATATATCATAATACAGTATGATATGGCTGTTTAAGAACAAAATGGCTAAAATATAAATATTATTACTTTAACAGAAACATGCATGGGAGACGGAGAGAGAGGTGCAGAGGGAGAGAGAGGAAGGGTGGAAGAGGAAACGGAGGGGGATATGCAGGTGAGAGAGAGGAAGGGTGGAAGAGGAAACAGATGGAGGGGGATATGCAGGTGAGAGAGGAAGGGTGGAAGAGGAAACAGACAGGGAGGGGGATATGCAGGTGAGAGGGAGGAAGGGTGGAAAAGGAAACAGACGGAGGGGGATATGCAGGTGAGAGAGAGGAAGGGTGGCAGAGGAAACAGACGGAGGGGGATATGCAGGTGAGAGAGAGGAAGGGTGGAAGAGGAAACAGACGGAGGGGGATATGCAGCTGAGAGGGAGGAAAGGTGGAAGAGGAAGCAGACAAAGAGAGATAGGTAGGTGAGAGAGGAAGGGTGGAAGAGGAAACAGACGGAGGGGGATATGCAGGTGAGAGGGAGGAAGGGTGGAAGAGGAAACAGACGGAGGGGGATATGCAGGTGAGAGAGAGGAAGGATGGAAGAGGAAACAGACGGAGGGGGATATGCAGGTGAGAGAGAGGAAGGGTGGAAGAGAAAACAGACGGAGTGGGATATGCAGGCGAGAGGGAGGAAGGGTGGAAGAGGAAGCAGACGGAGGGGGATATGCAGGTGAGAGAGAGGAAGGGTGGAAGAGGAAGCAGACAAAGGGAGATAGGTAGGTGAGCGAGAGGAAGGGTGGAAGAGGAAACAGACAGGGAGGGGGATATGTAGGTGAGAGGGAGGAAGAGGAAACAGACGGAGGGGGATATGCAGGTGAGAGGGAGGAAGGGTGGAAGAGGAAACAGACGGAGGGGGATATGTAGGTGAGAGGGAGGAAGGGAGGAAGAGGAAACAGACGGAGGGGGATATGCAGCTGAGAGGGAGGAAGGGTGGAAGAGGAAACAGATGGAGGGGGATATGCAGGTCAGAGGGAGGAAGGGTGGAAGAGGAAACAGACGGAGGGGGATATGCAGGTGAGAGAGAGAAAGGGTGGAAGAGGAAACAGACTGAGGGGGATATGCAGGTGAGAGGGAGGAAGGGTGGAAGAGGAAGCAGAGAAAGGAAGATAGGTAAGTCAGAGAGGAAGGATGGAAGAGGAAACAGATGGAGGGGGATATGCAGGTGAGAGAGAGGAAGGGTGGAAGAGGAAACAGACGGAGGGGGATATGCAGGTGAGACAGAGGAAGGGTGGAAGAGGAAACAGACGGAGAGGGATGTGCAGGTGAGAGGGAGGAAGGGTGGAAGAGGAAACAGACGGAGGAGAATATGCAGGTGAGAGGGAGGAAGGGTGGAAGAGGAAGCAGACAAAGGGAGATAGGTAGGTGAGAGAGGAAGGGTGGGAGAGGAAACAGACAGGGAGGGGGATATGTAGGTGAGAGGGTGGAAGAGGAAACAGACAGAGGGCGATATGCAGGTGAGAGGGAGGAAGGGTGGAAGAGGAAGCAGAGAAAGGAAGATAGGTAAGTCAGAGAGGAAGGATGGAAGAGGAAACAGATGGAGGGGGATATGCAGGTGAGAGAGAGGAAGGGTGGAAGAGGAAACAGACGGAGGGGGATATGCAGGTGAGACAGAGGAAGGGTGGAAGAGGAAACAGACGGAGAGGGATGTGCAGGTGAGAGGGAGGAAGGGTGGAAGAGGAAACAGACAGGGAGGAGAATATGCAGGTGAGAGGGAGGAAGGGTGGAAGAGGAAACAGACAGGGAGGGGAATATGCAGTTGAGTGGGAGGGTGGAGAGTAAACACAGGAGACAGAGTAAGCAGATATACAGGTGAGAGAGAGAGCAAGGGTAGAAGACATGCATAGTAAATACAAGGAGAGGAAATATGGGAGATTTGCAGGTGGGAGAGGAACCGCTGGAGGGAGAAATGGAGATAGGGTAGGGGAGACCCAGAGAAAGAGTGTGGCGTGAAAAGAATGGTGGAGAAAGTATATGAAATGCAGAAGATAAAGACCAGCAATTCTGACCATCAGATAAGTTTCTTCTATCTCTGCTACCCAGCAACACACATCATAAGAGAGGGCATAAAAAATGGTGCACAGGAGCCTCTAATGTTGTTGGTGGTTGACTGGAGTGGCTGGGGTTTTTGGTTTAGATTTATTGTTTTTATATAGCAATAAAATAATAATTTTATACAAGTATAAAACGTTGCCTAAATATAAATTCTGTACCCACACCAGCGGTAACCGGTAAAGGGTAAAATGGATATTCATTCAGTGCTGGAGTGGTTCCCGATTAAGTCTTTGCTCACTCTTTATAAGTTACCATTGCCAGTGAGCCATGAGGAGACCTGGTATTGTGATTCTCTCATGTTCTGCCTCTTATTGCAGTATCAAATTATCAGTGTAGTCTCAGTTAGATGCTCCAATTCTCCTCGCTGCATGTTGCTGAGTATTAATCTCACTGCTACCACCAGTAATGTCATGGAACAGACTGTGATTGAATTTGGTGCACACTGAGCAGACAAGTTGATAGATAAAGTTTTTCATTTAGCTGAATATAACATGTGTCATGTATAGTCCGTAGATTGGGTTGACAGTTCAGTACAGCACTTACAGGCTCAGTGTCAATAATCTGTAAAACAAAATCCAAAATCAATAAAACACTGCAGTCCACAGGTAATAGATCAGTCTTATTTAGGAAATATCTTATCACAATTTTATTCTAAGTGAGGGACTGAAAAACTTTTTGCTTGAAGGAATTTCATTCATTTTAAACTAATTATTTCTGTTTTAAAGGCAATTATTACATTCAAAGAATGGGAACGGCGATGAGCACCAGGTTCAACCCAAGCTATGCCAATCTATTTATGGCATTCTGGAAATTGCAGTTTATTAATGAGCAGCTCGGGGCTAACCGGGTATCCTGTAAGCATCATATTGACGACATGATTTCCTTTTGGAAGGGAATAAGACAACTTTACATCTTTTTTTGTTCAGGTTTAAATTCCAATGATTTGAATATCAAATTCAGTTTTGAAGTGAGTAATACTTCCACACATTAGTTGGATCTAGAAGTGTATATCAAGGAAGGAAAGATATGCACAAAGGGTTACAAGAAACCTACGGATGGAAATACTTCTGTATTACGCAACAGTCAATACCGCCACCATTGGCTAAAGGAAATTCCTTTTGGTAAACGTTTAAAAAGAAATTGTACAGAGGACACAGTAATGTATGAACAGCTGGACATTGTTAGAAATTTTTTAACAAAAAGGGGTATGAAATACAGAAATTAAATGTGGCAAATTCGGGAGCCATCCGGACATTCTGGGAGAGTAGACAAGTATTAGTGTATGCATGCTGCCACTTGCAGCAATTCCCTTCTTCTCTCCAGGGGTCTCTGTTCTGGGGACTCGTCCCCTATTACGGGAGCTGATGTGTTCTAGCTGGGGACCTGGGAGCATCATCCCCACTCTCCCAGGTCCCCAGCTGGATCACATCAGCTCTCCTTGCCTGTCTCTCTCCATGTCTGTGCACTGTCTATCTCTCTTTCCCCCCCTTTTTACAGCCCCTCTTTCTTCTCAGTTGCTAGCAGACTGGGTGGGTTGTCACAACCAAAAACACCTAACTTGCCCTCCAGGTGACCCATCCTATATTAACTCGGGTGCATGGTTTACTAAAATGCTACTAGGGGGCGTTACATACATATAATATTTACAGCACTGTATACAGTATATAGATTCAAATGGGTTGGTATTACACAACTGTAAAATATCAACACAAAGTTCCTCAAACATGTATCCTTATTCTGAGATGCAGGATGATATATTGTTGTACACATGGGTTACATTATTATTGTTTACAAAAGTTTTATACACATGCTACTAGCATCAATGTCATTTTGACATAAGAAACATGATAAGATTAAGGAGAGTTACACATACAATAGTCAGAGCTTCACACATTTGTGCCCTTGTGTGATCATTAAACTCTTATACTGAGGTACATATGCCATTATTCTGCCCACCAAAGGTCATGCTCTAATTAAGTTATTTTGACTAGGTTGTCATAACTCTCTGTTAACGGTTCTACACTTCTACAGGCAAAACGTACAAGAGTCTGCAGCATACAGCTAAAACCTCATCTCTGAACCACCCGACACCCTCATACCAAGAGCTGGTATCATGCAATGGCAGCAGAAGCAGGCTGCTCTGGGAAAGGGATACAATGTTGGTTAGATGAGAATGTAATGGTTACAAGATATATGTTAGCATTTATGGCCAAGATATGTTATGTTCATCTAGTCGCTATAAATGGAAATTGTCCGCTGCGATTTGGTGTGGTTCCAACGGAAGTGATTTAATAGCAAGATGCAATATATAACAGTTCAATGGAATAAGTACAGCCGATACAATAGCAAGCACCCTGGATCCAGCATACAGTCATGCAATCCTGAAGTCTGTGGTCAAGTAGACTGTATAGTGGACCCAGAGCCTGGTATATATACAGTTTGTGATACATAAAAAACAGTAGTGATGTCTTGGCATGTTTCCATAGGATCAGGATTCCTTGACAGTCCAGTATAATGCAGGTCATAGGGCGGTTCAAACAATGCCCTCCAAAGGTGGGGGTCAACTCTCCAACAGTTGTATACGTGTCTTCCCGCCAAAAAGCTAGTTTAAACTGGTCTATTTGTATTACACACTCAATATCATTCTGATCATTATTCCTCTATCATCCATAACTTGCATACACAAGATACGACCGCTTAGCCTATAGTAGCGAATGTCTGATGAGAAAAGGTAGATTAGAATGACACGAAACATGATATGTTTCCTAAATCCCAAACCTTAGATATTCAACAATGTAGTGTTAACATTATTATATTAAACTATTAAATCTATTACATTCGATTATAAATGACTGTGTGTTGAATCTTTATTAAGGTGAACTATTTCAAGTGTATGTGTATTCAGAAGTGTTTGCAAGTGTTATTGCTGAATACGCCATTCCACGCCGTAGCGTGCTATTTGCATATTTTCACATAAAGTAAAAATGAATTTGATGGTTATTAATTGAAATGAGTCCATCCAATTATTTCACTTCCACATATAGATATTAAATCAGATTTCTGCCAATGCACCTGGAGAGATTGAAGTTTATGGGTTTTACATTATAAATATTATAAATATTATGTGGATAGATATTTGCCTGTGGGTTGTTCTGTTTCAGGTGCTTTCTTTGAGAAATTCAGTACATTTCTACATTGGTGTATTGAGAAAGGGTCAGGTTGTTAGCTCAATGGCACACTGTTTAGACGATTTCTTGGTGGTGGGACCTGCAAGGACTTTGAAGTGTCAGGAGTTATTATTTTCAGTGTACACGTTTCAGAATTTTGGAGTAACAGTGGCCACGTTATATCTAGAAATAAAAATGGATTCTGAGTAGAAGTGGTGTAGGTTACCAGAGGATAGAGTAAAGAGACCTAAGGAGGAGATCAGTAGGTAGAGGCAGGTGGACAAGATAATTTTGAAACAGTTGCAGTCATTTCTAGGACCATTGAATATTGCTTGTAGAGTGATCCCAGTGGGCAGATTTTTTTGGTAGAAAATTAGAAAGTGCTAAGGCGGGAGCTAAGAGGCCACATCATTATATAAGATTGTGTAAGGCGATCCAAGAGGACATAAAAAGATGGAGTAATTTTGTGAAACAATTTAATGTTACAAGGATGTAGCCACTTCCACCAGCATCTAGTAGGGACCCCACTCCCTAGGGAATCCAGCCCAGCGCTGAACAGCCTGTGGTTAGTATGTCATTATGGCAGGGGGACCCCTGCCGCATGTCCCCCTGCTATAGTGCCAACCACCCCGGTTGGTTTGCCTAGTGCTGGTTGCTTGAAATTGGGGGGACCCCACACAAATTTTTCCCCAAATTTCATGCAGCCAGACTAGGGTTAATAATAATTTATTTTTTTTAACATTTATCTATATTTAAACTTTTGACAGCTGCCAGGACCTCCGGCTGTATAGGCAGGCAGTGTAACAGTGATGTGTTTACTAATCCCGTAGCTTGGAAGCAGCATGTTTTATCTAGTGATTTTTATAGCAAACTCAGTACAGTTTGCTTAATCGCAGCTTCATACATTTGGAGACTTGTATAACTAGAGTGGCAAACAGTCGTGACTTCAATCTCTAGCAATTTTTGAATCTTCCCCATCTCTTCATTTTTCCACCGCCCTGATAGAGGAAACTTAGGAGGGACAAGATAAATACAAAAAGATAAACAACGAACAATTACTACAGATTCTAAAATCGTACAAAGAAGTTGTGTTCAACATGGCCAAAATATATAAGAGGTACGCTGCAGGAGGTACAGCACCCATATTTACAGCCGCTTTTAAAAAATTGACGACTTCATCACCAGTTGATCAATCTCGCTCTTCAAGTCTTCTCTCCGTTGGACATAGACATAGACCATACAGTTCAGACGGCTATAACTAACCTAGCACATGACATTAGACTTACTTTTTAGGAAGAACTTAAGAAAGCTATTGTCGAATTCAAATCAGAAATAGCAGCTCTTGGCACTAGAACAGACGCTCTTGAATCAAAAACTGATGAAAACGAATGAAATTTGTCGTGCTCAGGCGACCTTTGAGCGAGAACTAGCACTGCTTCGTACTGAGATGGATTCTGTGAAAGAGAAACAAGAAGACCAAGAGAATAGGTCATGGTGAAATAATCTGAGTAATCGTCACATACCAGAGTCTGTGACCAATTCTTCTCTGCCTGACTCTGCCGGCTTCTTTAAGCATCTGCAGACATAGACATTCTGATGGATCGTGCATACCGATCCCTTAGAGCTAAACCAGCCGCTGACCAGGGGCCGCGAGACATCATAGTGCGCCTTCATTATTATCAAACAAAAGAAAAACTGCTTAATGTAACTAGATCTGTAGACATGATCGATTTTCAAGATATGCAACTTCAGATATTTCAAGATTTGGCCCCCTCCACTATCTAGAAATGTAGAGATCTCCAGCCAGTGAAAAGAATACTTCAACATAACTTCCGTTACTGTTGGGGATTTCCATTTCAACTACAAATGTTCACAGGAAATTCTGTCCTCTATGCCAAACCCTTAGACCAAGGACAAGACGTTCTCTCTATGCTCGATATTCTTCTGAAAGCTGCATTGTCCATAGACCGTACCAATTCCTTGAGACTCTCAAGAGATGTTGCACCTCCTCCTGATTGGACAACCGTGGAACGCCGACATGCAAGAATACCCACTGTACCAGACTGATTGGAAGACTTCGATGGCTCCTTAAAATATCCATATTCTTTTGTGCACTCAGGTTCCCACATACTGCGAACCTAATGTGCTTTGTTGCTGAGGTTTTTGTCATTCTGTTTATGTCGTTGTCTCAATGGGTTTTTTTTTGCCTTACCACTGACAACTATCAGTCATATTAACTTCAATTACACATTCTCTGCTCAATATCGCTCACATATTATATTCACTTGCAAGAGAAAGAATGTAAGAAAATTATGGTATATCCGGCAACCTTACAATGGACATGGTTTGACGCTATATGTTTCTTAATATGTTGATGTTACAATTTATGTACTATATAACTGTTCGCATTTCCAAGACTTAAATCCCCCCATTTTTTTTCTTACCTCCCTGTATTTCCTCCCCTTTTGCTTAGGGCCTCTCCTCCCTCATTTCTCCCCCCGATACATCACTTTTCGATCTCTGAAGTCGTCCTCTCCATCAGGTACAGACGGCCTAACTCCCCAATATTACAAAAAATTTGCTAAGCATCTGACCCCTCACGACAGAATTTTTTAATAAAATCTTGACTGGTTCCTTTTTGATGAGGCGACAACCTTGGCCACTATCGTTGTCATACCAATACCAGACAGATATCCTACTTCCTGCTCTAATTACTGACCTGTCATACGCCGGGCCCGCATGCGGGTCCCAGAGCACTTACCTGCTCCACGCAGGCAGCTTCCCCGTCGTTAAGCGCCGCAATCCTGTGATTGCGCCCGCCATCTTGTTTTCTTGCTATGCACAGCCCCCATTTTATTACCTCCCTGTCTCTCCTGATTGGCCCTTCTCCTCCCCAATGTATATAAGGGACCTGACAAAGCAGTCAGCTGCCTGTTCTTTGTGCTCATACCTGTGTAGGTGCACGATGTGGCTCCTGTGCTCCTCTGCGCTGTGCTGTTCAATGTCACCTCCTCGTGCTCAGCCTGTTGTCCAGTGATACCCTCTCTGCAGTACATCTTTTTTATTTGGCTCAAATCTCTGTTCCAGTGACTCTTTGCTGTGCTGTTTAGTGTCACCTCTTCCTGTTCTGCCTGTTGCCCAGTGATACCCTCTGCAGTACATCTCTGCTATTTGGCTCAACTCGCTGTTCCAGTAACTCATTGCTGGATTCTCTCCACTGCCTGTTACCTGTGCTCTAGTCTCCAAGTGGGCCTCAACTAGTACTCACCCAGAGGGCTGCGACCTGCGGGGCATTGGTCACAAAGTCCATACCTTCTTGCGGGGCTCCCTGGCAAAAACAACCTGCCCCATTAGACTTCGCGCCTTTGAGTAGTGTCAATCTAGACACTCCCGGGAGAACCAAAGTTCTCATCTGTGCATTGTGACAAGACCTATCGCATTACTATATGTGGACCAGGTCCGATTTATACCAGGCCGTCAAGCCCTAGACAACACCACACATGATGTTGATCTCATACACTCTATTCATGCCGGTAAACTACCGTCACTGATCATGGTGCTTGATGCTAAAAAAGCCTTTGATCGTATTTCATGGACCTTCATGTCTAGAGTCTTGTGGTCAATGGGCTTTACTGGTAAATGTTTAGATGGTATATTAGCCTTATACCAATCTCATAAAGCAGCGGTAGTGGCCAACTGAGTCGCATCTTCTCCCTTCTCAATTTCTAAAGGAACATGGCAAGGATGCCCCCTTTCACCTTTAATTTTTGCACTTCTAATTGAGCCATTAGCCGCAAAAATACGCTCCAATACTGCCATCTATGGAATTAAAGTAGGGAAATACGATTATAAAATATCTTTATATGTGTCACAATCTGCCTCCGGCTGCTCTGCAGCATCCTCCATGTGGATGCTGCTTGTCTCCTGCAGCTCCTGTCTGCCAAGAATTATGTTGGACTTTTGCCTTCATATGTATCCAGCCTGCAGTATCACTGTTCCACCAAAGGGGCCACTGTGGTTCTTGGACTGTTCTACTACCTGCTTAAGCTTGTTACTCCGGCATGATTAGCACCTGTCCCTGGCCTGTAAAGACTGCCTTCCCCCAGCAGTCCTTGCCAGTTCATCTGTTGCCATACTCTCTACTGGTTTTCCTGTTATCCTTGATTGATTTCCACGTATTGACCTCCATTTTGGCACCGCTTCCTGTGACCCCTGACTCGGCATTGTTGTGACTTCGCACCCGCTTGTCCCAGGTATCATGGTGGACCATCTGCTTTTGATCCCTGGCTTGTTTGACTCTTCTGTGTCACTGTGTCTGCAGTATATTGCACCCCAAGCAATCTAGCATCTACAGTCGGTAGCAGCTATCCAGCTTTCTGGCTCCCGTGTCTGCAGTTGTTACACTTCGTATCTGATCCAGTCTCCTGGCTGTCTGCCTATCTGTGCCTCATGTCTGCTGAGTCCCTGCTGACTTGCACTTACCGCTTTACCATTTATTGCATCCTGAAATCTGTGTAACCTGTGTTTAATAAAAACAACTTTGTTCCACTTACGCTCTCTCAGTGGTCTTCATATTGGGAATCCTGACAATACGCTGATGACGTCCTCCTGACTATCGGATTCTTCTGCTTCTTTGCCCCCCCCCTACTTACAGATATCAATACTTATAGCCATATTTCAGGATACAAAATAAATCCTCAAAAGACTGAAAAATCTTGATTTTTACCTTATGGATGGGATTAGATCATCCCTTACCCCCCCCCCCCCCTGTTGAATACAATATTTAAACTCTCTCTGAAAACCCATCTCTTTATTAGAGCTTACCCTACTCTTCCTATATTTCCCACACCAATGCACCCTTCTCCCAATGTCCCAATCTCCACTTCTCCCTCCTGGTTCAGCTGTGCCCTCTTCCAATTAGATAGTAAGCTCACAAAACTTTTGTCCATGACTGTGTTTGTACTTGTTTTTTTACATGATACAGAAGTTAAAAAAAAAAGCAAAAAACAAAAACTGCAGTACATTATAACAGACAGTACAGTAATCCAGTAGGACATATATAAAATACAAAATTCAAAGCTCAAAACACCTTAGAAGAGAAACTTAATGACAAAACTTAAGAAGGAAAGCTATAAAACAAGAAAATATAACAATTACAATAGTACAGAAGATCTCACCTTCATATCCCGAAACCTTCAAATATGCAAAGAGAATTCATAAGAGAGAATATGAGACTCACGTGTTGTGGCAAGTGGAGCATTTTACTGGATAGCGGGCATCGAAGAATGGTAGGAGTACCAGGAGTCCCACACTTTGTTAAAGTGTGAGATTTTGTCATTAAGGAGTCTGGTGATATATTCCATTGTGGCCACATACCAGACCCGAGAAACTGTGGAGACACAGAGGACGGGGGGAATTCCAGTCTTTAGCTATCTGCATACACGTAACGGCACAGACATGTTGTACCAATTTATGTGTTTAGTAAGGGATTTCTCTGGGGAGCACAGCAGCATGACCATTGGATCCGGAATTACCACTAGACACTTTTTGAAGACACACTTAGTAAAGAAACCACCAGGGTCATAGTGTATGTCACTGAAGGAAAGAAATTGGCAGGACAGGCTGTACCAGGTGGGATAGTGGGGGAAGAAGAAAAAACCATTATGAACACCCTTACCATATTACAATGGAATCAGACATAACAGTGTTAACAACGGATGTTAAGAGATTGCTACAGAGCTGTTTACCTCCTTATTGGCCAGTGTTTTTCCCTATGTCACCACACCAAATTTTTATTTGGCTGTCTGCCCAAGTGAATTATAGATAGTCTAGACTTTATTTTGCCATCATATTAGAATAAATATGTTCAAGCATGTCAGGAGCATTGACGGTCTGGGATTTGCAATTAAATATTGAGGGTGCAATGTACCCTGCCCTTCACATGTATCTCTTAAAACATGAATGTCTCTCTCATGTGACCAGGAAGAAAAAGAAGGGGAGATGTAGAAGCCTCCCATGGCCAAAATGCAAAACAGAAGGTCAACAGTATCACGGCCGGCCAGATATTACATAAGAGAAGCTGCAGTGGAGAGGTCTGTTCTGATGCTGACTGTACTCAAAAAGGACCGGGAGATATCAGTTGCTATATCTGCCAAAAGGGAAGGATGGGACCCATTAAAGAAGTAGCTACACTTAGAAATGGACAGGCCACAATTCAGACCGTCATGTCTCACTCCATTAAGGAAGCTGCAGTGGAAATCTCTGTTTCGAGTAAGGAAATAGAATGACACAAATCTATGCAAGAACTACACAGGTAAAAGAGCCTTCTCCACCCATGGGCTTCCCTAGTTCTGCCATCCTTCTGAAATGTCGCCGGTACTCCTGACGATTCGGAAGGCATTTGTAGTTTATAAGACAGTAGGAGGGGAAAGCAAGCAGCCTTTGTCTTGCAAGACAAAGATTCCCATGTAGCTTCCCAATGGGAGACTACTGCCATTTACAAGCGTTGGAGCAATACAGTGATTAGTGAGGGAAGGTATAGACTGAGGGAGACAGTTCCAAATCTGAGTACATTGCTTGCTTCTGCCAGGCACAGCAGATAAGAGCAGTGCATCATATAGTATCCTGAGCATCACTACATACAAAGAGCCATTGTGGGAACAGGTACCTTTATGGTTTAGGAAACAAAACAGACTCTGTAAACACCACCTGAATGGTAGGTTTTCCAGAAAAGTACAAATTGCAGATGAATGGGACGCCTCTATTAGTGAAAAAATGGTGAGATGAATACAAAAAGAAGGCTTCACTCTATGCAGAGAAACAGTGATGGATGAATCAATTGGTCTGAATTTCAGTGATTTCCCAAATTGATTTCTGAATTGTTGTAGTTTTACTTAATTATTTAGTGTCCTGGAATATCAGAAAATCAGGCTAATCACAGTGCATGAAATACAAAGCAGCCAATCAACAAGGAACAAACAAATGTTACATGTCTATAGTATTATTAATGGAGATCCCAGCCCCTCTAGCACTCATCCATCCTGAATTGTTCTAGAGAAAACGTCTGTAAATGTTGCTATTTCCTTGTGATGTGATCTGTTATTAGTGGCCTCTGAATATTCTAATCTTCATCATCACTTCTCTTCTGTTTATGTTACAGTTTACTTAGTTATCCCTATAGTGACTCAAAAACTATTGGCGTCCACTAGGTTTGTGTACGTGTTTTGCATGCACAGTAAAAGAAGTTGCACTTGCGGCCCCTATGCCTGAAGAGGCAGATAAGAGGTGTGCAAGTACAACTGAAGTAGAGTAAGGATATGCACATAGCAGTGTGGCACAACCCCTGGAGAAGTGGCCTATTCTGAGTAGGCTGCATCTCCAAATACACCTATTAACAGACTGATATATTGCGGGTACTCGACCCCTGATGTCCTAAAGTTGATTTGTATCCACCAAAAACATGGTGACATTTGAACCAGATGGCTGCTTTGCTGGCAGTAATAACAAAGCCTGAAGACATCGGGTTGCACCTTTAAGGGATACCCCAAAGACTGGCTTTATATCAGTCAGTGTAATGTATTTTTTTCCTTTTACGTTATATTATAGTGTTACAGTGTGATTTTTTTAAACCCTTTCCTAAAATTGCTACAGCTCTGTTGATGTATTTTGTTAAATAAACTTATACTTTGTATTTAAATATTTACTTGGGTGTGAAAATATTTTCCCATGTCCACGTTATTGGGGTGGGTGAGAGTCTGGAAGACACCCCAGTAACCGCTGATGGTGTGGGAGCCATTGCTGGTCAACACAGTCAATCAGTATAGGCAAATAGCCTGTAGGTGCCCCTGTATTGTGACAAAAACAAAATTAATAAATATCCACCAATACCCTTATTGGTATTTGTATTACATGTCTAAACCCATAGGGAACTTCTTCTTTCCAATCCATAGGGAACTTCTTATTTTAAAAAAAAATTTCCAAAGCCATTTTCTTCTCATTAGCCCACATGCATCATCTTCTCTTTAGTCTTCAAATAATCCTTGGAAAGAAAATAAAAGCCACTTAGTACACAGATAGACTTACTCTGCAAGGAGCCGTAACACACATGGCATGCCTGGTAGCACCTGTGTGTATATCAGGCCAGCCCAAGCAGCACTGCCAGCAAAGGAACAGCGACCAGGGAGGGAAACCATGGAGCAGGAGCCTCTAAAGTAAGAGGGTAGCGGTGTAGAAGGTCTCCAGGTGTGAATCCCCTTTACAGGAGCTGCCGCATCCTCCCTGCACTGAGCGAGAAGATCGTCCTCTGGAGCTGAGCTGGAGAAATCTGTGCCCCATATTCCCAGAGGGGGCTGTCCATGGATGGCTGCGGGCACCACTTGTCACCTCTGTACTGCGGGATGGAGAACACACTCACCCCTAAGAGAGCGGAAGTCTCCACTGTGTTACAGAGGAGTAGCCTGGCTGTATAAGCATGGCGGTAATCCAGGATAGAACCGTATAGATATTATATATTCTTAGTATAAGGTATATGGGCTGTATAAGCATGGCGGTAATCCAGGATAGAACCGTATAGATATTATATATTCTTAGTATAAGGTATCTGGGCTGTATAAGCATGGCGGTAATCCAGGATAGAACCGTATAGATATTATATATTATTAGTATAAGGTATCTGGGCTGTATAAGCATGGCGGTAATCCAGGATAGAACCGTATAGACATTATATATTATTAGTATAAGGTATCTGGGCTGTATAAGTATTACAGTAATGTGGGATATAACAGTAAAGGTAATATATATTATTAGTATAAGGTATCAGGGCTGTATAAGTATAACAGTAATGTGGGATATAACAGTATAGATAATATATATTATTAGTATAAGGTATCTGGCCTGTATAAGTATTACAGTAATGTGGGATATAACAGTATAGATAATATATATTATTAGTATAAGGTATTTGGGCTGTAGAGATATGCTGGTAATGTCAGTATAAAGCTGTGCAGTATAATATGATGTCAGTACTCCCTGCACCACATCTGTGAGGCTATATATTATATTATATATTATATTAGAAAACACATTTTAAGAATAAAACAAACCACTCCGTGAAACCACGCCCACTGGCTAGCATAGACACGCCCCGTTTAAACAGCTGACTTCCTCAGACGATGAGGCCGCTCTGTCTCCAGTTATACACAGCGGCGGCCATTTTGTCAAAGCCTTTGGAGCTCATAACACGACAGGGACAAGGCACAGACCGGAAGTACTTCCGGGTGAGAAGTGAGTGAGATAAAGCGGAGACCTCACGTTTATGTGTCTGGCAGCAGGTAATGATATTTATTATTACAGTACAGGTGGAGCAGACTCTGGTGCCGTGTTATTATTATACAGTGGGAGCAGACTCTGTTGCCGTGTTATTATTATACAGGTGGAGCGGACTCTGGTGCCATGTTATTATTATACAGGTGGAGCAGACTCTGGTGCTGTGTTATTATTATACAGGTGGAGCAGACTCTGGTGCCGTGTTATTATTATACAGGTGGAGCAGACTCCCGTGTTGTGTTATTATTATACAGGGGGAGCAGACTCTGGTGCTGTGTTATTATTATACAGGGGGAGCAGACTCTGGTGCCGTGTTATTATTATACAGGGGGAGCAGACTCTGGTGCCGTGTTATTATTATACAGGTGGAGCAGACTCTGGTGCCATGGTATTATTATACAGGTGGAGCAGACTCTGGTGCCGTGTTATTATTATACAGGTGGAGCGGACTCTGGTGCCATGTTATTATTATACAGGTGGAGCAGACTCTGGTGCCGTGTTATTATACAGGTGGAGCAGACTCTAGTGCCGTGTTATTATACAGGGGGAGCAGACTCTGGTGCTGTGTTATTATTATACAGGCGGAGCAGACTCTGGTGCTGTGTTATTATTATACAGGCGGAGCAGACTCTGGTGCTGTGTTATTATTATACAGGTGGAGCAGACTCTGGTGCCATGTTATTATTATACAGGTGGAGCAGATTCTGGTGCCGTGTTATTATTATACAGGTGGAGCAGACTCTGGTGCCGTGTTATTAGTATACAGGTGGAGCAGACTGTGGTGCCGTGCTATTATTATACAGGTGGAGCAGACTGTGGTGCCGTGTTATTATTATACAGGGGGAGCAGACTCTGGTGCCGTGTTATTATTATACAGGTAGAGCAGATTCTGGTGCCGTGTTATTATTATACAGGTGGAGCAGACTGGTGCCGTGTTATTATTATACAGGTGGAGCAGACTGTGGTGCCGTGTTATTATTATACAGGTGGAGCAGACTGTGGTGCCGTGTTATTATTATACGGGTGGAGCAGACTCTGGTGCCGTGTTATTATTATACAGGTGGAGCGGACTCTGTGCCATGTTATTATACAGGTGGAGCAGACTGTGGTGCCGTGTTATTATTATACAGGTGGAGCAGACTGTGGTGCCGTGTTATTATTATACGGGTGGAGCAGACTCTGGTGCCGTGTTATTATTATACAGGTGGAGCAGACTCTGGTGCTGTGTTATTATTATACAGGGGGAGCAGACTCTGGTGCCGTGTTATTAATATACAGGTGGAGCAGACTCTGGTGCCGTGTTATTATTATGCAGGTAGAGCAGACTCTGGTGCCGTGTTATTATACAGGTGGAGTAGACTCTGGTGCCGTGTTATTATTATACAGGTGGAGCAGACTCTGGTGCCGTGTTATTATTATACAGGTGGAGCAGACTCTGGTGCCACATTATTATTATACAGGTGGAGCAGACTCTGGTGCCGTGTTATTATTAGACATGTGGAGCAGACTCTGGTGCCGTGTTATTATTATACAGGTGGAGCAGACTCTGGTGCCGTGTTATTATTATACAGGTGGAGCAGACTCTGGTGTTGTGTTATTAATATACAGGTGGAGCAGACTCTGGTGACCTGGGTAACGGTCACTATGTGATGTGTCCTCTATGTAAGCCCCTGTAGAGATTTTAGTAATGAATCATTTCTATTTGTTGGGTGAAGGGTCTCCAGACATCTCCCATGTTATCTGTACTCATGGAGGGTATTATATGTTATAGTATTTAATATATTCCTTCTCTGTCATTGTCCTGCATGTATACATTCACATTTTATATAATTTCCCGGAGGGCTGTTCTGCTGCCTGACAGGATATATATATATATATATATATATATATATATATATATATATATATATATATATATATATTATTCCTTCCCTCTTACTATCCTCTTCTTCCATAACATACACACTGTGGCATAAATTCTATACTTTACATATATTTTATGTTGAAAATGTAATGCTGTAATATGTGTGGTGTGACAAGAAAGTAAATCCTGTTAATATCAGTCTATCATACACATTGTACAGAACATTCAGCACATACCCATCTTAATAATAAGACCGCATAATGCGTCTGTATAATGACTGGTATAACTGCATATAGCTTCATATAAATGAGCCTCTTACTTCTATTTCTGTATCAATGCCCTTACCTACTTTTTCTTTATTTCTAATCTATCTACAAGGCAGAGTCTATGTTACCTGACTGTCACAAGGAGGATGGACACTGACAGGAGTCACGTGAATGAGAATATTTTAAACATCACCCTGGAAATCATCTACCTGCTGACTGGAGAGGTGAGGGATTGTGGGAATGTCACAATTATATCACTATTATCTCTATTGATAAAACATGAACCTGACTAGAGAAGTGAGGGATTCTGGGTAATGTCACAGTGACATCACTACATCTGTGAGCAGCAGAGGAAGTAACTAGATCAGGGCACAGTAACAGTAGAATACAGTGAGGACTTGTGATGATTAGTGGTGAGAGGAGAACTGGGGGACTGTAGGACTGATATTATCTTAGTGCAACAATGCTGGGTTGTGTCATCATAGTTTTACTTTTTGCAGCAAACTTCCCAAAGGTTTATCTGTGGATAATCCTCAAGCAAAATCTCCCAGGATGACTTATATAGTAGATTAGAGGTGCTACGTTCCAATGAACACTCACACACATTCAACGTTCATGCTCTTCTTCTGGTCATAATATGTAATGTAACACACCCTCTGAAACCAAAGAGCACCCAGTGGTCACCCAAAAGACGTAGGTATTTTAAGGAACCTGTCTCTGTGTGTCTGACACTATCCTCTTTCACGAGTGCACCCAGCTGATATCACTTTTCCTTTAGTCACTTCTTGTATTGAAGACCCTACTTTCGTTTTTTTTTAATTTAACAATTTTTTTTCATTTTCAGACATAGAACAACAACATACAAAGGAAAAAACCCACAAAAAATTGCAATAAAATTTTCCGTTTTCATCGCTGACACAGTTCAATTTAAATATCAAATATATAATATTCTAACAGATAATAAAAAAAATACCAAACTATGTGCTTTCACGTGATTCGAAGTAAAAGTGGAAAATATATTGTAATCTATCCGGAGAGCATACACTGTATAATCAGACCGGAAAACATAGGTGCACAATTTCAACTACACTGCACATGTCACTATTTATACATATAATATATTTAGATTTTAACCTAACAATGCCTCCTGTGAATTTTAATTATTTCTACTAAACACACATATATATATATAATTTCACCTATTTAATACTATATAATATATATATATATTTTATTATTATCATTTATTTGTTAGGCGCCACAAGGTATCCGCAGCGCCGCACACAGTACTAACAGTAGACTATACAGGGTGAAACCATACAGAACAATGAACAAAAATTACCAATACTTCAGAAACTCCGGCCAGTCATATGCAGTAAAGACGGAGCAGAAGAACAGGTATGGAGACAGGAGGGGAGGGGGCCCTGCTCATACGAGCTTACATCTTAAGGGAGGGTAAACAGACCAGGCACAAGAGGAGCCAGTTGAGGCAAGAGGACAGAAGGGAGGACGAGCTAAAGGGAGGAGATGGGGGTTAAGTAGATGGTTGGTAGGCTTTGAGGAAGAGGTGAGTTTTGAGTGCACGTTTGAAGGAGCACAGAGTAGGAGAGAGACGGATAGAACGAGGAAGGTCGTTCCAGAGAAGGGGGGCTGCATATATATATTTATTAGTGGCACTAGGACCACTTTGCTACATAGTAATAGAGGAAAGACTGGTAGTTTCCCTGAGAATCTGCAGGCTGAGGATGCAGATAGGGTTAACTCTGTCCACTGTCACACACACAGCACAGGAATACAAGTGGAGCACCTGGGTCTAATCGGTTAAGGAATCGGCTAGTGCAATGCTTTGACAGGAAGCTTAAATAGGTGGGTTTGAGCTGTGGGTGGAAGACTGGTGCCAACAAGTGTCCAGTGACCAGTTAGGGAACTAACTGTAATAGCCAGCATTAGGGCTATGGGACTTTGTAAATATTTTGAATATATTCGGTGTGATTGCTGATGACACTGCAGAGGATGAATTATCATCCATCCTGACTAGATAATAAACAGCAAAGTGGTTCACCAGCCACCTATACCTTATTTCTTCATGTGTCATATTGTTCACACCCTGTTGTAGAATTGACCAGGATTATCCAATATTTAGTAGTAGGAATCGTAGGATTAACCTAAACCTCGCTATGCACACTTTAGCCAACATATACAAATTGTATATACAGTTGCGTCGGTCTGTTTACCCTTTAACCCAAGCTCGAACAAACAGGTGGCCGGTGACCAACGAATAGAGATGTCAATAGCAGTTTTTAGAATACTTTTAAAAATCTTACTGCAATATATTTGTATCTGAGGATATTCCCAGATAAGATGCCAAAAGGTACAATCCTCAAAATGGCACTTGGGACAGTTAGGAGCCACTTCAGGGTGATATTTTACTATACGCCTTGTGGTCATGTACGCCCTATGCAATATAAACACTTTGTTGAAACCGTATAGAATTCGTGGAGTATTGAGGGCTGTTCAAAACCACATTCCAATCCCAACCTGATAAAGGACCTATATCCATCTCCCAGTTATTTATTATTATTATTATTTAGTGTTCATCCAGATCACCAAGCGTTAATGCTGATAGAAGATAGGAATATACATATGAAATGAATCCCTTATAACCTCTAGATGTTATCTGTTTTCTAAGAGGAGCTACTACAAGGTTCGATGGCACCGTAGCAGATGCCTTAATTGAAGATATGAAAAGAACATATTTTGGGGTATATTATACTGTTTAGAAAGTATTTCAAATGATTTAAAAGTAGTTATATCATATACTTGACCAATGTTTTCCACTCTGGGCCAGCGTTATTTGGCGCCAACACCAACTGTAATAGGGATTTAGCGGCTCTCTTTATCTAGTAGCAGGCATAGATGCAGTTAACAATGATAACACAGCACACTAGGGGATCCATGTAGACAGTGCTATCGAGTCATTCCCAGTGCCAATCTGAAAGACATGTCGATATACTATACAGAACAATGATCTATTATCGTTACTAGAGATATATATTCAATTTCTCTCACGGCTGTCTACAAAGGTCTCTAAGCCTGTCTTCAATAGAGACCACGTCAGTTTAGGTGTTAATCATATTCGTGCAGCTGTGTTCGTCTATTGTAACTCAGCTAACTGTCTCTGAGCATACAGGGTTACTTTTCAAATAAGCACACAGCATGCCTGATATAAAAAGCAAAAGTCTCGATGCTAGTTGATTTTATCGGCACAGTGACCAGCTCTCCCCATTCCAATTAACCCTAATTGAATGACAATTGCGCATTACAATAGAGCTTTCACTTCTATATAGCAAACGCGCAGAGTCACTTTCTAAGGAAGCATACGGTCTGCCTATTATAAAAAGCAAGAGTCTCTATGCTAATTGATATTATCGGCATAAGTGATCAACACTTTCTACTCTACTTAACCCTGATTAAATCACAATTGATCATTGCAACGGAGCATTTACTCCGATACAGCAAACGGGCTGGCTTTGATTCAGCTTTATAATGAGAAAATAACACACTATTGAGACAGGTTATAGAAGTTTCTTTCATTGTCAATCCGCATGACATGCCAGTATACCGTTTAATATAAAGATACAGTCTTGCAATAAGGTATATATATCAGTTCACGGCTGTCCACGGAGGTTTCCCTAGCCTGTGTAACATAGGGATCATATGTATTCTCTTGCTAACGATGTCTGTTTATTTACATCTGGATGCACAAGCGTCTAGCGCTTCCCACTCCAATCAATTTTGATCAAATCACCGATGCTCATTACTACAGAGCTTCCGTATTACAGAACTAACGGGCTGATACACTAGCGATTCGTTTTTACCCTTTCCACATATATGTAGAGCTTGTCCCCTTCATCAAGGCTCTCACTGTCATGTAGAAAGTAATTGCAATGTGGTTAGGCAAACCTATTTAAGAAATCGGGACTGTGTGGGGGTCGCACTGATCGTTTAGAATAAACAGCTGCAGTTTCTCTGCCAAAGACCAGTATCTACATAAGCGATTGTCCCCCGATTCAGTTCCTCCCTATTTAACCACTATCATACAGTATAAGAGAGCGCTTACTGTCATCGGGCAAATGTGTTCAGATATCATGGAGCTCTCAACTACAGCCTCATACTGAAGGCGTCCGAACACAGAGGGCTCCTACTATTGAAGGAAGGTGTTCCTTTCATCACACAAACGTATTGTACACACCTCTCTTTCTCCGCTGCCTGCTCAATATACAATTTATCTGGGGTGACAGAAATATGTAACAGTGCATATACCACAAAAGACATAGTTCTCATGCACTGTCAAACTGTTCTGTCTGAATAATCAACCACCAGTTTAGATAACTGATCGCTGCATAGAATTTTTTCAGACATTTTTCTGAGCATATATAACAATTCCTACTTATAACAGATCCCTACCAGTTGGTGTTTTCATTGTTTTTACTACACGTGTGTATGTGTGTGTGTGTATACTTGTATTTTTTTTAACATATTTCACCTTTGTTTTCCGGGAGGATATAATTATTAATCAGTTACAAATAAAAGTTATATTTTAATCCACATAAGGAGTGCTGACAAGTCCTTCTATTATGACCCTCTGTTCATAATTTTGTTGTTGCTAAATATATCAGGACTAGCACCCCCGCATACCATATATTGAAGATTCATATCTTGTCATACACTGTATGCGGTTGTTTTTCTCCCCTTATCCCTATGCAGAGCATTTCTCTTTTGAACTAAACATATTTAACAATCTAGGCCCATAGAAGAAAGAATGTTTTTTTTATAAAGCTCTACTGGTATCCCATCCACTCCAGGAGCCTTCCCATTAGGAAATGACATTAGAGCTGCATTGATTTCTTCAAGAGTAAATGGGAAGTATAAATATTCCCTGCTATCAGATGAAAGTATAGGAAAGGAAACCTAATCTAAATACTCCCTCAAGGTGTCTAGATCATAATAAGCTTGAAACTTATAAACCGTGATATAATAGTCATAAACACTTCTACAATGTTTATCCCCTTTATCATCTATTATTACTGGGACCGCTGTTTCGGTCTTCTCTGCTTGTGCCAAATAAGCCAGGAAACTACTATTTCTATCCCTCCTGTGCATATTGTACATGTTTAGAATATTGGAGTTTACATCTAGATTTATCGAAGATATAATCAATCTGTTCCTTCTGTCCCTGTTGCCACGCCCTCCTAGTGATTTCAGATTTAGCATTTATATATTTCAACTCTGAAGATTTGCAATTGCTCTCAAGCTCCCGCTCTCTACGCACAGAAGATTGTTCTATGTCCACCACTTTAGCTATCAAAGTACCCCCGTAGAAATGCTTTAAATGCATCCCAAACCACTGCCGACTGGACATTGTCCACAAAGAACCCTTCCCATTGGATCACTAAATCTTCTCCTTCCCATCATAGAAAGTCAAAAGGGATTCAATTTCTAAAAGGATTGATCTGTAATAATAGAAAATTCAACAGATAAGAAGAGAAGGGAATGATCGATACTCCACCAAGGAACAGTTCAGAAGTGCCATTTCTATTCTAGAAAATACATTGTATGACGCAGAAAAGCAAGGAAATTGTCCAAATCCGGGTGGCGTATACGCCAGAAATCTACCAAACCTAATTCATCTACCAGTGCAGAAAAAGCTGAAACCAACTGAGCACTAACATTTTGCTGTTCCCGCCATCTATTCACATTTCTATTTATTACATTATTAATATCACCTAATTGGTATTTCCGGGAACATTGCTATAAATTCACCACCTTTCTTTAATACTTCACTAAAATATGGTGGGGGTATATATAAATTGGCAGGACAAGCAAAGGGGATCAGTTAAAAATAGCTTTTAAAAAAAAACATACCTCCCCAAAGCATCTATTTGAATTTTTTCTAACATAAATGTAAGCCTCTTATGAACAAGCTCTGAAACCCCATGAGTATTATTTGTATATGGGGCGTGGTAACCTCAACACACCCACGGCTGTTTTAAATAATTAATTCTCTCACCCAACAAATGTGTTTCCAAAATACAAATTATATCAGGATTCATTTTCCTAATTTGGTGCATAACCAGAGAGCATTTTATATTATTGTTTAGGCCTCTTGTGTTCCAGGACAAAAATTTCAGCTCCTTACTAGATAAACTAGACAAATACCTCTTGACATGTTTATAGCTTGTTAACAGAACCTGCAAGTGCCCAACCAACATAAACATCATCCATATTACATGTAATATCCTTTACAAATCACTAGTCGCACCCATATTTAAACTGTATATCTGCTATATCAAGAAATCAAAGAAACGCCCAATAACCCTTACCACTAAACTAAAACCCCCTCCCTGTATACTCAACCTAAAACTAAAGTATACCTCTAAGCACTGACTGAGCTAAGGTAGAGACTCTCAGCTGACCAGTCCCCGGCCATCAACCAGGAATTCACCGAAAAGGGCAATCACCCAGAGATATTGTCCATTGAACAGCAAATAAGAGTACTTGACTTAGCAAAATATTAAATAAAAAAATTGAGAGGCTAATGAAACCTACTAAGTTGGCCTTAAATCCATGGTCTCTCCAGTCAAAAATATTACATTGCGGATTAACAAAACAGTACACTGTGGCTAAGTGGTTAGCACTTCTGCCTCACAGCACTGGGGTCGTGAGTTCAATTCCCGACCATGGCCTTATCTGTGTGGAGTTTGTATGTTCTCCCCGTGTTTGCGTGGGTTTCCTCCAGGTGCTCAGGTTTCCTCCCACACTCCAAAAACATACTGGTAGTTTAATTGGCTCTATCAAAATTGACCCTTGTCTCTCTCTCTCTCTCTGTCTGTCTGTGCTTATATGTTAGGTAATTTAGACTGTAAGCTCCAATGGGGCAGGGACTGATATGAATGAGTTCTCTGTACAGCGCTGCGGAATCAGTGGCGCTATATAAATAAATGCTGATGATGATTTATCATATAAGAGACATTAACATTTCACGCAACCTTATAACCCCATACTCTTCATAATAATTCTGACATATATCAAACGGAATAAAAAACAACAAACCTTGAGCACGCCAATCTAGAAACTAATCTAGAAACAATGAATGAGGGTTCAGTCCCTGTCGTATCCTCGTTCAAGGGTGCCAGACCTCGTAAAACAGAGAACAGCAATAATAATACAGGAGAGGGTGCACCAGGAAAAGTGACCCCAATATCAAAAATATACACGGGATGGCGGACCATGGTTGATAAACGAAATTGGTTTATTATGACAAAAATAGTAATATATATAATCCCAACATCATAAAGAAGAACATGAAAAAAGAAAAAAAACCACAACATATGTATATAAATATATATATATATATATATATATATATATATATATATATATATATGTATATACACACATATGCATTTTTTTTTATTTTTTTTTATAATATTTATCTTTATTGAAGTTTTTAAGGCAGTTTCAACAGAGATTCACAAGAACAGATAAGTGGGTAACAAAACCACCTCATTAATACAAAATGTCATAATAACACATTCAAATAAATGTTATAATAGAAGAAGAAGAAAGAGAGAAAAAGGAAAAGACAGAGACGGGGATAGGTAAGGGGGGGGGGGGCAATGTTTCCTAGTACAGATTATGTAAATAAACAATTCAAGTCCTAGCAAGGAGAGTAGGTGAGAGAACTGGTTTGTTTAAATGATTAAATTTATCGGAGTCCTGGAATTCGAGCCATGTGCTCCAAATGGAGTAATATTCAGTAACTTTATCAGCAGTTGAAAGTAAAAGCTCATCCATAACTCTATAAAACTCCAATCTCTGGAACCACTCCCGGATGGTTGGGGGGTTAGGAGATCTCCAATGGGTCACATATGCTTTTAATATAAAATTGAGGAAATTATTAAGTCTTTAGATAGTATGGAAAGACAAAGTGTGTGGCCAGTACACATTGATATAATGTTCTAAAGTCTTGGGCACATAAGGACAACAGATAACTTGCTTAATGATCCAAAAGATTCTTAAATAAGCGGTGAATAAGAAGAAGTCTCACCCAATCTCCTAAACACCTGATGTCTGTGTTAGTGTGCACATCCACAGGAGGCAATTCCGACACTGTGTATCCCAAATACTCCGGTCTTAATGTTGAAGAAAAAAGACATCCGAGCTGTTGGGCAATGATTCCCCTATAGAATTCTAACAGCTAAGTGATTGTCTTCTGACAGCTGAGTATGTTAATCTCGATCTGGAGTGCTTTTACTCGTATGGGTGATGAGTAAATTGCTGTGTCCGCTTATAAAGAGTCCAATAGTGACCAGTATCGGTTGGTATAAACAATCTGCTAATCCGAGTATACTGTCTGTAAAAGGATTTCCTCCTTTTATGGTTTTTAATCTCCTTAATATTCTGGCAAATGTATGTATGACCATTTAATACCGTTATATATGACTATTAACATCAACCAACTCCTTGCAAAGGTATTTCTAAATTAACCTAAGAAATATAATTCTTATATTCCCTTAAATCCACAGGCTTCAAGAATAACCACAGCAAGATATAACTTCATTTAAAGTGTGTTGTATTATATTATAAAACAACAAACAGCGTAACAATATATTACACAAATTATAGATTTTGGTGCCATATATTACACCAATTGCCAGTAATATAAATATATAAGCAAGTGTGTGTGTGTTTTGACTAACTATTGTCATTGTGTGTGTGTGTGTGTGTGTAAGTGTATGTGTGTGAATGTATTGTGTGTGTTGCATGGGGAGGAGGGGGGAAGACCCATCTGATCTGGGGGGAGAGAAACCAAACAGACACAATCCATTCATTTCACATATTCCATTCAAAGTCCAACAACCATTTTAACACCTGGTATTTCAACCACAAGAGTTTCTAGATGGCAGCCATATTATAGGCTTGCCAGAAACTAGATTCATTTTCTCCACTGTCTGAAACTCAGCCTGCTCTGAACACATGGCACTTCACTCCTCTGCAATATCATCATCATCATCATTTATTTATATAGCGCCAACATATTCCGTTTCGCTTTATGGTTGCAATATGAACCACACCAACATTTCCAGCCATAAACTACACTATTTCAGAGATTCAGAGCTACAAACTGCCCTTCAAACCAACAATCTAATAAAACCATCCAATCACTTACTATGCATCTAAATCCTCAGCAGCATAGCAGACTTTCCAATACCATTTACATGGTTTATCCACGAAACAAAAACTATGCACAACCATTTTCATACAATTACACTATTTCCAAACAAAACTCCATTACAGCATTAAACCAACACAGAACTATGTATAACACCAATGCTTCCATGACCAAAACCTAACCAACACAAGCTACAAAACACTTCCAATCACATTTACCATCTGTATGTACATTCTCATGTACTCTACACATATGCATCCAGATTCAAACTCCATCTTCCATTCAACAACACATTACAACATTTATAACATTTATGTATACAGACTCGCTCACTTTTCATTCATTCCATTCAAACTCCCATCATTCATACTAGTCGGGGCCGTTGTAGGCCACGAGGTTACTCACTTCTCTGCATGTCCAGCTAGGAGCTCTGTCTGCATGACTGACCAGGCTAGCAGCAGCTCATCAAAAGGACGTTTCCTTTTACAGGAACCCGGCTACAGTCTTTCATATGTTAATTTGACCAACTACTCCAAAACGTGTTTCTCTGGTATTTAAAAGCCATAGGTCCAGGTGGGGGGAGGATTTTTATGTGCACAGTCACTTCCTAATTCAATTATAAAATGAAACATAAATAATAGATTATTTATGTACTCTTCATTACTTTCATATCCATTAAATAGTCCTGATGCGTTTCGTCAGCTTAGAGGCTGACTTTTTCAAAGATAGTAAGCTGACAATGCTTTCAGTCCTTTAAATCTCTATTTTGATGTAGATTGGAGAGTAGTTTCTTGGTGATTAGAAACTGTTGAGAATGATTAGAGGTTTGTTATGGGTTTTAATGCTCAGTTCCGCATTAACATAAATCCCGGTGTTTATAGTATTTTATAATTTATATATATATATATATCGAATCAGAAAAAACATTCCCACAAACAATTTTCCATTAACAAACTTTTGTGTACATCACTTGCTTGTAAACAATATTGAAATCAAATTTCTCATATATATTCGCCAAAATTTAAAAAAATGGAGAATAAATAAAAATGTAAATATTCCAAAAAAAATAATAAAGAAAACTAATTATTGAATATAAAATTATAATGATCAACCTGACTGACCCGGGTATCAAACCCCAGCTCATATGTTACTAAAGATGTATCTGATCTTATTGAGCCATAGCTTTTTCTTTCTGTAGTGCATTGAAAAATTATATATAAAGTATAAAAAGGGAAGAAGAACAAAAACATAAATAAAAGAAAAATAAATCTAAAGACTGAATAGTTTCCTCAGATTGTTGTTCTTTCTGCTTTTCTATACTACTACATCCATTTTATATTCAAAGCATATGTGTATATATATGTTGGGTTTTGGTTTTTTCCATGTTTTTTATGATGTTGGAATTTTATAAATTATAATTTTTTTCTTAATAAACCAATTTCCTTTATCAAACAAAGTCCGCCATCCCGTGTATATTTTTGATATTGGGGTCACTTTCCCTGGTGCACCCTATCCTGTTGTAGTATTATATATCAAAGGGAACCAGCATCTAAAAAAAAATTATGGAGATCCTTCTTACATGCTCCCTGTGACATTTGAGCATGAGCTCAGATACTTGCTCATGATGTCAGGCACTGTTGTATTTAAACACACTCAGACTATTCTCTGTTGTTTAAACAAAAGGCTAGTGTTTGTTGTTCTCCAACATTAATATCTGACTTTCTGAGAGAATTTATTCATGTGTGGTTACGTCTGTATATTGGCCATAATTGGAGGGTCTATGAACCGATGAAGGGGGTCTACTCTTTATGCCAAATCTTTCTCTCTTTAATACACAGGATTACACAGTAGTGAAGAAGAAATCTGGTGAGTGTGTGACACCCAGTAGCCGCCCCCGTGTGTCAGGGGGATTGAGCAGGACCCAGATCCCCATCACGGAGCCTCCACCTCACTCACTGATACATGAGAGAAACAATGACCAGAGGATTCTAGAACTCACCAACAAGATCATTCAGCTGCTGACTGGAGAGGTGACTGCTGGGAATGGGACATTATACAGTAACACCAGGGATGTGTCTGGGTGATGACTGTATCATTGTGTGTGTCAGGTTCCTATAAGGTGTCAGGATGTCACTTTCTATTTCTCTATGCAGGAGAGGGAGTATTTAGAAAGACACAAGGGTCTGTACAAGGACGCGATGATGGAGAATCACCAGCCCCTCACATCACTGGGTAAAAGGAGACTTTAATTCATTGTAAATGAGAGAGAGCAATTATGATGACCTCCTATATACATATCATCTGACAATCACTTATAAACAATGTATTCTGTCATTGTATGTGTCCTACAGTTGGATCCAGCAACAGAAATACCCCAGAGAGATGTCCCCGTCTTCTTTATTCTCAGGACTGTATAGAGGAAAATCACAGTATCCCACAGGAGTATCAGGTAATTGGGTGTCTGGTAAAATAAATGAGGGTCTCACCAAATAGAAAATGACACTAAACTGTTACCTGTATATAAGCTGTGTGGATCCTATATACTGATATTCTTTTATTTAATCTCGGTTCATTAAATTTGACATTATTAAATATGTTTATTGTTTAGAGGGTTATATATGGTGTATATCTGACTGAATCTAAAGTTGAAGTTGTAGAGGTAGATAATGAGCGTGTAAAACCCTGGTTCCAAAACCTTGAAAAGTCTGTGCAGGGTTTGGCACGTGTGTCTTTCTCACTGGAGAGGTTGATGAAGACTTCGTCAGGCAACAAGTCTCGTAAGAGTCAGGGACGCGCCCAGTTCCATTTCCTAGAAGTTTCCGAATCTGAACTTTCCTCTCAGGAGGAGTTTGAGATTCCTGGACACTCAAAGTATGAGGACCTGACAGGATGGAGGGATTATTACTCCCAACAGACAAAGAATTGAGGAACTTGTCCTCCGTCAAGCCCTCAATGTTCAGAATGTTCTTGAAGTTTCCTTTTTAAAAAGAAAAAGGTAGAGAATGTTTGTTTCTCCGCAGTTGAACAAACTTTTATGTGAGACTTGACAGAACTAAATGGGAAGTTTCAGATTCTGCTCTGGTTCACCTACCTCTTCTAAGAAACAGATTTGGTATATTGAGAGATTCCACTAAGAGTAGATGCCGCCATTGTCCGTCTTGAAAAATTGACTGCTGCTTCCTTAAAGGACAGCACGGACATGAAATGTGAAGAGATTGTGAAATCCATCTTTGTGGCAGCAGATACTTTGCTGAGACCCTTTCTTACGGCCACTTAGGTAATCAAAGTGATTGAAAAGTGTGCTGAGCAGATCAGGACATACAATCAGGGACAATCAGATTTGCTACCCTTAGCAGAGTATGTAAAGGAAACATCAGAATATTTAGGAGATGCAATGAATGACAGCTGCCTAAGTCTCTCCGGAACCTCAGCCTTCACGGTAGCAGCCAGACATACTCTCTGACCTAGGTCTTGGGATACAGATATAGAGTACAATATTACTCTGGATGCATTACCTTTTGAGGGAACTGTCTTTTTTGGTCCTGAATTGGACAAGATCATCTCTTTGGTCACAGGTGGAAAGAACTCTCTTTCTCCCAGTTAGTGCTTCAAAACCAAAATGCCCTTTGGTTTCTAAGGGAAAACGAGAGAAATTTCTACATCCAGCAGTACTTCTCCACACCTGTCCCGAGAGACAGAGTCCCTATTATGATCAGGAGTGATTATTCCAATCCTGATTCACCCGTTCCTGTGGTTTCTCACCAAATGTTTTCGTGTACACTTTCCTCCGTCTGGTATTGTCTCACTATAGCACTACATATAACTGCTGAACGTCTCTGGAGGAAATCTCACTCCCTGCCCGATTTCCTTCATTTTAAATGTATCCCCTCTTTTTACTGCTCTGCCCTTGCTAAATAATCTTTCTTTAAGTCCTTCATTTCTTCTCAGTCCTCCAATCCCTGCTGCCTTTTTGCCACATTCAATCCCCCCTCCCTTTCCCACTGTACCTCTCTACTGACTTTGCCACCTTTTTCTCCTTCAAAATTGAGGCCATCAGAATCAACATCTCCTTCTCCTCTCCCTGTACTGCCATCCTCATCGCTCCACCTTCCTTCTACAACCAACTCTGGTGCTCCTTCCTCCCTACTTCAGGTGAAGAAGTTCACTCCCTTATTCTTTCCTCTTCCCCGTCTACCGGTCACCTTGATCCCATCACCTCTCACCTCCTTTGCTTTCTTTCCTCCACTGCCTGCTCCTACCTAGCACACCTATTCAACCTGTCACTCTCCACTGTCATCGTGCCTTCCTCATTTAAATATGCCCTTATCTCCCTACCTCAAAAAACCCAATCTCAATCCCACCTCACTTGCTAACTACTGCCCCATTTTACTTCTCCCCTATGCCTCTAAATTACTTGAGCGGATTGTCTGCAACCGCCTCACCAGACACCTCTCAGGTCAATTCCCTCCTCGACTCTCTCCAATCCGGTTTACGCCCCCTCCACTGTAACCGCCCTGGCCAAAGTTACTAATGATTTTCTATTAGCTTAATCCAGGGGTCACTTCTCAAAACTTGGCCTCCTGGACTTCTCCGCGGCCTTTGAAACTGTGGACCGCCCCCTCCTGTTGCAAACCCTTCTCTCTCTCTGGCTCTGTCCTAGCCTGGTTCACCTCACACCTCGCTAACTGTTCCTTCTCTGTATCCATGTCTGGTCCCCCCCCCCTCTAGGAGTCCCCCAGAGCTCTGTTCTTGGCCCTCTCCTCTTTTCAGTCTATACTAACTCCCTGGGTGCTATCATCTCTTCCTTCGGTCTCATCACCTTTATGCTGATGATATTCTACATCTCTTCTCCTGATCTTTCATTCAGCCTCTTCTCTCGTGTATCTGATCGTCTCTCCACCATCTCCTCTTGGATGTCCTCACGCTTTCTCAAAATTAATATTGCTAAAATTGAACTCATTGTCTTTCCTCCTTCTAGACGCTCATCCCACATTGACCTCTCTATCTCAGTTAACAACACCACCTTCTCCTCTGTTCCTGGGCATCATCCTTGACTCCTCCCTATCTTTTGCCCCCCACATTCAATCCCTTGCCCAATCCTGTTGCTTCCAACTACGTAACATCGGCTGTTTCCGACCTTTCTTCTCTCAGGATGCCAGCAAAACTATTATCCATGCACTCATCATTTCCCATCTTGATTACTGTAACCTTCTTCTTAGCGGCCTCCCCTGCTCCCACCTCGCTCTCCTTCGTTCTATACGCAACGTGGCTGTGAGACTTATTTTCCCTTTCACGCTGCTCCTCTTCTGCCTCCACTCTCTGCCCATCCCACTCCAGAATCCAAGATTTTCCCCATGCTGCCCCCCTTCACTGGAATGACCTCCCTCGCTCCATCCGTCTGTCCCCCAACTGTTTGTGCTAGAAAAAAATAAGATTTTTGTACTCGCTGTAAAATCTGGTTCACTAAACACAGTTGGGGGACACTACTCTTCCACCTTTTTGTTGATTCTGACAGTTCGTTATGTGTTCAGTTGGTTGAGTTTCCTCCTCTTGCGGCTTGGTTAGTAAATAAACTTAGCATTTCCGGTGGAGAGGGGGGCATAGAGGGGTTGGGAGCAGGCTAGACGAGTCTTTGTAATGCCTTGATTCCACAGCGCCCTCTATACCCTATGGTCCGCATTGTCAACCAACTGTGTTTAAAGAAACAGATTTTACGGTGAGCAAAAAAATCTTTATATAATCATTATCATATGTCTGTGTGTATTCCACCACAGGAAAGCCTCCTTCACTAGGATAAAAGAAAATATTGTCCGGCGCTCCTCTGAAACAAACATTATATAAATCACTATGCGTCAGCATATACAAAAATATGATAATTTTGTGCATAATATAGCTATATTGGCATAAGCTCAAAGTCGTTACCAAATGAACTTTCATATAACTGACACACAGCAAAGCTGCATAAAGGGGTTATTCTCCACTCATTAAATCTGACATCATTTTATTGTTTTGTGGGTTATTTAGGGTGAAGATCTGACTGATGGTAAAGTAGAAGATATAGAGGTAGAAGAAGAGACGTATGTGAGGGGTGATCAGCAGTGTAAGGAGGAGGAAATCCCTACAGATATCAGCACAGGTGAGTAATACACACTAAAGACAGAAATCTCCTATATTCTCCATGTTCAGTCACTACAATTATCTCTTGTTCTACACCCTCCTCTGTCAGTATAAAGTTATGAAGAAACAGATCTGCCCAGTGGGGGAGTCAGGAGCCATTAGGCTGGGTACACACTACAGTGTTTTCAGGCAATCAACGTTCGGTCCGATATTGCATTAGTGTGTGTAACGCTGCAGCGATAAACATGGATCATCGTTTGATTTGATTGTTCAGCAGAACTATAAATCTCGTTCAGCTATGGAACAATGTCCTTCCAATCCTGCAGTGTGTTTGCCCTCATGATCAGGATCTCCATAGAGCTTACAGAGTCATGATCTTTTCAGCCGACGGTTATCACAGTTGAGAGCACAGATCTGAGGGTTAATCTTTTAAAACATGTATAGTGTGTAGGCATGAACTGGCTGCTGATCGTGATTTTTTTGTTTTCAGTCGTTGGTACAATCGTAAATAACACATTGGTCAGAAAACTGTAATGTGTACCCAGCCTTAGACCCCTGCTCTCCTCCTACTTTAGTGCTGTAGATTGAGGGGATTGTGATACAAATAAATAACATAAAATGACATGAAACAGAAGATAAAGATGGCTCTGCCCACATGACCTTACATTCTAAAAGGTGTTGGAAACTATTAATAAGGTGGAATAATTATTGTAGCTCATAGGTGGGTATAAATGTGGGGCTACTGTAAGGCTGAAGCATTATTCAGTTGTAATTTAATTGTGAGCCATCACCTGAGAGATCTGACCAGTCTCCTCCCACACACTCTCTGGTGTTTCTTATACATCAAAGTTCAGGGTGTTTGAGTCTTTATACGTAGATTCCTGACTTACCATAGTGATAGTCATTGATCAGTGGCAAGACAGTGTTCTGCAGAGCCGGTGAGTAGGGTAAGCAGGACATACACAATACAGGGATGTACAGGGCAGACAAAATAAATGGTGTCTACCCTGCACTGCACTTTCCTCTTGTATTCTCTCCTACTCTCTCTTGAGTCTCCTACTCTCTCTTGTCCACCATTGAGCCATCATCCCTTACCCTATATCATGGTAGACTTACCAAAAATGATGAAATCCGATTAGATGAAAAGCAAAAAAATAGTTTCTTTTTTTTATTTTCCATCATGCATGATAGGATGCTGGACACACCACTGATTGTCACAGTTATGTCTCTACGCCTCTCAGCGGGTCAACAGGTTTTCCTTGAACATTCTTTGGTCAAACAATTGATCTTATCTTAAGTAAGCAACTTATGAGACAGAATGTACTTTCATGAGCAAAACAAGCTTTATGCAAGTCACTAAAAAACATTTGATGAGAACAACTAAACACAGAAGGGAGAGACTTTGGCATGAGCTGGGTCAGCTTAATTTATATTGCAATATGTGGAACTAACATTCCCTGTTTTTAATACCAAAAAGTTGTTAGAACAACATTAATTGTGTATTTGGTGAGTGCAGAGTATCCTTTTTTTTAGTTTATACATTGTGGGCAGTCCCCTCTTGAACCCCTTTTCTGTACAAGGAGAATGCAGAGGATCAGTATTTATTTATTTTTATATACCAGTCCACCCATTTTTCATTAAAACGACACACTGCAGCACCTTGATGGATGTGACAGAGAGAGGCCCTAGTTGTGCACCATAAGGTTTAGTGAGGTCTTCTTCTTGGGGAGAGCACAGGAATAATTTGGTGAGATTGTGCGGTTCCTCACAGTAACTTCTTATTTTAGGACATGACCACCAGCTATGCAGTAGGGTAACCTTATGGCCTCATGACCTCCAACATAGAGCCAAAGAATTTAGGAATATAGTCTGAAGGCGAGACAGTACCCAGTACTACCTGTAAAAGAGTTTAAAAGAGTTTGCTTTGATCCTCGCTGAGATTGGCACTTTAGGGTCCAAGATCTCCCCCGTATCCCTTTCCCAAGCTAAGTTATGTGGTTCTTACGGTTGCTGATTGTGGGTCAACAGCATTTGGTACAGTGACGAAATAAAGCCCTTAGATGAAGGATCATTTAAAAAGAGATATTCCAGTGGGTAGCAATGAGCTTCTGGTGTTTTTATGTCAAGCGTCTGATAGAAGTGCCACAGCTGAAGATGTTGGTAGAATGCGATATGAGGGAGTCCGAATCTGGTGCGTAAATCTGTGAATTGGGGAAAGAGACGTGAGGGAGCTATATCTAAGGTTGTTTTCTGCAGCTGGCAGAAACTTTTGCAACCCCTTCATATCAGAAGTATGATTAGCCTTTTTAAATGGATTGAAACAATAAGATACTTGTCACTTTCCTCCATCTTTATTCTAATTTACTTCTCTAAACCAATTTAAACACCAACCACTGCAAACACTGCTCTAAACTAATTTAAACACCCCAGCAGGCTCGGACTGAGCTGCCGGAAAGTTGGGGAAATAATTCCCATGAGACTCTGCTGAGGGGTGAGAGGAGCATGTGCTGAGCTCTGATTGGAGGAGCCCATCACATGCTCCTCTGACCTGTGGAGATCAGCAGCAGCCTCATGGGCTGTGCCTTTTCTTCTCTGCCTGGCCGGGTGACTGAGGCTTCTTGTGAGTACAGTGTTGCTCCCAGTCTGCAAGGTCTCTCCCTCCCAGTCTGATACTCCACTGTAATTATACACTCTGCTTTTTGAAATGTGACTCAAATGGTACTGGGTCCGGTAAGGTTTAGTTGGGCTTAAATTAATGACCTTGGGGCTTTTCTTCACTAATTAAAGCCCACCTAAACCTAACCTGTCCCTGTAAAAGGCAGGCCTATTCAACACAATTGAAGTGTCCTTCCACGTAGAGTATCTTCATAAGATTACACGCCTGTGCAGAAGTGGAAGCAGATGCTGTCTGTAAAATCTTGCCCCCAAACACCCCTGAAGAGGAACGTGCATTCCTCTAATGAAGTGAACTAGAAAAATTATTGTTTTGTTGATTTTCTCAGATGTGTAGTGACTCAATAAATACAATTGTCATGTATCGCTCAAAACTTAAAGCTCTTGTAGCAGATGATCCCATCATGATCCCAAAATAAAACTTTGGTGATTTATTAACAACAGTATGAACAATTTTTGAGATGTTTTTTCTAAAAATTCAAAATATGGCTTTTTGAGAAAATCAAAATTTTTGATTTTGAAAATGTTGTATATTAGGCATATAATTTCAATATGGGGGTTTTCTTTACACCCATGGTATACTTTATTATACCAAATTTAATTGAAATTAGAGAATGTAAGGTACAATTTTTTTTTCAAAAATTGTGTTGATGTGATGTAGAATGACCCTTATGTGCTACCTACCAACATGCAAAAAAACAACATTAACAGAAGTACAGGTCTTAATTTCTGTTAAATTAATCAAGCACTGTGAAGCGTACACAGAAGTTTTCATCTTTGCCCCCCTCTCTTTCTCCCTCCTAAGTATCATGCTGATGTGTTTAACAAGAGCTGACAAGTTTGTCTCTGTCACAACTATATGGCGTACCTGCTATTGTTGGCGCAACTCAGAGGAAGGTGCGGAATCTAACGTGCCCCTGGTATTCACCAGGGACCCCCGCAAGGAGGTATGGACTCCGCTGCAGGGACACGCAGATCGCGGTCCTTCCACGAGTCAACAGCGAGATACAAGAGAGGTGTCAGACAGGCCGGGTAGTAACTTTCTGGAACAGGAGGTACACAAGGATATCCAGAGGGATGGTGAGGCAAGCCGGGTCAGTAACATTCAGGTAGCGCAGTACAAGGGGAGATCCAAGAAGAGGTGGTCAAACGGTCCGGGTCAGAAAGGTCACAGGCAAACGAGGAAGGTCAGGAACAATACTAGAACTGGTAACACTGTTAATCACAGGAAACGCTGGAGGCAGGAAGACCTGATACTCTGGCACTGGTAGGAGGGCCAGAAGGTGTTTAAATAGTTCAGTGGTCCAATAAGAATCGGCGCTGCAGCGCTGTCATAATTAGCGCCGGGGAGATCCGAGCATAGCATCCCGTTGCCTAGCAACGGGGCGCGCTAGTGTGTGCCGTGGTCGAGCGGCCGGAAGTGATGCGTCTAACCAGACACGATGGGGGAGGGCACAGGCGGCCGTCCCGGAGAGATCGGCTGCGCCTGACAGTCTCCAGTGTTGTCATCTTTATATATGTAGCAGACTTAATCAGAGGTACCTCACGGTGGGTGTGGCCAGGGCGTGGTCAGTAGACACAATCCTGTAACTTCTTTTCTTACAGCTTTCAGGAGAGATCTGCTACAATACCATCCCCTATCACACATGCAGGATAACGCGTTTTAAAGGCAAGGCATACAAATGTTAATTTGAGCAGTCTAGCAATCTTTGTATTACAAAATCAACATAATTAAACACGGTCTCACAAACGATTAATCATTCACATAGATTCACACAGATTATTCTAGTTGGAATCCCAGCATTGTAACACAGGCCAAATTAATAACAAAAAGTGACTTCAAGCGTGGTACTGTGCTAGGATGCCACCTTTGCAATAAGATGATTTGTGAAATTTCATCCCTGCTGGATTATTCCACGGTCAACTGTAAGTGATATTATTAGGAAGTGGAAGTGTTTAGGAACAACAGCAACTCAGCCATGAAGCGGAAGACCACGTAAAGTCAAAGAGCAGGGTCAACGACTGCTAAGGCGCATAGTGTGTAAAAGTCGCCAACACTCTCCTGATTCCATAGCTGGAGAGTTCCGAACTACCACTGGCATTAATGTAAGCACAAAATCTGTGCGACTGGAGCTTAAAGGAATGGGTTTCCATGGCCGAGCAGTTGCATGCAAGCCTCACATCACTAAGACCAATCCCAAACGTCGGATGGAGTGGTGTAAAGCACACAGACACTCAACTGTAGAGCAGTGGAAGCGTATTCTGTGGAGTGACGAATCACACTTCTCTGTTTGACAGTCAGATGGGTGAGTCTGGGTTTGGCGGATGCCGGGAGTACGCTACCTGTATTATGCCAACTGTGAAGTGTGAAGGAGGTATAGTGGTATGGGGCTGTTTTTCAGGGTTTGGGCTAGGCCCCTTATCTCCAGTGAAGGGCAATCTTAATGATTCAGCATACCAGGTCATTTTGGACAATGCTATGCTTCCAACTTTGTGGCAACAGTTTGGGAAAGGCCCTTTTCTATTCCAACATGACTGCGAGCACTGCAAAGACATGGGTTGATGAGTTTGGTGTGAAAGAACTTGACTGACCCGCACAGAGCCCTGACCTCAACCCGTCGAACATTTTTGATATGAACTGGAATGGAGATTGCGAGCCAGGCCTTCTCGTCCAACATCAGTGCCTGACCTCATAAATGCTCTACAGAATGAATGGACACAAATTCCCCCAGAAACATTCCAACATCTTGTGGAATGCCTTCCAAGAAGATTGGAAGCTGTTATCGCTGCAAAAGGGGGACCAACTCCATATTAAAGTATATGTATTTGAATACAATGTTATTACAGTCCCTGCTGTTGTAATGGTCAAGCATCTGAATACGTTTGTCTGTGTGTGTGTGTGTGTGTGTGTGTGTGTGTATGAAAGTAAAACAGTACATTTACTGTAATAAAAATAATCACTAGAATATTGTAAACAAACAGTAAATAAATGTCTAGCAGGTTTACCACATTATCTGTGCCATACCCCACTAGCTTAAGGTGTTACTGTCACCTTACTGTCCTGATTTGCAGAATCCAAGACCCATGGATTTCTCTCAACTGCAGGTGTAGTTCACTAGCAGAGAAAGTAATCTCAACACCAGCCAGCCCTGCACCTTCCAGGAATCAATCCTCAGAATGAACACCCTCTCACTCCCTGGAGTGACTCCTTATATCCAGGGTCAAATTTCCTCTCACTCTCTTTCTTGAACATTTTCGGGTGCTAGGCCAGGGGGTTGGAGGGGGAGTGGAGACGAGCTGTCCTTCTACAGTGGCTCCCCTGCTGGGTCCCAGACAAAATGTCTGGGCTAGTCCTGTGGAAGACAATGGATACTAATTGACTTTCCCCACCTCCAGATATAGGATATAAGTCAGCCCCTCCTGATATTAACCCCTTACAAGCTTTTTCAGCCAGGCCTAGCTTTCAACTGTTCAGAACTTCCTGTAAAGAAAAGATGTTGAGAATGAATGTAGCTACAGCCCCCTCACCTGTATCCTGGAACACCTGGTCCTTACCCATAACCATACAATAAATTATATACATTTTTTTATAATGAGTAACATGTAGTGAAAACTTTTTCTGTATATGCATGGCTACTGTATTTGTATTCTGGTGAGCTGGGGAACATTCACAGAACTATAAAAAGTACATATTGTTATGCTCCACATTGTGTGAGAAATGAGGGACAGGCTGGTTAAGGGGATATCAAACTCATTTCATGACTACAGGTTATTCTCCAAACCACTATGTACATTTAAAATAACTATTTTAGTACATTGATTCAACATTACATATTCCGTTATCATAGAAATTAAGTTCTTAATCAAGTATTGAGTCATTTAATCCTGACCCCGATGGGTCCAGTTCAGAGCAAATGCCAAAGACTGGGAACAAGCCCTGAACTATCCCTTCACAGAGAATGACAGGTTAAAAGTTTACGATGTGGCCACATTCAGTCTCTGATGAGGGAATCCTGGAAACCTTCGCGGTCTCTGTTGATGAAGAGAGTCTGACCCAGGAGGAAACACCAAACGTTCTCTGTCACCTATTCTTACATCTTGTGTACTTTATGCTCTTAGATGTATCCATGTTTATTCCTATTTGATAAGTTTGTGAGCAATCTAATCTTGGTCATTTGCAAATAAAGCATTTGGATTAAACGTTTTTTCTTTCAATTAAAAAAAAACCCCAACATATATTTTGCTAATTATTTCAGAAGAATCGTGTCGCCTGGTCCCTTCTCAAAATGAAGCTATGCTCCTTAATGTCGGAGGATTTTCGTTCTGCAAGAACAAGCAACAAGGAGAACGTTGTTACTGGTATTGTATGGAGCACAATTCTGGGAAGTGTCCAGCCTATGCCATCACAAAGGAACTGGTCCATACCCGAGACCTGCTCTCACACAGTGAGCATAATCATCCACCCAGGGCAGAAAAAACAGATGTTGCTGATGTTGCTGTTGCAAGGTCAGAGATCAAAGACTGTGCCCAAAATACCTTCGAAACACCGTCAAAAGTTATCCGGCATGTAACCAATGAGATGCCTTCCACCAGCACGTATTATCATCCTAATTGTGAGGCCCTAAGTCAAGTCGAGAAGAGGGTGAGACAAGAAGATATCCCGGCACAGCCCACGTCCTTAGCCGACATCCAAGTGTCATCTAATTTAACCGAAATGAACGGAGTCAGATTGCTGGACAAAGACATAAAAGACGTAAGTGTTTATCATTTATAACTTCTATAATTGAAATTTCTTGGCACATTTTACTGTCTCCAATTTACTTTTAATAACATTGTTAATTTGTTTTGCAAGGTATTTTTGCATCCTTTTCAGATAAAAAAAAAAATATTACGACTATTGACATTATGTATCAAGTCTTCTTTGGTTTAAATTTATTTTTCCAAAATCAACAATAACAAACATAAATTAAATCCACAAATAAGGACCCCCAGGCTCTCTCTGTTCCCCCCCCCTCCACAAGTATGGTCTCCCAGGCTCTCCCACCTCCCTCCACAGTTATGGTCCCCCGGGCTCTACCTCTACCCCCCCCCCCCCCCTCCTCAAAAAAAATAGTTGCTCAGTAACTTGCCTTCTCCAACGAGATGCTGCAGCTCTGCTTCCTGGTCACTGATACACTGGGAGTGTGGCGCGCGGTGATGACGTCACCGCGCCGGCCTCGCTCCCAGCCTATCGGAGTCTGGGAGGCAGAGCTGCAGCATCGCGGAGACGGTAACAAAAAAAAGGGGAGGCACGGTCGGTGACTGCGGGGCCCAGACTGTCCAGGGAGTCTGTCCGGGCAACTCACAGTAGTACTGGACATACCCCCCTGAAGGCGGCCCTGGGTAAAAGAGTTTAGGCTGTATAACCATTTTTATTACATTAACCTGACCTGTCACAGTCAATAGAAGCTTTTTTCATGTATGACGTTTAAATTTATTGTATTCTATAACAGGGTCTATGCTGAGTGACATATTCAGATGTATTATGGGAAATTTGTATCCCTAAATACTTTAAACTGTTCCATTGTAGCAAGGATTGTGTTTGTGCATTCCAGGGTATGTGTCCACTCACAGGGAATAGATTTGATTTGGTCCAGTTGATGCGGAGACCCGAATATATGTCAAAGCCATCAACTATCTTAAGTAAATTAGTTAGCGAAGTATCAGCATCCTTCAACAAAATGAGCACATCATCTGTGTATAAAGCAATTTTGACGATGTTAGTCCCTGCTTGCAGGCCACACACCCTGGATGCCCACGAATCAGACAGACCAATGGTTCTATGGCAAGAGAGTATAGGGCAGGTGAAAGAGGGCAACCCTGTCTCGAGCCCCTCCCCAGTGTAAAGAGAGCAGAGGTGAAGCCATTAATGCATGTTCTTGCCAATGGAGTGGAGTAAAGTAATTTCACCCTTCCCAAAAATTTAGGGGGAGAGGACTAGAAGTGTTGTTGAGGTGCTTCTGCTGCCACGCCCCGCACCCATCACAGGTTACCTCCTCGGAGCTGGCCACAGTCGCAGCAGTCTGTGCCCGGTGTCCTAAAGCAGTTGATGTTTCACCATGCACGGAGTTTGGAGAGGGTGGTTAGGAAACCGCGGTGGGCTCACTGGGATGGCTGTCTCTTTCTAGAGACAGCAATCCACCTAGCCATCCAGCTAGTACCACCTGTTACCTATTATTGCTCCAAACCCCAAAATGTCCAGGTTTTGGTCCTTTCCATCCTTCGGGGAGTCGGTATTCCAGAGGTCAGTTGTCCAACCCCAGGAGTGGTTTGCAGCGTGGATGTCAGGTCTGGACTGCTCGCCGTGGTGGGAGCCTGTCTTCTTCTATTACGAAATCAGTGGTTTCAGTCTATCACAAATTCCTGGGTAAGGGGAAATATGGACCCAGGGCACAAGATCTATCTTCTGGGTTATCAACCAAGACGGTTCTTTTCCATGGGGCTTTCTGCATGTCCAACAAAGTTACGGGCACTATAAGAAGTCATCAATTCCCTGATTTCTTTCGGAATGGTTATTCCACTGCAGGAATCTCAAAAAGGTTTGAGTTTTATTCCAACCTGTTTCTTGTTTCAAAGCCCGATGGTTCGTTCAGGCTGATTCTGAATCTCAAGTCTTTGAATCCACTTGAGGGTGCCCAGATTCAGGATGGAGTCCTTGTGGTCAGTGATTCACAGCATGGAACAGGGGGAGTTCATGGTAACCCTAGACATCAAGGATGCCTATCTGCATGTTCCTATCTGGGAGGGTCATCAGTCCCTCCTTAGGTTTGCGATTCAATCGGACTATTCTCTGTTCTTCTTGGTTTGGGCAAGGGTCTTCACCAAGATCATGACTGTGTTTATTGCAGTCCAATGGGTTTACAAACATCCCTTACCTGAACGTTCTTCTAAAGGCAGGGTCCCTAGCGGTACTCCTATCCCATATCCAGCGGATGTCCCGGACCATGGAGACTTATGGTTGGATCCTCAACTTCAAGAAGTCCAAATTGGATGACATTTTTGGGCCTTCAATTCGACACCCGCAACCAGCGGGTTTTCTGGCCTCCGGACAAGATTCAGGCCTTACGGAAGATGGTAAGGTCTCTGTTGGCTGTCAAAAAGACCTCTGTACATTTCTACATGAAGGTTCTGGGCAAGATGGTATCGACTTTCCAGGCAGTCAGGTTTGCTCAGTTTCATGCACAGGAGTTCCAGATAGAACGCCTCTCGAAGTAGAACAGATCCCACCTGAACATTTCCAGTCAGGTGCTTTGTAATTGTCCTTGTATGTGTCAGTCGCTCCATTGGTGGCTGCAGAAGGACAATCTCTGCAGGGGTCATCGCCAATTCTCTGTCCAGGATTGGACTTTGGTTACCATGAAAGACAAGCTTTTGGGGTTGGGTTCAGTCTGTCTTCAGAGTCTTTGGACTCTGGAGGAATCCAAGCTTCCAATCAATGTATTGGAACTGCGAATGGTGTTCCATGCTCTGATCAGCACAGAACGTTTGCTGCAGGGAAGGGCAGTGAAGATCCAGTCGGACAACGGCGGTGGCATACCTTAGTCGCCAGGGACATTCGGGCCGTCATGGCAACTTATATAAATTTGGGAGGCGGATCTGAGCAGGCAGACTGCGGCCCGACGAATGGTCCCTCCATGCCGGAGTGTTTCGCGAGTTGGTGGACAGATGGGGTCAACTTTAACGTGTGGCTATTGAAGCTATGATCCTTCAAGCCAATGTTTTGTCTGAGCGTGTGTTGCAAACTATGCTTCAGGTGCCAAAATAAATCATTGTGTCTGGAGTATATATATTGCTGGTGTGAAAAGAGGGGGTATCCTTCCTCTTCTTTTCGATTGTCCAGGTTACTTATGTTTGTGCAAGAATGGCTGGACGCTGGTTTGCTCCTTCATTAGCTTACAGCTCTTTTTATCTTCTTTCAAAGAAAGATGGCAGATGTACAAACATCCGTACAGGGGTTGCTTCACTTGCAGCCTCTATATGTTCCTCTGGTAGTGCCTTGGGATTTAAACTTGGTGTTGGATGCTTTGCATCATTCTCCGTTTGAACCCTTGGACACAGTGGATTTGAAGTTTCGAACGTGGAAGGCTGGCTTCCTTTTTAGCCACTTCGGCTAGAAGATTTTCCTTATTTTCCTGCAAGTCTCCTCTTCTTGATTTTCATGAGGATAGGGCGGTTCTTTCAACCAAGCCTTCCTTCCTCCCTAAAATGGTGTCTAGATTCCACATACATCGGGACATTAAAAATCCCAGCCCTGACCAAATGTTGATCTTTGGAGGGCGTTTTTTTCTCTTAGTTCTCAGGATGTGGTCCGAGCTTTGTGTACTTATGTGCTAAGGTCCCAAATTCTGAAGATTTTTTGGTACTCTATGATGCACAAGAGAGGCTGGCCAGCCTCTAAGGTGATTATTGCTCACTGGATTACGGCTGTAATTCGTAAGGCACATGATGGGGCTGGGCAGCCTCTTCCAGATAATCTTAGCGCTTTCTCCACAAGGACGGTGAGTGCTTCCTGAGCGACATGGCATGGTGCCTCGACTGGACAGCCACTTGGTTCTCTGTTTCCACGGTTTTACAGGTTTCATGTGTTTGCATCACGGGATGCCAGTTTTGGGAGAAAGGTGCTTTGTAACGTTTCTTCTGCGTTTCCCACTTGTGATGGTGGCTTTGGGATGTCCCCAATGTACCTGGTGTCCTCCATTTGAATTTAAGAGAAAATAGGATTTTTATGCTTGCATAAAATCTGTTTCTCTAAGTCCATTAGGGGACACCGGGGGCCCACCCTTAATGCTCTAGTTTTCTTTTAGTGTGACTTGTTGTGTTTTTTGTTCAACAGGTTGTTGTTTTCCTCTTACTCTGTTACTTTGCTCTTTATATGACTCCTTTTATGTGTGACTTGGTTAAACATAAACTGAAGCCTAAACGGGGAAGAGGAATAAAGGTGGGTGCTAGGGCTAAATATCAACTTTCTTAAAATGCCTAACGCCTATCCCCACTACATTATAATCCGATGTACCCAGTGTCCCCCAGTGGACTAAGAGAAATTAATTTTACATCAGTATAAAAATCGTATTATATCCCTGGAGGTGACACAGTAGGAATTTCTAACTAGCCCACTACCAACCTGAAAACCAGAGATTCCTAGGGGGGAAATAATTAATAAAGTAAAGACAAAAGAGACTTTTATTTGAAACCATACAGCACAGGTCTCTTTCCTAATAAAAGTAAAACTCGGGTAAATGTCTGAAACATATATCTCATTGTTTATGAGAGTAAAGTTAAAATAGTGATTAACTGAATTCTGTCAATATTATGACTCTCGACCGTTTGGTTACACATTTTGACTGTTTATTATTTTAACTGTCACCATTTCATACTCGTCCCCACCAGGGGATGTGTCTGGATGATTGTTATATCATTGTGTTTGTCTTGTTCCTATAAGGTGTGAGGATGTCACTGTCTATTTCTCCTTGCAGGAGTATGAATATTTAGAAGGACACACGGGTCTGTACAAGATCGTGATGATGGAGAATCACCAGCCCCTCACACCACTGGGTAAGAGAAGATTTAGCTACCAAACATTTGGCCCCATTGAGAATTTGTAGATATAAATTTTTCAGTGTGTTTGTCCAGACCATCAACGATAAACACAGAAGGAAAGACCAGGCAGTAAATGTATCAAAATGAGATTCTAACAAAGGGCCCCTAATTGCAGTGGTGTCAGAGCCTAAGGGTGACCCTCTCCTATTCTCTAAAGCCCCTGGGATTCCTCTTGATACTATAATGAGTAGTGGTAATGAAACACTATAATGGCTTCTGTGTAAGAGCGGTAGAGGGGAGGACGAGGTGATGATGTGGGACTTGCTGAAGAGTAATTCTGTAGAGTTTGGAAGGTCATTGGATACTGTGGTGTGGGGGCCATGGCTTCTTTTTTTTTATTAAAGCTGAAAGCCCCAATCTGATAATAATACATAAGGAATAGACAACGGGATTTATAAGTTTTATTTTTTTATTATTTTATTTCACAGAATTGATAGTGATTGTAAATTAACATTTCATGAAGCTAACCACCATTCATTTTTCCTAACAGAACTACATAAAGATCAAACTGCTCTTATTAAGGAGGAATCAGTCTCATGTGAAGGAGGAAATCTCACTGACATTTATACATGCACAGATTATACGCAATGTACATCTACTCATATTAAGGAGGAGCCTGTATCATGTGAAGGAGGAAATTTCCCACACACTGATATTTATACACCCACAGGTCATCAGGACATTCACACAGGTGAAAAACCATATTCTTGCTCTGAATGTGGGAAATCATTTAATAGTAAATCAGATTGTAAAAGACATCAGATGATTCACACAGGAGAGAAACCATATTCTTGCTCTGAATGTGGGAAATCATTTAATAGTAAATCAGTGTGCAATAGACATAAGAGAATTCACACAGGAGAGAAACCATATTCTTGCTCCTATTGTGGTAAATGTTTCTCCTGTAAATCAAATCTTGTTGAACATCAGAGAATTCATACAGGAGAGAAACCATATTCTTGCTCTGAATGTGGGAAATTATTTAATAGTAAATCAGATTGCAATAAACATCAGAGATTTCACACAGGAGAGAAACCATATTCTTGCTCTGATTGTGGTAAAAGTTTATCTTCTAAATCAAATCTTGTTGCACATCAGAGAATTCATACAGGAGAGAAACCATATTCTTGCTCAGTGTGTGGTAAATGTTTTTCCTCTAAATCCTATCTCGTTGAACATCAGAGAAATCACACAGGAGAGAAACCTTATTGCTCAAAGTGTGATAAATGTTTTTCCTGTAAATCATATCTTGTTGAACATCAGAGAATTCATACAGGAGAGAAACCTTATTCTTGCTCAGTGTGTGGTAAATGTTTTGCCTGTAAATCATATCTTGTTGACCATCAGAGAATTCATACAGGAGAGAAACCTTATTCTTGCTCAGTGTGTGATAAATGTTTTTCCTCTAAATCCTATCTTGTTGAACATCAGAGAAATCACACAGGAGAGAAACCTTATTGTTTAGAATGTGGTAAATGTTTTTCCAGTAAATCATATCTTGTTGAACATCAGAGAATTCACACAGGAGAGAAACCTTATTCTTGCTCTGCATGTGGGAAATGTTTTGTCAGTAAATCACAGCTTATTACACATAAGAGAGTTCACACAGGAGAGAAACCGTATTCTTGTTCCGAGTGTGGTAAATGTTTTTCTTTTAAATCAAATCTTGTTGAACATCAGAGAATTCATTCAGGAACGAAACCTTATTCTTGCTCTGTATGTGGGAAATGTTTTAATCGGGAATCAACCCTTGTTACACATCAGAAAATTCACACAGGTGAAAAACCATATTCTTGCTCTGAGTGTGGTAAAGCCTTTAACCAAAAACATAACCTTTATGTGCATCAAAGACTTCACACAGGAGAAAAACCATATTCTTGCTCTGAATGTGGGAATTGCTTCACAAATAAAGCATCCTTAATTAAACATCAGAGGAATCACAAGTGAGAGGCCATACATTACTAAGAGTGTGGGAAAAGTTTTAACCAGAAATTAAACTTTTCTACATCAGAAAATTCACTCATGAGTATACCAATATTTGTGTTCTAAATTGGGGAAATGTTTATGCAGAAAATCAAGCTTTGTTGTGCATCAAACTGTTGGAAATGGTTTACTAGTAAAGCAGTTTCTTTTGCTTCAGACAAGTGACACTGGATTTAAACGGTAGTCTTTCTCTGATACGGGAATGTTTTATAAGTTAAATCAGTCCCGACGGCTATAGTTCTATTTATGATGTGGCTTTTCAGAAATCCAAAACCTAAAATTCCAGTTGCTTTAAGATTGGGCAGGCAAAATATTTGCAGAGATACGTACAGGTTCCTGTACCTTGACAGACCTTGAGATGTTCAACATTACAATTACATTTGCTTTGTAGCTGATTTTAAGCTATTCTTCACTGTCATCAACCATTTTCTGACTGATTACAGTGTCTTGTGTGTTGGAAATTTACTCGGCTCACAGTCACCACTTTTTGTAAAATATCTTCCATTTTGGGAAGTTGCTGAAACTTTTAAAAATTTTAATTTTAGGTTTAGTTATGCTTCAAGTGCAGACCATTTATTTGTCAAAATATTGATGAGTTGAAGAAAATGTTGCAGAAAAATAGTAGTACAGACTAATGGTACATTAAACATAAGATATTTAGGGCAGTTGGGAGGGGTTTATTAAAATGCCCTCACTGTAGTGAAGGTACAATGGGTACCGGGACACATGAAGGACTATTTTATGGAAGGTAAGTCACAGCTATGGCTGGAGTAGGATGGGTGTGCAGGAAAAACTGTTCAGGCAGCCCCACACTATGCATAGGGTGTTATAGGGAGGCTGTCCTTTGTACAGCACCTCATTGGCAGAGCTGCCAGAAATACACAACAATTAATACTTCTAAACTGTCAGGGGGCTGATTTAGTCACTTTTACTCTAAACTGCACTGCAGCTTTGCTCTGTATTTGGCATTTGTTTTGTAGTCGTAGTCCACTTTCAGCTTGCCATTGTGTCCTGCTGGTGTTGACTCTTATCTCCCTGGATATCCAACGTTGGGTGGACAAGTTCAGGATGGAGTCCATGAGGACAGTAATCTTCAGCAGGGAGCAAGGTGAGTTCATGGTGTCCTTGGACATCCGGGATGTGTATTGTTGCATATTCCAGTTTTGGAAGAAACACCAGTATCTCACCAGATTCACTGTATGGTCCCACTATTTTTAGTGTGGACTATGTTTTGGCTTGTCTGCCTCTAAGGCCAGACCTGCTAGGTCTGGTGTTTTTCTGCTCCAGAGTATTTGGCTGGCTTTCACGGTGTGCCTGTTGATGTCATGGTCCTTAAGGTCTAGGGCTTCCTTGACAGTGTGGTTCCGGTCATGCTCTGGGCTAGTTTTGACCAGGAATTTTCTCATGGTGTGGAAGACGTATACCTACTGGTGCGAACGGAAGGGGTTTCATATCTTTTCTTTTCAGTTTGGCCTGTTTACTTCTTTTGGGAATGTGCTTTGAAATTTAGTTTCTTGAAAGTCCAGGGGGTAAATTTATCAAACTCCCTGATTGGTTGCTATAGGCAACATCTCCACTTTTTCAAACCTGCAGTTTGATAAATTTACCCCCAGGTGCCTGTCTTATGGGGTTTTGAAAACTGGTACTTTTAATGGAACTACAGCCTTTCAGAGAGCGATACCCGTGCAGCCGCCATACATCATCCCAGTCGTGCTTTGGATCTTATCCTGGTGCTGACCGTCTTGCAGTCTGTATTTTGAGTTGTTCGTATCTTACACTGACAGCGCCTAGTACTTGGAAGAGGCGGTTTAGGTGCATTAACGTGCAAGTGCAGTACAGTAAGGATGTGGAGTCACAAATGGAGCACACCCTGAGTTATGTAGATATTGACATTCATTAGGTACAAGATGTACATTTTGCACCTACACAAACTAGTTGCAAGTTTTATAGATGGTTGACCCCTCTTTGCTCAAGACGCTTCAATACAACTCAATATACAGCCGTGGACATGCAAGTGTGCATGTGTTGTGTGTCTAAGTTCATATGCCAACAGGTCATCTTTATGTTCAGCATTAAAACAGACTAATATGGATTTTCTCTTAGAATTTGTGTTTAATAGGTGATGATTGACCTGTGCAGGGTTATTAGCACAGAGCAAAGAGATAGTGTCTTGGTACAAGAAAAAGATTTAGACAAAATTGCATACCAGGCCCTGTAATGGCAGATGAAATATAGTACAGATAAATACTGTATAAGGTTATATATCTCAGCTGTAGTGATAATTTTGCTACTTACTATTATAATACCTGAGCTCCCTTCAGCTGTGTACCCAGGGACTAATAGAGACATCTCCCTCCCCCGATCCAAATTACAGGTCTGTGCTTTAGCCTTCTGTCCCTGCCACCAGTATTATAATTATTTCCACACCAAGGCAAATTTTTGAATAAAGAATATATATTTTAGGAACAAGTAAGCATTATAACATAACATGGGAGGGGAAAACGACACCACACATAGATTACTCATTGAGCCAGTCTCTGGGGTATCCTTGTGCACAGTTAGTTTGATCGAGTTTGCTTACTCCTATCAGCAAGGCAGTGGCCCTGTTCAAGGTTTGGCAGAGACACAGCGTCACCAGGCCCAGAGAACTTCACTATAAAGGAAGTGGTTTTTGGATTCTCACAGTTCTCTCAGTCTATTCTACCAGAAATTTTAGCCCTCAGCCTGTGCTGATTCAAAAGTATACAAGTCACCTGTGGTCTTTGGGCACCACTTTTTCATCCCTGTTTCAATTCCCACATTAGTAGGTTCTGGGTAAAAGGGGCAGTTTTCTCTCATGAACAAAAAAAAAGAAAATATATAGCTAGGTTTGGAAATATTTTGACAGTGACACAATTTTCATAATCTTTGCACCACCACAGTGGAATTGTAATTTAACAATGGAGATGCAATTGAAGGGCAGACTTTCATCTTTAATTCAAGGGGTTGAACAAAAATATTGTATGAAAGGTCTAGGAATGTATGAAAGGTCTAGGAATGTATGAAAGGTCTAGGAATGTATGAAAGGTCTAGGAATGTATGAAAGGTCTAGGAATTGCAACCATTTTATACACAGTCCCCTACTTTCAGGTTCTCAAATGTAATTGGACACATTAACATTTATAAATATGTTAATTTTTAACACTTTGTAACAAATCCTTTGCAAGCAATGACTACCTGAAGTCTGGAACCCATGGACATCACCAAACGCTGGGTTTCCTCCTTTGTTATGCTTTGCCAGGCCTTTACTGCCTTGTGTTTTATCATCAGCAAGTGAAATGCAATCTCGATCAGGTGATTGACTCGGCCATTACAGAATATTCCACATCTTTGCCTTAAATAATTCCTGGGTTGCCTTCGCAGTATGTTTTGGATCATGGTCCATCTGTACTGTAAAACGCTGTCCAATCAACGTTGCTGACTCTGAATATACAGTATGTGCCTACATCTCAGAATTCATCTGGCTGCTTCTGTCTAATTCACATCATAAGCTCTAGTGACTCTGTGCCACTGGAAGCCATACATGTCCATGTCATGACACTGTGAAGGAAATAATAGAAGCTGAAATTAAATAGATACCTGAAGCTAAGATAATGGTAGAAATAGATTCTTATAATATCCTTATATTCAAATGTACTGTAGACACCATGAGCTTATATCTGCTAGTGTCCCTTTTAAGAAGTTAAATGTTGAAATAGTCAAACATATGCTTCTTCCTGTTATATGACTGTATGTATTGTGATTAACCATTAATGTCCTTCATACCCAGAGTGAAGAAACACTGGTCATGAAGGGTTTTAACAAAGAGCTGCTTATCTACCTCATAGATGCTCTATGCATAAGCTATGTATTCATTTGAATAATTTAGAATTATAGAATGTTCAGAGTCATATTTAAGTATTTTATGGCTCTAGATATGATATTTAGAATAATCAACAGATGTCCTGTGCTCAGGAAAAGTATTTCTGAATAGGCAATACAAGTCAATTCTTTTGTAATTGTAGAATTTATATATTCCTGAGTACAAGGTCACCATCTTGTACCAATGCATGCTTTGTTCTCTATAGAACTTGTGCTGTTTGTATTGATTTGCTAAGTACCAGCCCAAATGGGCTATATAAACTGAAATGTATGTTCATATTGCTTTGTCTATTCTTGTATGAACTAGACTTCCGTGTATTTACGCAATAAAGAAGGATTTGTTTTTTATCTGACTCTGCATCTAGAAATATTATTTCCCTATTAATTGATGTTTACACGCGGTTGGACAACAACGCTCTGAAAGATCAGGGTAAGCCTATGGAACCTTCCCTTGCAGAAACTGAGTGACCAAAGAAGTAAGGCATTACCTTTCATTCTCTGTATAGTGGAATTGTTCTATAGTCATTCCTGGTCCTTCAGAGTATTGGACTCCTCTTGTGGGGTAAGAGTAAGTGACACATCTCTACTTTTACTGTTCCTAGTATGACTACCTTTTGATTTTATGCCATTACAGGTATAAGATATCATTACATTGCTTTTAATTATATTATGCGATTCATTAATTATATTGATTTTAATTGTATTGATTTATCTGACGCATTGTTTCTTTTGAGTTATTTTGAATTGTTAAGGCGTTGTCCTGCGGTGGTAATTGTTTTCACCATTCCAACACCTAGGAGTCCTGACTTTCACATCATCGCGACCCCTTTTCATTTAAAGCGATAATGTCAGGACCCCGCAGGTTAAGTGTTTAAACACTTAACCCGACATTGCCGATTTAAATGAAAATTGATAGAGGTTGCGATGACGTGAAAGTCTAGTGACGGACACCTGTCTATTCGGAATAACTTGCGGTCAGCATCCTGCTGCGATTGGAGATCTACAGCGTCGGTTTGGAGGTAAATCTGCTTATATTAAAATCGTTTTTTCAGCCATTCGGATTTTAGGTGTAGGACTCCTCAGTGTCGGCATTTTCAGCACCGTTAAAGCATACCCAACCCGTTGTCCTGTATTATCTCATTCTGTGGTTATTTACTATGAGCGTGTGAATTATAAACGGAATGATTGCATAAGAACTCTGTCTGTGACACCAAGAGGTGTGTGGAAGAAGGGAGTTACAGTAAACATACAACACAGAGGTTTATGTCACTATTTCAGTTACTGAATCGGGATCATATCTCTTGCTTTTCGGTGTCTTGGGCTACCACCGCCGCCAAGGAGATAGAGTAGAGATGTTAACCATGCCTTATTGATTTCAATAAAAGACATATTAAGCAAAAGTGTGTCCATTGTGATATTTTTGTGAGAACTTTCAATCAGACGTTGCAGGGTTCTGTCTGGAATATAATGAAATATTCTTACACTGAGTTGCAAGATCTCTACTATCTGATGATGGGTAATTGTGTGGACAGGTATGATGCTGCTTGTAAAACTACAAGCACCATCATACCCATTGCTGCCAGGGCATGCTGGCACTTGGTGCCAGTATGCACTGACACCCAGGGTCCGCTGAGCCATGTAGTTCCACAAATTAACATTTAAATACATACCTCTTTAATACAAATTAATTTAATAGAAATAAAATGTAAATAAATCATACCTCATTCAAACCACATAATTTTATTAAAAAAACACAGATAATACTTACCAACATCTTGAAGAGATCCAGGGCTAGATTTACTAACAGGCGTGTTTGATCCGCCATGCATCGCTGAGTTTTTCCGGCGGTTTTTCATGTAAAACAGCTGGATTTACTAATGTACGAATTTAATCTTCAAGCATATAAGACTCCAAGCCGCCGGCGGCTTTGAAAGAAACAGCTGCCGGAGCTCCGGCAGCTGTCAAAATAGTAATGGACAGATAAAAGTGTAAAAAAAAAAAAAGCGTGAGGTCCCCCCTCTATTTAGTCTTAAACCTAGTGCTTCCAGCCTACTGCTGGTTCCGTGAAAATCGGGGAAAAATTTTGCGTGGGGTTCCCCCAATTTTGACGGAACCAGCACTAGGCAAACCAGCCGGGGTTGGAGGCACTATAGCAGTGGGATACGCGGCAGGGGTCCCCCTGCCATAATGACTAACCAACCCCAGGCTGTTCAGTGCTGGGCTGGATTCCCTAGGGAGTGGGGTCTGCCGAAAAAAATGAGTGCCCCCCTCCCCCCCCCAGGGACATCCAGCCTAGTGCTGAAAGCACTAGGGCTCTTCCTACACCCCTGGGCGGTGGGTGTAGGGTAATAACGGCAAAATTAAAGTTAAAAAAAAATGGACGCCATTTTGTTTTGTGGAACTACAAGTGCCAGCCAGCCAGGTTGCGATAAATAGTGTGGGCATGCTGCTACTTGTATAACTACAAGCACAAGCATACCCACGGCAGCCAGGGCATGTTGGCACTTGGAGAACCACAAGTGCCAACATGCCCTGACACCCACGGCTGGCTGGCACCTGTAGTTCCACAACACAAAATGTTTACAAAGTCACCACACCCTTATTACAACCACAGTCATTTATTAAAAATAATAAACCCACAATAAAGACAGTAAACACCCTCATGTACACCACATATTTTATTAAAAATAATAAATCCCCGATATACTCACTGAAGTTTTCCTCTGTTGTCAGCAGCTTTCAATCCAAAAATGGCTGTAATCAAAGTCCAAAAAAATTTTGAACCTCCAAAAGTCCATGCTTGCCCCTGTCCCAAATAAATTTGTACCTCCAAAAGTCCATGCTTGTAATTGTCCCAAATAAATTTGTATTTCCAAGTGTCCCTGCTTGTAATTGTCCCAAATAAATTTGTATTTCCAAATGTCCATGCTTGAAATCTGTTCAGTTCTTCTGCCCAGGGGGAAGGGGGGGGGCATTGTTGCTTGAAGTCTTTTGTTATTCGCCCAGGGGGGGCCCATATTTGTAAGATCCCAGAATCTTCTTGCTTGATTGCAGAAAAATAAAAAAGGGAGGAACCGCCGCAAACAGCTCCTACCCAGTAGGAGCTCCGATACGCAATGAGCTTAGCTCATTGCGCTAGGTCTATAGTATTAGGGGATTTTCTCACGGTCGTGAAAAAGAAAGTTTACCAATAAGATGCACTACCAGCTCCAGTCATACACATAATTAGGGATCATCTTAACTTTAAAATATAAAAAATCCCACACCAACTGCCCAGGGGTGTGGGAAAATGCAGGTGCAGGAGTTGCGACTGAAACCAGTGGACTTCTCAGTGCGCTAAAAGCTGACTTGAACGTCCTCTGCACTGTACATTGCCTATGTTAAACCACCCATTCCCCACCCCCCGTTCACTCCCCAAAGTCGTAGGCTTTAGTAAGCTTTTTATTTTATTTTTTTATTTATTTTTTTTCCCCTATACTGCTTATGCGTAGAACAAATTTGCGGAGGATGTACTCAAAAACCCAGATACGTGACTCTTGAGTTTTGTTTTATAGGTGTGCACAGGAAGACTTCCCTAAAGTTTAGTTAGTGGGACGTTCATTCGTCCATTGGCAGCTAGTAGCCCAAGTACCGAAGAAACAAAGAAACAGCCAACTGCTTCCAAAGGGGGGGGGGGGGTGAGAGATGGTTGAGCAGAGAAGAAAAGAAAGTGCAAGAAGAAAGTTTGGGTAGCTGAAGTATTAGTTATTCATTTGGGGGGAATAATTTGTGTAACAAATAATCCATTAATTTTGAGTGTAAAGTTACATTGCACAATTACTCTACACACGAATAGTTTGGTCAGAGATAATACCCAGAATCAAGTGGCCTGAACCAATGGGTGGCCTGGCTATAGATGAGGCATGTAGAAATGTGAATTCTGCAGTGGAATAATTTGTGAAAGAGGTAGTTGGCTGTGTGGTCAGACAAAAGACGGGTGCATTTATCGGATCAGATTGTAAAGCGCTACAGAATTTGCTGGCACCATATAAATAAATGATGATCAGGAGTTGTATATGGTTTTTGAGGAGCTTTTTGGCGAATTGTCAAGGTTATGAAGATCCAAATAAAAAAATAAAAAAAAGCGGGGGACTACCTCAGACAATTAACTGAGAGTGTTATACAGGCGCTAAGAGTGGATAAATCAATAAGAAAAGCTGGTTTTACGACTATAGTTTTTTTGTTGTTTATAGTTTATCTATAGTCCCAAATAATCATCCCAAATAACGTCGCTCCATCATTAAGGGATAATGAAAGCAATAACAGCTAGTAATATAATATAAAAAATATATAAAAATATTTACATACTTCATATGAAGACAAAATAGTTGCCCCTTTTAGGATTAGTGTGTATCAGTATGTAATCCAATAACAAGAAACAAAAAAATACACAGGAAAATAGGCGCTTATTCTCTATCCTGTACTGCAGGTCAACCAACCAGATAGTAATTAATCTGAAATAATTTTACTAATAATTTTATTAATTCCATATAAAAAATATCATAATAAAAATAATCATAAATAAACAAAAAAACAGAAACATTAAAAATGCACCTTATTAAATAGGAACTATTCTTGTTAGGAGTTAAACTCCATAAGTTGTGATCCGGAGGTACACACACCGGCTTGGTACTCTTTTATTCCACAAAAAAATTATAAACATCAAAGTCTGGCAGATTTCCAAATAGATAGAGTTCCAATATGAATTAAAAGCAAAATAAGACTGTGTGGAAATATTTGTGAACAACCATTAAGGCCCTGTTTTTAAAACGATCAGTCCGGAACTTTTAATTCATGTCCCACCTGTGGTAAGCAATTCAATCAATAGTATAACTTAACCTTGAGACCTTCTTCTCTATTGTGATGAACCATGATATCAAGGGAGAGCTACAGTTCTCACCCGCAGATCCTACAATAACCGGCATATGTGTAACAGCTTATCTAGACGTCGGGATTTTTCTACTTGCTTTTATCAGTGTACTCATATGTGTACTCATATGGTATTCATCTCCACTCCATTTTTTTATATTTTGCTTATTTGTCATATTTTCAATAAAGTTTCATTTTAACTGTATTATAAGACATTTTATATATAATTCCTTAGAGTGCCCTCTCTATACACTTTTGTTCTCCTTTCTTAATGTTTATAGAAGATTGGCTGAGAAAAGATTTTGACAGGGAGGCATTCTCCCCACAATTTGCTGTGGAAAGAGCTCATCAACTGCCAGCCCAGCTCCCACAGCCAGGTGCCCCGGCCCGCACGTTTATTGCTAAGCTGCTTCACTTCAAAGATAGAGATGCTGTTCTTTAGTTGGCCAGGTGTGACAGGATGGACTGCCTATGCCTCCCTGTCTGTTGTTGTTGGGAATCGGCTGACCTTACTTTGCCAATTTCCTTTTCAGTATCCCAAGGGCTTACAAATGCTACCACCATTGAACTCCTTACCGACATCCAGAACCGTGTATCTTCTGGGTAACTGATGCTGCTAGTGTACCTAGTTACTGGTGCACCTGAGCTGGTACACCTGACCTCTTCCTATGGATCAGGGTTGCTGTGGATGGATCTCCCCTGGCCTATCACACTGGCCAGGGCTGCTGGGTAACAGGCAGAGCGGTGGTACCGGAGAGCTGGCTCTAAATCTCAGAACAGCCGGGAAAGGATTAGAGTTGGGTCTAATCTGTAGGTCATAGGGATAGACAAGTTTCCAAGCAGGTGTTTGAAGCAAGTGATGTTTATTTGCTCACCCTGGTTGAAGGTACCAGTGAGCAGGTCAGATGAAACAAGAAGAACAACTTTCAATACAAACCAGTTCTTATTTATACAGTTTTGGACAGAGCCTCACAGGGTAAGCCCGCCCCTGAGGTCTGAGCAATGTTTAGAATCAGAATGCAATATGTTGCAACATGGATTTACATGCAATGCAAAGCTAACAATATTTACACTTTTCTGTGTTATCCTAAAACTTGCTGTGATTTCCTGCATCTTGTTTTAGATACAGGAAATCTAACAGCAAGTCTAATTAAACCTTCCTGTGCCTTCAGCTACTGGACTCTCACACATCAAAAGGTCTAATTAACATGAGATTAACTTGGGTCCTTTCTTCAGACAGTTGAATAATACACATTCCCAAAGAAAAGTTACAAAACTTTAAACAAGTAATTTTTCCACACCAAAATACACAAAAGACTTCCTCAACAAATGCTTTTTACATCAGGTATATACCTCAGAAATAATGCATTTCCTCTAGCAAAGTTAAAGCAAAAAAACGAATTTTCTCCCCTGGTCTCAGAAATAAAGATATTTCCTTTACCAAAATACACACAATATCAAAAATAAGTACATTGGCAACGATATAATTAAGTGCCCTGTGCTATTTCCTTTCACTAAATTTATACCATAAGTTATTTATAAGTGATCTAGTCACACCAGGCAACAAGACCCTCTACGATTTGGAAAACAAACGATCATGGTGTTTCCACACTTTGCGGTGGAGGTTCAAAGGGCGTGGTCACAGTTCACCTCAGCAAAGAAAAAGTTGAGGAGCCTCCAGCTCCCTTACACTATGCTGTTCCCTTCCAGGGCGCGGGTCACAACGGACAGTCGCTCCCACTTCTTTGCTACCCCACAGGCAGTGGAGGACTGGCTGGAAAGACGTCCACCTTATAGGCGTAGAGATCCTTGACATGCTAACGGTGGCAGCGAATGGAGGGTTCCTTTCTCTTTGCCACCCTGTTGGAAGCAGTGAACTGGCTTGAGAGACAACCACCTGCTGGTCAACAAGTTAATTGAACTGTAGTTGTTGAGGGTTCTGCCGACTTGGGATGATTATACATTTTGCTACCGTATGTGGAAGTCATTTCTCTAGAGGAGTTAAGCTCTGTCGGTTCTTAGACAGTAGGGGTCTGAGAGTTCTCTTGCTAGAATTTTAGGGCTTAATTGTTGGGATGTTTAGTTTTTTAGGGGGATCCAAGTATGCCTCAGATAGAATGGGTGTACAGGGTCAGATGGGAAAAGTTGTTGTGATAGTTGTAGTTTGCTGTATCATGTGTTCTCATGTACTTAACAGAGTTGAACTGTCTTTTTTACATACTTCAGAATAATATGTTGCTGCTGTACTGTATTGGTTGGTGCGCAGGGCTGTTTGAGGGTGAAGAGCTTCAGTCCCGATTCTCCAAGGAAGAGGTCCTGCCATACGTCCCATATGAATAATAGACTTCTATGGCCACCTTAACTGTGACTAAGCCTGCCCAGGGGTGACTCCGTCTGCTCGTCTGGGAATGTTAGGGGGTTCAATGATAAAATTACGCGCTCATTGGTGCTATGTCAGGTTAGGAAGTCCAGTCCTGAGGGTAAATGTATCAAGCTACGATTTTGAAAATCCTATTACCTCTGAAGAGTTAAAACTCACCTGTTAACCTGAGATTTGATGTAAAATCGCCAGAGATGTGTTTCTATCAAAATCGCTATATCAAAAAGTCTCGACTGTTTGCCACTCTAGCTATACAAGTCTCCAAATGTTGAACCTGTGATTAAGCAAACGCGCTGCTTTTGTAGCTGCGAGATTAGTAAACGCATCACTGTTACAATGCCTGACTATAAAGCCGTCGGCTGTCAAAAGTTTAAAAATAGATAAACGTTAAAAAAAAAATGTGTGTGGTTCCCCCATCCGTCCACTATTAACCCTAGTGCTGCCAGCCTACTTGTAGTTGCGCGAAAATCAGGGTAAAATTTGCGTGGGGTCCCTCCCCTCCATTTTCAAGCAACCAGCACTAAGCAAACCAGACGGGGGGACACGTGGCAGGGGTCCCCCTGCCATAATGACATACCAACCCCAGGCAGTTTAGCGCTGGGCTGGATTCCATAGGAAGTGGGGTCCGCAAATCTGCAAAAAAAAAACGGACGGGCCCTCCCCTCTAGGAATAACCAGCCAAGTGCTGACACCACTAGGGCTCTTCTTACACCCCTGGGCGGTGGGTGTAGGGTTGTAAGGACGATTAAAGTAAAGAAAAACAAACAAACAGACACCATTTTGTTTTGTGGAACTACAACTCCCAACCATGCCAGGGTGCCATAAACAGTCTGGGCATGCTGATGCTTGTATAACTACAAGCACCAGCATACCCATGGCAGCCAGGTCATGCTGGCACTTGGAGAACCACAAGTGCCAACACGGCCTGAGAACACCCAAAGAGGATACAATTTACAAAAAATCCACCTAAGAGAAAATATACAAACAGCCTCTCCATGAAGGTACCTAGACGAAGAGGTAAACGAGGGGGGATTAAGAGAAAGAAAGAGAAGGCACTATTAGAGGAATCTGTAGATCCTAAATCTTTGGGTATTTTTAATTTATCTGATTATAATCTTACTCAAGATGAGCTTAAATTACTAAATAAGGGTTTATCCTTTGCGCCTACCAGTACATCAAATGATTTTCACCTTTTTGCGGATCTAAATAGATTCATTAGAAGACTTACTCTAAAAAGGCATTTTCTGTTCTCAGGATGGACTATCAAGAAGGATGAAATTCTTTATGTGAAGCTTGAGCCTGCTGATACCAGTGTTTACCTTATGGTGCTTTATTACATCAGAGATTATGCCAATGGGGTACTGTACCCATCTAAATGATTACCAAACAGTCTGGCGATTAAATTTGTAAGATTGCTGGACTTGTATGGAATCTTTCTCAGTGCAGAGTGGGGAGATTTTGACTTTGAATGAGACTTAGGGCTAGATTTACTAAACTGCGGGTTTGAAGAAGTGGAGATGTTGCCTATAGCAACCAATCAGATTCTAGCTTTCATTTTGTAGAATGCACTAAATAAATGACAGCTAGAATCTGATTGGTTGCTATAGGCAACATCTCCACTTTTTCAAACCCACCGTTTAGTAAATATACACCTTAGACTTTCTTTTTCATTCATTAAAATGAAAATTGAGTCACATATACTGTGATATTACAGGTCAATATTACGTTACATCGAGGACTGAATGTATCCAAGTGTCAGGGAGCTGGCACCATGTTTAGTATCAGTACCAACGTAATACACTCATAAAAGTGAGGGTGGATTGTGACAGGCCTATCAAAATAGCCGCTGAACTCCATTTTGTTGTTTTTATACTTTTATGTGTGTATTGCAAAATGCTTATTTAACCAAAGCAGAGCTGAAACATCTCCACAAATTTTGCCAGAGTGTTGTCTCAGATGCTTACTGCACATGTGCAAAGAATGTATTCTTCTTATCAGTAATGTACCAATAAAAACTCTGAAATCATGTTCGTACCCTTAAATGTAAGTGACTTCCGGGACCCTTTCTCTTCTGATTATAAAAAGCTGAGTTACCGTGACACAGGTTATTCCCTCATGACTGTACCTATCTGCAGAGGTGTCGGAGATGTTTTAACAGCTTTTTCAACAGAAAGGCGGGGCCCTGGAAATTACAGTTGACTGTCACAAGCTAAGTATCATATTTACTTACACTTTTATATTCTTTGCAAAATAAAGATAAACTTTTCAATAAATCTTGTAGTCACAAGTTATTAACTCTTTGCACTCGAAAGAACAGAGTTCCCACCTGGAACAAGTCTATATTTGGTTCATCGTCCGGATGGAAAAGATCACCCATCACTTACATGACAAAGATGACAAATTCCACCAGATTTGGGCTCCATGGCTTGTCCTTTAGCTCTTCTCCACCCTGTATCTCTTTCACATCGCCTCTGCCCCCTGCCCTATGTCCAGACTTCTTCTACCCCATCCCACCGACCGAGCCCTTCACCTAGCATACTTCTCTTGTCTTCCCTTTCTTGAGGTTACGTTCTCTTCCCTTCCCGACCTACAGAAATGAAAATATTGACAGTATCATATGAATGGCCTTAGTGGTATTTTGTCTTTTGACATGTTTCTGGTTTCCTATTTTACGCACTGTATTTTGAACTGGATTGTCTCCTTCTTGCACTTTTTGTCTTCTGTGTTTATATTTATATACCCTACGATTTGTTCCTGATTTCTGTTTGTACTTGTTTTTTTCCATAATAAAGAAGTTAAAAAAAAAACAAAAAAAAAACTGCAGGACATTTAAACAGGATTACCAGTCAGCACAGTAATCTAGTAGGACATATATACAGTGTCGGACTGGGGCATGAAGGGCCCACCGGGAGACTGCAACGCTAGGGGCCCACCAGAGGGGGGTGTGGCCAGCCGTCATAGAGGCGAGACCAGACACTAGAGGGGGAGTGGTCAGCCCACGAAGGACAGTTCGCACCATAGAGTAGTATATAAAGAATGCAGTGTGTATAAAGAGTACACAATCTTGACCTGCCCCTTAGATTGGGCAGAACAGTCACCAAAAATCTGGATTATCCCACTAGACCAGGCTTGGCTAACCTGTGGTACTCCAGGTGTTTTGAAACTACAAGCACCAGGACACATTCCCAATTTATAGCAGCTTATTGCTGGAAGGGTATGCTGGGACTTGTAGTTTCACAACACCTGGAGTGCCACAGGTTAGCCAAGACTGTACTAGACTCAGAACATTTGACAGACTGTCCTACCTGTTGTTGTCACTTTTACCACCTGTGGCTGCTGGTTTCTTTAGTTGTGCCTTATCTGTTTCCTGGAATTTTGGGGGCCCTATTTGGAAAAAATAATGGGTACATTGAGAAAATTCCAACCAGCCCCGGTGTTAAATCAATAGGACCCACAATTAATACTTAGCCACCACCTACCACACACACATTACATTGTCACAAGCCCGCTGTGCCATCACACACACTACTGTGCCCCTTAATCACCATGCTGTGCCTCCTGATGATCGCAGAGATTGGGTAGCTCATCTGTTAAAGGCTAATTAACACCAACACTGAAAACTGTTTTGGGTGGAACTTAAATAAGTTAAACATAAATAAAAAACCTGTGTTCCAGCAAATCTCCCTATTCGGGGGCCCCCCTATTCCATCAAGGGGGGGCTGTCCTTGCTCCTGTCAGCAACATGATATTAATGGACAGCTAAGAGAGCATCGCTGGATTGCAGTGGACTTTTTCATGCAGACAGCATGGGAATCGCCCACACACTGCTGGCAGGAGAGAGGACTGCATGGATGGCAGCAACACCCTAAACTAAGTCCTTGCCTTTATGTTTAATGTATTTAATTCCACCATAAAAACTGTGTTTTTCAGTTTTTATCTTAGAAAGTTTTTATTAGTTTTGAAGAATTTTTGAAGGGGTACAAAAATAAAAATGTGAGGAAGGGAAGGACAATAAAACAAAATGGGGTAGAGGGGTACATAGTGGGTGAGGAACACAACCGTATATCAAAAGGTACATGTTATAGCCAAAAGTCACACATCAGAACCATTGCAATAAATTATTACTGGCACAGTAACAGACCTAGTAGCCCAAGAGTATTCCCTCTCTTAGGACAGAGCTCTTACCCACACCAATCTTCCACCCCCTCTATAGGACTACATAGATCTACTAGAAGCCTATAAGTTGGAGGGCTGGACCCTCAAGCTTTGTGTTTTTCAGTTTTAAGAGGAATAATACTGTTACCTGTGCTGCCCATATAACAATGACGTTGAGAGGGTTGCTGGAGATTTGTGTCCGCTTCTTTCAGTGTCACCAGCTTGTGACCTGGGTCAGGTTAATTTGTCTCCTTGTGTCTCCGGGAACAAACGACTTTATTTGGCAGGGAAACCGATGATTTTCTCTACAGAAGACAGCAACATTGTGCACAGTATCACCATCCTAGTAAAGGTGCCACCTGTAGACGATGGGCCGTCACTTGCTCCTCTGGCCAAGAGGCCGGTCGCTTGAAGTATGTGGTACTATGGGCCCTCAGTGCTGCCCTAGCCGGGGGTGCCCGGGAACGCACAAGGTGTTGGGATGTCGCCTTCTGCACAGTAGTAAGGCACTTCGCGCGGAACCACTTTTCCTTTGCCTTGGCCTTTTTGCCGGGGCACCTGCACGGTAGTGTGTAGTCTCCCCGCCGCCGTCGCCGTGTTGTTCTGGAGTCACTTGTCACCTGTTCTGTAAGCTCCGCCCTAACAACAGAGGGGGCGGAGCTTAACCGCGGCGGGGCCTACCGGTGGTTAGCGCGGCTGTCTGGCAGGCCAGTCCGAGGCTGCATATATAAAATACAAAATTCAAAGCTCAAAGCACCTTACAAGAGAAACTTAATGACAAACTTAAGAAGGAAAACTATAAAACAAGAGAATATAACAATTACAATAGTACACAAGATCTCACCTTCATATCCCGAAACCTTGAAATATGCAAAGAGATATATAAGAGAGATCAACGAAATGTCGAAGTCAGGAGAAATACTATTTTAATGATGTTTCTTTCAATACACAACTTTCCACTTATAGCTTTACAAATACATATTTACATTTCTAGTTGTGACTTATCTGATGTTTTATAAAAGATGCAAAAAACATAAAAATGTCTTTTAGCCTATGTGAGCTCTCTGATGATCAATGAGCGCTGCATTATATTTATTATTCTGACTTTTAAATATCTTGTATAAAATTGTGATTGAATTTTGCAACTTTTTAATTCATGCTAAATTTTCATTAAAAACCTGATAGTAAAAAAAGAGAAAATGTGTCTATCTGGGCACTCAAAGGTTAAGTTCAATGTTTTATATGAAACATAAAAACAACTTTATTGATATGCACTAAAATTATATATATTGTACAATATGTGTTATCTAAACACTCACAGCGAAATTTTAAAAACAAAGAAAAATGTACCCACTTATATGATGAAAACTAATAAGCTGTTAAAATAGCAGTAACAAACTGCTAACGTAAGCCACCTACAGCTCCTATTAATTACAAATCTTCCATTGCTCCTCATAACCCTATATCAAAGAAGGGATTACGCAATGTTACAGCTCAGTAAACAAAGATAATACAGTGTTGACATCCGGGTATCACACAGATATCCACATTATTGGCCTTATTCATTAAGGAACTTAAATTAAGAAGTTTCTTATTTAAGTCTGGACAAAACCATGTTAAAATGCAAGTGGTGAAAATTAGTTTTCTGTTTTGCACATAAGTTAAATACTGTCTGTTTTTTCATGCAACGTTGCGCATGCGCAGCAGCTCTCGGGTTTTTTTGTTTTGTTTTGTTTTTCTTCGGTGGGGGGGAAACCCCCCCTAACAATCCTGCGTGCACCCCTGAGTAATGTGGGATATAACAGTATAGATAATATATATTATTAATGTAAATGATGTGGCTGCATAATCTTGATGGTAATCAGAGATATCACAGCATAGGTTGTGCATATTATTAGTATAAGGTATCTGGGCTGTATAAGTATTACAGTAATGTGGGATATAACAGTATAGGTAATATATATTATTAGTATAAGGTATTTGGGCTGTATAAGTATTACAGTAATGTGGGATATAACAGTATAGGTAATATATCTTATTAGTATAAGGTATTTGGGCTGTATAAGTATTACAGTAATGTGGGATATAACAGTATAGATATTATATATTATTAGTATAAGGTATTTGGGCTGTATAAGTATTACAGTAATATATATTATTAGTATAAGGTATCTGGGCTGTATAAGTATTACAGTAATGTGGGATATAACAGTATAGGTAATATATATTATTAGTATAAGGTATCTGGGCTGTATAAGTATTACAGTAACGTGGGATATAACAGTATAGGTAATATATATTATTAGTATAAGGTATCTGGGCTGTATAAGTATTACAGTAATGTGGGATATAACAGTATAGATAATATATATTATTAGTATAAGGTATCTGGGCTGTATAAGTATTACAATAATGTGGGATATAACAGTATAGGTAATATATATTATTAGTATAAGGTATTTGGGCTGTATAAGTATTACAGTAATGTGGCATATAACAGTATAGATAATATATATTATTAGTATAAGGTATATGGGCTGTATAAGTATTGCAGTAATGTGGGATATAACAGTATAGGTAATATATATTATAAGTATAAGGTATATGGGCTGTATAAGTATTACAGTAATGTGGGATATAACAGTATAGGTAATATATATTATTAGTATAAGGTATCTGGGCTGTATAAGTATTACAGTAATGTGGGATATAACAGTGTAGGTAATATATATTATTAGTATAAGGTATTTGGGCTGTATAAGTATTACAGTAATGTGGGATATAACAGTATAGGTAATATATATTATTAGTATAAGGTATATGGGCTGTATAAGTATTACAGTAATGTGGGATATAACAGTATAGGTAATATATATTATTAGTATAAGGTATTTGGGCTGTATAAGTATTACAGTAATGTGGGATATAACAGTATAGGTAATATATATTATTAGTATATGGTATTTGGGCTGTAGAAATATGCTGGTAATGTCAGTATAAAACTGTGCAGTATAATATGATGTCAGTACTCCCTGCACCACATCTGTGAGGCTATATATTATATTATATATTGCAAAACATATTTTAAGAATAAAACAAACCATTCCGTGAAACCACGCCCACTGGTTAGGATAGACACGCCCCTTTTGAACAGCTGACTTCTTCAGGCGTGAGGTCTCTCTGTCTCCGGTTACACACAGCGGCGGCCATTTTGTCGAAGCCTTTGGAGCTCATAACACGACAGGGACAAGGCACAGACCGGAAGTACTTTCGGGTGAGAAATGAGTGAGATAAAGCGGAGACCTCGCGTTTATGTGTCTGGCAGCAGGTAATGATATTTATTATTACAGTACAGGTGGAGCAGACTCTGGTGCTGTGTTATTATTATACAGGTGGAGCAGACTCTGGTGCTGTGTTATTATTATACAGGTGGAGCAGACTCTGGTGCCGTGTTATTATTATACAGGTGGAGCAGACTCTGTTGCTGTGTTATTATTATACAGGTGGAGCAGACTCTGGTGTCGTGTTAGTATTATACAGGTGGAGCAGACTCTGGTGCCGTGTTATTATTATACAGGGGGAGCAGACTCTGGTGTTGTGTTATTATTATACAGGTGGAGCAGACTCTGGTGCCGTGTTGTTATTATTATACAGGTGGAGCAGACTCTGGTGCCGTGTTATTATTATACAGGAGGAGCAGACCGGTGCCGTGTTATTATTATACAGGTGGAACAGACTCTGGTGCCGTGTTATTATTATACAGGAGGATCAGACCCTGGTGCCGTGTTATTATTATACAGGTGGAGCAGACTATGGTGCCGTGTTATTATTATACAGGTGGAGCAGACTATGGTGCCGTGTTATTATTATACAGGTGGAGCAGACTCTGGTGCCGTGTTATTATTATACAGGTGGAGCAGACTCTGGTGCCGTGTTATTATTATACAGGTGGAGCAGACTCTGGTGCCGTGTTATTATTATACAGGTGGAGCAGACTCTGGTGCCGTGTTATTATTATACAGGTGGAGCAGACTCTGGTGCCGTGTTATTATTATACAGGTGGAGCAGACTCTGGTGCCGTGTTATTATTATACAGGAGGAGCAGACTCTGGTGCCGTGTTATTATTATACAGGTGGAACAGACTCTGGTGCCGTGTTATTATTATACAGGAGGAGCAGACTCTGGTGCCGTGTTATTATTATACAGGTGGAGCAGACTCTGGTGCCGTGTTATTATTATACAGGTGGAGCAGACTCTGGTGCCGTGTTATTATTATACAGGTGGAGCAGACTCTGGTGCCGTGTTATTATTATACAGGTGGAGCAGACTCTGGTGCCGTGTTATTATTATACAGGTGGAGCAGACCCTGGTGCCGTGTTATTATTATACAGGTGGAGCAGACTCTGGTGCCGTGTTATTATTATACAGGTGGAGCAGACTATGGTGCCGTGTTATTATTATACAGGAGGAGCAGACTCTGGTGCCGTGTTATTATTATACAGGTGGAACAGACTCTGGTGCCGTGTTATTATTATACAGGAGGAGCAGACTCTGGTGCCGTGTTATTATTATACAGGTGGAGCAGACTCTGGTGCCGTGTTGTTATTATACAGGTGGAGCAGACTATGGTGCCGTGTTGTTATTATACAGGTGGAGCAGACTCTGGTGCCGTGTTATTATTATACAGGTGGAGCAGACTCTGGTGCCGTGTTATTATTATACAGGTGGAGCAGACTCTGGTGCCGTGTTATTATTATACAGGTGGAGCAGACTCTGGTGCCGTGTTATTATTATACAGGTGGAGCAGACTCTGGTGCCGTGTTATTATTATACAGGTGGAGCAGACTCTGGTGCCGTGTTATTATTATACAGGTGGAGCAGACTCTGGTGCCGTGTTATTATTATACAGGTGGAGCAGACTCTGGTGCCTATGTTGTTATTATTATACAGGTGGAGCAGACTCAGGTGCCGTGTTATTGTACAGGTGGAGCAGACTCTTGTAATCTGGGTAATGGTTACTAATGTGATGTGTCCTCTATGTAAACCCCTGTAGGAATATTAGCGATGAATCATTTATATTTGTTGAGGGGTCTCCAGCCATGTCCCATGTTATCTGTACTGATGGAGGGTATTATATATTTTATAGTATCATCATTTATTTATATAGCGCCAACATGTTCCGTAGCGCTTTACAATTGGGGACAAACACAGTAAACTAATAAACAAACTAGGTAAAACAGACAAAGAGGTGAGAAGACCCTGCTCGCAAGGAGAGTCTTATTGTGTGAGGGAGAGAATTCCATAGAGTGGGTGCAGCACAAAGAAAGGTCCTGTAACCGGAAATGGGAGGATGTAATGAGGGTGGATGAGAGACGCAGATCATGTGCAGAACAGAGTTGCCAGATATTTTGAGACAAGAGAGGAGATATATGTTGGTGCAGCTTTGTTGATGGCCTCTTAGGTTAGTAAAAGTATTTTCTATTTGATTCGGTAGAAAACAGGCAACCAGTGTAGAGACATACAGAGTGATTTATTAGAGGAATAACGATTTGCAAGGAAAATCAATCTTGTCGCTGCATGCAAAATAGATTGTAGGGGTTTGAGTCTGTTTTGGGGAAGACCAGTAAGGAGGGAATTGCAATAGTCAATGCAGGAAATGATAAGTGCATGAATTAAAGTATCTTGTGTGAGATATGTGCTTATTCTGGAAATGTCCTTTAGATGTATGTAGCATGATTTAGATATAGAGTCAATGTGGGGAACAAAGGATAGGTGTGAGTCAAGGATTACACCTAGGCAGCGAGCTTGTGGGGTGGGATTTATGGTCATGTTATCAACAGAGATAGAAATGTCAGGTATGCTCTTGTTGGTGGGTGGGAATATTATTAACTCTGTTTTAGAAAGATTAAGTTTGAGTTGGCGAGAGGACATCCAAGATGATATGGCAGAAAGACAGTCAGTTACACGGGACAACACAGATGTCGAGATATCAGGAGAGGATAGATAGATTTGTGTATCATCCGCATAGAGATGATACTGAAATCTAAAGGAACTTATTAGATTTCCAAGAGAAGCGGTATAGATAGAGAATAGCAGAGGACCTAGCACTGAGCCTTGTGGTACTCCAACTGATAAGGGAAGCGGAGCAGAGGTGGCCCCAGAGAAATTAACAGTGAAAGAGCGATTGGAGAGGTAGGATGAGAACCAGGATAGAACAGTGTCTTGAAGACCTAGGGATTGCAGCGTTTGTAGGAGAAGAGAGTGGTCAACAGTGTCAAATGCAGCCGAGAGACCCAGGAAAATTAGGAGAGAATAATGGCGTTTAGTTTTAGCAGTGATCAGATCATTGACAACCTTGGTCAGCGCAGTCTCTGTGGAGTGTTGAGAATGAAAGCCAGACTGAATAGGATCCAGCAAGTTGTTTGCGGAAAGAAAGCATGTGAGGCGAGTGTAGGCAAGTCTCTCTAGAAGCTTGGAGGCGCACGGGAGCTGAGAGATGGGACGGTAATTTGAGAGAGGGTTTGGGTCAGAATCTTGTTTTTTTAGAATAGGAGTAATCCCTGCATGTTTGTATAGTGTTGGAAAGATGCCAGTAGAGAGCGAGAGATTACAGATTTTAGTTAGAGGTGAAATGGGCACAGGAGACAGGGATCTACCAATTTGTGAAGGAATACGATCAAGAGGAGAGGAGGTAGAGTAGGAAGATAAGAAGAGAGTAGAAATTTCCTCTTCATTTGTTGGGTCAAACGAAGAGAGGGTGTCAGACGATAGTGGGAAGGAATTGAGCTGATTGCCTGTCGAGGAAGAGGATACCATTTCTAGTCTGATATTATTAATATTGTCCTTGAAGTAGGAAGCAAGATCCTGGGCACTGATGGTAGACGGAGGATTCGGGGTGGGAGGATTGAGAAGAGATTTAAATGTGTTAGAAGCCTGAGCATAGATAAGAGATTGGAAGTATGTTTGTTTTGCAGTGTCCAGAGCATTTCGATAGGAGCGGTAGATAGAAGTATATGTGAAGTATAGTATATTATATATTCCCTCCCTGTCACTGTCCTCTATGTATACAGTCACATATCATTTCCAGGAGAACTGTTCTGTTGCCTGGCAGGTTATATTATTGTTTAATAATATATATATTCCTTTCCTCTTGTTAACATGTTCTTCCATAACATACACACTGGCATAAATGATAAATTTTACATATGTTTTACATTGAAAATATAATGCTGTAATATCTGTTGTATGACAATAAAATAAATCCTGTTCATATCAGTCCATTATATACATTATACAGAACATTCAGCACATACCCATGCCTAATAATAAGACCGCATAATGCGTCCGTATAATGACTGGTATAACTGCATATAGCTTCATATAAATGAGCCCCTTACTTTTGTTTCTGCATCAATGTCCTTACCTACTTTTTTCTTTTTTTCTAATCCATCTACAAGGCAGAGTCTATATCAGTGTTGGCTAACCTGTGACACTCCAGGTGTTTGTGAAACTACAAGTCCCAGCATACCCTTCCAGCAATAAGCTGCTATATATTGGCAAAGCATGCTGGGACTTGTAGTTTCACAACACCTGGAGTGTCACAGGTTAGCCAACACTGGTCTATATCATCTGACTGTCACAAGGAGGATGGACACAGACAGGAGTCATATTACTTAGAATATTTTAAACATCACCCTGGAAATCATCTACCTGCTGACTGGAGAGGTGAGGGATTGTGGGAATGTGACAATTATATCACTATTATCTCTATTAATAAAACATGAACCTGACTGGAGAAGTGAGGGATTCTGGGTAATGTCACGGTGACATCACTACATCTGTGAGCAGCAGAGGAAGTAACTAGAACAGGGCCCAATAACAGTGGAATACAGTGAGGACTTGTGATGATTAGTGGTGAGAGGAGAACTGGGGGGACATGGAAGATAAAATGAAATAGGGAGTTTCTGTGATGAGAAGAGTCTAGTAATGTGACATATTTGTGAGATTGTACAGAATGGTAAAGGACCTCATTATGTGCAGTTTAACATAATAACAGATTGTGATGGATTCCAAAGCTACAGAAGGACATGAACTCCCATAGTCTCTGCTGTGTAGATTGTCTCACAGGATATTGATGCTAAATTACAACATATTGCTGTTAGTCTGCAACATCAGATGGATCCTGAAAAGGAAACTATTCTGTATTACTCTCATTACCATTCTCATGAAGAATGGAGCTAACTCCAACCAGTGACCATCAGAGGCCACCTCTGCTTTCTTCATCTTAAAAAGGACTTTTTTTTACTGCACTTGTGCTACAGCACCCGGATCTTTCTTAACCCTTTTTAAAGGTGAATTATTTCTCAGTTGTCAGTAGGACTGATACTATCTCAGTGCAACAAAGTTGGGTTGTGTCATCTTTGTTTTACTTTACTCCAACAAACCTCCCAAAGCCTTAACTGTGGATAACCCACAAGCGAAATCTCCCAGGACGATTTGTTTAGAATATTAGAAGTGCTACATTCCTAAGAACACTCTTGGGTCAATGCGTTCACTGTTCATGCTCTTCTTCTGGCCATATTATGTAATGTAACACACCCTCTGTAACATAACAAAGAGCAAACAGTGGCCATCCATAAGATGTACAGTCATGGCCAAAAGTTTTGAGAATGACACAAATATTATTTTTCACAAAGTCTGCTGCCTCAGTTTTTATGATGGCAATTTTCATATACTCCAGAATGTCATGAAGAGTGATCAGATAAATTGCAATTAATTTCAAAGTCCCTCTTTGCCATAACAATGAACTTTATCCCCAAATCAACATTTCCATGGCATTTCAGCCCTGCCACAAAAGGACCAGCTGCCATCAAGTCATTGATTCTCTCGTTGACACAGGTGAGAGTGTTGATGTGGACAAAGCTGGAGATCACTCTGTCATGCTGATTGAGTTAGAATAACTTTTTTCTTTAGAGAGCTGCAGCATTCAGTATATTAATCAGGGGTCCTTTTTGCAGCGCCTTACATTGGTCTTTTAGTTAGAATAACAGACTGGAAGCTTTAAAAGGTGGGTGGTACTTGAAACCATTGTTCTTCCTCTGTTAACCATGGTTATCTGCAAGGAAACACGTGCAGTCATCAGTGCTTTGCACAAAAAGGGCTTCATAGGCATGATATTGCTGCTAGTAAGACTGCACCTAAATCAACCATTTATCAGATCATCAAGAACTTCAAGGAGAGAGGTTCAATAGTTGTAAAGAAGGCTTCAGGGTGCCCAAGAACGTCCAGCAAGCGCCAGGACCGTCTTCTACAGTTGATTCAGCTGCAGGATCGGGGCGCCACCAGTGCAGAGCTTGCTCAGGAATGGCAGCAGACAGGTGTGAGTGCATCTACATGCACAGTGAGGCGAAGACTTTTGGAGGATGGCCTGGTGTCAAGAAGGCCAGCAAGAAGCCTCTTCTCTCCAGGAAAAACATCAGGGACAGACTGATATTCTGCATAAGGTACAGGGATTGGACTGCTGAGGACTGAGGTAAAGTAATTTTCTCTGATGAATCCCCTTTCAGATTGTTTGGGGCATCTGGAAAAATGCTTGTCCGGAGAAGGAAAGGTGAGCGCTACCACCAGTCCTGTGTCATGCCAACAGTAAAGCATCCTGAGACCATCCATGTGTGGGGTTGCTTCTCAGCCAAGGGAGTGGGCTCACTCACAATATTGCCTAAGAACACAGCCATAAATAAAGAATGGTACCAAAACATCCTCCAAGAGCAACTTCTCCCAACCATCCAAGAACAGTTTGGTGATGAACAATGCCTTTTCCAGCATTATGGAGAACCTTGCCATAAGGCAAAAGTAAAGTGGCTCGGGATCAAAACATCGAAATTTTGGGTCCATGACCAGGAAACTCCACAGACCTTAATCCCATTAAGAACTTGTGGTTTATACTCAAGAGGCGGGTGGACAAACAAAACCCACAAATTCTGACAAACTCCAGGCATTGATTAGGGAAGAATGGGCGTCCATCAGTCATTATGTAACCCAGAAGTTGATTGACAGTATGCCAGGGCGAATTGCAGAGGTCTTCAAAAAGAAGGGTCAACACTGCAAATATTGACTCTTTACATAAACTTAATGTAATTGTCAATAAAAGCCTTTGACACTTATGAAATGCTTGTAATTTTACCTCAGTATACCATGGTAACATCTGACAAAAAGGTCTAAAAACACTGAAGCAGCAAACTTTGTGAAAACCAATATTTGTGTCATTCTCATAACATTTGGCCATGACTTTAGGTATTATAACGAACCTGTCTTCTTTCAGGAGTGCACCCACTGATAGCACCTTTCCTTTAGTCGCTTCTTGTATTGAAGATCCTACTTAGATGCTCTGTGGCATTTGAACATGAGTTCGGTCAGGTGCTTCGCTATTTAAACCTACTTGGTCTATTCTCTGGTGTTTAAGGAAAAGGTTGTATTAGGGTTTTTTGTTCTCCAACATTAATATCTAACTTTCTCACGGCATTATTTCATAAGTAGTTACATCTGTGTATTGGCCATAATTCGGGGTTATGTGAGACAATGAAGGGCGTCTACTTTTTATGTTGAGTTTTTCTCTCTTCAATACACAGGATTACACAGTAGTGAAGAAGAAACCTGGTGGGTGAGTGTGAGACACCCAGTAACCGTCCCTGTGTGTCAGGAGGATGGAGCAGGGCCCAGAGCCCCATCACGGTGCCTCCACCTCACTCACTGATACATGAGAGAAACAATGACCAGAGGATTCTAGAACTCACCAACAAGATCATTCAGTTGCTGACTGGAGAGGTGACTGCTGGGAATGGGACATTATACAGTAACGCCAGGGGATGTGTCTGGGTGATGACTGTATCATTGTGTGTGTCAGGTTCCTATAAGGTGTGAGGATATCACTGTCTATTTCTCTATGCAGGAGTGGGAGTATTTAGAAGGACACAAGGGTCTGTAAAAGGACCTGAAGATGGAGAATCATCGACCCCTCACATCACTGGGTAAGAGGAGACTTCCATTTATTGTAAAGGAGAGAGTAGTTATAATGGCCATCTATATAAACATCATCTGACAATCACATATAAAGAATGTATTCAGTCATCGTGTGTTTTTCTTTCCTACCATAGCGGGACACTGCGGTACATTGGATTCTAGTAGGTGGACTAGGAGTTTAAGCGCTTATCATACTTGTTGAATACACACTCCTCCCCTACTATGCCCCTCCTCTGTCACAGTAAGCTCAGTTTTTGTTACGTGCCTTGGAGATAGGACACTTCTGTATAGACTCCTGCCTATACTGTTATTAACATTAGTTTTTTATGTTTTTAATTTATTCTTCTCTCCCATTACAGGTACAGCACATGGACCTTTTGTAAAAGACCCAGGAGGGTGAATAGCCTGTCGGCTTCCTTCACTCCGGGTCCCTGTGTTGGGGTGAGCAGACTGCCAGCTCCGCTCACCCCGTTGCCGGCAGTCGTTTTATTCTCCCTTAGTAATAAGCAGGAGAGATAGTAGCTGCTGGGTAAACTTTTCAGACCTGCCTACACGGCAGTGGTTGGGAGCTGATTCCCCTAGACAACGAGCAGTCTATACAGGGGATATATATCTCTATCCATCATTGTGTCTGAAAAAGGGACTTCCAAAGGTAACGGACCTGCTGGAATGTCTGCAGCATTATACCTGTGCAAAGTGTAATAGTAAATTATCTTTTGGACAGTCTGACCCGGACGCCCTGTGAGGCTGAGAGCCATAAACGCCATATGCCTACCCTGGTGTCAACAGCAATGGAGGAACCGAACTGGGCCAGATCGCTAGCGACATCCATATCCGAATGCACTAAGGTGATTTCATGGTTCACAGAGGTACGTGATTCTTCTCCTTCCTTTACTGCACTGCACACACAGTCTGTGCAGTCTCCAGCACACCTTTTGAAGCTTTGCCCTTTGATGGTATCACGTTGTTTGGGTCCGAATTAGAACAGATTATTCAGATGGCCACAGGGGGCAAGAGTTCCTCTTTACTTGACAGCTCTACTAAACCGAGACCGTTTTTATTTCGATCCTTCGGTAGAGGCCGTGGAGCTCCTTCCAGGGGACAGTCATGGGCCCCTAGAGGAGCGCACTATAGAGGCCCAGGGCTCGGCCAGACATGGAACTCCCAGGACAGGAGACAAGGCTGCAGTTTGACAAGATCCCACTCTTGGTTACTGTGGTGGGTACTCATCTACTACGCTTTCAGGAGCCATAGCAGGTTTCAACTACAGACACTTGGGTGCAGGGGATTGTAACACGAGGTTATGTCATCTACCTAGTTCAGTTTCCCGCAAGATGCTTCTTTACTACAGCTCTTCCCTCTTATGCCATCGGCCATAAGGCACTTCAGGATGCCATCAGAAAGCACCCATCGCCTGGAGTGATTTTTGCATTCCTGCAGCAGGAAAGAGGAAGGAGACTTTACTCCAACCTCTTCCTGGTTCCCAAACCAGACAGGTCATTCCGTCCCATACTAAATTTACAGATCCTAAACAAACAGGTCCGCTTGCTCATGTTCTGGATGGAATTCTTGCACACGGTAATTGCAAACATGTTACAGGGAGAGTTCATGGCCTCCATAGACATCAGGGATGCCTATGTACATGTACCCATTAGGGAGGGACACTAGTGTCTCCTCCGCTTTGCAGTACAGAAACATCATTTTCAATTCAGGGCTCTACCATTCGGCCTGGTCACTGTCCTGAGGGTCTTCACCAAGGTGATGGTGGTGATGGCAGGACTATTGCGTTCCTATGGAGTCACGATCATTCCCTATCTCGACGATCTCCTACTGAAGGCGCCGTCCGCAGCTCTGCTCTTGCACCACATCCTATTCACCATTCACTTTCTAGAGGAGCACGGCAGAGTGCTGAACCTACCCAATTCCTTGCTCAATCCAGCTCAGCAGATGTGGTTTCTGGGTCTCAATTTCAACATGGTAACCCACAGGGTCTACCTTTCGGAAGTCAAGGTCCTTTCGCTTCTGCACAAGACCCAGACTCTCATGGCACGACGGGAAGTATCTCTTCTCAGTTGCATGAAGCTTTTGGGTCCATGGTGTCTGTGTTTGAGGCGATTCCCTTCACACAGTTCCACACTTGAACTCTCCAGAGAGAGATTCTTCAGAAATGGTCTGGCTCCCACGAACATTTGGACAGGTAGATCATCAGACTGTCTAGAGCCACGCGCTTATCTATCTCATGGTGATTGAGCAGAGAAAATCTAGAAAAGGGCTAGTCATTCCTCACTTGGACCTGGACACTAGTCACCACAGACACCAGGTAGCTTGGGCGCGGTTGTCGGGTCTTTGAGTTTTCAGGGTCTCTGGTCCCCTCAGTAGACCCTACTACCCATCAATGTCCTGGAACTCAGGGTGGTTCACTGAGTACTAATTTAGGGGCAACGGTTTTCTAACCGGGAAACCCTTAAAGATGCAGTCAGAAAATGGCTCATCTGATCCACCAGGAGGGATTGCGCAGCTCCATGGCATAACGACATCCAGGATCATGTCCTGGGTGGAATGTCACGTTCTGATAATCTCTGCCATCTCCATGCAAGGGGTAGACAATTTGGAAGCAGACTTTCTCAGTCATCACAAGATCCACTCCGGGGAGAGGGCTCTCCACAAGGAGGTCTTTGCTCTCCTGGTACAGAGTTGCGGTTCTCCATAGATCGAGCTTATGGCATTCCGTCTACATTTTCAGGTTCCTTTTTTTTACTCGAAGTCGAGGAATTCTCGAGCGGGGTACACGGATGTCATGACTATCTCATGGCACTTCAGTCTAGTGTTTATGTTTCCTCCATTCCCAATGCTTCCGCGGTTGCTAAAAAAAAGTTTAAAAGAGAACGCATCCCCATAATTCTAGTGGCTCAAATTGGCCACGCAGGGCATGGTTCTCAGACATTCAGGGAGTGGCAGCGGAGCCTCCCATCTGTCTTCTGGTTCGTCCAGAGCTTCTCATTTAGGACCCTTTTCTGTGCCATTATTTAGCTCAACTGAATTTGACGGAGTGGCTGTTGAGACCTTCATGCTCAGGACGAGAGGGTTCTCGAATGGTGTAGGTAGTGAGTACCATGATCAGAGCTCGAAAATCTTCGTCTTCGGCCATTTATCATTGGGTCTGGAAGGAATCCTCTGGTGTGAATATAAGGGGTTTCACACTTCCAATTTCAGACATCCCTGGTTCCTCTCCTTTTTGCAAGTGGTTCTGGCTTCTCTTAAACTGCAGGTTTCTGTACTCTCTCTATATTTTCAGCACCGTGTGGTTCTACTGGGAGTACAGACGTTCCTTCAGCGTGTCTAACACGTTCAGCCACCTTTTGTTCATCCCGTGAAACCATTGTTCCAACATTTTGTCCTTCAGCATCTTTGGATGAGACTCTACCTTTGTTGGACGTCGCTAGTGCCCTTTGGTGTTATGTTGATCGCCCATCTTCTGTCTGAAAAACGAACAACCTTTTTATCCTCTATGACGCACATAAGAGGGGTTTGTCTGCTCAAAGCGATCCATTGCTTGCTGGGTCACTTCCACCATTCGCTTGGCTAACGTCCATGCATCTCGCCCTGTGCCGGAATCCTTAAGGGCGCATTCCAACAGGGCTGTGAGTGTATTGTAGGTGGCGCGTCACGGCAGTTGTGCCAAGTGGCGACGTGGTCGTCTGTCCACACCTTTTCATTCTACAGGTTGTAGGACTTTGCATTTGCAGATGCAAGTTATGTGCGCAAGGTGTTGCGCGCAGCCATTCAAGAGCAATCCCTACCTTAGGAGGCAGCTTTAGTATGTCCCCAATGTACCGCAGTGTCCCCCAATGGTTGGAAAGAGAAAAGAGGAGGACACTGCGCTCCCTCCCTTTGCTCTGAAAAATTGTTCTGTTCTCTTTTAAGTTACTTTGTTCTGGTTTTTGCCTTGTTAGCTTTTCCTCTCTGCTTGGTTATACAAAACTGAGCTTACTGTGACAGAGGAGGGGCATAATAGGGGAGGAGTGTGTATTCAACAAGTATAAGTGCCTAAACTCCTAGTCCAACTACTATACCGCAGTGTTCCCCAATGGAGTCAGAGAAACGGATTTTACGTTGAGTAAAAATCCTCTTTTCCTACAGATGGATCCAGTAACAGAGATACCCCAGAGAGATGTCCACATCCTCTATATTCACAGGATCACACAACGGAAACTCACAATATCCTACAGGACTATCAGGTAGATGGATATCGAAGTGACCTTTCCCTATCTGATTTGTAGAATAGCTTTGTGGATCTTATTCACTAATAATCTTCTGGTTACTCTTAATTCATTAAATCAGACATTATTGATTATTTTTATTGTTTTGTGGCTAATTTAGAGTTGTGACCTGATTGATGTGAAAGTAGAAGATACAATCAGAGAAGAAGAGACGTATGTGAGGGGTGATCAGCAGTGTAAGGAGGAGGAAACCCCTACAGATATCAGCATAAGTGAGTAATAAACAATAAAGACAGAAACAAGTTACATTCTGCTTTGTAAGACTCATCAGAATAATCATATACACACAGGGCCTGATTCAGAGTTAGACGAACGCCCGTTTGTGTAATGTATCATTGCGTTTTTAATTTATTGTAAAGGAGACAGAAGTTATGAGGGTCACCTAGATACACATCATGTGATAATCAGATATATATACAATGTATTCAGTCACTGTGTGTTTCCTACAGATGGATCCAGTAACAGAAATACCCCAGAGAGATGTCCCCGTCTTTATTCTCAGGACTGTATAGACGAAAATCCCAGTATCCCACAGGAATATCAGGTACAATAATTGAGGTTCTCACCAAATGCAAAATGACACTGAACTATATTATCTGTATATAAACAGTGTGGATCTTATACACTGATATTCTTTTATTTAATCTTGGTTCATTAAATTGGACATTATTAAATATGTTTATTGTTTAGAGCAGTGGTTCCCAAACTCTTTCAGCTGGAGGCACCCTTAGGGTTTCAATAATTTTTTCAAGACACCCCTAATACAAAATAATCACAGAGCAGTACCGTTTTATAAGTAGTTGGGTCAAAATAACATAAGTGTTTCTGTCCTGACCTAAATACTTATTAAAGTTGTTTCAAAAATAATACACATAAATCCAAGGAAAAAGAATATATATATATATATATTCTTCACTTATATTTCTATCAAAGAATAATTTACAGGACTCATTAACAGGAATAAGATTAAACAAAATAAAACAACAATATGTGCAAAAATCATAACGCTGTGCCCTCCATCACGACGCTGTGCCCTCCATCATAACGCTGTGCCCTCCATCATAACGCTGTGCCCTCCATCAGGACGCTGTGCCCTCCATCATGACGCTGTGCCCTCCATCATAACGCTGTGCCCTCCATCATAACGCTGTGCCCTCCATCAGGACGCTGTGCCCTCCATCAGGACGCTGTGCCCTCCATCAGGACGCTGTGCCCTCCATCATAACGCTGTGCCCTCCATCATGACGCTGTGCCCTCCATCAGGACGCTGTGCCCTCCATCATGACGCTGTGCCCTCCATCATAACGCTGTGCCCTCCATCATAACGCTGTGCCCTCCATCACGACGCTGTGCCCTCCATCATGACGCTGTGCCCTCCATCATGACGCTGTGCCCTCCATCATAACGCTGTGCCCTCCATCAGGACGCTGTGCCCTCCATCATGACGCTGTGCCCTCCATCAGGACGCTGTGCCCTCCATCATGACGCTGTGCCCTCCATCATAACGCTGTGCCCTCCATCATGACGCTGTGCCCTCCATCAGGACGCTGTGCCCTCCATCACGACGCTGTGCCCTCCATCACAACGCTGTGCCCTCCATCAGGACGCTGTGCCCTCCATCAGGACGCTGTGCCCTCCATCATAACGCTGTGCCCTCCATCATGACGCTGTGCCCTCCATCAGGACGCTGTGCCCTCCATCATGACGCTGTGCCCTCCATCATAACGCTGTGCCCTCCATCATAACGCTGTGCCCTCCATCACGACGCTGTGCCCTCCATCATGACGCTGTGCCCTCCATCATGACGCTGTGCCCTCCATCAGGACGCTGTGCCCTCCATCACGACGCTGTGCCCTCCATCACAACGCTGTGCCCTCCATCAGGACGCTGTGCCCTCCATCAGGACGCTGTGCCCTCCATCATAACGCTGTGCCCTCCATCATGACGCTGTGCCCTCCATCAGGACGCTGTGCCCTCCATCAGGACGCTGTGCCCTCCATCATAACGCTGTGCCCTCCATCATGACGCTGTGCCCTCCATCATGACGCTGTGCCCTCCATCACGACGCTGTGCCCTCCATCAGGACGCTGTGCCCTCCATCACGACGCTGTGCCCTCCATCAGGACGCTGTGCCCTCCATCACGACGCTGTGCCCTCCATCACGACGCTGTGCCCTCCATCAGGACGCTGTGCCCTCCATCACGACGCTGTGCCCTCCATCACGACGCTGTGCCCTCCATCAGGACGCTGTGCCCTCCATCATGACGCTGTGCCCTCCATCAGGACGCTGTGCCCTCCATCACGACGCTGTGCCCTCCATCAGGACGCTGTGCCCTCCATCACGACGCTGTGCCCTCCATCAGGACGCTGTGCCCTCCATCACGACGCTGTGCCCTCCATCACGACGCTGTGCCCTCCATCAGGACGCTGTGCCCTCCATCACGACGCTGTGCCCTCCATCACGACGCTGTGCCCTCCATCAGGACGCTGTGCCCTCCATCATGACGCTGTGCCCTCCATCAGGACGCTGTGCCCTCCATCAGGACGCTGTGCCCTCCATCACGATGCTGTGCCCTCCATCACGACGCTGTGCCCTCCATCAGGACGCTGTGCCCTCCATCACGACGCTGTGCCCTCCATCAGGACGCTGTGCCCTCCATCACGACGCTGTGCCCTCCATCAGGACGCTGTGCCCTCCATCACGACGCTGTGCCCTCCATCACGACGCTGTGCCCTCCATCAGGACGCTGTGCCCTCCATCAGGACGCTGTGCCCTCCATCACGACGCTGTGCCCTCCATCACGACGCTGTGCCCTCCATCACGACGCTGTGCCCTCCATCACGACGCTGTGCCCTCCATCAGGACGCTGTGCCCTCCATCACGACGCTGTGCCCTCCATCACGACGCTGTGCCCTCCATCACGACGCTGTGCCCTCCATCAGGACGCTGTGCCCTCCATCATCATCACTGTTCCCCTCCATCATCATCACTGTTCCCCTCCATCATCATCACTGTTCCCCTCCATCATCATCACTGTTCCCCTCCATCATCATCACTGTTCCCCTCCATCATCATCATCATCACTGTTCCCCTTCATCAGTTTCCCTTGTTTACACTGCCCCTTTCATCCTCTGTTCATTTTCTTACCTTTTACTTGCCCTTCTGTCTTCTTTTCTTCTGGCTCCTCACTGAGCCGATCTTCATTGAAAATGTCCAGTGTGATAACGTCATGCCTGACATTCAGTGCAAGTCAGAGCAGGGAGGAGGGTGCAGGACGCGGGGCACGTATGTTTTTTTTTTTCCAGCTGGCGGCACCCCTCTGAGATCGCTAACGCACCCCAGGGAGCCGCGAAACACACTTTGGGAACCGCTGGTTTAGAGGGTTATATAGGGTGTATGTGTGACTGTAATTAAAGTTTACGTTATAGAGGAAGATTATTAGCATGTAAAACCAGTATGTGACATTACATGAAAGGCTTTGTATTAGTCAGCTGAATGTACGTGGAATAACTGGATACATAAACTAAATATGTCCACCCTGCTCGCTCTCACTCCTCTGCAGCAGGATAACATGTTAGGGGGAAGGTGCTTCTCTATCTAAGGAGGAAGAGTTTCAGTGACAGCTTGGCAGACTTTCTGTGCAGAATACATTGTGTGAATTGGTTGATTCCTACACACAGGAGAGGGCAGTGAAGTAGATGAGGGAGGATCAGCAAGTGTCTGTAATGGAGTGGGTGATACGGTACAGGGCTATAGTGGAATGTCAGGGTAACACTAAATAATGTATTTTCTCATTCATCCTATTTTTGGGACACAACTTAACCATGGTTTTTCAATTCACTTTATTTTTTCCTAAGCAGGCTGCTTGGGCAGAGACTATAGTGTTGTCTATGAGCTCACTGCTTGAGAGGTGGGCATAACCGCTAGTTTAGCGCTTCTCTGCCGTTCCTACCTCTCATTTTTAGGGCTTCCCTGGAGGTTCACCTGGTCCTCAGAGAGGATAGCGAGCGTGTTAACAACAAAAGCGCTGGCTAAAGGGACTGCACTCCACTAGCAGTGGGGCCTATAAGGTAGCCCCTTTCCCTTCAAATGTCAGGCTGGCTGTGGTCCACCCTGGTGGGTCCTGTATTGGGAAGGAAGAGCAGGACCTCTAGTGGCTGGGTATAGAGGTCAGTTGGGGCCCACCATCAGGTAAGGCCACACCTGGGACAGACATGGATGGGGGAACTGTCCTATGTACAGCACCATGTCTTGTCTGGGCCAGCAGAGGAAGTGCTTTTCCCCAGTGTAATGCCTCGTCCTCAGCAAAAACCCACCAGAAATCAGCCTGCTGATCACTTCTGCTGGGCAAAATATCTATCTCCTGTTCTTATACTTTGCTACCAACTTTGAACTTGTGAATTGTTTAACATTGGAGTATTTGATATATTAGGTAGGGTATTGATAGTTTGAGCTGTTTGTGTGCTCTCATTTTTTATATAGATATTGTCACTTTGTCCTGTCACTGTGCTCTCTCCTTCTCCTGTTCAGACACACGGTGGGAGGGTCCAGCTCCAATTCAGTGCCTTTGTGTACATACATATACAGATGTAGCTTTCTCTGCTAGTTCACTCTCTTCTAGATTGTGTTTCTACTGTTGTCTCTCTCTTTGCTTTCTTTTGATCATGTCAGAAAAGGTATGACTTCCAGATCCAAGGCTGCTGGGGGCAAATTAGTTATGTACTTCATATGTTCCAAGTGGCAAGCAAAATTGGCACATGGACATTCTGTATCCGATGCCCAATGTGCTGTTTGTGAGACTGAGTACCAATGTCCGCACATGTCAGGGGTGGTCATGGCCTGGGCTAGGTGCTGGCTCAATTTATTGTGGAACTTAGAAGGTGTGCGGCGTGTCCTGTTGAGGTAAGTGAACACATATTTCCAAATTTCCTCTTAGGATCTCCAAAAGTAAACCCCCTTCTCAAGAATCCTTGCCTCACTGGTTCCAAAATCTTGAAATGTTGTAAGGGATGATCTATGGTGGAGGCCCATCTTTCCCTTTCAGAACCAGCGGTTTAGGTCATCTTCTGAATCATGTGTCAAAGACATCATAAACAAAGTTTACTTCTTCGACCTCTTAGGGCCTGCACCCATCTGTACTTTCCACACCCCTCCCGAGAGACAGAGTCCCTATTGTCATCAGGAGTGATTGTTCCAGTCCTGAAAGAGCAGGAGGGATTGGGTTATTCATTTCTACACAGAAACTGGACTTGACTTTTTGGTGATTTTTGAACCTACAAACTTGTACTTTCAGGTAGACAAATTGAGTATTAAGTCTGTTCGATTCGTCATAAACACCATGGAGTGAGACATATTTTTCACCTCCATGGACATAAAAGATTGTCTCCATATCCCAATCTGGGAAGGACATAACAGCCTTCTCAGGTTTGCAGTTGAGAAATCCCATTACAAGTTCAGAGCTACTACCCTTTGGTCTGGAGACAGCACCAAGGGTATTGACAAAGGTCATGGTAGTCATAGTCATTAGAAGAAGGTAGCTTTTGATGAATACAAACAATTATTCACTTATTCAAAATTTTTTATGAAGTTAGAAAGTCAATTCTTTGCAGTTCATTAGGTTGGATATGAATGAAAGTTTTTCCATTTCCCTCTTGGTCCATTATAGTGTAATTGGTCTGCAGTACCTCTGTACTACCAGAGGTGCTGCTGTTGTACTCGGACCACTCTCCTAACCTGCAAGAGTTAATCTCATTTACTCCTGGATCCTTATCACCTGTGGCTGGCTTTTAAGAGATTGCCTTTCCCTGTAGCCTGTGCAGTTCATCAATTGTCTTTGTTGCTGCAGCTGGTTGTCTTTGAAACCCTGATGTTTATCCTGACCTTCTTGGTATTGATTCCTGCCTGTTCTGCCGTTTTTTTGCCCGACTGCTTATGACCATGACTCCTGGCTTTGATTTGACTTTCCTCTTGCCTAATCTCTGGTACTTTTGTGGACCTATTGGCTTCTGACCCTTTGGCTTGCCTGACCCTCCTTTGCTTATATCTCTTATGCATCAATCCGTGCCTTCTGGCTGTCTGGAATCCTGATACCTGTCTCAGTTATCTGGTGTCTCCTGGCTATTGGGTAACTCTGTCTCCTTGACCCTGAATCTGAACTTGATAGTGTCATCAGAGTTATACCTGGTAAACTTGTTTACCCTGAGCTCCAGTTTACCCTTTATACCTTGGCACCTACTGCTTCTATGGACTAGACTTGCCATTCACTGTATCTGTACCTGTTTGTGTTATCGTGGTACACCTGCTATTTCTGCCATTGAAACCTGCAATTCCTATGAACTAAGTTGCTGTCTACTATTGTCTGACTGATTGGCTTCCTGTGTATCTCTGCCTTAAATAAGACACCATTGCCTCTCCCTGAGTTCGTACTAGGAATCGTAACAGATCCAAATTCCTGTTTCCCTTTTTATCTTCAGAATTTATTCTCGCATGACATTTAAACATTAAAAATGATAGTAATATAGATAGTAGTAGTGTAGTATGTGATCACCGTGTCAATTTCCGATAGTATTTCAAATGAGAATTTCCAAGTGTGTTGTATTCCTCAGAACACTTACAATGTGCAGTACACACTCTGCGCCCTTTGTTCATGCACTTACTAAACATAAGTCCTAAACAGGCATAGATGATATTTCATTTATTACTCAATACAATTCCCAATTCAAGACGGAATGGAGAGAATCATCCGTCTACATTGGTTGTTATTAACTCTGTATAACTTCACTTGTACCAACATTTGTATGTAGAAAAGCATCCAGTCTAAGAAACCATTTAGTAAAATGCAGTCTATCCATATCTACATTAGGGGAACTAGTTATGTGTAAATCCTGTAAATATAATATCTATGAGATTAGGTCATCCACGACAGGTGACACTTATAAAATGAATGAATTCATCACATTTAACTCGGAGAACTGTGTATATTTGGTGCACATGCAAATAACAATATATAGGACGGAAATGAAAAGAAAGGTGGGGTGAACAGATTAAAAATATTAAAAAGGATACAATCTCCACTCACTCTATGCTCAGCTAAGTAGGAAGTTATCCCATTAGTTATGCCTGGTAGGGAGTCCAAATAGTAAAAACAATGTATAATTGCATGGTGACTGACCTGAGCCCAAAAATTAAACTTTGTCTGTACCCCCACTGAGGCCATTAGGCAACATAGAATATAATTCCTAAATAAAGTGTCTCTACAAGAGAGCCAAATGTATTTCATCCCCTCCCCATATTTTTCATGATATGTATAGATAGGTGCAGGCATAATGCTGAATGCTTATATCTAGAATCTGCTAGCTAAGATGTAATAAGTAGGTACGGTTATGGGAAAACCTTCCAAAAATGTATTTATATTATTATTATTATTATTATTATTATTATATTTATATTTTTATAGTTTTATTTTAATTTTTATAATTTTATATTTATATTTTTATTTATATATTATTATTATATTTTGTGTGTGTATATATTTGTATATATATATATATATGTGGCTGCAACACACCTCAGGGGAAAATGGCCGTTTGTTGCACTGGAACCTTGCACTTCAAATTTATGACTTTAACATAATTCACAGTCAAGGAAAGGCTCACAGCAATGCGGATGGACTGTCTTGGCAGGAAGAGACGGATCCTCCGGATCATCTCCGGTAACCCTAGGATACTGAGGACCAGGAGTCTAATCGTCGGACGTGGCATGCTGGTTGACGCATAGACAAGGGGGGAGGGGTGTTACTGGATCACTGATAAATAACTTTTGGTATAAATTTATTTAAAGGAAATAGCGTGGGACGCTTATTTATATAAATTGCCAATGCACTTATTTTTAATATTGTGTATATTTTGAGATAGGAAATCGTTATTTCTGAGACCAGGGTAGAAAATGTGTTTTTTCGGTTTAGCCTCTATAGAGGAAATGCATTATGTCTGATGTAAATATCTGATACAATGAGCCTTTGTTTACCAAGCCTTTGGTGTATTGTGATGTGGGGAAGTGGCTTGTTTATCTTTTTGTTGTTGTTCTTTGGGAGTGTGTATTCGGCGACTGTCTGAAGTATTCATGCCAGTCAGACATTTTGACTTGCTAGTGGGTCTCCTGCCTCTGAAATAAGGTCCAGGAAATCATAGCACTGTTTTTAAGAATTTCATAGCTAAGTGTAAATATTAGTGGCTTTGCAATGCATGTAAATCCATGTTTTGGTAAACGGGGTTACATTCTGATTCCAAAAATAGCCTGTGTCCAAATCTGTATACAATTCACAGACTTGTACACTGAAATGTATCATTCTTCTGATTTAAACATCTGACCTGATCACTGGTATCTCTATCCAGTGTGAGCAAATAAACATCTTGCTTCGAAGACCTGCTTGCAAACATCTTCAATATTGCTGTATTCCTGTGACTTGCAGATTAGACCCTAAAACTAATCCGTTCTCCGGCTGTTCTGATTTTTGGACCCAAGCTTTCCAGTACCACCGCTCTGCCTGCTACCCAGCAGCCCTGGTTAGTGTGTGATAGGCCAGGGGGGATCCATCCACAGCAACCCTGATCCATAGTAAGAGGTCAGGAGTACCAGCCCAGGTACACCAGCAACGAGGTGCGCTAGCAGCATCAGTTACCCAGAAGGAATGTGGTTCTGTGTGCCATAAAAGGAGCTCAGTGGTGGCAGCAGGCCCCTCCCACTGCGGCAGGAGGGGCGTATTTCGGAATAATGAAAGGGCACGGTGGCAAAGTAAGCCCAGCCGGTTCCCAGCAACAACAGACAGGGTGGCATAGGCGGTCCATCCTGTCACAATATATAATATTTATTATAACATCCGTTTCTCTTAGTTTATTTGGGGACTTCGGGCGCCCACCCTTAATGGTCTAGTTTTCCTGTTGTATGACATGTTGTGTATTTTGTTCAAGAGGTTGTTGTTTTCCTTTTTCTCAGTTGCTTCGCTCTTTATATGTCTCTTTTTGCATGTGGCTTAGTTAAACATAAACTGAAGCCTAAAAAGAAAGAGGGCGGGGCTGAGCTAGCGCTCTGTATTAATGTTCCTAAACGGCCCAATGCCTATTCCCACTACACTATACCCCAAAGTACCTGGTGTCCTAAGTGGACTAAGAGAAATGTATAAAAATCCTATTATATCCCTGGTGATGGAGTGGAAATTTCTAGCAATACCTAGCCCGCTCTACTACTATCCCCAGAGATTCCTAGGGGCAAATAATTAAATACGTAGTTATTTTTTTTTTTTTGGCTTTTTTAAAACATACAGCACAGGTCTCTCCTAATAAAAATAAAACTGGGTAAAATATATATCTCATTGTTTATGAAAGTAAAGATAAAATAGTGATTAACTTTGAATTAATTTTGACTGTCAATTATTTTAACTGTCAACATTTCATACTCATCCCCACCAGGGAATGTGTCTGGATGATGACTGTATTGTTATGTGTGCCAGGTTCCTATAACGTGTGAGATGTCACTGTATATTTCTCCTTGCAGGAATGGGAGTATTTAGAAGGACACAAGGCTCTGTACAAGGATGTGATGATTGAGAATCACCGGCCCCTCACATCACTGGGTAAGAGAAGATTCAGTTACCAAACATTTGGTCCCATTGAGAATTCGTAGAGATAAATTTGTCAAGAGTGTTTTTCCAGATGCTCAGCGATAAACACAAAAGGAAAACCAGAGGTTAAATGCATCAAAATGAGATTCTAACAAAAGGCCACTAATTGCAGTGGCATCAGAACCTAAGGGTGACCCTCTCCTATTATCTGAAGACCCTGGGATTCCTTTTGATACTATCATGAGTAGTGGTAATGAAACACTATAATGTCTTTAGTATAAGAGCGGTAGAAGGGAGGACGAGGTGATGATGGGGGACTTGCTGACGAGTAATTCTGTAGAGTTTGGAAGATCCCTGGATGCTGTGGTCTGGGGGCTCATGGCTTTGTTTTTGGTTAAAGCTGGAAGTCACAATCCCCTAGAATAATAATACATAAGGAATAGACAATGGGATTTATACTCTTTTTGTTTTGTTTTTTTCACATAATTAATGGTGATGGTTATTTAACATTTTATAAAGCTAACTACCATTCATTTTTTTAACAGAACTACATAAAGATCCAACTGTTCTTATTAAGGAGGAATCGGTCTCATTTGAAGGTGGACAATTTCCACAGACTGATATTTATACACCCCCAGGTCCTACACAATATACATCTACTCATATTAAGGAAGAATCTGTATCATGTGAAAAAGGAAATTTTCCACACAATGATATTTATACACCCCCAGGTCCTACACAATATACATCATCTCATATTAAGAAAGAATCTGTATCATGTGAAGAAGGAAATTTTCCACACACTGACATTTATACACCCACAGATCATACACAATATACATCTACTCTTATTGAGGTGGAAATGGAATCTTTCACTGGAGAACAAAGTTTTAATAACTTCAGCTATGTTAGTTGCCAGAGGAAAAATGTGAATGATCTCACTGTAGAGAAATCTTGGTCTTGTTCTGAATGTGGGAAGTGTTTTACTAGGAAAAGTAACTTGCTAATACATCAGAGGATTCACACAGGAGAGAAACCATATTCTTGCTCTGAATGTGGGAAATCATTTACTAGTAAATCACATTGCAATACACACCAGAAAATTCACTCAGGAGAAAAATCATATTCTTGCTCTGAATGTGGAAAATGCTTTACAACAAATTGGAAGCTTCTTAGCCATCAGAGATGTCACACAGTTAGTAAAAAACCTTTACCACACTCTTGCTCTGAGTGTGATAAATGCTTTTCCTTTAAATCTCATCTTGTTGAACATCTGAGAATTCATACAGGAGAGAAACCTTATTCTTGCTCAGAGTGTGGTAAATGCTTTTCCTGTAAACCTTATCTTGTTGAGCATCAGAGAATTCATACAGGAGAGAAACCATGTTTCTGCTCAGAGTGTGGTAAATGCTTTTCCTTTAAATCAAATCTTTTTGCACATCAGAGAATTCATACAGGAGAGAAACCATATTGTTGCTCAGTGTGTGGTAAATGTTTTTCCTCTAAAACAAATCTTGTTGCACATCAGAGAATTCATACAGGAGAGAAACCATATTCTTGCTCAGAGTGTGCTAAATCTTTTTCCAGTAAATCAAATCTTGTTGAACATCAGAAAACTCATACAGGAGAGAAACCTTATTCTTGCTCAGAATGTGGGAAATGTTTTAATCGGGAAACAAACCTTGTTAAACATCATAAAATTCACACAGGAGAAAAAACATATTCTTGCTCTGAATGTGGGAAATCATTTAATAGTAAATCACAGTGCAATAGACATCAGTCAATTCACACGGGAGAGAAACCATATTCATGCTCGGAGTGTGATAAATGTTTCTCCTTTAAATCAAATCTTGTAGCACATCAGAGAATTCATACAGGAGAGAAACCTTATTCTTGCTCAGAGTGCGGTAAATGTTTTTCCTGTAAATCATATCTTGTAGCACATCAGAGAATTCATACAGGAGAGAAACCTTATTCTTGCTCTGAGTGTGGTAAATGTTTTTCAGGTAAATCATTTCTTGTTAAACATCAAAGAATTCATACAGAAGAGAAACCTTATTATTGCTCTGAATGTGGGAAATGTTTTAATCGGGAATCAAACCTTGTTAAACATCATACAATTCACACAGGAGAAAAAACATATTCTTGCTCTGAATGTGGAAAATCATTTAATAGTAAATCACAGTGCAATAGACATCAGAGAATTCACACGGGAGAGAAACCTTATTCTTGCTCCGAGTGTGGGAAATGTTTTAATCGGGAATCAAACCTTGTTAAACATCAGAACATTCACACAGGTGAAAAACCACATGCTTGCTCTGAGTGTGGGAAAGCTTTTAACCAGAAATATAACCTTTATGCACATCAGAGACTTCACACAGCAGAGAAACCTTATTCTTGCTCTGAATGTGGGAAATGTTTTAATCGGGAATCAAACCTTGTTAAACATCATACAATTCACACGGGAGAAAAACCATATTCTTGCTCTGAATGTGGAAAATCATTTAATAGTAAATCGGACTGCAATAGACATCTGAGAATTCACACGGGAGAGAAACCTTATTCTTGCTCCGAATGTGGAAAATATTTATCCTCTAAATCAAAACTTGTTGAACATCAGAGAACTCATACAGGAGAGAAACCATATTCTTGCTCTGAATGTGGGAAATCATTTAATAGTAAATCAGACTGCAATATACATCAGAGAATTCACACAGGAGAGAAACCATACTCTTGCTCCGAGTGTGGTAAATGTTTTTACTCTAAATCAAGTCTTGTTGCACATCAGAGAACTCATACAGGAGAGAAACCATATTCTTGTTCAGTGTGTAGGAAAAGTTTTTCCTCTAAATTAAATCTTGTTGAACATCAGAGAAATCATACAGGAGAGAAACCTTATTCTTGCTCTGAATGTGGTAAATGTTTTAATCGGGAATCATCTCTTGTTACACATCAGAAAATTCACTCAGGTGAAAAAGCATATTCTTGCTCTGAATGTGGGAAATGTTTTAATCGGGAATCAAACCTTGTTATACATCAGAAAATTCACACAGGTGAAAAACCATATTTTTGCTCTGAATGTGGTAAAACTTTTAACAAGAAACATAACCTTTATGTGCATCAGAGACTTCACACAGGAGTTAAACCATATTCTTGCTCTGAATGTGGGAAAAGTTTTACAAATAAAGCATCCTTAATTAAACATCAGAGAAATCACAAGTGACAGGCCATTAATTTGCTAAGAGTGTGGGAAAAGTTTTAACCAGAAATTAAACTTTTTCTACATCAGAAAATTCACACATAAGTATACCAATATTTGTGTTCTGAGTTGGGAACATGTTTATGCAGAAAATCAATCTTTGTTGCGCATCAAAATGTCAGAGATTGCTTGCTAGTAAAGCACTTTCCTTTGCATCAGAGAGGTCACACTGGAGAGAAACGGTAGTCTTTCTCTGATACAGCTATTTTTTGAGAGTTAAATCTGTCCCGACAGCTATAGTTTAATTTATGATGTGGCTTTTCAAAAATCCTAAACCTTAAATTACAGTTGCTTTAAGATTGGGTTGCCAAAATATTTGCAAAGATATGTACAGGTTCCTGTACCCTGACAGATTTTGAGATGTTTAACATTACTATTAAATTTGGTCTGCAGCCAAGTATAAGTTATTCTGTCATCAACCATTTTCTAGTTAAGAGATGCTGATTACAGTGTCCTGTGTGTTGGAAAGTTACTCCCCTCATAGTCACCACTTTTTGTAAAATATCCTCCATTCTGGGAAGCTGCTGAAACTTTTAAAAATGTATTTGTAAATGCTATATTTTGGGTTTAGTTATCCTTCAAGGGCAGAACATTTATTTGTCATATATTGATGAGTTTAATAAAATGATGCAGTAAAACAGTAGTACAGACTGATGGTACATTAAACATAAGATATTTTTAGGGGAGTTGGGAGGGGGTTTATTAAAATATCCTCACTGTAGTGAAGGTACAATGGGTACTGGGACACAAGAAGGACTATTTTATGGAAGGTAGGTCCACAACCATGGCTGGAGTGGGATTGGTGTGCAGGAAAAACTGTTCAGGCAGCTCCACACTATGCATAGGATGGTGTATGGGGTCCATCCCTTTATACCCCAAGTATATCCATTGTCCCCCATTTAAGGATTTAATGTATGTAGAAACAATGCTGCTCCATTTAGTAACATTGGACTAACCTGTCACCTAGACAATTCAACTACATCCCTTCAGTGTCAAAACTCTATGCTTTGGTTGTGCTTCCCATTTTGTCCATGAATGTGAACTTATCCAAGAAAATAGTCCTCCGTGAGACCTGCTACAAATTGTACGTTTAATACCGTGAAAGCACCTCAGTAAATGCCATGTCAACTGTTCTGTGCTTTTATCTATCAGCAAAACAGCCTTGTGAATCCTTAAGTTATATACCTGTTAAAAAACCAACAGATTGATATAGAATGGCGCTAATAACCACAACGTAATGACAAAATTATCAGTATAAATCAAAATATAGTATCAAATAGGAAAGTTCCAGATATATAGTTGGCTCAAGTATGAGCGGCAGCCACGATGACCTGTAGCCAGATGGTTAGTCCGGAAATGGAAACACTGCAACAGAAGACAGGCAGGGTGCCTCAATGTGTATTATCAATTATATATTTATAGATGGATGTAATAAGCTGCGTACCGTGAGGTATTAGTAGGTCGTCTAGTCAGAGATGGGAAACCCTCCTCCTAGGCTATTCCTCCCGACGGTTCAAATATCGGACAATGCAGAAAAAAGGGTAACATAGAGTAATATTGTCGAAATATAACATCACACTTCTTGTGAGCATACACACCACCTATTAGGCTTCTTTATTGTGAAGAAAACATATAAGCCCAGGATGGAAACAGTATATAGTATATAGGACACCCACGTGATGTACATTTATAAACTGCGTACCAGATGCTTTCTAGGTAACAGCATAGATTGGTTCCTTAGAAGATCAAATATATACTCTCTCCATCCCAACCTCGTTCATTGGCGGCGAAAATGACAAGGAGAGGAAAGGTATAAATATACAATTGTGCTTTAATATAAAGATAAAATAATGCACTTACATCGAGGAGTGCAAATACATGCTGACAGGATAGGCTCAACGCGTTTCGTCCCGATAAAAACGGGACTTCCTCAGGAGCAAAATCGTAGATAAATATACAGTGTATATCCCCAGCTTTATATAACGCTGTAGCGCCATCTTGGCGCATGCGCAGATGCCGCACATGCATCAAAACAACTTTATTGGCACAAACAAAAAATTATCAGGTCAGTGTAGCATTCAACAGTGTGAATTCAAGACTGAATAAACGTCACATATACAGCGGTAACAGTTTCTCGAGTTGTTACTTTTCCATACAGCATATGTATGTAAATAACACAATTGCCGTCAACAAATAGTTCTCTTTAGAACAAGATACATAACACATAAATATCATAAATCATAACACTATTAAACAATTTTTAGCTAAAAAGAGCATAACAGTCCAGAACCATATATAGATGTATAACCCAACTATATAGCATGAAATCTACTCCTAACACATAAATGCAACCCAATATATAAAACATTATATAGCTAGTATAATAGTAAACATAGCTAAAATATATCTCTTATTGGCTCAAAAAGTGCACAACAATTAGTTCAATATATTTAACATAAAAAAGACACTATACACAAATGTAATTAAAAGGGATAATTCCCAATATACTGATATCTATCTCCCTTACATAACAAAGCACACAGTTAAATGGTACAGCAAGGAATAATATACTATAGCATCACATATATATTCTAAAAGTGCTTGAGTATGGTTAACATAGATATACTAAGAAGTAGTATAAATCGCGTCTAAACCAGTATACAGAAAATAAAATAAATAAAGTAAAACCCAAGTCTAAGACTTATAATAGGTTACAGAAAAGGGGCTAACTCATAATTCTCATTAAGTCCAGATGGAGTCATGGTACCTAATTGGAAAATCCAAAACATTTCCCGTTGGGAGAGTTTACGCTGTAGATCTCCTCCCCTTGAATTTAATGTTACTCTTTCCAAAGCCATAAACTTAAGATGTTTTGGATCACTATTATGTTTTTGTACAAAGTGTCTAGAGACTGAATGGCTTTGTACTCCATTCTTAATATTACGGATGTGCTCCTGGATACGCAATCTTAAAAGGCGTTTGGTCTTGCCAACGTATTTTAATTTACAGGGGCACTCCAACATATAAATAACGGAAGTAGATAAACAAAAGAAATTGTAGCTGTAATAACGATTTTGAGGAACAACTTAGTGTTTATACTGATCGCTTTAAAGAAAGGGGATATCCACACCAAGTACTCAACGAGGCCACCAAGAAAATTAAACAAAAGGATAGGGCTGAAACGTTGAATTATACCATCAAACAAGATAAAGGTGAAATGATACCCTTTATAACAGAATTCAATAGTGGAGAAAACTTGGTTAGGTCAACTATAAGAAAACATTGGGGCATTTTACAGAGAGATCCGATACTCTCTACAATACTCCCAGATAAACCACTGTTAATCTTTTGAAAAAATTGTAGTCTGAAAGAATTGATAGCTCCAAGTTTACTTTTGAATAAAACAACTACCCAGAAACCCTCTAGTTTTATACCAGACAAGATAGGATCAGTGAGGTGTTCTCACTGTAATATATGTCGGTATATGAATCCAGCGACAACTTTCTTTTACAATCACGATAATAGTAGGAAATTTAATGTCAAGCAGCGAATGGATTGTTTATCTACTTCCGTTATTTATATGTTGGAGTGCCCCTGTAAATTAAAATACGTTGGCAAGACCGAACGCCTTTTAAGATTGCGTATCCAGGAGCACATCCGTAATATTAAGAATGGAGTACAAAGCCATTCAGTCTCTAGACACTTTGTACAAAAACATAATAGTGATCCAAAACATCTTAAGTTTATGGCTTTGGAAAGAGTAACATTAAATTCAAGGGGAGGAGATCTACAGCGTAAACTCTCCCAACGGGAAATGTTTTGGATTTTCCAATTAGGTACCATGACTCCATCTGGACTTAATGAGAATTATGAGTTAGCCCCTTTTCTGTAACCTATTATAAGTCTTAGACTTGGGTTTTACTTTATTTATTTTATTTTCTGTATACTGGTTTAGACGTGATTTATACTACTTCTTAGTATATCTATGTTAACCATACTCAAGCACTTTTAGAATATATATGTGATGCTATAGTATATTATTCCTTGCTGTACCATTTAACTGTGCTTTGTTATGTAAGGGAGATAGATATCAGTATATTGGGAATTATCCCTTTTAATTACATTTGTGTATAGTGTCTTTTTTATGTTAAATATATTGAACTAATTGTTGTGCACTTTTTGAGCCAATAAGAGATATATTTTAGCTATGTTTACTATTATACTAGCTATATAATGTTTTATATATTGGGTTGCATTTATGTGATAGGAGTAGATTTCATGCTATATAGTTGGGTTATACATCTATATATGGTTCTGGACTGTTATGCTCTTTTTAGCTAAAAATTGTTTAATAGTGTTATGATTTATGATATTTATGTGTTATGTATCTTGTTCTAAAGAGAACTATTTGTTGACAGCAATTGTGTTATTTACATACATATGCTGTATGGAAAAGTAACAACTTGAGAAACTGTTACCGCTGTATATGTGACGTTTATTCAGTCTTGAATTGACACTGTTGAATGCTGCACTGACCTGATAATTTTTTGTTTGTGCCAATAAAGTTGTTTTGACGCATGGGCGGCATCTGCGCATGCGCCAAGTTGGCGCTTCAGCGTTATATAAAGCTGGGGATATACACTGTATATTTACGATTTTGCTCCTGAGGAAGTCCCGTTTTTATCCGGACGAAACGCGTTGAGCCTATCCTGTCGGCATGTATTTGCACTCCTCGATGTAAGTGCATTATTTTATCTTTTTATTAAAGCACAATTGTATATTTATACCTTTCCTCTCCTTGTCATTTTCGCCGCCAATGATCGAGGTTGAGATGGAGAGAGTATATATCTGATCTTCTAAGGAACCAAACTATGCTGTTACCTAGAAAGCATCTGGTACGCAGTTTATAATTGTACATCACGTGGGTGTCCTATATACTATATACTGTTTCCACCCTGGGCTTATATGTTTTCTTCACAATAAGGAAGCCTAATAGGTGGTGTGTATGCTCACAAGAAGTGTGATGTTATATTTCGACAATATTACTCTGTTACCCTTTTTTCTGCATTGTCCAATATTTGAACCATCGGGAGGAATAGCCTAGGAGGAGGGTTTCCCATCTCTGACTAGACGACCTACTAATACCTCACGGTACGCAGCTTATTACATCCATCTATAAATATATAATTGATAATACACATTGAGGCGCCCTGCCTGTCTTCTGTTGCAATTATATACCTGTATTAAACTGCTCTATATGACATATAATCTGCATGGAAAACCTGACCAATCATGAAGAGAATATAAATAAACACATTTGTAATCTACTTACACATCATAATTCATGCAGGTGATAAACCCTGTTCTTATATACATGTGCAGAATATGGGAAATGTTTTACCTGTAGTTCAGCAATTTTTAAACATCAGAGATTGCACATATTTATGCTCCTAATGAGAAATGTTCTGTGAACAATCCCAAACTATGTACACATGAGATAATCCACAGGTAGAAAATGTGTTTATTATAGAGATATAGCTTAATGTCAGAGGGTTTTCTCTGTTAAAAATTGATACATTGAATAAAACTTTTCATGAAAGTTGATTCATCTGCACGGCATATCAGTGTATTTGTTATATGCTGTATACGGTTGGTTGTACAAAACTTCTTGCAAAGTTGTTCTCTATATCTGGATAGCGTGAGGGACACAACATCATATGAATTTGACGGTATAAAATATGAAGTAGAGGACATATGGGGACTGATTTAGAGTTGAAAGTAAGTGCATTTGTGCATTGTAAAGAAGCGTCTTGCGGAAAAATTGATGCACTGTGCATAACTTGCGTCTGTATTTTGAGTTGTTCATATCTTACACTTACGACCCCTAGCACTTGAAGAGGCAGTTTAGGTGCATTAAAGTGCAAGTGCAGTACAGTAAGGATGTGGAGTCACAAATGGAGCACACCCTTTGAGTTATGTAGATCTTGAAATTAATTAGGTACAAGGTGTACATTTTGCACCTACACAAACAAGATGCAAGTTTTGAAGATGGTTAATCCCTCTTTGCTCCAGATGCTTCAATACAACCCAAAATACAGCCGAGGACACGTAAGTGTGCATGCATGTGTTGTGTGTCATATGCCAACAGGTCATTTTTATATTCAGCAATAAAACAGACTAATATAGATTCTCTCTTGGAATTTGTCTATATTAGCTGATGACGTTGAGCTGTGTAGGGTTATTAGCATAGAGCAAAATAGTTTCTTGGTACAAGGAAAGGAGACAAAATTGCACACTAAGTCGTGAATTGGCAGATGAAATATAGTACAGATAAATACTGTATAAGGTTATAGATCTCAGCTGTAGTGATAATTTTGCTACTTTATTTTTACAACACCCTGAGCAGTGTACCCAGGGACTAATGGAGACATCTCCCTCCCCCGATCCAAATTACAGGTCTGTGCTTTGGCCTTCTGTTCCTGCCTCCAGTACCTTAATTATTTTAACACCAAGGCAAATATTTGAATAAAGAATATATATTTTAGGAACAGTAAGCATTATAACATAATATGGAAGGGGAAAGCTATACCACTCACTGAGCCAATCTCTGGGGTATCCTTGTGTACAGTTAGTTTGATCGTGAGTTAGTTTACTCCTACTACCAGCAAGGTACTGGTCCTGTTCAAGTGTCACCCCAGGTAAGGCAGTGACACAGCGTCACCAGCCTCAGAGAACTTGATTTTGAAGGAAGTGGATATTGGATTCTCACAGTCCCCTTTAACCCTCAGCCTCTGGTCTATGTGTGCCACTCTTATCCCTGTTCCAATTCCCACATTAGCAGGTTCTGGGTAAAGGGGACAGTTTTCTCTCATGACCAAAAAAAAAAGAAAATACACAGACAGCTAGGTCTGCAAATGTTTGGACAGTGACACAATTTTCATAATTCTTGCTCTGTACACCACCACAGTGGATTTGTAATTAAACAATGGAGATGCAATTGAAGGGCAGACTTTCATCCTTTGATTACTGTAGGAAGTTTGGTATCTTCAATTTATCTGATTACAAACTTACGAATTTTGAAATTAAATTATTCAGTCGAGGATTGACGTTAAAATTACACTTTTTGTAGTTAGACATATTGAACCAAAATCATCTAAATCAAGCTAGAAGTTACCGTCAACATTTTTTCTTGTAGAATCTAAGGGTGGTATTCTTGAAGTTTATTATCAACTGGTAAAAAAAGACCTTTGTGATGAGAAAAATAATATTAAATATAAGAAGAACATCTCAATACATGAGAAACAAGCTCTTGATTATCTTATAAAGAATGAGAAGATTGTTGTTAAGCAAGCTGACAAGGGGGGTAGTTATTTTAAATAGGACTGATTATGTTCTGGAGGCTAAAAGATTATTGAGTGATAAAGAATCTTACAAGGTCTTAGATGGAGATCCAACCATATCCTTCGTCTTTGATTTAAAAATTATTTTGCAAAGGCTCTAAAAGATGGTGTTCTTAATTTAGATGAATATTTATATTTATTACAGGAATCCCTGACTATTCTGATTTTTTACTATCTTCCCAAGGTGCATAAATGTTTAAAAAAAGCCCCCTGGTAGACCTATAATAGTAGAGATAGATTCCCTTATATCACGAGCCTCACAATATGTTTTTTCAAAAAATGTGTTGTATATTTACTGAAGGATACAACTTCCTTGCTACAGCTATTGGAAGCAGTTGAATGGAAAGAAGGATATAAATTGATTACTATAGATGTACAAGCACTATGTACCTCTATAAATCATGATAAAGGACTATAAGCAGACATTGTTTTGAATAAGATAGTGATCTAGAAGATAGTCATAAATTTTTTATCTGTAATCTGGTTCCCTTTATACTCTCACATAATTATTTTAAATGTTTAGATATATTTTACCTCCAAACTTGTGGGACAGCAATGGTTACCAATTTTCCACCGTCCTTTGCTAATTTGTACATGGGCAAGTGGGAAGCAGATCCCTTTTTAGAGCATATTATTTTATATTGTAGATTTATGGATGACATTTTAATTACTTGGAATGGGTCTACAGATATTTTTTTTTATTTTTTTAAAATGATATAGGACAGGGGTGGGCAAACCTGTCCTCAAGGGCCATATCCAGTTCATGTTTTTAGGATCATGTACAGCTGAGTTAATCTATTTGGCTGGGTCAGTAATTATCCCACCTGTTTCTACAGACAGAAATCCTAAAAACATGAACTGGATATGGCCCTTGAGGACAGGTTTGCCTACCCCTGATATAGGAGATACTCATTACAACCTCAAATCTACATCTAATATGGGAGAGACAAGTGTTGAATTTTTAGATTTGGTCTTGGAGATAAAAGGTAAAATTGAGACAAAGACGTTTATTAAACATGTGGATATTAATAGTTATTTACACTATGGTAGTAATCATTTACCCAATGTAAAAATAACATTCCCCTCTCACAATTCAGTAGGATAAAACGCAACGACATAGTTGTAGATAGATTCAGGGACAGGAAGTACCCTGAACCTATTTTATCTGGAGCTCTGAAAAACTAATGAAATGGAGAGAAAAGATCTCCTGATTTATAAGAACAAGGATAATAAGAGGAATATGATTCCATTAAAATGAATGTCCTCCCCAGACTATTTTACCTCTTCCAGACCCTGCCTATATGTGTTCCCCCTTATGTCTTTAAGCTTCTACAGTTTCAGGTCTCTCACTTCCCCTGGTCAGGAAAGCATCCTCCAGTTCGATTCCATATTCTTCGGAGGTCTACACAGGGTGGGGGTTTGGGTATCCCTGATTTCCGTCACTATTACCTCTCTGTTCAGCTCACACAGTGTGTACAATGGTGTGGTTCTGATGTTAACAGAGTTGGACTCGTATTGAGGCTGAGAGTCTGGAAATGCTTTCAGCCTGTTCTCTCCTCTGGCTCCCAAGGGCTTGGCGACAAAAACTCCCTTTTTCACCCAGTCATCTTGCATCTTGGTGAAACTTTACTAGACGAAGAATGATCTGAAATTTATGAACACGCAGCCTCTAGTTTGATTTTCGTCAAAATAAAATAAAATGTTTAGAAGGTGATGTACCGGTGGTACTATGTGCCCTCGCGTCTCCATAAGATCATTGCGGACTCTTCTGATTGGTGTTGGCGGGGTTGCTCACAGGAGGGCACCTTCTTCCATATCTGGTGGGGGTGCCCACAGCTTACTCACTTTTGGACTGAGGTTAAGCAAATGATCCAGTCGATCCCTCAGATTTATATCCCTCTGGAGCCCAAATTTTTTCTTCTAACCTTGGGAGCACCCTCGGTGACCCATCAGAATGTCACGCAGGGAATATGGTTCCTAGGTTTGTCAGGCAGAAATACAGATATAGGTAGGGGGACTCAGTGAGCATAGATCTTGTAGATTAGTCACTCTGAACAGCTGAGCTGAGATGCTGGAAAGGATGGTAAACTCTGTGACCTGATATCCAGTAATAAGCAGAGCTGAGTCAGATATACAGAAATAGAGGAACCGGTAGGAGAGCTCTGTTAGCTGAGAACTGTAGATTAGATACTCTGGAGCAGCTGAGCTGAGGTGCTGAAAGGGATGGTAACTCTGTGAGTTGATATCCAGGAATGAGCAGATGAGTCAGTCATGCAGAGATACAGGAGCAGGTAAGCTGGAGCCAGGTAGGCAAGTCTTCACACAGTCAGGGCTGACAAACAAAGAACAGGCAACTGAGTGTTGGCCCAGGTGCCTTAAAGATGACAGGCTGGATGAATGGGAGCAGAGAGGAGGAGTTCTATCTGACAGGATGGATTTGCGCATATGCAGATCCGGAATTAAGATGGCCGCCGCCATTGGACGGATGCGGTGCACGGCGCCGACGGGTAACCCGTCATTTGGCAGGTGACAGTATTGAGCCCCCTGTATTGGGGCAATATGTGATAGTACCCCCCCTTTTAAAGGTGGCCGCTGGACACCTAGGAGAGTTCTTTTGAAGAGATTTAGAGTGGAACTTCTGTAAAAGAGCCGGGGCATGGATATTTGAAGCATCAACCCATGACCGTTCTTCGGGGCCAAAGCCTTTCCAATAAACTAGGTATTTAAACTTGTTACAAGATTTTTGGCCTCCAAAATCTGGGTGATCTCGATCTCCTCTTCTTGTAGAAGCCTGGGTGGAGGAGGCAAAGGAGAAACAGAAGAGAATCTGTTGATTATGAGTGGTTTTAGAAGAGAGGCATGAAATGTATTTGTCAGACGCCGTCCCCGTGCCTCCCCGCTGGCCAGGGGACGGACGTCTTCCTCCCAAGACTTCCGGGAATCGTTAGGCGCATGTGCGCCCGTTGCCACGGCAACTGTACGTGCTGCGCGATTCCCTTTTGGAGGTCAGCGTGTCTGACCGACGCTCCCTGTCCACAAATGAACACTGTCCACCAATGAACACTGTCTCCTTCCTATTTAAAGATGGCTCTGACACCCTTAGGGTGCCAGAGCAACTAGTTTACCTAGCCTCCAGCGTTCCATGATTCCTGTATATCCAGTTGTTTTCCTGTGTACCGACCCGGCTTCCTTTGACCTCATTTTGGATTACCCTTCTGCCTTATACCATTCTCTCTGGATTGACCCTTGGCTTGCTGACTACTCTTTGGATTCGGATTCTGTACTTTGTTTTCCCGCACGTTGCCTGACCACAGCCTGTACGACCACGATTCTCATCACTGGCTCGCGGATAGCTTCCTGGGAAACGCAAACCTCCTTGCGGGGGTCCCTGGTGTTAGACTCTGCGCCTCCTAGTGTTGCAGTGTCAATATCCGCAGGTAGCAGTATTCTCATCATGACAGTATTGAAGATACGGAGAGATAGGGGAAGTTGTTTTTTGAAACAGACAGGGTTAATCACTCGTAGGACTTTTTAAGGACTTCTGAAACGTGGAGCAAATTTCATGGACGGTACTTTGAGACAGATGTTCCGGGTAGAGAGCCATAACCTGTCTCCCACTTTGATTGCAGGAACCGCCCGTCGTCTCTTATCCGCAAAGCGTTTATAATGCTCTGACATTCTCCTTAGCGATGTAACATCTTGGGACCAGATGGAGGCGAAATCTAGCTGGAGGATGTCCTCAGCAGGAACTTGGGTGGGAGGGAGAGCTGAGAATTTGGGTTGAGGGGGTGTAACCCATAGACAATGAAGAACAAAGTTGCAGATGTAGATTCGTGAAACAGATTGTTGTGGCCAAACTCAGCCCAGAGTACGAGTTCAGACCGGTTATCTTGATTGGCAGAGGAAAAAATTCTGAGAAAGGTCTTACGGTCTTGATTCATTCTCTCTGTCTGGCCATTAGACTGCGGGTGATATGCTGAAGAGAGATTTAATTGAATCTTGAAGGCCTTGCATAGTGCTCGCCATAAATTGGAGACAAATTGGACTCCGCGGTCCAATACGATTTCTAGAGGGCATCCATGGAGCCAGAAGATTTCCTTTATAAAATGCTGTGCCTGAAGTGGAGAAGAAGGCAAACCAACTAAGGGAACAAATTGTACCATCTTAGATAGGTGGTCTACAATATCCCAGATAGTATTGAAGCCTTGACTGGGTGGAAGGTCTGTTACAAAATCCATGCTGAAGTGTGTCCACGGTCTAGTTGGCACAGGTAGAGGCACAAGAGGACCAGTAGGAAGTTGATGGGAGGATTTGTGTTGAGGACAGATGGTACAGGCAGCCACAAATTCTTTTACATCGGCGAAAAGAGTAGGCCACCAATAGTCTCGTGAGATGATCTCCAATGATTTAAGGAAGCCCGTGTGACTGGAGAAGCGGGACGCATGTACCTATTATAGAAACTTCTTCCAGTGATGAAGAGGGACAAAATTCTTGCCTGGAGGTGGAACAGGACTAGAGGACAAGGTTGACAAAAGTAAAAACTTGGGATCCAAGATGAGATGTTTCGGAACTTGGTCAGAATTCTGAGTGGAGAAAATTCTTGAAAGAGCATCTGCCTTTTTTTTCCATACAGCCAGGTTTGTAAGTCACGTGGAGATCAAAAGGAGAAAAGAATAGTGACCAGCGAGGATTGGGGCACTGGGCGGTTTGCAAGTATAAGAGATTCTTATGGTCCGTGAAGATGGTAACAGGAAACCGAGCTCCTTCCAGAAGGTAGCACCACTCAGAGTGCCATTCTCATGGCGAGTAACTCCTTGTCCCCGATGGTGTAGTTGCATTCTGCAGTAAATTTGCGAGTATAGAAAGCTCTGCAGAGGCGTCAACCTCAAGGAAAAATTGGTCATCCAGTTGTCTGAGGATGGGAGCTGAGGAGAAAACCCCTTTGAGAAAGGTAAAGGCCTCTATAGCATGCGAGATCTTTAGAGAAAATCAAGATGTCATTGAGAAATACTACTATGCAGGAGTAGAGCAAATCTCTGAATATTTCTTTGACATAACTTTGGAAAACAGCAGGGGTATTACATAGTCCGAAAGGCATGATGAGATACTCATAATGACCTTCCCGAGTGTTAAAGGTGGTCTTCCATTCATCAAATTTAGTGACAATCTTGGCACCTTTAATCCTATCAAACAGTTCTGTAATTAGGGGAATAGGATAGCGATTCTTTACAGTGATGGAATTCAACTCGCGGTAGTCTATACAAGGTCTTGGGGTTCTGTCTTTTTTTTTTTACAAAAAAGAAACCTGCCCCAGCAGGGGAGATAGAAGGCCGAATAAAGCCACGCTATAGGTTCTCTCTAATGTAGGTGGACATAACTTGTGTCACTGGCAGGGAGAGAGAGGATAAACACGTCCCTTGGGGGGAGTCTTGTCTGGAAGGTGATCAATCGGACAATCCCAGGGACGATGAGGCGGTAGTAGCTCGGAGCGTCCCTTGTCAAAGATTTCAGAAACCGAGGAGTATTGAGGAGGTAATGCTGGAGGAGGAGAGCGTGGACACCGTAGACACATGGAGCGGTTTGACCTAAGCCAGACAATGAGAGTGGCAGGAGAGACCCCAAGCCAGAACTTGAGAAGAGTTCCAATCCATGTGTGGTGAGTGTTGTTGAAGCCACGGTAACCCCAAGATCATGGGTGTGGTAGTTTGAGGTAATACAACGAACGAGATCTGTTCAGAGTGCAGTGCTACAATTCGAAGGGTGACTAGTTTCGTTTGTATATAAATGGTCCCATTGGGAAGCCGAGAACCATCGATGGCAGCTATAATAGGAATCTTCAAAAATACTGTATGCAAAGACCACCGAGAGAACAAGGAATGGGAAATGAAGTTTTCAGCTGCTTTAGAGTCTAATAAGGCTGAAGAGTTAAACTTGATAGAAGCAGACTGTACAGGTGCAGGAACCAGAAATAGAGGAGGATTTAGATGTCCCCAACCTGACCTCCCGAGAGCAGATTAGGGTTTGGTGTTTCCCAACTTCTTTGGACATGAATTGAGATATAGCCTGCGCAATAGATGCAGAGGTTGTTCCTTTGTCTTCTCTCGCTTTCCTCAGGACCCAAACGAGTTCTCCCTAGTTGCATTGGCTCGTCAGGAACGGTAGGAGTTTGAAAAAGGGAAGCCAGCCTAAAAGTAGAGCGACGGGAATGATCTTTCTCAGCTGACCTCTCCCGGAACCGAAGATCTACCCGGTTACAAAGGGATATGAGGCCATCCAGGGTGGAAGGTAACTCTTGAGGGGCCAGAACATCTTTCACCTGATCGGAAAGTCCCTGCGAGAAGGCAGGCACTAGAGCCACATTGTTCCACTGGAGCAATTTTGACAGTTATGATCCTGCCCAGCCATGAAATAATAAGGCGGTTCCAGGAGGTCAGATCGGATTGTGGAGATGAGGAGTAGGAAATTCTCACGAAAGAGATGTGAGGAAAACACCCAGATATTTGATCTTCCTTTTTGAAATTAAAGTTAGTCCGGTGCAGCTCGGTATCCTGAGGGGAGATGTAAAGCAGCATGGCCTCTTATCTGGTGTAGTTTATCTTATATCCCGAAACATCACTGTAGCTCTGGAGGATGCCATATAGGTTGGGTAGGTATATCCCTGGTTGGGTAAGCGACAGGAGGATATCAGCTGCAGAGTGAGATCTTGGAGTTCATATTACCCACCTTGACCAACCATATGCTAGGGTTAGATCTAATTTGGGAAGATAGAGGTTGGATTATTAGAGCAAATATCAGAGGGGAAAGGGGGCAACCTTGTCATGTTCCATTTCGAATGGCAAATGATTCTGAGGGAGTACCATTAATTAGGACCTTAGCAGTAGGGGTGGTGTATAATTTATTATTATTATTATTATTACCATTTATTTATATAGTACCACTAATTCCGCCGAGCTGTACAGAGAACTCACATCAGTCCCTGCCCCATTGGGGTTTACAAACTAAGGGGCATTCAATTAGGGTTCCGGTTCGCGGTAACGCGCGTTACCGTGAAAAGTGTGCGTTCTTGCCGGTATTACGGTACCGCAATAACGCAGATTTTCGTACACAACCCTATGGGCTACATGAAAAAACAGACTTTTCCTATGCTTCTCACTGACAGTGTCAGAAACCCCCTAGCTTATAAATAGACCTCACATCTTTCAATATTTCATTCTGCGCGGTTTATCATCCATAGTGGATCATAATTCTCGTCGTTCTGATGGTTTCTTATTTTGCCAAGCCTGATCCTATGGATTATTTGGGGTTCTGCAACAAAGAAGAAAAGAAGATTGTTGTACAATTGCCTGTGGAATATTGTTTGTGTTTTTTTATGGACAACTACAGGACCTTGGCATGGTTTGATTTTTAATATGGACTCAAGCCTTAAGGATTAAAAGTATACAAGACTTTTGTGTAACTTCTCCACTGTATCTCTTTATCTCTCTATAGGGCAGATACAATTGGCTGTGATGTATCTTAGAACATCGCGGTCGCGATTTATTACCATTACTACGGTAAAAATACTAACACTCACTTTTGCTCGCACCTCTATGGGGCACAAACATGAAATTTGCATTATTTCTGTAAAAAAAACGTGTTTATTTTACAATTGAATTCCCCCTTAAGTTTTGATATATCTCGCCTATATCCTGATTGCACTGATCTTAATTTTATAGAGGTGATGCATCAAACCTTCTAAAGGTGACAGGTAGAGTAGTTACCCACAGCAACCAATCCGCTTCTGCATATCCTTTTATAGAATGTACTTGATAAGTTATAAGTAGAAGCTGGTTGGTTGCAATGGGCAATTTCTCCATTTATACTCTTTAGAAATGTTTTATGTGCCTCCCCCCTTGCTTTCGCAGTGGCAAATTAATTTGTCTGTCACCAAATAGATTAGTTGCAGGACAGTCATTTGTACCTAGGAGTGATTTAAACAACTATGAGTCATTAAATAGAGCAAAGCAAACAAAATGAGTAATTTTGCACCTTGGTAAATCCATGTTACATTAGAGGGGGAGGTAAATTTAAAATGTGGGGACGGATTTATATTTAGGGTCCTAGATTACCTTTCAATTTCAGTGTAAAAATAAAGCTATCAAGTGTTTGTGTGCTACATGAAAAAGCAGCCAGTATTTCCTTACGTTGAAAATAATAAACTACTTTGCACCCCTTATTGTAACAAAGTTTCTCCAGGATCAGATTTACTAAATTTTTTTGCTTTGTTCTCCATAATAAGGTGCATTCAGTGACATTAATGGTTAAAATTAGAAAAATAAGATTGGGTCAAAGCTAAGGTTTTTTTCTAATTACTGTATTTTAGAAGCAAAAAGGTGACACTTTATAATACTCTGAATTTGGGTCTTTCTCATTTGCATATTATGGAAGTAAAAAATAATGAAAATTGAATAACTTTGCAGAGCTTATTCAGGGGCCGCAATTGTGAAAAGTCATCCTTGTAAGCGGTCATTCATTTCAGTCAGTCGGCGAGCAGCTCTTCGGTTTCCTCCAGCCGGGGTAAGCACTGTCGGGTTTTCCGCGGCCGAAAACGGGAGAGGACAGAACTAGGATTGGAACACAAACTGGAGATACTCCTGCTTTCCCTCCCTGATTGGAATATGAAGATAAACATCCTTGATTATTATTATTATTATTATTATTGTTAATATTTATTTATAAGGCGCCACAAGGCATCCGCAGCGCCGTACAGAGACAAACAAAATTACAATACAATGGGAGACAGCACAGTACAGTAAACACAGCAACTCAGTAAGCTCAATGCACAGCTAGAGAAGGCGAGGAAGGGGGAGGGAGGATCCGCAAACGACGGGGCCCAAGAAGGAGGGCGCGGAAGACAGGGAGACCCCCAGGGGGGAGGAGGGAGCGAGAGTGGACGTGGGGTGGAGGACCCTCGAGGAGGAGGGCTAAGTAGCTGGAGAGCAGAGTTAGAAGTGGTGGAAACAGGAGGAGAGATGGCCCTGCTCAGAGGAGCGTACAATCTAAGGGGAGGGGGTAACCAAGAATGCAAAACATTATCCTGCACACATAGACTGGAATGACTGTTTGGGCAGTTTTAAACTAAAATCATTCAGATGGTAGAAAAAAAAAAAGATCTGAATAGATATTTACCTTTTTTGTCTAGAGCAACCGGACAAGTCACCTGTCTCCTGAAATGCTTTATTTTCAAAATAAGTTTCCCAGAACATACCCAGACTCTCCCACTCCCTTCAAATATTTAAACTCTCTATGTAAACCCATCTCTGTATTAGAGCTTTCCCTACTCTTACCTATACTACCCACACCAATGCACCCTCAGATCTGTTCCACCCTCCACTTGTTCCTCTTGTTTCAGCTGTGTCCTTCTCCAATTAGATAGTAAGCTCTCTCATGAGCAGGGCCCTCCCAACCCTTTGCTTTCATGACTGAATTTATTTTGAGTACCTTGTATGTCATTGTTTTAGGTATGTCCTGTTTTTCCTACTGTATGGTACTGTGTAGCACTGTGGCACCTTACAAATCTATGATAATAAGAAGACGACATGGGAATGGTGGTATTCTCAACATCTCATCCACTGAGCCTCTTACACTATTTTGAAAGTCCAGCTGTCTGATACAAAAGTGGTACGCACCTCCTGGATATTAAATAGTTGCACCTCCACTACTGTTGGGATACTAGAGACTAACAGTCACACTGACAAAAATCATTGTCCAATTATTTGTCATTACAGAAATGCTGCTAATTTGCCAGAATTTATTGTTGCATCCTCACTATAAGTTTCTTACTGAGCGTAAGGCGCCACCTTAATAAGTGGACCCATTCTGGAATCCCTACTGAAGCACTGTCAAGATAAGGAATAAATGTAATACTTCCGCAATGTGGTGGGACAAACCACCAGGGTCATAGTATTTATGACACTGAAGGAAAAAATTTGTGAGAACTGACCAGGTGGGATAGTGGGGGTAGAAGAAAAAACAACTATCATGAACACCCTTACCATATAACAATGGGGTCAGACATTAGAGTTAAGAGATTCCCCCAGAGTGTTATCGAAAGCGTCATCGAAATTCATTCCAACATTAACCCTACTGAATCTGATCTGGAAGATCTCTTAGGCATCACAGAGTGGGATACAACTCTAAACCATAAAGTTAGAGGTCTATCAACTCAGAATGAACATAGCCCTAGATCACAATATGAAATAATAAAATGTAGCACCCATTTCAGAAATGTTCTTCAGGGCTGACAGAAGCTTGTAACATATATGACTCCTAATGAATAAACAGGCAATCTGTGATAAGTGAAATATACTCCTGAAAACACACATGGAAGCAGATATAATAAAATGCTTAGAATATAAAGAAAACATGGTCCTATGAGAAGGCTGGGGAAAAACGGTGACTTAAAATGCCCCCCCCCCCCCCCGATAATAATACAACCAAGTAATGAGTAATATAGGTACTGGACATTGCTACAGAACTGTTTACCTCCTTACTGACCAGTGTTTTACACTATGTGACCAGGCCAAATTTCACATTTTCTCTATGCATGGATTTCATTGGTAATACCAATTTTACTTGGGTGTTTGACCAAGTGAATTATAGATAGTCTAGACTTTATTTTGGCATCATATTAGAATAAATATGCTCAAGCATGTCAGGAGCACTGACTGCCTGGGAATTGCAATTAAATGTTGGGGGCGCAATGTACCTGTCAGACCAACTGGGGGTACACTGCCCTTTACATGTACCTCTTAAAACATGAATACGACAAGGAAGTAAAACAAGGGGAGATGTAGAAGCCTCCCATGGCCAAAATACAAAACAGAAGGTCAACAGTAACACGGCCGGCCAGGTCTTTCTTACACAAGAGAAGCTGCAGTGGAGAGGTCTGTTCTGACACGGACTGTACTCAAAAAGGACTGGGAGATATTTTCACGGCAATAGAGTTTCTGGGATCCGTCTCGGGACCCCAGGGACTAGATGTGGCAGGAGTGTAGTGGAAACTGGGGGGCTGGATGAATGTCTTGCTCATAGAGCTTGCTTGCAGGTACACAGAAGGTGAATCCACACGAGGAATAACAAACCAAGGTATTTATTTCAGCGGTAGAATGAAGCTGAATTCTCACAATTGGTTAATAGTTCATAATCAGATAACAGATGAAATTGAATTCACACAAATGGTTAATGTTTGCAGTTCATATAATGGCAGCAGAAGAAGTTGAACTCACTGAGAGATGTCCATAACATAACAGCAGGTTGAGTCTGAATACACTCAGAGGTAATGATGAAGATCTGTACACAGCAGGAGGAGAAGTAGTAAACAGGATGAGGCTCAATACACATGAAGAGTAGAGATCTGTATTCAGAAGATAATCTGAAGCAGCCAAAAAAGCAACTTGTAGATCTGGAACCAGGAACTAGGAAGTGTTGCACTGGCAACTTGCTGAGTGTAGGAGGGGACTCTTATAGTCTGCAGAGGAAGCCAATTGGGGAATGGGATCAGGTGTTCAGACTCGTCAGGAAGCTTAGCAAATGTCTCACCCAAGATGGCAGTCTCTAGTACTGCAGACAGAAGTCACGCTTGTCCCAATATAACATGCTGCATACGACCAGGAGGAAGATGTACGGTAATATGGTACCGCTGAGTGGTGTAAACAGGGCTAAGAACCCGATTTGTGACAGATATCAGTTGCTATACCTGCCAAATGGAAAGGATGTGACTTAGTGTAGAGATAGCTACACTTAAAAATGGATAGGTCGCAATTCAGACCCTCATGTCTCACTCCATTATGGGAGCTATGGTGGGAAGCTCTGTTTCTAGTAAGGAAACAAAATTACACAACTCTGCGCATTGTCTACACAGGTAATAGGGCCTTATCCACCCATGGACTACTCTAGTTCTGCCATCCATCTGAAATGTCGCCTATACTCCAGGCGATTCATGAGGCACTTGTAGTATACAGAACAAGACAGATAGAAGGAGGGGAAAGCAAGCAGTCTTAATCTTGCAAGACAAAGATTCCCATGTATCTTCCCAATGGGTGAATACTGCCTTCTAGAAGCAATGGAGCAATACAGTGCTTGGTGAGGTAAGGCATAGACTGAGGGAGGCACAACAATTCCAAAACTCTGAGCACTTCGCCTGCTTCAGCCAGGCACAACAGATAAGAGTAGTGCATCATATAGTATCAAGAGCATCACTGCATACAAAGAGTCAATTGAAGAATCAATTGGTCTGAATTTCAGTGATTTGCTAAATTAATTGCTGAATTGTTGTAGATTTACTTAAATATTTAGTGCCCTGAAATATTAGAAAATCACACCAATCACAGTGCATGAAATACAAAGAAGCCAATCAGCAAGGAACAAACAAATGTTACATGCCTATTGTCACTGTAACAACAAGGAGAGAGTTCCCAGTGAACCGTGAGAGTGAGAGGGCGAAGGATTTACAGATAGTCGTCCACAGAGGGATATAGATGAGGTTGGATAACTGCGGTGGTCTGTGGAAATGGAGTAGATGATCTGCGACCATAACCACTGAGGAGTAGAATACAGAGATGATCTGCGGCGGTACCACTGAGGAGTGCAATGCAGAGATGGTCTGCGGCTGTTACCATCGAGGGGTGGAGATGCTGAGAAAGTCTGCGGCAGTTACCATCGAGGGGTGGAGATGCTGAGATGGTCTGCGGCCGTAACCACTGAGGAGTAGAATGCTGAGATGATCTGCGGTTCTTACCACTGAGGAGTAGAATGCTGAGATGATCTGCGGTTCTTACCACTGAGGAGTAGAATGCTGAGATGATCTGCGGTTCTTACCACTGAGGAATAGAATGCTGAGATGATCTGCGGTGTTACAACTGAGGAGTGGAATGCGGAGATGATCTGCGATCTTACCACTGAGGAGTGGAATGCTGAGATGATCTGCGGTTCTTACCACTGAGGAGTGGAATGCTGAGATGATCTGCGGTTCTTACCACTGAGGAGTGGAATGCTGAGATGATCTGCGGTTCTTACCACTGAGGAGTAGAATGCTGAGATGATCTGCGATCTTACCACTGAGGAGTGGAATGCTGAGATGATCTGCGGTTCTTACCACTGAGGAGTGGAATGCTGAGATGATCTGCGGTTCTTACCACTGAGGAGTGGAATGCTGAGATGATCTGCGGTTCTTACCACTGAGGAGTAGAATGCTGAGATGATCTGCGATCTTACCACTGAGGAGTAGAATGCTGAGATGATCTGCGATCTTACCACTGAGGAGTGGAGTGAATATACAGAAACACAGGGAGCGCAGGATCACCAAGGCGCAAAACACACAGGAACCCAGGAAAGCAGGAATCACTAGAAGACAGCAATAGCAGTAGCACAGGGAGCTGCTTCCAGCATAGAAGACTCTGACTGACTGAAAGAACCAGCGTCGTGTAGTGAGAGAGGGAGCCTAATATAGGGCTGGCACTCAGAGCAGTCAATGACAGGGGAAAGAAGTACTTATGACAAACTGATGATTGGGCAGAATCGCCGATGGACGAGACAGCCGCCGGGGACGGAGCGGCGGTCAGGAAACAAGTGAGTGCGCTGGCTCCTGGCAAGACGCCAAGGGAGTCTGGCACGTGACAGTACCTCCCCCTTCAAAGGTGGTCAACGAACACCTAGAACCCGGTTTCTTGGGAAATCTAGCGTGAAATCTCCTTAACAGAAGAGGAGCATTGACGTCAAAAGCACGCACCCAGGAGCGTTCTTCGGGACTGAATCCCTTCCAATCCAGAAGGAACCTAATTCCTCCTCTAGAAGTCTTGGAATCCAAAATCTGTCTGATCTCAAATTCGTCACCTTGTTGGACAGGAGGAAGGGAGGTAGGCGTAGAAGGCGAAGAGAACCGATTGATAATAAGAGGTCTCAGCAAAGAAATGTGAAAGGCATTAGCAATGCGAGGGGCAGAGGGTAGCTGTAATATAAAGCAGACAGGACTAATAAACTGAGCGATTTTATAAGGACCAATGTAGCGGGGAGCGAATTTCATACACGGCACCTTGAGGCGAAAGTTCTTCGTAGATAACCACACCTTGTCACCAACTTTCAGGAGGGGAATTGCTCTGCGTTTCCTATCTGCAAATAACTTGTAACAAGTCGAAGATTTTTTAAGGGATTTTCGGACTTGAGACCAGATGGATAAAAAAATCTTCCCGTAGAGCATTAACTGCTGGAACTTGGGTGGGAGGGGGGGCTGAAAACTCCGGAATGAGAAGATGAGTCCCAAAGACAATGGAGAATGGAGAAGCTGAAGTGGACTTATGAAAGCAGTTGTTGTGAATGAATTCCGTCCAAGGTAGGAGGTCAACCCAATTGTCCTGGTTAGCAGAAGAAAACATTCTAAGAAAAGTTTCAAGATCCTGGTTAACCCTTTCAGTTTGACCGTTAGTTTGTGGGTGGTATGCGGAGGAGAATTTCAGATCAATACCCAGAAGATAGCAGAGGGACCTCCAGAATTTTGAGACAAACTGAACACCACGTTCCGAGACAATTTCATCGAGGCAGCCATGTAGATGAAACGCCTCCTTCACGAAATGTTGAGCCAAATGTGCCGAAGAAGGTGAGCCAATGAGGGGAACCAAATGTGCCATTTTGGAAAAACGGTCTACTATCACCCAGATGGTATTACATTTATTGCTCGTAGGTAAGTCCGTGACGCAGTCCATGCTAATATGGGTCCATGGTTTGACAGGTAAAGGGAAAGTGTGAAGCAAACCCAACAGGGCTTGGCGAGATTTGTGTTCAGCACAAACTGCACAGGCTGCCACGAAATCCCTAATTTCAGACTTGTATTTAGGCCACCAATACTGTTGAGAAATACGTTTGAAGGTCTTACGAGAGCCAAGATGTCCAACGAAGCGTGAAGCATGGAACCACTGCAATAGTCTCTTTCATAGATGAGGAGGAACAAATAATTTCCCATGAGGGGTAGGAACAGAGGACAAGGTAGCCAAATTGAGGCACCTGGGATCCAGGATAGGACGTTCGAGGAAGTTCTCAGACTTAGAGATTCCAGTGAACGCCCGGAACAATGCATCCGCCTTCTTATTTTTAAGACCAGGTTTGAACGTAGCACGATGGTCAAAGCGAGCAAAGAAGAGCGAGCAGCGGACTTGTCGGGGATTCAAGCACTGGGCAGTTTGAAGGTAGAGTAGATTCTTATGATCCGTGAAGAGAGTGACGGGGTTACGGGCCCCTTCCAAGAGGTAACGCCACTCACTTAAGGCCAATTTCATAGCAAGCAGTTCCTTGTTTTCTATAGCGTAATTTCTTTCTGCTGGTAGAAACTTGCAAGAAAAGAATGCGCAAGGATGGAACTTTCCTTGAATGGTTTTCTGGGAAAGAACAGCTTCCACTCCAGCGGTAGAGGCATCCACCTCTACGAAAAAAAGGAAGGGATACATCAGGTTGTTTAAGGATAGGGGCAAAAGAGAATGCTCCTTTTAGAAATCGAAAAGCCTCCAGTGCTCCCTGCAAACAAGATTTAGCGTCTGCTCCTTTTCGGGTGAGGGCTACTAACTGTGCCATGATAGAAGAGTAGCCAGAAATGAATTGTCTGTAAGAATTAGCAAACCCTAAATATCGCTGGATGGACTTAAAAAGTTTTCGTCTGGGGCCAGTCCAGAATAGATCGAATTTTCTGGGGGTCCATTTGTAGGCCTGATCTCGAGACTATATAACTGAGGAAGGGTAGTTTGGAGGCTTCGAAGGAGCATTTTTCTAGCTTGCAGAATAGGTGGTTACTGCACAATCTGAAAAGAACCTCGGCTACGTGCAAGCGTTAAGACAGATCATCCTTGGAAAAGATCAGAATGTCGTCCAAGTATACTACTACAAAGGAATACAAGAGGTCGCGGAAGATTTCATTGACAAAACTCTGGAAAACAGCAGGGGTTTTGCATAAGCCAAACGGCATGACCAGGTATTCAAAGTGGCCGTCTCGAGTGTTAAAAGCCATTTTCCACTCGTCCCCGGACTGAATTCTAATAAGATTGTATGCCCCACTAAGGTCTAATTTAGTAAAGATCTTGGTACCCCTGATTGATCGAAAAGCTATCAATGGGATAGGATATCGGTTCTTAATGGTGATGGCGTTTAAGCCACGGCAGTCTATGCAGGGGCGAAGAGTTCCGTCCTTCTTCTTCAAAAAATGGCACCAGCTAGAGAGGAAGAGGGCCTGATGAAGCAACGTTGCAAATTTTCTTTAATGTAGAGTGCGGTGGCTTCCGTCTCAGATAGAGAGAGGGTAAACTTGACCTCGTGGAGAAATTTTCCCAGGTAGTAGGTCAATGAGACAATCCCAGGGGCGATGAGGAAGTAGGCGCTCGGAGGAGGCCTTACAAAACACGTCAGAAAATGAAGAGTACTGGGACGGCAAAGCAGTTGAGGTGAATTCAAACGAGGCTTGAACAGTTACAAGCGGTTTGACCGACCGGGAACGAATAAGTTAGACTCAAAGAGGAATTTGGAGAGGAAGTAGAAGTCCCTAGTCTGACCTCTCCTGAGCAGGCTAAGGTCTGTCGTTTCCCGAACGCTTGGGTTAGGAGATGCCCAGAATCCCCACAGTAAAGGCACAACTTGTTTTTCATTCTTCTCTCCCTCTCTTCAGGGGACAAACGGGTGCGACTCAGCTGCATGAGCTCGTCAGTGGAGCCAGGTGGTTGAAAGCAAGGAGCTAACCAGAATGAAGATGTCTAGGGGGTTGCTTCTAAGATGATAAACGGAGATCCATCCTTTTACAGAGAGAGATCAGGGTGTCCAAGGTGACTGGCAACTCTTGAGGAGAGGAGGCGTCTTTGATTTTATCAGAAAGTCCTTACCCGAAAGCGCCAATGAGAGCCTCATCGTTCCATTGTAGTTCGGAGGAAACGGTCTGAAATTCGATAACGTACTGCGCCACCGAGCGTGAGCGGCGGTCGGGAAACAGGTGAGTGCGCCGGCTCCCGGGCAGATGCTGCGGGAGACCAGCGTGTGACACCTATAGTATTGTTAAACGAGATCCCAGCCCCTCTGGCACTCATCCCTCCTGAACGGTGGTAGTCAGCATATCGATGCTGACTACACCGACACCACTTACCCTGACATGTGTACACTGAAGTGCTGCTTGTCGATGAGGATCGAGGACGACTGGTGTTGGACGCGACTTTATCCAACGCCGATGAAGCAATAGCCCGATTGGACTTCATGACGTTACTCAGATCCGCAACGCTGTTATCGGTAGTCTTAAGGGGGTAATTTAAGTATTTAGACATATACAATGTAGAACGCTTTCTAAAGTACATTGTATATGGACAGTGTGATTTTTTTTTAACCCTTTTATAAAAGTGCTACAGCTCTGTTGGTGTATTACGTTAAATAAACATATACTTTGTATTTAAATATTTACTTGGGTGTGAAAATACTTTCCAATGTCCATGTTATTGGGGTGGGTGAGAGTCTGGCAGATAGCTCAGTAAACGCTGAATTGGTGCGGGAGCCATTGCTGGTTAACACGGTCAATCAGTATAGGCAAATAGCCTGTAGGTGCCCCTGTATTGTGACAAAAATATTTTAATAAATATCCACCAATACCCTCATTGACATTTTTATTACCTATCTAAACCCATAGGGAACTTCTTCTTTCCAAACCATAGGGATCTTCGTCTTCTTATTTTTTATTCCATAGCCATTTTCTTCTCATTAGTCCACATGCATCATCTTCTCCTTAGCATTCAAATAATCCTTGGAAAGAAAATAAAAGCCACTTAGTACACAGATAGACTTACTCTGCAAGGAGCCGTAACACACATGACATGCCTGGTAGCACCTGTGTGTATATCAGGACAGCCCAAGCAGCACTGCCAGCAAAGGAACAGCGACCAGGGAGGGAAAACATGAAGCAGGAGCCTCTAAAGTAAGAGGGTAGCGGTGTAGAAGGTCTCCAGGTGTGAATCCCCTTTACAGGAGCTGCCGCATCCTCCCTGTACTGAGCGAGAAGATCGTCCTCTGGAGCTGAGCTGGAGAAATCTGTGCACCATATTCCCAGAGGGGGCTGTCCATGGATGGCTGCGGGCACCACTTGTCACCTCTGTACTGCGGGATGAAGAACACACTCACCCCTAAGAGAGCGGAAGTCTCCACTGTGTTACAGAAGAGTAGCCTGGCTGTATAAGCATGGCGGTAATCCAGGATAGAACCGTATAGATATTATATATTATTAGTATAAGGTATATGGGCTGTATAAGCATGGCGGTAATCCAGGATAGAACAGCATAAGTATTATATATTATTAGTATAAGGTATATGGGCTGTATAAGTATTACAGTAATGTGGGATATAACAGTATAGATAATATATATTATTAGTATAAGGTATTTGGGCTGTATAAGTATTACAGTAATGTGGGATATAACAGTATAGGTAATATATATTATTAGTATAAGGTATATGGGCTGTATAAGTATTACAGTAATGTGGGATATAACAGTATAGATAATATATAATATTAGTATAAGGTATCTGGGCTGTATAAGTATTACAGTAATGTGGGATATAACAGTATAGATAATATATAATATTAGTATAAGGTATATGGGCTGTATAAGTATTATAGTAATGTAGGATATAACAGTATAGATAATATATATTATTAGTATAAGGTATCTGGGCTGTATAAGCATGGCGGTAATCCAGGATAGAACCGTATAGATATTATATATTATTAGTATAAGGTATATGGGCTGTATAAGCATGGCGGTAATCCAGGATATAACAGTTACAGTATAGATATTATATATTATTAGTATAAGGTATCTGGGCTGTAGAAATATGCTGGTAATGTCAGTATAAAGCTGTGCAGTATAATATGATGTCAGTACTCCCTGCACCACATCTGTGAGGCTATATATTATATTATATTATATATTATATGATATATTATAAAACATATTTTAAGAATAAAACAAACCACTCCGTTAAACCACGCCCACTGACAAGCATAGACACGCCCTTTTTGAACAGCTGACCTCAAACGATGAGGCCTCTCTGTCTCCGGTTACACACAGCGGCGGCCATTTTGTCGAAGCCTTTGGAGCTCATAACACGACAGGGACAAGGCACAGACCGGAATTATTTCCGGGTGAGAAGTGAGTGAGATAAAGCGGAGACCTCGCGTTTATGTGTCTGGCAGCAGGTAATGATATTTATTATTACAGTACAGGTGGAGCAGACTCTGGAGACGTGTTACTATTATACAGGTGGAGCAGACTCTGGTGCCATGTTATTATACAGGTGGAGCAGACTCTGGTGCCGTGTTATTATTATACAGGTGGAGCAGACGCTGGTGCCGTGTTAGTATTATACAGGTAGAGCAGACTCTGGTGCCGTGTTATTATTATATAGGGGGAGCAGACTCTGGTGCCGTGTTATTATTATATAGGTGGAGCAGACTCTGGTGCCGTGTTATTATTATACAGGTGGAGCAGACTCGGGTGCCGTGTTATTATTATACAGGTGGAGCAGACTCGGGTGCCGTGTTATTATTATACAGGTGGTGCAGACTCTGGTGCTGTGTTATTATTATACAGGTGGAGCAGACTCTGGTGCCGTGTTATTATTATACAGGTGGAGCAGACTCTGGTGCCGTGTTATTATTATACAGGTGGAGCAGACTCGGGTGCCGTGTTATTATTATACAGGTGGAGCAGACTCGGTGCCGTGTTATTATTATACAGGTGTAGCAGACTCGGGTGCCGTGTTATTATTATACAGGTGAAGCAGACTCTGGTGCCGTGTTATTATTATACAGGTGGAGCAGACTCTGGTGCCGTGTTATTATTATACAGGTAGAGCAGACTCTGGTGCTGTGTTATTATTATACAGGGGGAGCAGACTCTGGTGCTGTGTTATTATTATTGCGGTGGAGCAGACTCTGGTGCTGTGTTATTATTATACAGGTGGAGCAGACTCTGGTGCCGTGTTATTATTATACAGGTGGAGCAGACTCTGGTGCCGTGTTATTATTATTATACAGGTGGAGCAGACTCTGGTGCAGTGTTGTTATTATTATACAGGTGGAGCAGACTGGTGCAGTGTTGTTATTATTATACAGGTGGAGCAGACTCTGGTGCCGTGTTGTTATTATTATACATGTGGAGCAGACTCTGGTGCCGTGTTATTATACAGGGGGAGCAGACTCTGGTGCTGTGTTATTATTATACAGGTGGAGCAGACTCGGGTGCCGTGTTATTATTATACAGTAGGAGCAGACTCGGGTGCCGTGTTATTATTATACAGGGGGAGCAGACTCTGGTGCCGTGTTATTATTATACAGGTGGAGCAGACTCGGGTGCCGTGTTATTATTATACAGGTGAAGCAGGCTCGGGTGCCGTGTTATTATTATACAGGTGAAGCAGACTCCGGTGCCGTGTTATTATACAGGTGGAGCAGACTCTGGTGCCGTGTTATTATTATACAGGTGGAGCAGACTCTGGTGCCGTGTTATCATTATACAGGGGGAGCAGACTCTGGTGCAGTGTTATTATTATACAGGTGAAGCAGACTCTGGTGCTGTTATTATTGTACAGGTGGAGCAGACTCTGGTGCCGTGTTATTATTATACAGGTGGAGCAGACTCTGGTGCCGTGTTATTATACAGGGGGAGCAGACTCTGGTGCAGTGTTATTATTATACAGGTGAAGCAGACTCTGGTGCTGTTATTATTGTACAGGTGGAGCAGACTCTGGTGCCGTGTTATTATTATACAGGTGGAGCAGACTCTGGTGCCGTGTTATTATTATACAGGTGGAGCAGACTCGGGTGCCGTGTTATTATTATACAGGGGGAGCAGACTCTGGTGCCGTGTTATTATTATACAGGTGGAGCAGACTCGGGTGCCGTGTTATTATTATACAGGTGAAGCAGACTCGGGTGCCGTGTTATTATTATACAGGTGAAGCAGACTCTGGTGCCGTGTTATTATTATACAGGTGGAGCAGACTCTGGTGCCGTGTTATCATTATACAGGTGGAGCAGACTCTGGTGCTGTTATTATTGTACAGGTGGAGCAGATTTAAAACAAAAATTCAGACATTATTGATTTTTGTTATTTTTATTTTTTGTGTCCAATTTAGAGTTGTGACCTGATGGATATGAAAGTAAAAGATACAATCGGAGAAGAAGAGACCTATGTGAGGGGTGATCAGCAGTGTAAGGAGGAGGAAACCCCTACAGATATCAGCACAAGTGAGTAATAAACACTAATGATAAAAAAGAGTTACATTCTCCTTTGTAAGACTCATCAGAATAATCATATACACACAGGGCCTGATTCAGAGTTAGATGTGTAATGTATCATTACTACTTTAATCTATTGTAAAGGAGACAGAAATTATGAGAGTCACCTAGATACACATCATGTGATAATCAGATATATATACAATGTATTCAGTCACTGTGTGTTTGCTACAGATGGATCCAGTAACAGAATTACCCCAGAGAGATGTCCCCGTCTTTATTCTCAGGACTGTATAGACGAAAATCCCAGTATCCCGAAGGAATATCAGGTACAATAATTGAGGGTCTCATCAAATACAAAATGACACTGAACTATATTATCTGTGTATAAGCTGTGTGGATCATATACACTGATATTCTTTTATTTAATCTTGGTTCATTAAATTGGACATTATTAAATATGTTTATTGTTTAGAGCAGTGGTTCCCAAACTCTTTCAGCTCGAGGCACCCTTAGGGTTTCAATAATTTTTTCAAGACACCCCTAATACAAAATAATCACAGAGCAGTACCGTTTTATAAGTAGTTGGGTCAAAATAACATAAGTGTTTCTGTCCTGACCTAAATACTTATTAAAGTTGTTTCAAAAATAATACACATAAATCCAAGAAAAAAGAATATATATATATATATATATATATATATATATATATATATATATATATATATATATATATATATATTCTTCACTTATATTTCTATCAAAGAATAATTTACAGCACTCATTAACAGGAATAAGATAAAATAAAAAATAAACAAAATAAAAACAATATGTGCAAAAATCATAACGCCCTCCTTCATCGTGACGCTGTGCCCTCCTTCATCGTGACGCTGTGCCCTCCTTCATCGTGACGCTGTGCCCTCCTTCATCGTGACGCTGTGCCCTCCTTCATCGTGACGCTGTGCCCTCCTTCATCGTGACGCTGTGCCCTCCTTCATCATGACGCTGTGCCCTCCTTCATCATGACGCTGTGCCTTCCTTCGTCATGACGCTGTGCCCTCCTTCGTCATGACGCTGTGCCCTCCTTCGTCATGACGCTGTGCCCTCCGTCATCATGACGCTGTGCCCTCCTTCATCATGACGCTGTGCCCTCCGTCAACATGACGCTGTGCCCTCCTTCATCATGACGCTGTGCCCTCCTTCATCATGACGCTGTGCCCTCCGTCAACATGACGCTGTGCCCTCCTTCGTCATGACGCTGTGCCCTCCTTCGTCATGACGCTGTGCCCTCCTTCGTCATGACGCTGTGCCCTCCGTCATCGTGACGCTGTGCCCTCCTTCATCACGACGCTGTGCCCTCCTTCATCACGACGCTGTGCCCTCCATCATCACGACGCTGTGCCCTCCTTCATCACGACGCTGTGCCCTCCTTCATCGTGACGCTGTGCCCTCCTTCATCGTGACGCTGTGCCCTCCTTCATCGTGACGCTGTGCCCTCCATCATCATGACGCTGTGCCCTCCATCATCACGACGCTGTGCCCTCCTTCATCACGACGCTGTGCCCTCCTTCATCACGACGCTGTGCCCTCCTTCATCACGACGCTGTGCCCTCCGTCATCACGACGCTGTGCCCTCCATCATCATGACGCTGTGCCCTCCATCATCATGACGCTGTGCCCTCCTTCACCATGACGCTGTGCCCTCCTTCATCGTGACGCTGTGCCGTCCTTCATCACGACGCTGTGCCCTCCTTCATCGTGACGCTGTGCCCTCCTTCATCATGACGCTGTGCCGTCCTTCATCATGACGCTGTGCCCTCCTTCATCATGACGCTGTGCCCTCCTTCATCGTGACGCTGTGCCCTCCATCATCATGACGCTGTGCCCTCCTTCACCATGACGCTGTGCCCTCCATCATCATGACGCTGTGCCCTCTTTCATCATCACTGTTCCCCTTCATCAGTTTCCCTTGTTTACACTGCCCCTTTCATCCTCTGTTCATTTTCTTACCTTTTGCTTGCCCTTCTGTCTTCTTTTCTTCTGGCTTCTCACCGAGCCGATCTTCATTGAAAATGTCCAGTGTGATAACGTCATGCCTGACATTCAGTGCAAGTCAGAGCAGGGAGGAGGGTGCAGGACACCGGGCACATATGTATTATTATTTTTTTGGCCAGCTGGCGGCACCCCTCTGAGATCACTACCGCACCCCAGGGAGCCGCGAAACACATTTGGGAACCGCTGGTTTAGAGGGTTATATAGGGTAGGGTGTATGTGTGACTGTAATTAAAGTTGAAGTTATAGAGGAAGATTATTAGCATGTAAAACCAGTATGTGACATTAATAAACATGAAAGGCTTTGTATTAGTCAGCTGAATGTATGTGGAATAACTGGATACATAAGTATAACATAATATTAGGTTAGTGTATTGATAGTTTGAGCTGTTTGTGTTCTCATTTCTGATATAGATATTGTCACTCTGTCCTGTCACTGTGCTCTCTCCTTCTCCTGTTCAGACACACGGTGGGGGGGGGTCCAGCTCCAATTCAGTGCCTTTGTGTACATACATATACAGATGTAGCTTTCTCTGCTAGTTCACTCTCTTCTAGATTGTGTTTCTACTGTTGTCTCTCTTTTTGCTTTCTTCTGATCGTGTCAGAAAAGGTATGACTTCCAGATCCAAGGCTGATGGGGGCAAATTAGTTATGTACTTCATATGTTCCAAGTGGCAAGCAAAATTGCCACATGGACATTCTGAATCCGATGCCCAATGTGCTTTTTGTGAGACTGAGTACCAAGGTCCGCACATTTCAGGGGTCGTCATGGTCTTGGCTTGCTTGACCCTTCATTTGCTTATATCTCTTGTGCATCAATCCGTGCCTTTTGGCTGTCTGGAATCCTAATACCTGTCTCAGTTATCTGGTTCCTCATGTTTCCTGGCAATTGGGTAACTCTGTCTCCTTGACCCTGAATCTGAACTTGATAGTGTCATCAGAGTTATACCTGGTAAATCTGTTTACCCTGAGATCCAGTTTACCCTTTATACCTTGGCATCTGCTGCTTCTATGGACTAGACTTGCCATTCACTGTATCTGTACCTGTTTGTGTTATCGGAGTATACCTGCTATTTCTGCCATTGAAACCTGCAATTCTTATGAACTCTGCCTTAAATAAGACACTATTGCTTCTACCTGAGTTCGTACTAGGAATCGTAAGAGATCCAAATTCCTGTTTTCCTTTTTATCTTCAGAATTTATTCTCGCATGACATTTAAACATTAAAAATGATATAGTGTAGTATGTGATCACAATGTGACCGTGTCGATTTCCGATAGTATTTCAAATGAGAATTTCCAAGTGTGTTTTATTCCTCAGAACACTTACAATGTGCAGTACACACTCTGCGCCCTTTGTTCATGCACTTACTAAACATAAGTCCTAAACAGGCATAGATGATATTCCATTTATTACTCAATACAATTCCCAATTCAAGACGGAATGGAGGGAATCATTTGTCCACATTGGTTGTTATTAACTCTGTATAACTTCACTTGTACCAACATTTGTATGTAGAAAAGCATCCAGTCTAAGAAACCATTTAGTAAAATGCAGTCTATCCAAATCTATATTAGGGGAACTAGTTATGTGTAAAACCTGTAAATATAATAATATCTATGAGATTAAGTCATCCACGACAAGTAACACTTATAAAATGAATGAATTCATCACATGTAACTCGGAGAACTGTGTATATTTGGTGCACATGCAAATAACAATATATAGGACGGAAATGAAAAGAAAAGTGGGGTGAACAGATTAAAAATCTTAAAGGATACAATCTCCACTCACTCTATGCTCAGCTAAGTAGGAAGTTATCCCATTAGTTATGCCTGGTAGGAAGTCCAAAGAGTAAAAACAATTAATTGCATGATGACTGACCTGAGCCCAAAAATGAAGCTTTGTCTGTACCCCCACTGAGGCCATTAGGCAACATAGAATATAATTCCTAAATATAATTCTCTTCAAGAGAGCCAAATTTATTTCATCCCCTCCCCATATTTTTCAGGATATGTATAGATAGGTGCAGGCATAATACAGAATGCTTATATCTAGAATCTGCTAGATAAGATGTAATAAGTAGGTGTGGTCATGGGAAAACCTTCCAAAATGTATTTATATAGATATATATCTAGAGAGAGTGAGATATTAAAGATATATTATATCCACATACAGATATAATATGGATGCACTCATTCATAGGTACTCAGTACTCTGCAAATTCCATATTAGCAGAAATAAATCCAAAGTTGTTCCTTAAGTAAGAACAGACCAGCGCCAGTTATGAGAAAATCTTTCACTTTTTCATGAAACCATAGGAAAGCCTCCTGCACTAGGATAAAAAAAAATATTGTTTGGTGCTCTGAACAAACAATATATAAATCACTATGTGTCAGCATATACATAAATAGGATAATTGTGTGCACAATATAGCTATATTGGGATAAGCCAACGTCAGGGCATCTCCTGTAGGCGAGTCCCTAGCATGGGATACAATTGTATATACTGGGTGTCACTTTTAAACCGTTCCTGAGCCTCCATTTTCAGAGCTTCCAGCACCTGAAGGATGTGGCCTGATTCCTAAGAAACAAACTAGAAATTAGTGTAAACAAGGTGCCTGTCTTTAAATTATTAAAATGTTCACAAGTGAATAAAATCATTTGAAAAGTGCAGCCAGGACAATTCATATCCTTCACTAGGATAAATAAAATGAACTTTCATATAACTGACACATAGCAAAGCTGCATAAAGGGGTTAATCTCCACTCATTAAATCCGACATTATTAACCTGTTGCTTTATTGTTTTGTGGTTTATTTAGGGTGAAGAGCTGACTGATGGTAAAGTAGAAGATATAAAGGAAGAAGAAGAGACGTATGTGAGGGGTGATCAGCAGTGTAAGGAGGAGGAAATCCCTACAGATATCAGCACAGGTGAGTAATAAGCACTAAATGCAGAAAACTCCTATATTCTCCATGTTCAGTCACTACAATTATCTCTTGTTCTACACTCTCCTCTGTCAGTACAAACTAATAAGGAGAAGTATCTGCCCAGTGGGGGAGTCAGGAGCCATTAGGCTGGGTACACACCACAGTGTTTTCAGATGATTATTGGGTCAATCAAACAAACGATTGTCCGGCCCGATATTGCATTAGTGTGTACGCTGCAGCAATGAACAGGGATCGTTTCAAAGCACAGATCATAGTTTTATTGGCTTCATCAGTGGAACTATAAATCTCGTTCACCTATGGAACGACGTCCTTCCAATCCTGCAGTGTGTTTGCCCTCACGATCAGGATCTCCATAGAGGTTACAGAATCATGATCTTTTCAGTTGACGGTTATCACAGTTGAGCACAGATCTGAGTGTAAATCTTGTAAAACATGTATAGTGTGTACGCATGAGCCGGCTGCTGATCGTCACTTTTTATTCTTTTTCTTTCCAGCGGTTGGTACAATCGTTGTAGATAACACATTGGTCAGGAAACTCTGTAGTGTACCCAGCCTTAGACCCCTGCTCTCCTCCTACTTTAGTGCTATAGATTGAGGGGATTGTGATACAAATAAATAATATACAATGACATGAACCAGAAGATAAAGATGGCTCTGCCCTTATGAGCTTACAGTATAAAAGGTGTGGGAGACCATTAATAAGGTGGAATAAGAATTGTAGCTCATGGTGGAGAATATGTGTGGGGCTACTGTAACATTATTCAATTGTAATTTAATTGTGAGCCATCAGCCAAGAGGTCTGACCAGTCTCCTCACACACTCTGGTGTTTCTTATACATCAAAGTTCAGGGTGTTTGAGTCTTTATACACAGATCCCTGACCTGCCATAGTGATAGTCATTGACCAGTGGCAACACAGTGTTCTGCAGAGCCGGTCAGTAGGGTAAGCAGGGCATACACAACACAGGGATGTACAGGGCAGACAAACCCTGTACTACACTTTCCTCTTGTTTTCTCTTCTACCCTCTCCTGTCCACCATTGAGTCATCATCCCTTACCCTACGTCATGGCAGACTTATCAAAAACTATGAACTCCGATTAGATGAAAAGCAAAAAAAGATTATTTTTTTAAATTCTTTATTTTGAATGGTCAGTCAACAAAAGGTATATACAATACGAAGTCAAAAGTTTATAATGTATACATGGAAGGACATTAATATTGTAATGGAATCTAAAGAAAACGTCTCCGACAGCTTGAAAGATATATTGACCATATTTTAATTTTTTGGTTTTGTATAAATGTAAGAGACAATAATGGAAAAAGTAGAATGGGAGAGGAAGGGGTGAAGGAAAATTAGGAGGGAAAGGGAAGGGAAGACCACAAAGGTTGATGCATGAGTGTAATCGGAAAGAAGGTAAAAATATGAATGTTAGAGGATCAGGAGATGGCGGGAGAGGAGCAGAGTCCTGCCCGCCGCACATGGGGAACGAGCGTTCTGCTAACTGCCAAGGAGCCCATACTTGGTTGAAAGCGTAACCTCTATCGTGTAAGTAGTAAGTAATCTCTTCCATGGCTGCCACGTGCCAAATTTGCTTTTTAAGGGCAGAGAGAGATGGAGAAGAGCTACGTTTCCAATTAAGGGCTATGGCGGCTGTAAGGATGTTTGTAGTCAGTTTTCTAGAAAATTTATCTGGAGGAGGGTAACAAAGGAGGAAAATCCAAGGGTCTTTCGCCACGGGAGCCTCAAATAGAGTGTTGATAAAGCCATGGATCGCATCCCAGAAGGGAGTGATAACTGGACAAGTCCACCAGATGTGTAGCATTGATCCCCTGTGGCCACAACCCCGCCAACAGTCAGGTGATGAGGAGGGTAACATTGAGTGAAGACGTGCGGGGATATAATACCAGCGATAATAGATTTTATAGGATGTTTCTTTTAGTTTAGTCGATATGGAGCTTTTAGCTATCCCCAGTCTCATGTCCTCCCAGGCCTCCTCATCCGTGGGGGCGGGGCCCAGATCCCTGTCCCAGATCCCTCTCCCAGTCAGCTTCATGTGTGAGTTGCGGATGAATAGTGGATTCAAGAAAGATATTATAAAGTTGTGATATCATACCCTTATCCATGAGGTAAAGTTTGCAAAGGTTTTCGAACGGGGTAAGGGGACGTAGTAAATATTTGGGTGGTAGGGATCGTAAAAAGTGGGTGATTTTGAAGAACTTGAAAGGGTTAAGCATTTGAGCTGGGGGGGCAGGCTGAAGTTCTGCTAGTGGGAGCCACTGGCCTTGTTTCCAGAAATCTGATGGGAATTTGAGGCCAGCTTGAGTCCAATGGCGGTGTCTCACCTTGGAGAGGCCAGGAGAACATATAGGGTTAAACCATATGGCGGTCAGAGGGGAAAGGGCAGATGTGAGTTTCAATTTAAAGGAGTGAGAATCCCAAATCTTGATGTCAAATTAAGTAGTAGGAATTAATTTGGATGGGGGGGGGGGGATCGTGTATAGGGGGTAGAACCCATAGTGAGATGGAATCAGGGAGAGCTATATATGCCGCCTCTAGTTCAAGCCACGAGTGGAACCCGAGGGGGCATATGATGCAACAATTTGGGAAAAATGGGAAGCCAGATAATATAACTTAATATGGGGTAGTCCCCTGCCGCCACTAGAAATGGGCTTTTTCAGAATATTGAGCGAGACCCTTGGGGAAAAGTTTAATTTTTATTTTCTATCATACATGATAGGATGCTGGACACACCACTGATTGTCACAGTTATGTCTCTACGCCCCTCAGCAGGTCAACAGGTTTTCCTTGAGCGTTCTTTGGTCAGACAAATGATCTTATCTTAAGTAAGCAACTTATGAGACAGAATGTACTTCATGAGCAAAACAAGGTTTATGCAAGTCACTGAAAACGAGAACAGCTAAACACAGAAGGGGGAGACTTTGGCATGAGCTGATCAGCTTAACTTATATTGTAATATGTAAAACTAACATTCCCTGTTTTTAATATAGAAAAATTGTTAGAACAGTGTTAATTGTGTATTTGGTGAGTGCAGCGTATCCTTGTTTTTAGTTTATACATTGTGGACAATCCCCTCTTGCACTCCATTTTTGTATAAGCAGAATGCAGAGGATCAGTATTTTTATTTATATATATATATATATATATATATATATATATATATATATATATATATACACACACACACACACCAGTCCACCCATTTGTCTTCTCTTTAAAATAACGCACTGCAGCACCTTGATGGATGGGACAGAGAGAGGCCCTAGTTGTCCACCACAAGGTTTAGTGAGGTCTTCTTCTTGGGGAGAAGACTAGAATAATTTGAAGACATTGTGCGGTTCCTCCCAGTAACTTCTTATTTTAGGGCATGACCACCAGCTATGCAGTAGGGTACACCTATGGCCACATAACCTCGAACATAGATCCGAAGAATTTGGGAATATAGTCTGATGGCGAGACGGTACCCAGTACTGAGATTGAGGTTTTAGATAGATTAGTTTTGATTTTGTTCCGCTCTTTAGGGTCTAAGATCTCCCCCGTGTCCCTTTCCCAAGCCAAGTCATGTGGATCTTTCGGTTGCTGATTGTGGGTCAACAGCATTTGGTACAGTGACGAAATAAGGCCCTTAGATGAAGGACCATTTTGACAGAAAGACTCCAGTGGGTAGCAATGAGCTTCTGGTGTTTTTATGTCAAGCATCCGATAGAAGTGACGCAGTTGAAGGTATTGATCCAGGTGTCCAAAACAGAGCTTATTATCTTCCCTCCTGCCAGAATCACCACCTGCTCTCAAATCTCCCTCACTGTCCGTAACACCACAATATCCTCAGTCTCCCAAACCTGCTGCATTGGTGTCACTTGACTCCGCCCTCTGCTTTATTCCTCACATCCAGACACTCTCCTAGTCCTGTTGACTCCACCTTAAAAACATTGCCATCATATGTCCTTTTCTTACTCAACGTGCTGCGAAAACTTTTATCCATTCTCTCATCATCTTCCCTCTTGACAATTGCAACCTCCTGCTATCTGGCATTCCTGACACCCATATATCCACACTTCAATCCATCCTAAATGCTGTTGCAAGACAGATCTTCTTCTCTCACAGCTCCACATCTGCTGCACCACTTTGCAAATCCCTACACTGGCTCCATGTGTCCTCCAGAATTCAATTCAAATGACTTACCCGTACCTACAAAGTCCTCAACAACAACACCCCTGCATGCATCTCAGATCTCATATCAAAATACTCTCCCTCCCGCCCTCCTGGATCTACCTCTAACCTGCACCTTGTCTCGTCTTTGGTAACCACATCTCACTTTCGCCTGACAAGACTTCTCCCGTGCTGCTCCCCACTTACGGAATTCCCTATCATGCTCAATCAACCTTTTCCACAGCCCTCACATCTTTAGATGTTCTTTGAAAATCCATCTCTTTTTTTTTTTTTTCAGAGATGACCTTATCCCTCATAGCACTGTTCACACTAATGCACCCTCATAACAGTCCCAATCTCCACTCTGAGACACATTTGCTCTGCTTCTTTCAGCTGTGCCCTCTTCTACTGGTGACTAGAGATTCAGGAGAACAGGTTCAGCTAGTAGGGTAGCAGTTCACCACTAGAGGTCCCAGATATATAGATATAAATAATGTGGTCGATCCTATGGTACTCTTTACAAAGATTAGCTGGAGACTGACCACAGCAATATTAATAGCAGTATTAATAGCCAAACATACAGTCAGATTCAAATGAGCCCTCCTGAGGGCAAGCTATCAAGCAAAAAAAGTACCTTGTATTCTTAGATGTAACAGACAGTGCTATGCAGGGAGACTGAACTGCTACAGTTTATCGATGCTGCTTGGAGCAGGAAACTGGACTCGGTGAGTATAAAAGTATGTGTAGCCCATGGGAGAGCAGGGCTCAGTATCGATGTGGTGAGTTGCAGGTCACTTGTAAGGGCCACTATTAGATGGACCTGCCAAAGAGCTGGCAGGGATGTGAGCTCACGGCACAGGAATTACTCTAAATCTGACTTGTGTCTGCATTTCCCTGACAGCACGAGCAGTGAAGTTTGTCTTCGCAAAGTCTCCAATGTAAGTTCTGTGAAGTTTGGATGACGTTAGCGGTACGTTCTGGTGGCGGAAGGGTATGCCTTGCTCCTGCGTCGGTCCAGTATTCTGGATAGGGGTCCCAATGTTTCTTGGTTAGGGTCTGTGGATGGTGGTTGTGGGTTACAGACCAATGTCCCAATTGATATGGAAATAATATCTCAGAATGTAGTGTCAGATGAAAAGCAAATCTTCCTTTATTGAATAGACATACCATTAAAATCTTACATACAGGTATATAGCCTTTTGGCTGGTACCTGTCCAAACATCATTAGTTATAACCAAGGTCTTCAATGAACAAAACATGCATAGATACAAGATAGTCATCTTGGTCCAAGGACCCCAATAAATCATATGATGATGATACGTGATTAGACTTTTATTGGCTATTAAGCGGGGTATGGTTCCAAGGACTCAAAACATCCGCAAGTTAATTAAATATCATATCTAAAGTCCTGTCACATAAAATATATAATTGCGATCATGAACTTCCTATAATACTTGATTTTATTCAAACATCTATATTGTATATACAGAGCATTAAGTGAAGTAGAGAACGACTTTGTTGTTCAGGCCCTTCATGGCCAGAGTTCTCCCTTTAAGCATGAATTACATCACAATACATTCAAACATAAAGAAGAGACCCACGCCTGACAGCTTCCAATACTTAACATATATGAGGGTCACGATTGGACATAAGCATATCGTGTCTACAGTACATAAAATTTAGAATATGATATAAAATTCTATCTTAACCCTTATCCTTCCTTCAGTTATCTATCTTTTATTGTCACTGAGCTCCCAATTCTATATCCCAAAGATGGGACAAAATCCGCAGGGTTTTAAGGTTGATGGATCAGGATTGTTCGGGGTCACTGTGGAGCTCACACTACACACAACCAGCTCCGAAGGCATCCAGGCCACACACCCCATCATGTAACATGCTTACTTTCAAGAGCTAGATGAAATCAATTTGCACTCTCTATAGCTGGAAGATGTGACGGCTCTGTTGCAACCAGCCCACCAGGATTACCCTGCAAGAAAGCCAATCATTTTTCACAATACCTGGAGGCAATGGTAAAGAATTCCGGGGCATACCAGTAAGCAATGACTAGGTTAGTCATGGCAGTTTTCGATGCATGGGTGAAACCATGCGTTTTCTCAGCCAATGCAAGGAAAAAGGATCTTGGTATCACTGGTTTCTCTTGCTTGCTGCGCCACATTCTGTTGGCATCAGTCAGACATCCTTTCCCCCCTCCCAGGTGGAGATCTCCTGTGGGACAGAGGCTGATAGAATAGAAACTCACATTAATCCTCGTCCTCTAGTCTATAACTATAACTAACTGGCCAAAAATAAAGTGTGCTGATCCTTTGTATAACAAAAATGTGAACAAATAAATAAGAGACTGGAAACATTATGGTCATTGTTGATACATATATAATATGTGCTACCTTCCAACATGCAAGAAAAACATTAACAGAAGTACAGGTGTTAATTTATGTTAAATTAATCAAGTCCTGTTGTACACAGAAGTTTGCTGCTTTTCCCCCCTTTCTTTCTCCCTCCTAAGTATCATGCTGGTATGTTTATAAGAGCTGACAAGTTTGCCTCCACTGTTGTTATCTCTATAGATGTAGCAGACATAATCAGAGGTACCCCACAGTGGGTGTGGCCAGGGTGTGGTCAGTAGACACCACTGTGCTCGGAAAATTTATGGTCAAACTTCTTTTGACAAGATAGAAGTTAGCAATCCTGTAACTCCTTTTCTTATAGCTTTCAGGACAGATCTTCTACAATATCATCCCCCATCACATTTGCAGGATAATGCAACAGAGTTAGCGAGTTTTAAAGGCAAGGCATACAAATGGTAACTAAGCAGCCTAGTAATGTTTATATTATAAAATCAACATAATTAAACACCGTCTCCAAAAAGATGAATCACTCACACACATTTTTCTAGTTCTAATCCCAGCATTGTACCACAGGTCAAATTAATAACAAAAACGTCTTCAGTTTGATTTACAGAAGTGTATTCTATTATGCGCACACACATTTGTAAGGTAAAATAATGTATCTCTGTGTGTGTATATATATATATATATATATATATATATATATATATATATATATATATATATATATATATATATATAAAATATAATGTGTGTGTGTCTATATATGTCACACACCAGACTCTCAGGTTCTGTCACTTAATTCCTCGCTGCATTTCCAAGTTGTCCCTACAGTCCTCAGGCTCTGCTGGTTTCAGACCTCTCTGTAAGATACTCCAGTCTGTCTCCACTCCAGAGATCCCTCCGGAATCAGAGTATGGGCGTGGCCATCTTTGATTAAGTCACATGATTTCACTCAGCCATTCAGGCGATAAGTCTCGATTTCAGATTCCCTCCAAAACCAGTTAATGGGAGCTGCCATCTTGGATATAGTCACTTAATCCATGTCAGTAACTCAGAGTGCTGCTTCTGCCCAGCTGACTGCAGTCTCCAATCAGGAACCAGCAACAACTATAAAAGGATTTCCTGGAGCCTTTGCCAGTGTAATGTTGTATTTCAGATGCCAACCTGGTTCCCATCTAACTTGCTACAGCCTTGCTATTAATCCAGCTCGGACAGTGCAGTCTGCATTCTGGCTCCAGTCTGATTCCAGCACTCTGGTTCCATTCCAGCATTCCGGTTCTATTCCGGTTACAGCAATCCTCTTTCAGCATTCCGGTTCCAGTCTGGTCCATTAATCCAGTTCCTGTGTGTTCTCCTCTGCTAGTGTAATAACCACCTGCACCAGTCCATTCACTACATGCAGAGGAACATTTTCAGGCCACCCAGCTATATATATATATATATATATATATATATATATATATATAACATTTAATCAAATGTAAGCACAGAAAACAGGTGTGAGGATACCAGGTTTATCTGGCCTAATTCTACCCACTTTACGCTGGCTGCCCACCCAAGGGTGCCTTAGTACGCCAGGGAAGTCTGCCCAGTACTTTCTGGGGTTCTTACAATCATTCAGGCAAATGCAGTTAGAAAGTATAACAATACATTTACTGTAATAAAAACAAGTACTAAAATATTATTTACAAACAGTAAATAAATGCTAGGCAGATTTACCACACTATTTGTCCCATATCCGAATGCTACGGAATTTGCTGGCGCAATATAAATAAATGTTGATGATATCCCACTAGCTTAAGGAGTTATAGTTACATGGCTGTCCTGATTTACAGAATCCAAGACCCATGGATTTCTCTCAGCTGTAGATGTAATCCAGTGGTAGATAACGAAAACTCAACACCAGCCAATTGTGCACCTTCCAGGAATCAATTCTCAGAATGAACAGCCTCTCCCTCTAGAGAGACTCCTTATATCCAAGGTCAAATTTGAACAGTATTTTCCCCTCCCCTGGCAAACCATTGGCTCTCATTCTTGAATATTGATGGGTGCTGGACCAGGGGGAATGGAGATGAGGTGTTTTTATGCAGTGGCTCCCCTGCTGGTTCCCAGACAAAATGTCTGGGCTACTTCTGTGGAAGACAGTGGATACTAATTGGCCTTTCCCACCTTCAGATATAGGATAGCAGTCAACCCCTCATAGAACATTTACAAACACGTTTAGCATACTCTGCTATGTTGTGACTTCAAATAAAAACCAAAAAACGTTTAAAATAGCTTTTTTAATACATTGTTACAAGATTACCTATTCCGTAATCTTAAAAAAATAAGATCTTAATCAAACAAGTAATGAGTCATCTAATCCTTACTCCGATGGGTCAAGTTCAGAGCAACGCCAAAAACTGGGAACAAGCACTGAACTATCCCTTCACAGAGAAGGACAGGTTAAAAGTTTACCATTTGGCCGCATTCGGTCTCTGGATGAGGGAATCCCGGGAGCCTTCACTGTCTCTGTTGATGAAGAGAGTCTGACCCAAGAGGAGAGGAGAACGTTGTTACTGGCATTGCACTGAGGAAAATTCTGAGAAGTGTCCAGCCTATGCCATCACAAGGGAATTGTCCCATTCCTGAGACCTGCTCTCACACAGTGAGCATAATCATCCACCTAGGGCAGAAAAAACTGATGTTGCTGTTGCAAGGTCAGAGATCAAAGACTGTGCAAAAACACTTCAAAACATCAGCAATCGTTGTCTGGCATGTAACCAGCTAGATGCCTTCCACCAACACAAGTTATTTTCCTAATCGTGAGGCCCTAAGACAAGTTGGGAAAAGGGTGAGACGAGAAGATATGATATGTCGGCTAATACGCCGTCACATTCCACGTCCTTAGCCGACATCAAAGTGTCATTTAATTCTTTTATTTTTTTTGTTTGTTTTTAATAAACATTTTTATTGGATTTTACGAAAGCAGATGCAGGTTAAAGAAATAAACCAGAGGATCAGGCATACATAAGGATAACATAAAAGCAAATAACAGAGTAATCAACATAAAAACAAACAAGCAATACAGTGATACAGAAAATAGTCACGCATGGTCACTGTTACAGTGGGGAAGAGTGGAGAAGGGAGGGGAAGAAAGATAGAGAACTAGAGGGGAAGGGATAGGAAAGGAGGAAGTCACTGATCAGTATGGAGTAGATTGGTGACAGGAAGTGATATGAAAGAAATATCAGAATGCCAAAGGTGGGGGAGAGCCATGGTACGTGGTCCAGGGACTCCAGACTCAAGTGAAAGGTGCTGGGGTACGTTGCAATATACTTGTTATATATTCCATATGGTAAACTTGCATGTGTCATCTCATTTAACAGAGATCAATGGAGTCAGATTGCTGGGCAAAGACATAAAAAATGTAAGTGTTTATCATTTATAAATTCTATGGCTGAAATTTCATGGAACATTTTACTTTCTCCAATTTACTTTTAGTAACACTTAAATTGTTTTACAAGGTTTTTTGCATTCTTTTAAGATAAAAAAAAAAAATTATGACTGTCGACAGTATCAAATAAAATGTTTATTTCTCCAAAATTGACCCCCCAGCACCATATTCCCAGGGTATAGTAGTATGATATTAAATGTAAAAAACAAATCTTTATATACATATACAATTATATAATAAATATACCCTATATAATAGTAGTAAAACATACATTACACATATATATATATATATATATATATATATAAATACACACAAATGTTATACTTAATATACATATACAACACCTTAACTAGGTGAATGTGTTTATAAAGCATGCATGAAAATTATATATTTAGCTACAGACGTTAAAGTGTATTGTGGACTTAAGCCATCTTTACCACATTTTATAATTTGGCATTGAAACCCTGGCCATACAGATGTAACGTTCATGGCCAATCGTGTCTTTAATAGGGCTATTCAATTGCCAAATGAAGGTTCTTCTGCAGCCATCCATTTTCTTGCAGCAGAGACTTTCGTCAAAGTCTGTAAACAAATAACATATAGAGAGGATCTATTCCTGGGGACTAAAAGGGTAATCTAATCCCTGTTGATTGAATACATCTCTTCGCTGTTTCCCAGAACCTTTTGTACCTTGAACAGGACCAAAGAAGATGCCAGAAATCAGATGACTCCATGCCACATTTAGGGCATTTGGAATCTTCTCATACCCAATTTCCTCAGTTTCATAGGAATATAATAAACTCTATGTAATATATACAATTCAAGCTAAATAATCTGTCCAGCCCCTTTGTGCCCAGAGGCACTGTAAACGATCGTGTTCAGAATGGGAAAAAAGATATGTCTTTTCCAGGTCCTGGTGCCTCTGTTCCATTTGAGTCTCCAACTATTTGGAGATTTCTTTCGAGCCGCCATTCTGTTACTTAGTGTGCCTCAAAGAAAAGCCTTAAAGGCATCCCATAACACAGGTGAGCGGATGGTATTTGTATTTACTTCAAAATATCTCTCCCATTCTGTTATCATATCACTGCCCTAACCCATTATTACAAACAAAGGGATTACATTTCCATAAATTGGCACCAACTTCTGGCTTAAGAGTTATACATATGGATAAGGGTGAATGATCTGAGACGCCTCTAAGCAATAGTATCTCCTACTAAGGGAAGCAGGGTACTAAAGAGAGTCAAGTCAAACAGGGACAAAGTATATGGTACGCTGAGTGGCAAGAAAATAGTTGAGATTGTTTAAACCTAATTCTTCAGACATCAGTCAAACCGAGGTCAGATATCAGTTTGGCTAAAGCCGTGGGATCAGTGGGTATCGGTAGTGTGGTAGAATAATCCCTCCATCTATCTAGTCATTATCCATCACATTGTTAAAGTCTCCCACATAAAGCAGCGGAGTGCCTGAGGATAGAGCTATAACGAGAAACTTTCAGAGAAAGTCAGCCTTAGTTCTCCTCAAGGAGAACTAAGGCTCAAGTGTTAATTATATCATGAAGAAACACAAACCTACCATACGTGTTAGTCTGTAATTGTTCCATAACAAAATGTTAGATTTTCTTAACTAGGATGGATACATCTCTATAGCTAGATGATTTGAGAATAATGATAAGCCCCGCCCACCCAAGATCGTTTAATAGCAAGGATGCTATTGCCTCTAAATGCGTTGCTACCAGGCTGCTATGTCAGGATTGTGTTTCTTAACCTGCGTCAAAACCAAGGATAGTTTGAGGTGATCATTAAGACCCCTTACATGCTACATAAGCAGATGAAGCCCCCTACCTATAGTTACTGTAACAAACATGATTTTTTAAACCTGTATTAACTAAAATCATGACAGTCCCAATAGACGATCACCCAGTCTTGTGCATAACAAACAATCATACAACTGCAAAATTCCATCATATCAAATATCAACCCTCTAAAATCATTTTGTATAATGTAATAACAATAGATGAATATTTATAAATCATACATTTTCCAGCAGATAAAAAGGAATTGTAAATAAAACATTAGTAGCTTGTATAAACCTAACACCTCCCACCCTGTATATCCATACCCAACTAGATATACTTAAAACCCTTAACATATAATCAAAGAAAATCCTCTTTTCTCCCACTTCCAATTGGGAGACATTGAGGTATAGTGTAGGTGTGATAGGTGTGTGGCACTTTAAGAAAGTTGTTAGCTAGCTTTAGCTCCTTCCCCTCTATAGGTTCCTTCCTGTTTATACTCAGCGTTTAGGGACGTTTTTTAGCTGCTAGCAGACCCTGTTTAAGTTTTAATTTAATTTTCTGTATGTTTTACTTATTTTTTACTTGGAGGCTTTTGCCTCCTCTGTTCACTGAGCCGTATTGGCGGCTCCGTTTAGCAGCGGCTGTAGCTGTTGGTACTGGCGAGGGGGAGAGGATTAAAAGTGTTGTTGAGGTGCCTCCTCTGCTGTGCCAAGCACCCATCACAGGGTATCTCCTGGGAGCTGGCCACAGTCGGAGCAGTCTGTGCCCTGTGTCCTAAAGCAGTCGATGCTTCACCGTTGCACAGTGCTGGGAGAGGGAAGTTAGGAAACCGCGGTGGGCTCACTGGGATGGCTGTCTCTTTCTAGAGACAGCCATTCGATTCCTTAGGGGGCTGGATCTGTGGGTCAGGTAGGGGTTACAGTACTAATATAAGCCCCTGCTAGGCACACTGGATTGATGGATGGGGCACTCTCTGCACTTCTTCCCTAGTGGTCTCTGACTCCTTGTGTGTAGACACCAGAACGAGGGCTGGCGGCTTTGGTGCAGGGTTTTGTTGTTGTATCATCCTCATTAGACAAAATGTTGGAATCCTCTACACCATCTTCCCCCTGTAGGTGCAAATAGGTGGCCGCGCCTCAGCTGGAAAATGTATAAAATTTTGACTGCTCTTCCCACGAGGAGGGTGAAGTGGTTGTGGAGTCGGATGTAGAGAACTGCTCTTTTGTAGAGGAAGTTCCTTCTGACTGTCAGGGGGTGGAAGAGTTGATACGGGCTGTGTGCCAGGTACTGGGTATTCCTGAGTCAGTAGTCCCTGATACTGCAGCGCCTTCTCTTTGCACAGCGGTCAAATAATTATTTTTGTTTTCCCTCTTCCTTCCTTTTGGAGGATTTATTGAGTGAACCTTGGTTGTCCAGATGTCCCATTGGCTGCAGTCTTGTTACCCGTTTCCACCTGGGGTTCTCGCCAAACGGTTGCGCGGTTGGCAAAGATTACTATTGGCATGAATGTTCTAGGCAAGATAGTATCGACTTTCGATGCAGTCCAGTTTGCTCAGTTTCTTGCACAGGAGTTTCAGATGTAACTCCTCTCAAAGTGAAACAGAACCCATCTGAACCTTTCCAGTCAGGTGTTTTGTCATTGTTCTTCTGTGCGTCACTCGATCTTTTGGTGGTTGCAGAAAGACAATCTCTGCAGGGGTCGCCTTTTCTCTATTTGGAATTGGTTACACTGGTTGCCAGTCTTTGGGGTTGGGGTTCAGTCTGTCTTCATGCCTGTTTTCATGGTCTTTGGCCTCTGGAGGAATCTAAACTTCTAATCAATGTATTGGAACTGCAAGTGATGTTCCAGGCTCTGATCAGCATGGAACGTTTGCTGCAGAGAAGGGCAGTGAAAATACAGTCTGGCATATCTTAATTGCCAGGGCAGTACCAAGAGTTCTTTAGCCATGAGATGCACAAGATTTTTTTAATGGGTCAAATCTTACATTTGGGTCATCATAGCAATTTTTATAACTTTCTGAGTATGCAGATTCTGCAGCCCAGCAAATGGTCCCTGCATCCGGAGGTGTTTCTCGAGTTGGTGGACAGGTGGGGTAAACTGGACGTCAACATAATTGCGTCTCATTTCAACCACAAGGTCCAGCTTTTCTGCTCCAGAGCAAGAGATCAGTTGCCTGTCTCAATAGATGCCATGTCGATCCCTTGGCAGTTCAGTCTAGTTTATCTGTTCCCACTGATAGCCATGCTTCCGAGGGTCTTAATGAAGGTAAAGAGAGAGTGTGTTTCTGGTCATTCTGTGGCAGTGGAATGGCATTGGAGGGCATGGTACACAGACGTTCTCTCCATGGCAGGGGGTTGGTCGTGGCATCTGCAGTACCGGTCAGACCTGTTAAGTCCAAGACCGTTTTATTATCTTTGTTTAGAACATTTAGCTTTAACATGTGGCTATTGAAGCCATGATCCTTCAAGCTAAGGGTTTGTCTGAGCGTGTGGTGCAAACTATGCTTCAGGCTCGGAAACCGGGTTCAGTCAAAATAAATCATTGTGTCTGGAGTATATATATATTTCCTTATGTGAAAAGAAGGTGTATCCTACTTCTTCTTTTCGATTGTCCAGGTTACTTATGTTATTGCAAGACTGGCTGGATGCTGGTTTGCTCCATATTTAGATTACGGGTCAAGTGTTAGCTATTTTTGTTTTATTTCAAAGAAAGATGCCAGATGAACAAACATTCATACAGTGGGTGCTTCATGTTCAGCTTCCATATGTTCCTCCGGTAGTGCCTTGAGATTTAAACATTTTTTTAAGTGTGTGTGTGTGTGTGTGTGTATATATATATATATATATATATATATTATAATATATACACACAAGTGGCTGCAACACACCTCAGGGGAAAATGGCCGTTTGTTGCGCTGGAGCCTTGCACTTCAAATTTGTGAGTTTAACATAATTCACAGTCAAGGAAAGGCTCACAGCAATGCGGATGGACTGTCTTGGCAGGAAGAGCCGGGTACTGCGGATCAGGAGCCAAATCGTCGGACATGGCATGCTGGTTGCCGCATAGACAAGGAGGGGAGGGGTGTTACTGGATCACTGATAAATAACTTTTGGTATAAATATATTTAAAGGAAATAGCGTGGGGTGCTTATTTATATAAATTGCCAATGCACTTATTTTTAATATTGTGTATATTTTAAGATAGGAAATCCTTATTTCTGAGACCAGGGTAGAAAATGTGTTTTTTCTTTTTAGCCTCTATAGAGGAAATGCATTATGTCTGATGTATATATCTGATACAATGAGCCTTTGTTTACCAAGCCTTTGGTGTATTGTGATGTGGGGAAGTGGCTTGTTTTTTTTTTGTTGTTGTTCTGTGGGATTGTGTATTCGGTGACTGACTGAAGTATTCATGCCAGTCAGATCTTTTGACTTGCTAGTGGGTCTCCTGCCTCTGAAATAAGATCCAGGAAATCATAGCAAGTTTTTTTAAGAATTTCATAGCTAAGTGTAAATATTAGTGGTTTTGCAATGCAAGTAAATCCATGTTTTGGTAAACGGGGTTACATTCTGATTCTAAAAATAGCCTGTGTCCAAATCTGTATAAAATCCACAGACATTTACACTGAAATGTATCATTCTTCTAATTTCAACATCTGACCTGATCACTGGTATCACTATCCAGTGTGAGCAAATAAACATCTTGCTTCAAAGACCTGCTTGCAAACATCTTCAATATTGCTGTATTCCTGTGACCTGCAGATCCAGGGGGGATCCATCCACAGCAACCCTCATCCATAGTAAGAGGTCAGGAGTAACAACCCAGGTAAATCAGCAACGAGGTACGCTAGAAACGTCAGTTACCCAGAAGGAACGTGGTTCTGTGTGCCATAGAAAGAGCTCAGTGGTGGCAGCAGGCCCCTCCCACTGTTGCAGGAGGGGCATATTGGGAATAACGAAAGGGGATTTTGGCAAAGTAAGACAAGCCGGTTCCCAGCAACAACAGACAGGGTGGCATAGTCCATCCTTTCACAGATTTCTGGTGGCAAGCAGTGGGATACCGCAGGCGGCTTTTCGTGAACCAATCAGGAGAGCCGAGATTTTCAGGAGAGGAATAACTGCAGCCAGAAGAACACACAGGATGTCTGATTACACCAACGTGTCCAGGGCGGATCTCGAGACTCTGTGCAGTGCCAAGGGCATTGACATCAGCCATTCGCCAAACAGGGCGGAGATGAGAGAGGTGCTGATCCCTGCTCAACAGCCTACAGAGACCTACCCAGCAGACTTCACCAGCCCCTCTATCCTATGATGAGCGTAGGGCTGCCGAGCTAAAGATCCAGCTGGCGACCTTAGGAGACCAAGCATCTGCAGCTGAGCGGGCACAGGTCATCGAGGCATGGCGCCAAGAGGGAAGGGCTCCAGCCATGCAGCCCAGGGGGGAGGTGCCCCCTAGAGGATCAGGACTGTTATCTTTACCTTGCCCTAAATTTGAGGACTTTGTTTGGAATATTGATCAGCACCTGCAGATATTTGAAAGGACTTGCAGACTACACACTGTACCCAGAGAGGAATGGGTTAAGCATCTGGTGCCCCCACTGCAAGGACGTGGATTGGAGGCATACCGTGGGGTGCCCACAGAGGACTGTGCGGACTACGATATAGTGAAAAGAGCACTCCTTAAACGGTATTACCCCAGAGACCTATCGTCTGAAGTTCTGGGACTTTGCAAATGACTTCCACGGCACTCATGAGGAGTTTGCCAACCTGCTGCGGGAGTCTGCCAGGAAGTGGGTGCGCGGGTCAGGTGCCCAGACAGTGAATAAGGTAATAGACTTGATGTGCCAAGAGCAGTTTCACCGACGGTGCGCACCGGAGGTGACAGAATGGGACCGGAAGCCAGGCACCCTGGAAGCAGCTGGCTGATCAGTATGTGGCAGTGAGGCCACACTGGCAGAAGGTTAACAGCCAACACGAAAGGACTGTAGAAACGGGGACACCCCTCTACCACTCACCCCCAAAAGCAAGTACCTAACCCTTCGGGTGCCATTCGCCAGCGCCGCTCCATCCTGTCCCTGGCAGTTATCAGAGACCACCGGAGCCCAGGCTGGAGAAAAAGTGCTACAGCTGTGGGAAAATCAGTCATTTAAGGATGGACTGTCCCACAGCCCCAGCACCCAGACTCGTGCCCCTAATCCGAGTCCTGGGACCAGACTAACTTGCTTATCTGGCGAAGGTGAGCCATTAGAGACTGTTTCCACCCCTGCCAGCCCAATGGAGTGTGGTATGTCTGAAGGTGACTCAGCGGAGAGTCACCTGTGTGTTCAAAAGACCCCCCAAAAAGTGGAGAAACCTGCAGCCGGTTCAAGTGGGACCCCTGCAAGGTGAAGGGCTGAGAGACTCAGGGGCCTTAATTACTGTTGGGAGTCTCCATCTTATTGATCCTGCTGCAGTATTGCAGGATCGCACTGCCAAAGTTACTGTGGCAAATAGACTGGAGAAGTAAGTGCCTGTAGCAAGGGTGTATCTGGACTGGGGAGATGGCCAGGAGTTGCCAGATGTTGCCATTATGGATGGCCTCCCAACTGATGTGATTTTGAGCAACGATGTTGGGGGCGGAATTGTGACTGCATTTCTCAGCTCTATTATCCAGAGCCAAGCTGCTAAGCTACAGTCTTCAGGATCTGCACCTGCACAGCCCAGTCCAGAGGAAAAGACCACAGCTGCTAGAAAACAGTCATCACCTGCAACCACTGCTTCAGCCAGCCCAGAGGAAAAGACCACATCTGCTATTTCTTCAGGAAACAGCCAGCCCTTTTCCTGTGGAAAGACTACGTCCCCTAGCAATGCAGAGGATGTTGTCTCTTGCCAACCTGATCTTGTGGGGGTGCCCGGTGATGCTCCTGTCCCTAGCAGTATGCCAGCTCCAGCGGTGAGTAGGGCTGATCACAGTGACACCCCATTGACTGACCCCACTTTGACTGACCCTAGTCACCCCAGCATAGACCCCCCCTGCAGCGCATCCTGACTTAGACGATAGTGAGTTCCGCAGTAAAGAGTTCAGGGCAGCGCAGCTCTCTTCTGATCCCTAACTGGAAGGCATGAGGGACCAGGCTGGCGGCAGCCCTCCAGCAAGGTAGGGAGTGTGGCCTGGCATAAAGGGTTGTTGTACCGTGTAGCTAGGAAGGTAGATGGGGATAGACCAGTCTGGGAACAAGTTCAACTGGTGGTACCACGGGACTTTCGTGCGCAACTAATGTCAGTTGTCCCTGAAATCCCTATGGCAGGACACAAGGGCAGAGACCGAACACTGAAGCGCCTGACACAGAACTTCTTCTGGCCTGGAATGTTGGATGGCGTCCGGGCCTACTGTAAGTCCTGTGATGTGTGTCAGCGTCCTGGGCGCCCCAATGTTCATGCTCCCCTCCGGTCCTTGGCAATTATTGGGGAAACTTTTCAGCGAGTGTCTGTAGACATAGTAGGTCTCCTGCCAGTGCCCATGTCTGACACCTACCCCATGCCCTGTATTAATGCTTTTGTAGATGAGTTGGACAGAGTTCAGGGTTACCTAGAGGACATTTCCAATTTCAGTAAGATTTAGGGAGATAATCTGGAGCAAATAGGGCTGGTGTTAGGGAACATGGGGTGGACATGTTTCACTGTTAGGGCAGAGAAGTGCCAGATGGGGATGTCAGAGGTACAGCACCTGGGTGATCGCGTGGGGCGAGGAAGGGTTAGGTCAGAACCAACTAAGAGCTAAGGTAGAGACAATGACTGCATGGGGACTACAGACCTTCTGTCCCAGACTTTAGTACTGTAGCGAAGCCCCTGACGGATCTTACTAAGAATAAACTCCCCAAAGTAGTTGACTGGACACCCGCTTGCGAGCTGGCATTTCAGTTGTTAAAGGAAGCCCTGGTTTATGCTCCAGTACTGTTGGCGCCTAATTATGACAAGGACTTTATTGTGGAAACTGACACATCACAGCATGGACTGGGAGCAGTACTTAGTCAGGTAGTGCCAGATGGGCAGGAGCACCCTGTGGCCTATTTGAGCCAAAAACTGCTAAATAGGGAGGTGGGGTATGCCACAATTGAGAAGGAATGTTTGGCCATTGTGTGGGCAGTGAAAAAACTACAACCTTATTTGTATGGACGACATTTTACTGTGGTGACTGATTATAATCCTTTAAAGTGGCTGCAACACACCTCAGGGGAAAATGGCCGTTTCTTGCTCTGTATCATTCTTCTGATTTCAACATCTGACCTGATCACTGGTACCTCCATCCAGTGTGAGCAGATAAGTAATCTTGCTTCAAAGACCTGCTTGTAAACATCTTCAATATTGCTGTATTCCTGTGACCTGCAGATTAGGCCCTAAAACTAATCCGTTCTCCGTCTGTTCTGAGGTTTGGACCCAAGCTTTCCAGTACCACCGCTCTGCCTGCTACCCATGCAGCCCTGGTTAGTGTGATAGGCCAGGGGGGATCCATCCACAGCAACCCTGATCCATAGTAAGAGGTCAGGAGTACCAGCCCAGGTACACCAGCAACGAGGTGCGCTAGCAGCATCAGTTACCCAGAAGGAACGTGGTTCTGAGTACCATAGAAGGAGCTCAGTGGTGGCTGCAGGCCCCGCCCACTGCGGCAGGAGGGGCGTATTTCGGAATAATGAAAGGACACGGTGGCAAAGTAAGCCCAGCTGGTTTCAGGCAACAACAGACAGGGTGGCATAGGCGGTCGATCCTGTCACAATATATATCATATTTATTATAATATCCGTTTCTCTTAGTCCATTTGGGGACTTCGGGTGCCCACCCTTAATGGTCTAGTTTTCCTGTTGTATGACATGTTGTGTATTTTGTTCAAGAGGTTGTTGTTTTCCTCTTTCTCAGTTGCTTCGCTCTTTATATGTGTCTTTTTTGCATGGGGCTTAGTTAAACATAAACTGAAGCCTAAAAAGAAAGAGGGCGGGGCTGAGCTAGGGCTCGGTATTAATGTTCCTAAACGGCCCAATGCCTATTCCCAGTACACTATACCCCAAAGTACCTGGTGTCCTCAGTGGACTAAGAGAAATGTATAAAAATCCTATTATATCCCTGGAGGTGACGCAGTGGAAATTTCTAGCAATACCTAGCCGGCTCTACTACTATCCCCAGAGATTCCTAGGGGCAAATAATTAAATACGTACAGATACTTTTTTTTTTTTTTTTTTTTAAACATACAGCACAGGCCTCTCCTAATAAATATAAAACTGTTGAAATATATATCTCATTGTCTATGAAAGTAAAGATAAAATAGTGATTAACTGAATTGTGTCAATATTATGACTGTTGGCAGTTTGGTGTATACATTTTGACTGTCAATTATTTTAACTGTCAACATTTCATACTCATCTCCACCAGGGAATGTGTCCGGATGATGACTGTATTGTTATGTGTGCCAGGTTCCTATAACGTGTGAGATGTCACTGTATATTTCTCCTTGCAGGAATGGGAGTATTTAGAAGGACACAAGGGTCTGTACAAGGACGTGATGATTGAGAATCACCGGCCCCTCACATCACTGGGTAAGGAAAGATTTTGTTACCAAACATTTGGTCCCATTGAGAAGTCGTAGAGATAAATTTGTCAGAGTGTTTTTCCAGATGCTCAGCGATAAACACAAAAGGAAAACCAGGGAGTAAATGCATCAAAATGAGATTCTAACAAAAGGCCACTAATTGCAGTGGCATCAGAGCTTAAGGGTGACCCTCTCCTATTATCTGAAGACCCTGAGATTCCTCTTGATACTATCATGAGTAGTGGTAATGAAACACTATAATGTCTTTAGTCTAAGAGCGGTAGATGGGAGGACGAGGTGATGATGGGGGACTTGCTGACGAGTAATTCTGTAGAGTTTGGAAGATCCCTGGACGCTGTGGTGTGGGGGCCATGGCTTTGTTTTTGGTTAAAGTCACAATCCCCTAGAATAATAATACATAAGGAATGAAAAATGTGATTTATACTCTTTGTTTTTTTTCATAGAATTAATGGTGATGGTTAATTAACATTTTATAAAGCTAACTACCATTCATTTTTTCTAACAGAACTACATAAAGATCCAACTGTTTTTAATAAGGAGGAATCTGTCTCATGTGAAGGAGGAAATCTCACTGACATTTATGCATGCACAGATCAAATGCAATATGCATCTACTCATATTAAGGAGGAACCTATATCATGTGAAAAAGGAAATTTTCCACACACTGATATTTATACACCCCCAGGTCCTACACAATATACATCATCTCATATTAAGGATGAATCTGTATCATGTGAAAAAGGTAACTTTCAACACACTGATATTTATACATCCCCAGGTCCTACACAATATACATCTACTCATATTAAGGAAGAATCTGTATCATGTGAAGAAGAACATTTTCCACACACTGACATTTATACACCCCCAGGTCCTACACAATATACATCTACTCTTATTGAGGTGGAAATGGAATCTTCTTTCACTGGAGAACAAAGTTTTAATAACTTCAGCTATGTTAGTTACCAGAGGAAAAATATGAATGATCTCACTGTAGACAAATCTTGGTCTTGTTCTGAATGTGGGAAGTGTTTTACTAGGAAAAGTAACTTGCTTATACATCATAGGATTCACACAGGAGAGAAACCATATTCTTGCTCTGAATGTGGGAAATCATTTACTAGTAAATCACATTGCAATACACATCAGAAGATTCACACAGGAGAGAAACCATATTCATGCTCTGAATGTGGAAAATGCTTTACAATGAATTGGAAGCTTCTTAGTCATCAGAGATGTCACACAGTAAGTAAAAAACCTTTACCACACTCTTGCTCTGAGTGTGGTAAATGCTTTTCCTTTAAATCTCATCTTGTTGAGCATCAGAGAATTCATACAGGAGAGAAACCTTATTCTTGCTCAGAGTGTGGTAAATGTTTTTCCTGTAAACCTTATCTTGTTGCGCATCAGAGAATTCATACAGGAGAGAAACCATGTTTCTGCTCAGTTTGTGGTAAATGCTTTTCCTTTAAATCAAATCTTTTTACACATCAGAGAATTCATACAGGAGAGAAACCATATTGTTGCTCAGTGTGTGGTAAATGTTTTTCCTTTAAAACAAATCTTGTTGCACATCAGAGAATTCATACAGGAGAGAAACCATATTCTTGCTCAGAGTGTGCTAAATCTTTTTCCTGTAAATCAAATCTTGTTGAACATCAGAGAACTCATACAGGAGAGAAACCTTATTCTTGCTCAGAATGTGGTAAATGTTTTTCCTGTAAGTCATTTCTTGTTGAACATCAAAGAAATCATGCAGGAGAGAAACCTTATTCTTGCTCTGAATGTGGGAAATGTTTTAATCGGGAATCAAACTTTGTTAAACATCAGAAAATTCACACAGGTGAAAAACCATATTCTTGCTCTGAATGTGGGAAAGCTTTTAATCAGAAATATAACCTTAATGTGCATCAGAGACTTCACACTGGAGAGAAGCCGTATTCTTGCTCAGAATGTGGGAAACATTTTAATCAGGAAACAAATCTTGTTAAACATCATAAAATTCACACAGGAGAAAAAACATATTCTTGCTCTGAATGTGGGAAATCATTTAATAGTAAATCAAAGTGCAATAGACATCAGACAATTCACACAGGAGAGAAACCATATTCATGCTTGGAGTGTGGTAAATGTTTCTCCTTTAAATCAAATCTTGTAGCACATCAGAGAATTCACACAGGAGAGAAACCTTATTCTTGCTCTGAGTGTGGTAAATGTTTTTCCTGTAAATCAAATCTTGTTGCACATCAGAGAATTCATACAGGAGAGAAACCTTATTTTTGCTCAGAGTGCGGTAAATGTTTTTCCTGTAAATCATATCTTGTAGCACATCAGAGAATTCATACAGGAGAGAAACCTTATTCTTGCTCTGAGTGTGATAAATGTTTTTCAGGTAAATCATTTCTTGTTAAACATCAAAGAATTCATACAGAAGAGAAACCTTATTATTGCTCTGAATGTGGGAAATGTTTTAATCGGAAATCACACCTTGTTAAACATCAGAAAATTCACACAGGAGAAAAAACATATTCTTGCTCTGAATGTGGAAAATCATTTAATAGTAAATCACAGTGCAATAGACATCAGAGAATTCACACGGGAGAGAAACCTTATTCTTGCTCCAAGTGTGGGAAATGTTTTAATCGGGAATCAAACCTTGTTAAACATCAGAAAATTCACACAGGAGAAAAACCATATTCTTGCTCTGAGTGTGGGAAAGCTTTTAACCAGAAATATAACCTTTATGCGCATCAGAGAATTCACACAGCAGAGAAACCTTATTCTTGCTCTGAATGTGGGAAATGTTTTAATCGGGAATCAAACCTTGTTAAACATCAAACAATTCACACAAGAGAAAAACCATATTCTTGCTCTGAATGTGGAAAATATTTATCCTCTAAATCAAAACTTGTTGAACATCAGAGAATTCATACAGGAGAGAAACCATATTCTTGCTCTGAATGTGGGAAATCATTTAATAGTAAATCAGACTGCAATAGACATCAGAGAATTCACACGGGAGAGAAGCCTTATTCTTGCTCTGAGTGTGGAAAATATTTATCCTCTAAATCAAATCTTGTTGAACATCAGAGAATTCATACAGGAGAGAAACCATATTCTTGCTCTGAATGTGGGAAATCATTTAATAGTAAATCAGAGTGCAATATACATCACAGAATTCACACAGGAGAGAAACCATATTCTTGCTCCGAGTGTGGTAAATGTTTTTACTCTAAATCAAGTCTTGTTGCACATCAGAGAACTCATACAGGAGAGAAACCATATTCTTGCTCCGAGTGTGGTAAAAGTTTTTCCTCTAAATCAAATCTTGTTGAACATCAGAGAAATCATACAGGAGAGAAACCTTATTCTTGCTCTGAATGTGGTAAATGTTTTAATTGGGAATCATCTCTTGTTAGACATCAGAAAATTCACTCAGGTGAAAAAGCATATTCTTGCTCTGAATGTGGGAAATGTTTTAATCGGGAATCAAACCTTGTTATACATCAGAAAATTCACACAGGTGAAAAACCATATTTTTGCTCTGAATGTGGTAAAACTTTTAACAAGAAACATAACCTTTATGTGCATCAGAGACTTCACACAGGAGTTAAACCATATTCTTGCTCTGAATGTGGGAAAAGTTTTAGAAATAAAGCATCCTTAATTAAACATCAGAGAAATCACAAGTGACAGGCCATTAATCTGCTAAGAGTGTGGGAAAAGTTTTAATCAAAAATGAAACTTTATACATCAGAAAATTCACACATAATTATACCAATATTTGTGTTCTGAGTTGGGAACATGTTTATGCAGAAAAACAAGCTTTGTTGCGCATCAAAATGTTGGAGATTTCTTACTAGTAAAGCACTTTCCTTTGCATCAGAGAGGTCACACTGGAGAGAAACGTTAGTCTTTCTCTGATACAGCTATTTTTTGAGAGTTAAATCTGTCCCGACAGCTATAGTTCTATTTATGATGTGGCTTTTCAAAACTCTTAAACCTTAAATTACAGTTGCTTTATGATTATGTTGCCAAAATATTTGCAGAGCTATGTACAGGTTCCTGTACCCTGACAGACCTTGAGATGTTTAACATTACAATTACATTTGCTCTGCAGCTTAGTATAAGGTATTCTTCTCGTTCATCAACCATTTTCTGGCTGATTACAGTGTCCTGAGTGTTGGAAAGTTTCTCCCCTCATAGTCACCACTTTTTGTAAAAATATCCTCCATTCTGGGAAGTTGCTGAAACTTTTAAAAATGTATTTATAAATGCCAAATTTTGGGTTTAGTTATCCTTCAAGTGCAGAACATTTATTTGTCATATATTGATGAGTTGAATAAAATGATGCAGTAAAACAGTAGTACAGACTGATGGTACATTAAACATAAGATATTTAGGGGAGTTGGGAGGGGGTTTATTATAATACCCTCACTGTAGTGAAGGGACAATGGGTACTGGGACACATGAAGGGCTATTTTATGGAAGGTAAGTCCACAGCCATGGCTGGAGTGGGATTGGTGTGCAGGAAAAACTGTTCAGGCAGCTCCACACTATGCATAGGATGGTGTATGGGGTCCATCCCTTTATACCCCAAGCATATCCAATGTCCCCCATTTAAGGATTTAATGTATGTACAAACTTAATGCTGCTCCATTTAGTAACATTGGACTAGCCTGTCACTTAGACAATTAAACTACATCCCTTCAGTGTCAAAACCATATGCTTTGGTTGTGCTTCCCATTTTGTCCATGAATGTGAACTTATCCAAGAAAACAGTCCTCCATGAGACCTGCTACTAATTGTATGTTTAATACCGTGAAAGCATCTCAGTAAATGCTCTGTCAACTGTTCTGTGCTTTTATCTGTCAGCAAAACAGCCTTGTGAATCCTTAACAGTTATATACCTGTATTAAACTGCTCTATATGACATATAATCTGCATGGAAAACCTGACCAATGATGAAGAGAATATAAATAAACACATTTGTAATCTTACACATCATAATTCATGCAGGTGATAAACCCTGTTCTTATATACATGTGCAGAATGTGGGAAATGTTTTACCTGTAGTTCAGCAATTGTTAGATATCAGAGATTGCACATATTTATGCTCCTAATGAGAAATGTTCTGTGAACAGTCCCAAACTATGTACATGTGAGATAATCCACAGGTAGAAAATGTGTTTATTATGGAGATATAGCTTAATGTCAGAGGGTTTTCTCTGTTAAAAATGTATACATTGAATAAAACTTTTCATGAAAGTTGATTCATCTGCACGGCATATCGGTGTATTTGTTATATGCTGTATACGGTTGGTTGTACAAAACTTCTTGCAAAGTTGTTCTCTATATCTGGATAGCGTGAGGGACACAACATCATATGAATTTGACGGTATAAAATATGAAGTAGGTGACATATGGGGACTGATTTAGAGTTGAAAGTAAGTGCATTTGTGCATTGTAAAGAAGCGTCTTGCGGAAAAATTGATGCACTGCATAACTTGCGTCTGTATTTTGAGTTGTTCATATCTTACACTTACGGCCCCTAGCACTTAAAGAGGCGGTTTAGGTGCATTAAAGTGCAAGTGCAGTACAGTAAGGATGTGGAGTCACAAATGGAGCACGCCCTTTGAGTTATGTAGATCTTGAAATTAATTAGGTACAAGGTGTACATTTTGCACCTACACAAACAAGATGCAAGTTTTGAAGATGGTTGATCCCTCTTTGCTCCAGATGCTTCAATACAACCCAAAATACAGCCGAGGACACGTAAGTGTGCATGCATGTGTTGTATGTCATATGCCAACAGGTCATTTTTATATTCAGCAATAAAACAGACTAATATAGATTCTCTCTTGGAATTTGTCTATATTAGCTGATGACGTTGAGCTGTGTAGGGTTATTAGCATAGAGCAAAATAGTTTCTTGGTACAAGGAAAGGAGACAAAATTGCATAACAAGTCGTGAAATGCCGGATGAAATATAGTACAGATAAATACTGTATAAGGTTATATATCTCAGCTGTAGTGATTATTTTGCTACTTATTTTTACAACACCTGAGCAGTATACCCAGGGACTAATGGAGACATCTCCCTCCCCTGATCCAAATTACAGGTCTGTGCTTTGGCCTTCTGTTCCTGCCTCCAGTACCTTCATTATTTTCACACCAAGGCAAATATTTCAATAAAGAATATATATTTTAGGAACAGTAAGCATTATAACCTAATATGGAAGGGGAAAGCTATACCACTCACTGAGCCAATCTCTGGGGTATCCTTGTGTACAGTTAGTTTGATCGAGAGTTAGTTTACTCCTACTACCAGCAAGGTACTGGTCCTGTTCAAGTGTCACCCCAGGTAAGGCAGAGACACAGCGTCACCAGGCTCAGAGAACTTGATTTTGAAGGAAGTGGATATTGGATTCTCACAGTCTCCTTTAACCCTCAGCCTCTGGTCTATGTGTGCCACTCTTATCCCTGTTCCAATTCCCACATTAGCAGGTTCTGGGTAAAGGGGACAGTTTTCTCTCATGACCAAAAAAAAAAAAGAAAATACACAGACAGCTAGGTCTGCAAATGTTTGGACAGTGACACTATTTTAATAATTCTTGCTCTGTAGACCACCACAGTGGATTTGTAAATAAACAATGGAGATGCAATTGAAGGGCAGACTCATCTTTAAGTTAAAGGATTGAACAAATATATATGAAACGTCTAGGAATTGCAACCATTTTTATACACAGGTCCTTATGTTCATGGGCTCAAATATAATTGGACAGATTAACATATTCATAAATAATATGTTAATTTTTAATAGTTTGTCATAAGTCCTTTGCAGGCAAGTCTAGAACCCATGGACATCACCAAATGCTGGGTTTCCTCCTTTGTTATGCTTTGCCAGATCTTTACTGCATTGTTTTTTGTCTTCAAGTGAAATGCAGTCTAGATCGGGTTGAGATCAGGTGATTGACTCGGCCATTACAGTATATTCCACTTCTTTGCCTCAAAAAAACTCCTGGGTTTCCTTCACAGTAAGTTTTAGGTCATTGTCCATCTGTACTGTGAAACGCCGTCCAATCAACGTTGCTGAATCTGAACATACAATATATAACTACACATGAGAATTCATCCGACTGCTTCTGTCTTCACATCATGAGCTCTAGTGACTCAGTGCCATTGGAAGCCATACATGCCCATGTCATGATATTGTGAAGAAAATAATAGAAGCTGAAAATAAAATAGAAACCTGAAGCTAAGATAATGGTAAAAATAGATTTTTTTTAATATCCATATATTTAAATGTACTGTAGACACAAACGTATATCTAATAGTTTCCCTTTAAGAAGGTAAGTTTTGAAATAGTCAAACATGCGCTTTGATTCAATGCACTTCCTAAACTTAAGCTTGGTAATAGATATACACTCCTACAGAGTGAAAGGTTTTGGAGTGTAGATGAAGATTTTTAACACTAAACCCAACACCAAAGGAGGATGGCCCGATGAAGAGATTAGGCCTAAGAGAAAATATAAAGATCTTATCACCTCTAAAAGGAAGGCTCCTAATCGGAGAGGTAATCGGGGAGGATATAAGAAACGAAACTGCGGAATTACTAGAATCCTTTGATGACCGTAGGAAGTTTGGTATCTTCAATTTATCTGATTACAAATTTACGAATTTTGAAATTATTCAGTCGAGGATTATCTTTTGCTCCCACTAATCAAATGATTTTCAACTCTTCATTGATTTGAATAAATATATAAGGAGATTGACGTTAAAATTACACTTTTTGTAGTTAGACATATTGAACCCAAATCATCTAAATCAAGCTTGAAGTTACCGTCAACAAGGGAGGTAATCTTGAAGTTTATTATCAACTGGTAAGAAAAGACCTTTGTGATGAGAAAAATAATATTCGATATAAGAAGAACATCTCAATACATGAGAAACAAGCTCTTGATTATCTTATAAAGAATGAGAAGATTGTTGTTAAGCAAGCTGACACGGGGGGGGGATAGTTATTTTAAATAGGACTGATTATGTTCTGGAGGCTAAAAGATTATTGAATGATAAAGAATCTTATAAGGTCTTAGATGGAGATCCAACCATATCCTTCGTCTTTGATTTAAAAATTATTTTGCAAAGGCTCTAAAAGATGGTGTTCTTAATTTAGATGAATATTTATATTTATTACAGGAATCCCTGACTATTCTGATTTTTTACTATCTTCCCAAGGTGCATAAATGTTTTAAAAAAAGCCCCCTGGTAGACCTATAATAGTAGAGATAGATTCCCTTATATCACGAGCCTCACAATATGTTTTCTCAAAAAATGTGTTGTATATTTACTGAAGGATACAACTTCGTTGCTACAGCTATTGGAAGTAGTTAAATGGAAAGAAGCACTATGTACCTCTATAAATCATGATAAAGGACTAGAAGCAGACATTGTTTTGAATTAGATAGTGATCTAGAAGATAGTCATACATTGTTTTATCTGTAATCTGGTTGCCTTTATACTCTCACATAATTATTTTAAATGTTTAGATACCTCCAAACTTGTGGGACAGCAATGGTTACCAATTTTCCACCGTCCTTTGCTAATTTGTACATGGGCAAGTGGGAAGCAGATCCCTTTTTAGAACATATTATTTTATATTGTAGATTTATGGATGACGTTTCAATTACTTGGAATATGTCTACAGATAGTTTTGTTTTTGTTTTTTAAATTATATAGGAGATAATCATTACAACCTCAAATTTACTTCTAATATGGGAGAGACAAGTGTTGAATTTTTAGATTTGGTCTTGGAAATAAAAGGTGAAATTGAGACAAAGACGTTTATTAAACATGTGGATATTAATAGTTATTTACACTATGGTAGTAATCATTTGCCAAATGTAAAAAAAACATTCCCCTCTCACAATTCAGTAGGATAAAACGCAACAAAATATTTGTAGATAGATTCAGGGACAGGAAGTACCCTGAACCTATTTTATCTGGAGCTCTGAAAAACGAATGAAATGGAGAGAAAAGATCTCCTGATTTATAAGAACAAGGATAATAAGAGGAATATGATTCCATTAAAATGATTGTCCTCCCCAGACTATTTTACCTCTTCCAGACCCTGCCTATATGTGTTCCCCCTTATGTCTTTAAGCTTCCACTGGTCAGGAAAGCATCCTCCAGTTCGATTCCATATTCTTCGGAGGTCTACACAGGGTGGGGGTTTGGGTATCCCCAATTTCCGTCACTATTACCTCTCTGCTCAGCTCACACAGTGTGTACTATGGTGTGGTTCTGATGATAACAGAGTTGGACTCGTATTGAGGCTGAGAGTCTGGAAATGCTTTCAGCCTTTTCTCTCCTCTGGCTCCCAAGGGCTTGGAGACAAAAACTCCCTTTTTCACCCAGTCATCTTGCATCTTGGTGAAACTATACTAGACGAAGAATGATCTGAAATTTATGAACACGCAGCCTCTAGTTTGATTTTCGTCAAAATAAAAGAAAATGTTTAAAAGGTGATGTACCGGTGATACTATGTACCCTCGCGTCTCCATAAGATCCTTGCGGACTCTTCTGATTGGTGTTGTCGGGGTTGCTCGCAGTAGGGCACCTTCTTCCATATCTGGTGGGGGTGCCCACAGCTTTACTCACTTTTGGACTGAGGTTAAGCAAATGATCCAGTCGATCCTTCAGATTGATATAGTTCTTCTAACCTTGGGAGCACCCTCGGTGATCCATCAGAATGTCACGGCAGGGAATATGGTTCCTAGGTTTGTCATGCAGAAATACAGATATAGGTAGGGGGACTCAGTGAGCATAGATCTTGTAGATTAGTCACTCTGAACAGCTGAGCTGAGATGCTGGAAAGGATGGTAAACTCTGTGACCTGATATCCAGTAATAAGCAGAGCTGAGTCAGATATACAGAAATAGAGGAACCGGTAGGAGAGCTGTGAGCTGAGAACTGTAGATTAGATACTCTGGAGCAGCTGAGCTGAGGTTCTGAAAGGGATGGTAACTCTGTGAGTTGATATCCAGGAATGAGCAGCTGAGTCAGTCATGCAGAGATGCAGGAACAGGTAAGCTGGAGCCAGGTAGGCAAGTCTTCACACAGTCAGGGCTGACAAACAAAGAACAGGCAACTGAGTGTTGGCCCAGGTGCCTTAAATATGACAGGCTGGTTGAATGGGAGCAGAGAGGAGGAGTTCTATCTGACAGGATGGATTTGCGCATATGCAGATCCGGAATTAAGATGGCCGCCGCCATCGGACGGATGCGGTGCACGGCGCTGACGGGTAACCCCACATTTGTCAGGTGACAGTATTGAGCCCCCTGTATTGGGGCGATGTGATAGTACCCCCCCTTTTAAAGGTGGCTGCTGGACACCTAGGAGAGTTCTTTTGAAGAGATTTAGAGTGGAACTTCCGTAAAAGAGTCGGGGCATGGATATCTGAAGCATCAACCCATGACCGTTCTTCGGGGCCAAAGCCTTTCCAATAAACTAGGTATTTAAACTTGTTACGAGATTTTTGGCATCCAAAATCTGGGTGATCTCGAACTCCTCTTGTAGAAGCTTGGGTGGAGGAGGCAAAGAAGAAACAAGAGAATCTGTTGATTATGAGTGGTTTTAGAAGAGAGGCATGAAATGTATTTGTCAGACGCCGTCCTCGTGCCTCCCCGCTGGCCAGGGGACGGACGTCTTCCTTCTAGGACTTCCGGGAATCGTTAGGCGCATGTGCGCCCATTGCCACGGCAACTGGATGCGCTGCGCGATTCCCTGTCGGAGGTCAGCGTGTCTGACCGTTGCTCCCTGTCCACCAATGAACACTGTCCACCAATGAACACTGTCTCCTTCCTATTTAAAGATGGCTCTGACACCCTTAGGGTGCCAGAGCAACTAGTTTACCTAGCCTCCAGCGTTCCATAATTCCTGTATATCCAGTTGATTTCCTGTGTACCGACCCGGCGTCCTTTGACCTCATTTTGGATTACCCTTCTGCCTTATACCACTCTCTCTGGATTGACCCTTGGCTTGCTGACTACTCTTTGGATTCTGATTCTGTACTTTGTTTGCCCGCACGTTGCCTGACCACAGCCTGTACGACCACGATTCTCATCACTGCCTCGCGGATAGCTTCCTGGGAAACCCAAACTTCCTTGCGGGGGTCCCTGGATTACCCTTCTGCCTTATACCACTCTCTCTGGATTGACCCTTGGCTTGCTGACTACTCTTTGGATTCTGATTCTGTACCTTGTTTGCCCGCACATTGCCTGACCACGATTCTCATCACTGCCTCGCGGTTAGCTTCCTGGGAGGGCCACGACCTGCACGTCACTTGCCGCGAAACCCAAACTTCCTTGCGGGGGTCCCTGGTGAAGACCGGCGGCATGTTAGACTCTGCGCCTCCTAGTGTTGCAGTGCCAATATCCGCAGGTAGCAGTATTCTCATCGTGACAGTATTGAAGATACAGAGAGATGGGGGAAGTTGTAGTTTGAAACAGACAGGGTTAATCACTCGTAGGACTTTGTAAGGACTTATGAAACGTGGAGCAAATTTCATGGACGGTACTTTGAGACGGATGTTCCGGGTAGAGAGCCATAACCTGTCTCCCACTTTGATTGCAGGAACCGCCCGTCGTCTCTTATCCGCAAAGCGTTTATAATGCTCTGACATTCTCCTTAGCGATGTAACATCTTGGGACCAGATGGAGGAGAAATCTAGCTGGAGGATGTCCTCAGCAGGAACTTGGGTGGGAGGGAGGGCTGAGAATTTGGGTTGAGGGGGTGTAACCCATAGACAATGAAGAACAAAGTTGCAGATGTAGATTCGTGAAACAGATTGTTGTGGCCAAACTCAGCCCAGAGTACGAGTTCAGACCGGTTATCTTGATTGGCAGAGGAAAAAATTCTGAGACAGGTCTTACGGTCTTGATTCATTCTCTCTGGCCATTAGACTGTGGGTGATATGCTGAAGAGAGATTTAATTGAATCTTGAAGGCCTTGCATAGTGCTCGCCATAAATTGGAGACAAATTGGGCTCCGCGGTCCAATACGATTTCTAGAGGGCATCCATGGAGCCAGAAGCTTTCCTTTATAAAATGCTGTGCCTGAAGTGGAGAAGAAGGCAAACCAACTAAGGGAACAAATTGTACCATCTTAGATAGGCGGTCTACAATATCCCAGATAGTATTGAAGCCTTGACTGGGTGGAAGGTCTGTTACAAAATCCATGCTGAAGTGTGTCCACGGTCTAGTTGGCACAGGTAGAGGCACAAGAGGACCAGTAGGAAGTTGATGGGAGGATTTGTGTTGAGGACAGATGGTACAGGCAGCCACAAATTCTTTTACATCGGCGGAAAGAGTAGGCCACCAATAGTCTCGTGAGATGATCTCCAATGATTTAAGGAAGCCCGTGTGACTGGAGAAGCGGGACGCATGTACCCATTATAGAAGCTTCTTCCAGTGATGAAGAGGGACAAAATTATTGCCTGGAGGTGGAACAGGACCTAGAGGACAAGGTTGACGAATGTAAAAACTTGGGATCCAAGATGGGATGTTTCGGAACTTGGTCAGAATTCTGAGTGGAGAAAATTCTTGAAAGAGCATATGCCTTTTTTTTCATACAGCCAGGTTTGTAAGTCACGTGGAGATCAAAATGAGAAAAGAATAGTGACCAGCGAGGATTGAGGCACTGGGCGGTTTGCAAGTATAAGAGATTTTTATGGTCCGTGAAGATGGTAACAGGAAACCAAGCTCCTTCCAGAAGGTAGCACCACTCAGAGAGTGCCATTTTCATGGCGAGTAACTCCTTGTCCCCGATGGTGTAGTTGCATTCTGCAGGAAATTTGCGAGAATAGAAAGCGCAAGGCAGGAATTTATTGGAGTTGGGTTTTTGGGAGAGTACAGCTCCAATGCCCTCTGCAGAGGCGTCAACCTCAAGGAAAAAACGGTCATCCAGTTGTCTAAGGATGGGAGCTGAGGAGAAAACCCCTTTGAGAAAGGTAAAGGCCTCTATAGCATGCGAGGGCCAAACCTTGGTATTGGCTCCTTTGTGGGTGAGAGCTGTAATTGGAGCGATAGTGGTAGAATATCCTTGGATAAATTGTCCATAATAATTGGCAAAACCTAGGAAACACTGGATAGCCTTGAAGCTAAATGGTAGTGCCAAATCTAGGATGGCACGAATCTTCTTGGGATCCATCTGTAGCCTGGTGCCGGAAACAATGTAACCCAGAAATGGTATAGACAGGGTATCGAAAGAACATTTCTCCAGTTTACAAAAGAGGTGATTCTTGCGGAGTCTGGATAGAATTTCGGAGATATGTAGACGGTGGGAGTCGAGATCTTTAGAGAAAATCAAGATGTCATTGAGAAATACTACTATGCAGGAATAGAGCAAATCTCTGAAAATATTTCTTTGACATAACTTTGGAAAACAGCGGGTGCATTACATAGTCCGAAAGGCATGACGAGATACTCATAATGACCTTCCCGAGTGTTAAAGGTGGTCTTCCATTCATCAAATTTAGTGACAATCTTGGCACCTTTAATCCTATCAAACAGTTCTGTGATTAGGGGAATAGGATAGCAAATCTTTACAGTGATGGAATTCAACCCGCGGTAGTCTATACAAGGTCTTAGGGTTGTTTTTTTTGGGTTTTTTTTACAAAAAAGAAATCTGCCCCAGCACATGAGGTAGAAGGACGAATAAAGCCACGCTATAGGTTCTCTCTAATGTAGGTGGACATAACTTGTGTCACTGGCAGGGAGAGAGAGGATAAACACGTCCCTTGGGGGGAGTCTTGTCTGGAAGGAGATCAATCGGACAATCCAGGGACGATGAGGCGGGAGTAGCTCGGAGCGTCCCTTGTCAAAGATGTCAGAAACCGAGGAGTATTGAGGAGGTAATGCTGGAGGAGGAGAGCGTGGACACCGTAGACACATGGAGCAGTTTGACCTAATCCAGACAATGAGAGTGACAGGAAGGGACCCCAAGCCAGAATTTGAGAAGAGTTCCAATCCATGTGTGGTGAGTGTTGTTGAAGCCATGGTAACCCCAAGATCATGGGTGTGGTAGTTTGAGGTAATACAACGAACGAGATCTGTTCAGAGTGCAGTGCTACAATTCGAAGGTTGACTAGTTTCGTTTGTATATAAATGGTCCCATTGGGAAGCCGAGAACCATCGATGGCAGCTATAATAGTAATCTTCAAAAATACTGTATGCAAAGACCACCGAGAACAAGGAATGGGAAATGAAGTTTTCAGCTGCTCTAGAGTCTAATAAGGCTGAAGAGTTAAACTTGATAGAAGCAGACTGTACAGGAGCAGGAACCAGAAATAGAGGAGGATTTAGATGTCCCCAACCTGACCTCCCGAGAGCAGATTAGGGTTTGGTGTTTCCCAACTTCTTTGGACATGAATTGAGATATAGCCTGCGCAATAGATGCAGAGGTTGTTCCTTCGTCTTCTCTCGCTTTCCTCAGGACCAAAACGAGTTCTCCCTAGTTGCATTGGCTCGTCAGGAACGGTAGGAGTTTGAAAAAGGGAAGCCAGCCTAAAAGTAGAGCGACAAGAATGATCTTTCTCAGCTGACCTCTCCCGGAATCGAAGATCTACCCGGTTACAGAGGGATATGAGGCCATCCAGGGTGGAAGGTAACTCTTGAGGGGCCAGAACATCTTTCACCTGATCGGAAAGTCCCTGCCAGATGGCAAGCACTAGAGCCACATTGTTCCACTGGAGCAATTTTGACAGTTATGATCCTGCCCAGCCATGAAATAATAAGGTGGTTCCAGGTCAGGTCGGATTGCGTGCTGGAGATGAGGGGTAGGAAATTTTCATGAAAGAGATGTGAGGAAAACACCCAGATATTTGATCTTCCTGTTCTGCCATCTGAAATTAAAGTTAGTCCGGAGGAGCTCAGTATCCTGAGGGGAGATGTAAAGCAGCATGGCCTCTGATCTCATGTAGTTTATCTTATATCCTGAAACATCACTGTAGCTCTGGAGGATGCCATATAGGTTGGGTAGGTATATCCCTGGTTGGGTAAGCGACAGGAGGATATCATCTGCAAAGAGTGAGATCTTGGAGTTCATATTACCCACCTTGACCAACCATATGCTAGGGTTAGATCTAATTTGGGAAGATAGAGGTTGGATTATTAGAGCAAATATCAGAGGGGAAAGGGGGCAACCTTGTCATATTCCATTTCGAATGGCAAATGATTCTGAGGGAGTACCATTAATTAGGACCTTAGCAGTAGGGGTGGTGTATAATTTATTATTATTATTATTACCATTTATTTATATAGTACCACTAATTCCACAGCGCTGTACAGAGAACTCACATCAGTCCCTGCCCCATTGGGGTTTAGAAACTAAGGGGCATTCAATTAGGGTTCCGGTTCGCGGTAACGCGCGTTACCGTGAAAAGTGTGCGTTCTTGCCGGTATTACGGTACCGCAATAACACAGATTTTCGTATGCAACCCTATGGGCTACATGAAAAAACAGACTTTTCCTATGCTTATCACTGACAGTGTCAGAAACCCCCTAGCTTATAAATAGACCTCACATCTTTCAATATTTCATTCTGCGCGGTTTATCATCCATAGTGGATCATAATTCTCGTCGTTCTGATAGTTTCTTATTTTGCCAAGCCTGATCCTATGGATTATTTGGGGTTCTGCAACAAAGAAGAAAAGAAGATTGTTGTACAATTGCCTGTGGAATATTGTTTGTGGTTTTTTTTTTATGGACAACTACAGGACCTTGGCATGGTTTGATTTTTAATATGGACTCAAGCCTTAAGGATTAAAAGTATACAAGACTTTTGTGTAACTTCTCCACTGTATCTCTTTATCTCTCTATAGGGCAGATACAATTGGCTGTGATGTATCTTAGAACATCGCGGTCGCGATTTATTACCATTACTACGGTAAAAATACTAACACTCACTTATGCTCGCACCTCTATGGGGCACAAACATGAAATTAGCATTATTTCTGTAAAAAAAATTGTTTTTATTTACAATTGAATTCCCCCTTAAGGTTTGATATATCTCGCCTATATCCTGATTGCACTGATCTTAATTTTATAGAGGTTATGCATCAAACCTTCTAAAGGTGACAGGTAGAGAAGTTACCCACAGCAACCAATCCGCTTCTGCATATCCTTTTATAGAATGTACTTGATAAGTTATAAGTAGAAGCTGGTTGGTTGCAATGGGCAATTTCTCCATTTATACTCTTTAGAAATGTTTTATGTGCCTCCCCCCTTGCTTTCGCAGTGGCAAATTAACTTGTCTGTCACCAAATAGAGGTTGCAGGACAGTCATTTGTACCTAGGAGTGATTTAAACAACTATGAGTCGTTAAAGAGAGCAAAGCAAACAAAATGAGTAATTTTGCACCTTGGTAAATCCATGTTACATTAGAGGGGGAGGTAAATTTAAAATGTGGGGACGGATTTATATTTGGGGTAGGGCATGTCCTAGATTACCTTTCAATTTCAGTGTAAAAATAAAGCTATCAATTGTTTGTGTGCTACATGAAAAAGCAGCCAATATTTCCTTACGTTGAAAATAATAAACTACTTTGCACCCCTTATTGTAACAAAGTTTGTCCAGGATCAGATTTACTCAATTTTTTTGCTTTGTTCTCCATAGTGAGGTGCATTCAGTGACATTAATGGTTAAAATTAGAAAAATAAGATTGGGTCAAAGCTAAGTTTTTTTTCTAATTACTGTATTTTAGATGCAAAAAGGTGACACTTTATAATACTCTGAATTTGTGTCTTTCTCATTTGCATATTATGGAAGTAAAAAATAATGAAAATTGAATAACTTTGCAGAGCTCAACATGTCACTACTAGTTTGTTGTTTAAGTGATTGCCCTTATTAAAATGCCACACTGGAAGCTGACTTGGAAGCACCCTGTATAGGAACGCCCTTACTGTATATTGCCTATGTTTAACCGCCCATTCCCCACCCCATTCACTCCCCAAAATCGTAGGCTGTAGTAAGCCTTTTTATTTTTAACCCAGAACGAACTTTCGGAGGATATGCTCAAATACACAGACACGTGCCTAAATGACTCAGGCCCCTGGAGTTTTGTAGGTGTGTACAGGAAGTCTCCCCTAAAGTTTGGTTAGTGGGACATTCATTCATCCATTGGCAGCTAGTAGCCCAAGTACCAAAGACACAGCCAACTACTTTGGGGGTAATGGATGGACAACGCGTGTACAAGGTAACCATTCAGAAGGTAGAAAGAAAAAAAGATCTGAATAGATATTTACCTTTTTTGTCTAGAGCAACCGGACAAGTCACCTGTCTCCTGAAATGCTTTATTTTCAAAATAAGTTTCCCAGAACATACCCAGACTCTCCCACTCCCTTCAAATATTTAAACTCTCTATGTAAACCCATCTCTGTATTAGAGCTTTCCCTACTCTTACCTATACTACCCACACCAATGCACCCTCAGATCTGTTCCACCCTCCACTTGTTCCTCTTGTTTCAGCTGTGTCCTTCTCCAATTAGATAGTAAGCTCTCTCATGAGCAGGGCCCTCCCAACCCTTAGCTTTCATGACTGCATTTATTTTGAGTACCTTGTATGTCATTGTTTTAGGTATGTCCTGTTTTTCCTACTGTATGTACTGTGTAGCACTGTGGCGCCTTACAAATCTATGATAATAAGAAGAAGACGACATGGGAATGGTGGTATTCTCAACATCTCATCCACTGAGCCTCTTACACTATTTTGAAAGTCCAGCTGTCTGATACAAAAGTGGTACGCACCTCCTGGATATTAAATAGTTGCACCTCCACTACTGTTGGGATACTAGAGACTAACAGTCACACTGACAAAAATCATTGTCCAATTGTTTGTCATTACAGAAATGCTGCTAATTTGCCAGAATCTATTGTTGCATCCTCACTATAAGTTTCTTACTGAGCATAAGGCGCCACCTTAATAAGTGGACCCATTGTGGAATCCCCTATAGTACAATATAGAAAGAGAAAAAGGATGAATGCGCAAATCCACTTCTTATTAACTGTATAATCAAAATTTAATGATACCAAGTTATTAGACCATCACAATCTCACATATGTATAAAAATGGAGAACATACCTATATATAAATATCTAAGTATATCCCCTTAATAATTGCATTCTGGAATCCCTACTGAAGCACTGTCAAGATAAGGAATAAATGTAATACTTCCGCAATGTGGTGGGACAAACCACCAGGGTCATAGTATTTAGGTGGGATAGTGGGGGTAGAAAAAAAACCAACCATCATGAACACCCTTACCATTAGAGATGAGCGCACTCGGATTTCTGAAATCCGAGCCCACCCGAACGTTGCCAATCCGAGCCGGATCCGAGACAGATCCGGGTATTCCCGCCAATTGCAAAACTGAAATCAAGGCTCTGAGTCATAATCCCGCTGTCGGATCTCGCGATACTCGGATCCTATAAATTCCCCGCTAGTCGCCGCCATCTTCACTCGGGCATTGATCAGGGTAGAGGGAGGGTGTGTTAAGTGTTCCTCTGTCCTGCTATATATCGTGCTGTTCAGTTCAGTGCTGTGCTGTGCTGTGCTCTGTGTTCTGCTCAGTCCAGTAGTGCTGTGTCCTGTGCTCTGTCCTTCTGAGTTCAGTGGTGCTGCTGGGTCCTGTGCTGTGTCCTGTTCAGTCCAGTGGTGCTGTGTCCTGTGCTCTGTCCTTCTAAGGGCATTGTTATTTCACCATTCTCAAATTATAAAAAATTACAAAAAAAGTAATTATAAAAAAAATAAAAATCCCAAAACAATCCTGCAGTATAAGTCCAGTGGTACTGCTATATTACAAAGTTCACTCATTCTGCAGTATAAGTCCAGTGGTACTGCAATATTACAAAGTTCACTCATTCTGCAGTATAAGTCCAGTGGTACTGCAATATTACAAAGTTCACTCATTCTGCAGTATAAGTCCATTGGTACTGCAATATTACAAAGTTCACTCATTCTGCAGTATAAGTCCAGTGGTACTGCAATATTACAAAGTTCACTCATTCTGCAGTATAAGTCCATTGTTGTTACTGCCATATTACAAATTTCACTGATTCTGCCGTATAAGTCCAGTGGTACTGCTGTATAACTCCAGTCCAGTGGTACTCTCCTGTGCCGCATATAATTTTTAAAAGCTTTGCCGAGTGTGTGTAGTTATGTATCACAGGTTTTAAGAAGACGCACAACACTGACAACCTGTTAGAGAAACTGAGGGAAATAATCTCTCTGTGGCTCACCCCACTTAGACTCTCCTGGGGATTCGAATAACTACCATTTCTAGTACTACCTTCTTTCTTTCTCTATTTAAAAAAAAACAAAAACTGTCATTTCTATTACTACGTTAATTGTTTGTGCAGTCACAAAAAAAAGGAACTGCGCCCTTAACTGCTATGTTGGTTTTAGACGTCCATCCGGTGTCCGCCATCTGTGCACTGGAATTGAGACCAGTTGAGGGTTTTATTATTATATTGTGGCCCCGGTATCAAATTGGGTACCGGGGCCACTCCACTACGCAGTCCAGATACTTGTTTGGTGGAATTCAGACCAGTTGAGGGATTTTTTATTATATTGTGGGGACCACTCCACTACGCAGTCCGGATACTTTTTTGGTGGAATTCAGACCAGTTGAGGGATTTTTTATTATATTGTGGGGACCACTCCACTAAGCAGTCCAGATACTTTTTTGGTGGAATTCAGACCAGTTGAGGGTGATATATTGTGGCCCCGGTACCAAATTGGGTACTGGGACCACTCCACAATGCAGTCCAGAAAGCTACCTCGGTGAAACGTTTTGACTAAAAACAATATTGTGAGGTGTGAGGTGTTCAGAATAGACTAGAAATTAGTGGAAATGATTGTTATTGAATGTTATTGAGATTAATAATAGCGTAGGAGTGAAAATAAGCCCAAAAACTTGATTTTGGAACTTTTTATGCTTTTTTCAAAATAAATCCGAATCCAAAACCTTAAATCCGAACCAAAACCTTTCGACAGGTGTTTTGCGAAACAAATCCGAACCCAAAACATCAAGTAAATCCGAATCCAAAACACAAAACATGAGACACCAAAAGTGGCCGGTGCACATCCCTACTTACCATATAGCAATGGGGTCAGACATTAGAGTTAAGAGATTCCCCCAGAGTGTTATCGAAAGGGTCATCGAAATTCATTCCAACATTAACTCTACTGAATCTGATCTGGAAGATCTCTTAGGCATCACAAAGTGGGATACAACTCTAAACCATAAAGTTAGAGGTCTATCAACTCAGAATGAACATAGCCCTAGATCACAATATGAAATAATAAAATGTAGCACCCATCTCAGAAATGTTCTTCAGGGCTGACAGAAGCTTGTAACATATATGACTCCTAATGAATAAACAGGCAATCTGTGATAAGTGAAATATACTTCTGAAAAACACACATGGAAGCAGATATAATAAAATGCTTAGAATATAAAGAAAACATGGTCCTATAAGAAGGCTGGGGAAAAACGGTGACTTAAAATGCCCTCCCCTCGATAATAATACAACCAAGTAATGAGTAATATAGGGACTGGACATTGCTACAGAACTGTTTACCTCCTTACTGACCAGTGTTTTACACTATGTGACCAGGCCAAATTTCACATTTTCTCTATGCATGGATTTCATTGTAAATACAAATTTTACTTGGGTGTCTGACCAAGTGAATTATAGATAGTCTAGACTTTATTTTGGCATCATATTAGAATAAATATTCTCAAGCATGTCAGGAGCACTGACTGCCTGGGAATTGCAATTAAATGTTGGGGGCGCAATGTACCTGTCAGCCCAACTGGGGGTACACTGCCCTTTACATGTACCTCTTAAAATATGAATACGACAAGGAAGTAAAACAAGGGGAGATGTAGAAGCCTCCCATGGCCAAAATACAAAACAGAAGGTCAACAGTAACACGGCCGGCCAGGTCTTTCTTACACAAGAGAAGCTGCAGTGGAGAGGTCTGTTCTGACACGGACTGTACTCAAAAAGGACTGGGAGATATTGTCACGGCAATAGAGTTTCTGGGATCCGTCTCGGGACCTCAGGGACTAGAAGTGGCAGGAGTGTAGTGGAAACTGGGGGCTGGATGAATGTCTTGCTCATAGAGCTTGCTTGCAGGTACACAGAAGGTGAATCCACACGAGGAATAACAAACCAAGGTATTTATTTCAGCGGTAGAATGAAGCTGAATTCTCACAATTGGTTAATAGTTCATAATCAGATAACAGATGAAGTTGAATTCACACAAATGGTTAATGTTTGCAGTTCATATAATGGCAGCAGAAGAAGTTGAACTCACTGAGAGATGTCCATAACATAACAGCAGGTTGAGTCTGAATACACTCAGAGGTAATGATGAAGATCTGTACACAGCAGGAGGAGAAGTAGTAAACAGGATGAGGCTCAATACACATGAAGGGTAGAGATCTGTATTCAGAAGATAATCTGAAGCAGCCAAAAAAGCAACTTGTAGATCTGGAACCAGGAACAAGGAAGTGTTGCACTGGCAACTTGCTGAGTGTAGGAGGGGACTCTTATAGTCTGCAGAGGAAGCCAATTGGGGAATGGGATCAGGTGTTCAGACTCGTCAGGAAGCTTAGCAAATGTCTCACCCAAGATGGCAGTCTCTAGTACTGCAGACAGAAGTCACGCTTGTCCCAAGATAACATGCTGCATACGACCAGGAGGAAGATGTACGGTAATATGGTGCCGCTGAGTGGTGTAAACAGGGCTAAGAACCCGATTCGTGACAGATATCAGTTGCTATACCTGCCAAATGGAAAGGATGTGAATAAGTGTAGAGATAGCTACACTTAAAAATGGATAGGTCGCAATTCAGACCCTCATGTCTCACTCCATTATGGGAGCGCTATGGTGGGAAGCTCTGTTTCTAGTAAGGAAACAAAATTACACAACTCTGCGCATGGTCTACACAGGTAATAGGGCCTTATCCACTCATGGACTACTCTAGTTCTGCCATCCATCTGAAATGTCGCCTATACTCCAGACGATTCATGAGGCACTTGTAGTATACAGAACAAGACAGATAGAAGGAGGGGAAAGCAAGCAGTCTTAATCTTGCAAGACAAAGATTCCCATGTATCTTCCCAATGGGTGAATACTGCCTTCTAGAAGCAATGGAGCAATACAGTGCTTGGTGAGGTAAGGCATAGACTGAGGGAGGCACAACAATTCCAAAACTCTGAGCACTTCGCCTGCTTCAGCCAGGCACAACAGATAAGAGTAGTGCATCATATAGTATCAAGAGCATCACTGCATACAAAGAGTCAATTGAAGAATCAATTGGTCTGAATTTCAGTGATTTGCTAAATTAATTGCTGAATTGTAGATTTACTTAAATATTTAGTGCCCTGGAATATTAGAAAATCACACCAATCACAGTGCATGAAATACAAAGAAGCCAATCAGCAAGGAACAAACAAATGTTACATGCCTATTGTCACTGTAACAACAAGGAGAGACTGGATCCTTGCAGTTCAGCTGGGATTGGTGTGACTTTACCGAGGGGCACGAAGTCTAATAAAATGAAAGGTATTGGCCAGGGATCCCTGCAAGGGAATTTGGACTTTGCGGCTTCCACTCTGCAGGTCGCAACCCCCTACAGAAGTTCCCAGTGAACCGTGAGAGTGAGAGGGCGAAGGATTTACAGATAGTCGTCCACAGAGGGATATAGATGAGGTTGGACAACTGCGGTGGTCTGTGGAAATGGAGTAGATGATCTGCGACCGTAACCACTGAGGAGTAGAATACAGAGATGATCTGCGGCGGTACCACTGAAGAGTGCAATGCAGAGATAGTCTGCGGCTGTTACCACCGAGGGGTGGAGATGCTGAGAAAGTCTGCAGCAGTTACCATCGAGGGGTGGAGATGCTGAGATGGTCTGCGGCTGTAACCACTGAGGAGTAGAATACAGAGATGATCTGCGGCGGTACCACTGAAGAGTGCAATGCAGAGATGGTCTGCGGCTGTTACCACCGAGGGGTGGAGATGCTGAGAAAGTCTGCGGCAGTTACGATCGAGGGGTGGAGATGCTGAGATGGTCTGCGGCTGTAACCACTGAGGAGTAGAATGCTGAGATGATCTGCGGTTCTTACCACTGAGGAGTGGAATGCTGAGATGATCTGCGGTTCTTACCACTGAGGAATAGAATGCTGAGATGATCTGCGGTTCTTACCACTGAGGAGTAGAATGCTGAGATGATCTGCGGTTCTTACCACTGAGGAATAGAATGCTGAGATGATCTGCGGTTCTTACCACTGAGGAGTAGAATGCTGAGATGATCTGCGGTTCTTACCACTGGGGAGTGGAATGCTGAGATGATCTGCAGTGTTACAACTGAGGAGTAGAATGCGGAGATGATCTGCGGTTCTTACCACTGAGGAATAGAATGCGGAGATGATCTGCGGTTCTTACCACTGAGGAATAGAATGCTGAGATGATCTGCGGTTCTTACAACTGAGGAGTAGAATGCTAAGATGATCTGCGGTGTTACAACTGAGGAGTGGAATGCGGAGATGATCTGCGATCTTACCACTGAGGAGTGGAGTGAATATACAGAAACACAGGGAGCGCAGGATCACCAGGGCGCAAAACACACAGGAACCCAGGAAAGCAGGAATCACTAGAAGACAGCAATAGCAGTAGCACAGGCAGCTGCTTCCAGCATAGAAGACTCTGACTGACTGAAAGAACCAGCGTCGTGTAGTGAGAGAGGGAGCCTAATATAGGGCTGGCACTCAGAGCAGTCAATGACAGGGGAGAGAAGTACTTACGACAAACTGACGATTGGGCAGAATCGCCGATGGACGAGACAGCCGCCGGGGACGGAGCGGCGGTCAGGAAACAAGTGAGTGCGCTGGCTCCTGGCAAGACGCCAAGGGAGTCTGGCACGTGACAGTACCTCCCCCTTCAAAGGTGGTCAACGAACACCTAGAACCCGGTTTCTTGGGAAATCTAGCGTGAAATCTCCTTAACAGAAGAGGAGCATTGACGTCAAAAGCACGCACCCAGGAGCGTTCTTCGGGACCGAATCCCTTCCAATCCACAAGGAACCTAATTCCTCCTCTAGAAGTCTTGGAATCCAAAATCCGTCTGATCTCAAATTCGTCACCTTGTTGGACAGGAGGAAGGGAGGTAGGCGTAGAAGGGGAAGAGAACCGATTGATAATAAGAGGTCTCAGCAAAGAAATGTGAAAGGCATTAGCAATGCGAGGGGCAGAGGGTAGCTGTAATATAAAGCAGACAGGACTAATTAACTGAGCGATTTTATAAGGACCAATGTAGCGGGGAGCGAATTTCATACACGGCACCTTGAGGCGAAAGTTTTTCGTAGATAACCACACCTTGTCACCAACTTTCAGGAGGGGAATTGCTCTGCGTTTCCTATCTGCAAATAACTTGTAACGAGTCGAAGATTTTTTAAGGGATTTTCGGACTCGAGACCAGATGGATAAAAAATCTTCCCGTAGAGCATTAACTGCTGGAACTTGGGTGGGAGGGGGGGCTGAAAACTCCGGAATGAGAAGATGAGTCCCAAAGACAATGGAGAATGGAGAAGCTGAAGTGGACTTATGAAAGTAGTTGTTGTGAACGAATTCCGTCCAAGGTAGGAGGTCAACCCAATTGTCCTGGTTAGCAGAAGAAAACATTCTAAGAAAAGTTTCAAGATCCTGGTTAACCCTTTCGGTTTGACCGTTAGTCTGTGGCTGGTATGCGGAGGAGAATTTCAGACGAATACCCAGAAGATAGCAGAGGGACCTCCAGAATTTTGAGACAAACTGAACAACACGTTCCGAGACAATTTCATCGGGGCAGCCATGTAGATGAAACATCTCCTTCACGAAATGTTGAGCCAAATGTGCCGAAGAAGGTGAGCCAATGAGGGGAACCAAATGTGCCATTTTGGAAAAACGGTCTACTATCACCCAGATGGTATTATATTTCTTGCTCGTAGGTAAGTCCGTGACGAAGTCTATGCTAATATGGGTCCATGGTTTGACAGGTAAAGGGAAAGTGTGAAGCAAACCCAACAGGGCTTGGCGAGATTTGTGTTCAGCACAAACTGCACAGGCTGCCACGAAATCCCTAATTTCAGACTTGTATTTAGGCCACCAATACTGTTGAGAAATAAGTTTGAAGGTCTTACGAGAGCCAAGATGTCCAACAAAGCGTGAAGCATGGAACCACTGCAATAGTCTCTTTCATAGATGAGGAGGAACAAATGTTTTCCCATGAGGGGTAGGAACAGAGGACAAGGTAGCCAAATTGAGGCACCTGGGATCCAGGATAGGATGTTCGAGGAAGTTCTCAGACTTAGAGATTCCAGTGAATGCATCCGCCTTCTTATTTTTAAGACCAGGTTTGAACGTAGCACGATGGTCAAAGCGAGCAAAGAAGAGCGACCAGCGGACTTGTCGGGGATTCAAGCACTGGGCAGTTTGAAGGTAGAGTAGATTCTTATGATCCGTGAAGACAGTGACAGGGTTATGGGCCCCTTCCAAGAGGTAACGCCACTCACTTAAGGCCAACTTCATAGCAAGCAGTTCCTTGTTTCCTATAGCGTAATTTCTTTCTGCTGGTAGAAACTTGCAAGAAAAGAATGCGTAAAGGATGGGACTTTCCTTGAATGGTTTTCTGGGAAAGAACAGCTCCCACTCCAGCGGTAGAGGCATCTACCTCTACGAAAAAAAGGAAGGGATACATCAGGTTGTTTAAGGATAGGGGCAAAAGAGAATGCTCCTTTTAGAAACCGAAAAGCCTCCAGTGCTCCCTGCAAACAAGATTTAGCGTCTGCTCCTTTTCAGGTGAGGGCTACTAACTGTGCCATGATAGAAGAGTAGCCAGAAATGAATTGTCTGTAAAAATTGGCAAACCCTAAAAATCGCTGGATGGACTTAAGAGTTTTCGTCTGGGGCCAGTCCAGAATAGATCAAATTTTCTGGGGGTCCATTTGTAGGCCTGATCTCGAGACTATATAACTGAGGAAGGGTAGTTTGGAGGCTTCGAAGGAGCATTTTTCTAGCTTGCAGAATAGGTGGTTACTGCGCAATCTGGAGAGAACCTCGGCTACGTGCAAGCGATGAGACAGATCATCCTTGGAAAAGATCAGAATGTCGTCTAAGTATACTACTACAAAGGAATACAAGAGGTCGCGGAAGATTTCATTGACAACGCTCTGGAAAACAGCAGGGATATTGCATAAGCCAAACGGCATGACCAGGTATTCAAAGTGGCCGTCTCGAGTGTTAAAAGCCATTTTCCAATCGTCCCCGGACTGAATTCTAATAAGATTGTATGCCCCACTAAGGTCTAATTTAGTAAAGATCTTGGTACCCCTGATACGATCGAAAAGCTATCAATGGGATAGGATATCGGTTCTTAATGGTGATGGCGTTTAAGCAGTCTATGCAGGGGCGAAGAGTTCCGTCCTTCTTCTTCACGAAGAAAAAAATGGCACCAGCTAGAGAGGAAGAGGGCCTGATGAAGCCACGTTGCAAATTTTCTTTAATGTAGAGTGCGGTGGCTTCCGTCTCAGATAGAGAAAGAGGGTAAACTTGACCTCGTGGAGAAATTTTCCCAGGTAGTAGGTCAATGGGACAATCCCAGGGGCGATGAGGAAGTAGGCGCTCGGAGGAGGCCTTACAAAACACGTCAGAAAATGAAGAGTACTGGGACGGCAAAGCAGTTGAGGTGAATTCAAACGAGGTTTGAACAGTTACAAGCGGTTTGACCGACAGGGAACGAATAGGTTTGACTCAAAGAGGAATTTGGAGAAGTAGAAGTCCCTAGTCTGACCTCTCCTGAGCAGGCTAAGGTCTGTCGTTTCCCGAAACGCTTGGGTTAGGAGATGCCCAGAATCCCCACAGTAAAGGCACAACTTGTTTTTCATTCTTCTCTCCCTCTCTTCAGGGGACAAACGGGTGCGACCCAGCTGCATGAGCTCGTCAGTGGAGCCAGGTGATTGAAAGCAAGGAGCTAACCAGAATGAAGATGTCTAGGGGGTTGCTTCTAAGATGATAAACGGAGATCCATCATGTTACAGAGAGAGATCAGGGCGTCCAAGGTGACTGGCAATTCTTGAGAGGAGAGGGGCGTCTTTGATTTTATCAGAAAGTCCTTACCCGAAAGCGGCAACGAGAGCCTCATCGTTCCATTGTAGTTCGGCGGAAACGGTCTGTAATTCGATAACGTACTGCGCCACCGAGCGTGAGCTGCGGTCGGGAAACAGGTGAGTGCGCCGGCTCCCGGGCAGATGCTGCGGGAGACCAGCGTGCGACACCTATAGTATTATTAAACGAAATCCCAGCCCCTCTGGCACTCATCCCTCCTGAACGGTGGTAGTCAGCATATCGATGCTGACTACACAGACACCACTTACCCTGACATGTGTACACCGAAGTGTTGCTTGCCGATGAGGATCGAGGACGACTGGTGTTGGACGCGACTTCATCCAAAGCCCATGAAGCAATAGCCCGATTGGACTTGATGACGTCACTCAGATCCGAAACGCTGTTATCGGTAGTCTTAAGGGGGTAATTTAAGTATTTAGACATATACAATGTAGAACGCTTTCTAAAGTACATTGTATATGGACAGTGTGATTTTTTTTAACCCTTTTATAAAAGTGCTACAGCTCTGTTGGTGTATTACTGTAAATAAACATATACTTTGTATTTAAATATTTACTTGGGTGTGAAAATACTTTCCAATGTCCATGTTATTGGGGTGGGTGAGAGTTTGGCAGATAGCTCAGTAAACACTGACGTGGTGTGGGAGCCATTGCTGGTTAACACAGTCAATCAGTATAGGCAAATAGCATGTAGGTGTCCCTGTATTGTGACAAAAATATTTTAATAAATATCCACCAATACCCTCATTGACATTTTTATTACCTATCTAAACCAATAGGGAACTTCTTCTTTCCAAACCATAGGGATCTTCGTCTTCTTATTTTTTATTCCATAGCCATTTTCTTCTCATTAGTCCACATGCATCATCTTCTCGTTAGCATTCAAATAATCCTTGGAAAGAAAATAAAAGCCACTTAGTACACAGATAGACTTGCCCCACAAGGAGCCATAACACACATGGCATGCCTGGTAGCACCTGTGTGTATATCAGGACAGCCCAAGCAGCATTGCCAGCAAAGGGACAGCGACCAGGGAGGGAAACCATGGAGCAGGAGCCTTTAAAGTAAGAGGGTAGCGGTGTAGAAGGTCTCCAGGTGTGAATCCCTTTTACAGGAGCTGCCGCATCCTCCCTGCACTGAGCGAGAAGATCGTCCTCTGGAGCTGAGCTGGAGAAATCTGTGCCCCATATTCCCAGAGGGGGCTGTCCATGGATGGCTGCGGGCACCACTTGTCACCTCTGTACTGCGGGATGGAGAACACACTCACCCCTAAGAGAGCGGAAGTCTCCACTGTGTTACAGAGGAGTAGCCTGGCTGTATAAGCATGGCGGTAATCCAGGATAGAACCGTATAGATATTATATATTATTAGTATAAGGTATCTGGGCTGTATAAGCATGGTGGTAAATCAGGATATAACAGTATAGATAATATATATTATTAGTATAAGGTATCTGGGCTGTATAAGCATGGCGGTAAATCAGGATATAACAGTATAGATATTATATATTATTAGTATAAGGTATCTGGGCTGTATAAGTATTACAGTAATGTGGTATATAACAGTATAGGTAATATATATTATTAGTATAAGGTATATGGGCTGTATAAGTATTACAGTAATGTGGGATATAACAGTATAGGTAATATATATTATTAGTATAAGGTATTTGGGCTGTAGAAATATGCTGGTAATGTCAGTATAAAGCTGTGCAGTATAATATGATGTCAGTGCTCCCTGCACCACATCTGTTAGGCTATATATTATATTATATATTATAAAACATATTTTAAGAATAAAACAAACCATTCCGTTAAACCACGCCCACTGACTAGCATAGACACGCCCTTTTTGAACAGCTGACCAAAGACGATGAGGCCTCTCTGACTCCGGTTACACACAGCGGCAGCTATTTTGTCGAAGCCTTCGGAGCTCATAACACGACAGGGACAAGGCACAGACCGGAAGTACTTCGGGTGAGAAGTGAGTGAGATAAATCGGAGACCTCGCGTTTATGTGTCTGGCAGCAGGTAATGATATTTATTATTACAGTACAGGTGGAGCAGACTCCGGTGCCGTGTTATTATTATACAGGTGGAGCAGACTCTGGTGCCGTGTTGTTATTATACAGGTGGATCATACTCTGGTGCCGTGTTATTATTATACAGGTGGCGCAGACTCTGGTGCTGTTATTATTACAGTACAGGTGGAGCAGACTCTGGTGCCGTGTTATTACTATACAGGTGGAGAAGACTCTGGTGCTGTGTTATTATTATACAGGTGGAGCAGACTCTGGTGCCGTGTTATTATTATACAGGTGGAGCAGACTCGGGTGCCGTGTTATTATTATACAGGGGGAGCAGACGCTGGTGCCGTTTTATTATACAGGTGGAGCAGACTCTGGTGTCGTGTTTTTATTGTACAGGTGGGGCAGAATCTGGTGCCGTGTTATTATTATACAGGTGGAGCAGACTCTGGTGCCGTGTTGTTATTTTTATACAGGTGGAGCAGACTCTGGTGTCGTGTTGTTATCATACAGGTGGAGCAGAATCTGGTGCCGTGTTATTATTATACAGGTGAATCAGACTCTGGTGCCGTGTTATTATTATACAGGTGGATCAGACTCTGGTGCCGTGTTGTTGTTATTATAAAGGTGGAGCAGACTCTGGTGCCGTGTTATTATTATACAGGTGAAGCAGACTCTGGTGCCATGTTGTCATTATTTTACAGGTGGAGCAGACTCTGGTGCCGTGTTGTTATTATTATACAGATGGAGCAGACTCTGGTGCCGTGTTATTATTGTACAGGTGGAGCAGACTCTGGTGCCGTGTTATTATTGTACAGGTGGATCCAACTCTGGTGCCGTGTTATTATTATACAGGTGGAGCAGACTCTGGTGCCGTGTTGTTATTATTATACAGGTGGAGCAGACTCTGGTGCCGTGTTATTATTATACAGGTGGATCATACTCTGGTGCCGTGTTATTAGTATACAGGTGGAGCAGACTCTGGTGCCGTGTTATTATTATACAGGTGGAGAAGACTCTGGTGCTGTGTTATTATACAGGTGGGGCAGACTCTGGTGCCGTGTTATTATTATACAGGTGGAGCAGACTCGGGTGCCGTGTTATTATTATACAGGGGGAGCAGACGCTGGTGCCGTGTTATTATACAGGTGGAGCAGACTCTGCTGCTGTTATTATTATACAGGTGGAGCAGACTCTGGTGCTGTTATTATTGTACAGGTGGAGCAGATTTAAAACAAAAATTCAAACATTATTGATTTTTGTTATTTTTATTTTTTGTGTCCAATTTAGAGTTGTGACCTAATGGATATGAAAGTAGAAGATACAATCGGAGAAGAAGAGACGTATGTGAGGGGTGATCAGCAGTGTAAGGAGGAGGAAACCCCTACAGATATCAGCATAAGTGAGTAATAAACAATAAAGACAGAAAAGAGTTGCATTCCCCTTTGTAAGACTCATCAGAATAATCATATACACACATGACCTGATTCAGAGTTAGATGTGTAATGTATCATTACTACTTTAATCTATTGTAAAGGAGACAGCAATTATGAGAGTAAGCTAGATACACATCATGTGATAATCAGATATATATACAATGTATTCAGTCACTGTGTGTTTCCTACAGATGGATCCAGTAACAGAAATACCCCAGAGAGATGTCCCCGTCTTTATTCTCAGGACTGTATAGACGAAAATCCCAGTATCCCGAAGGAATATCAGGTACAATAATTGAGGGTCTCATCAAATACAAAATGACACTGAACTATATTATCTGTGTATAAGCTGTGTGGATCTTATACACTGATATTCTTTTATTTAATCTTGGTTCATTAAATTGGACATTATTAAATATGTTTATTGTTTAGAGCAGTGGTTCCCAAACTCTTTCAGCTGGAGGCACCCTTAGGGTTTCAATAATTTTTTCAAGACACCCCAATACAAAATAATCACAGAGCAGTACCGTTTTATAAGTAGTTGGGTCAAAATAACATAAGTGTTTCTGTCCTGACCTAAATACTTATTAAAGTTGTTTAAAAAATAATACACATAAATCCAAGAAAAAAGAATATATATATATTCTTCACTTATATTTCTATCAAAGAATAATTTACAGCACTCATTAACAGGAATAAGTTAAAAATAAAAAATAAACAAAATAAAAACAATATGTGCAAAAATCATAACGCCCTCCTTCATCATGACGCTGTGCCCTCCTTCATCATGACGCTGTGCCCTCCTTCATCATGACGCTGTGCCCTCCTTCATCATGACGCTATGCCCTCCATCACGACGCTGTGCCCTCCTTCATCATGACGCTGTGCCCTCCTTCATCATGACGCTGTGCCCTCTGTCATCATGACGCTGTGCCCTCCATCACGACGCTGTGCCCTCCTTCATCGTGACGCTGTGCCGTCCTTCATCGTGACGCTGTGCCGTCCTTCGTCGTGACGCTGTGCCCTCCTTCGTCGTGACGCTGTGCCCTCCTTCGTCGTGACGCTGTGCCCTCCTTCGTCGTGACGCTGTGCCCTCCTTTATCATGACGCTGTGCCCTCTTTCATCATCCCTGTTCCCCTTCATCAGTTTCCCTTGTTTACACTGCCCCTTTCATCCTCTGTTCATTTTCTTACCTTTTACTTGCCCTTCTGTCTTCTTTTCTTCTGGCTTCTCACCGAGCCGATCTTCATTGAAAATGTCCAGTGTGATAACGTTATGCCTGACATTCAGTGCAAGTCAGAGCAGGGAGGAGGGTGCAGGACGCCGGGCAGATATGTATTATTTTTTTTTTGGCCAGCTGGCGGCACCCCTCTGAGATCACTACCGCACCCCAGGGAGCCGCGAAACACACTTTGGGAACCGCTGGTTTAGAGGGTTATATAGGGTAGGGTGTATGTGTGACTGTAATTAAAGTTGAAGTTATAGAGGAAGATTATTAGCATGTAAAACCAGTATGTGACATTAATAAACATGAAAGGCTTTGTATTAGTCAGCTGAATGTATGTGGAATAACTGGATACATAAGTATAACATAATATTAGGTTAGGGTATTGATAGTTTGAGCTGTTTGTGTTCTCATTTCTGATATAGATATTGTCACTCTGTCCTGTCACTGTGCTCTCTCCTTCTCCTGTTCAGACACACAGTGGGGGGGTCCAGCTCCAATTCAGTGCCTTTGTGTACATACATATACAGATGTAGCTTTCTCTGCTAGTTCACTCTCTTCTAGATTGTGTTTCTACTGTTGTCTCTCTATTTGCTTTCTTCTGATCGTGTCAGAAAAGGTATGACTTCCAGATCCAAGGCTGATGGGGGCAAATTAGTTATGTACTTCATATGTTCCAAGTGGCAAGCAAAATTGCCACATGGACATTCTGAATCTGATGCCCAATGTGCTTTTAGTGAGACTGAGTACCAAGGTCCGCACATTTCAGGGGTCGTCATGGCCTGGGCTAGGTGTTGGCTCAATTTATCCTGGAACTTAGAAGGTGTGCGGCATGTCCTGTTGAGGTAAGTGATCACATATTTCCAAATTTTCTCTTAGGATCTCCAAAAGTGAACACCTTTCTCAAGAATCCTTGCCTCACTGGTTCCAAAATCTTGAAATCCTGGATCCTTATCACCTGTGGCTGGCCTTTAAGAGATTGCCTTTCCCTGTAGCCTGTTCAGTTCATCAATTGTCTTTGTTGCTGCAGCTGGTTGTCTTTGAAACCCTGAGATTTATCCTGACTTTCTTGGTATTGATTCCTGCCTGTTCTGCCATTTTTTGCCCTACTGCTTATGACCCTGACTCCTGGCTTTGATTTGACTTTCCTTTTGCCTAATCTCCGTTACTTTTGTGGACCTATTGGCTTCTGACCCTTTGGCTTGCCTGACCCTCCTTTGCTTATATCTCTTGTGCATCAATCCGTGCCTTCTGGCTGTCTGGAATCCTGATACCTGTCTCAGTTGTCTGGTGCCTCGTGTCTCCTGTCAATCTGGAATCCTGCTGCCGCTCTCCATTATCTAGTGCCTCGTGTCTCCTGGCAATTGGGTAACTCTGTCTCCTTGACCCTGAATCTGAATTTGATAGTGTCATCAGAGTTATACCTGGTAAACTTGTTTACCCTGAGCTCCAGTTTACCCTTTATACCTTGGCACCTACTGCTTCTATGGACTAGTCTTGCCATTCACTGTATCTGTACCTGTTTGTGTTATCGGAGTATACCTGCTATTTCTGCCATTGAAACCTGCAATTCTTATGAACTCTGCCTTAAATAAGACACTATTGCCTCTCCCTGAGTTCGTACTAGGAATCGTAACAGATCCAAATTCCTGTTTCCCTTTTTATCTTCAGAATTTATTCTCGCATGACATTTAAACATTAAAAATGATAGTAATATAGATAGTAATAGTGTAGTATATGATCACTGTGTGACCGTGTCGATTTCCGATAGTATTTCAAATGAGAATTTCCAAGTGTGTTTTATTCCTCAGAACACTTACAATGTGCAGTACACACTCTGCGCCCTTTGTTCATGCACTTACTAAACATAAGTCCTAAACAGGCATAGATGATATTCCATTTATTACTCAATACAATTCCCAATTCAAGACGGAATGGAGGGAATCATTTGTCCACATTGGTTGTTATTAACTCTGTATAACTTCACTTGTACCAACATTTGTATGTAGAAAAGCATCCAGTCTAAGAAACCATTTAGTAAAATGCAGTCTATCCATATCTATATTAGGGGAACTAGTTATGTGTAAAGCCTGTAAATATAATAATATCTATGAGATTAAGTCATCCACGACAAGTAACACTTATAAAATGAATGAATTCATCACATGTAACTCAGAGAACTGTGTATATTTGGTGCACATGCAAATAACAATATATAGGACGGAAATGAAAATAAAGGTGGGGTGAGCACATAAAAAATCTTAAAGGATACAATCTCCACTCACTCTATGCTCAGCTAAGTAGGAAGTTATCCCATTAGTTATGCCTGGTAGGGAGTCCAAAGAGTAAAAACAATGTATAATTGCATGGTGACTGACCTGAGCCCAAAAATGAAGCTTTGTCTGTACCCCCACTGAGGCCATTAGGCAACATAGAATATAATTCCTAAATAAAGTGTCTCTTCAAGAGAGCCAAATTTATTTCATCCCCTCCCCATATTTTTCAGGATATATATAGATAGGTGCAGGCATAATACTGAATGCTTATATCTAGAATCTGCTAGATAAGATGTAATAAGTAGGTGTGGTCATGGCAAAACCTTCCAAAATGTATTTATATAGTTATATATCTAGAGAGAGTGAGATATTAAAGATATATTATATCCACATACAGATATAATATGGATGCACTCATTCATAGGTACTCAGTACTGTGCAAATTCCATATTAGCAGAAATAAATCCAAAGTTGTTCCATAAGTAAGAACAGACCAGCGCCAGTTATGAGAAAATCTTTCACATTTTCATGAAACCATAGGAAAGCCTCCTGCACTAGGATAAAAGAAGAGATTGTCTGGTGCAATATATAAATCACTATGTGTCAGCATATACATAAATAGGATATTTTTGTGCACAATATAGCTATATTGGGATAAGCCAACGTCAGGGCATCTGTAAGTGAGTCCCTAGCATGGGATACAATTGTATATACTGGGTGTCACTTTTAAACCGTTCCTGAGCCTCCATTTTCAGAGCTTCCAGCACCTGAAGGATGTGGCCTGATTCCCAAGAAACAAACTAGAAAATAGTGTAAACAAGGTGCCTGTCTTTAAATTAATAACATGTGTACAAGTGAATAAAATCATTTGAAAAGTGCAGCCAGGACAATTCATATCCTTCACTAGGATAAACAAAATGAACTTTCATATAACTGACACATAGCAAAGCTGCATAAAGGGGTTAATCTCCACTCATTAAATCCAACATTATTAACCTGTTATTTTATTGTTTTGTGGGTTATTTAGGGTGAAGATCTGACTGATGGTAAAGTAGAAGATATAAAGGAAGAAGAGACATATGTGAGGGATGATCAGCAGTGTAATGAGGAGGAAATCCCTACAGATATCAGCACAGGTGAATAGTGAGCACTAAATGCAGAAAACTCCTATATTCTCCATGTTCAGTCACTACAATTATCTCTTGTTCTACACCCTCCTCTGTCAGTACAAACTAATGAGGAAAAGTATCTGCCCAGTGGGGGAGTCAGGAGCCATTAGGCTGTGTACACACTACAGTGTTTTCAGCCGAGTATTGGGTCAATCAAACAAACGATTGTCCGGCCCGATATTGCATAAGTGTGTACGCTCCAGCAGTGAACAGGGATCGTTTCAAAGCACAGATCATAGTTTTATTGGCTTCATCAGCGGAACTATAAATCTCGTTCACCTATGGAACGACGTCCTTCCAATCCTGCAGTGTGTTTGCCCTCACGATCAGGATCTCCATAGAGGTTACAGAATCATGATCTTTTCAGCTGACGGTTATCACAGTTGAGCACAGATCTGAGGGTAAATCTTTTAAAACATGTATAGTGTGTACGCATGAGCCGGCTGCTGATCGTCACTTTTTATTCTTTTTCTTTCCAGCGGTTGGTACAATCGTTGTAGATAACACATTGGTCAGGAAACTCTGTAGTGTGCCCAGCATTAGACCCCTGCTCTCCTCCTACTTTAGTGCTATAGATTGAGGGGATTGTGATACAAATAAATAATATAGAATGACATGAATCAGAAGATAAAGATGGCTCTGCCCTTATGAGCTTACAGTATAAAAGGTGTGGGAGACCATTAATAAGGTGGAATAACAATTGTAGCTCATGGTGGAGAATATGTGTGGGGCTACTGTAAGGCAGAAACATTATTCAATTGTAATTTAATTGTGAGCCATCAGCCAAGAGGTCTGACCAGTCTCCTCCCACACTCTCTGGTGTTTCTTATACATCAAAGTTCAGGGTGTTTGAGTCTTTATACACAGATCCCTGACCTGCCATAGTGATAGTCATTGACCAGTGACAACACAGTGTTCTGCAGAGCCGGTGAGTAGGGTAAGCAGGGCATACACAAAACAGGGATGTACAGGACAGACAAACCCTGTACTGCACTTTCCTCTTGTTTTCTCTTCTACCCTCTCCTGTCCACCATTGAGTCATCATCCCTTACCCTACGTCATGGCAGACTTATCAAAAACTATGAACTCCGATTAGATGAAAAGCAAAAAAAGTTTTTTTTTTTTTTTTAAATTCTTTATTTTGAATGATCAGTCAACAAAAGGTATATACAATACGAAGTCAAAAGTTTATAATGTATACATGGAAGAACATTAACATTGTAATGGAGTCTAAAGAAAACGTCTCCGACAGCTTGAAAGATATATTGACCATATTTTAATTTTTTGCTTTTGTATAAATGTAAGAGACAATAATGGAAAAAGTAGAATGGGAGGGGAAGGGGTGAAGGAAAATTAGGAGGGAAAGGGAAGGGAAGACCACAAAGGTTGATGCATGAGTGTAATCGGAAAGAAGGTAAAAATATGAATGTTAGAGGATCAGGAGATGGCGGGAGAGGAGCAGAGTCCTGCCCGCCGCACATGGGTCACAATGGAGTTGTTAAAGGCCAGAGGGGAACGAGCGTTCTGCGAATTGCCAAGGAGCCCACACTTGGTTGAAAGCGTAACCTCTATCGTGTAAGTAGTAAGTAATCTCTTCCATGGCTGCCACGTGCCAAATTTGCTTTTTAAGGGCAGAGAGAGATGGAGAAGAGCTACGTTTCCATTTAAGGGCTATGGTGGCTGTAAGGATGTGTGCAGTCAGTTTTCTAGAAAATTTATCTGGAGGAGGGTAACAAAGGAGGAAAATCCAAGGGTCTTTCGCCAAGGGAGCCTCAAATAGAGTGTTGATAAAGCCATGGATCGCATCCCAGAAGGGAGTGATAACTGGACAAGTCCACCAGATGTGTAGCAATGATCCCCTGTGGCCACAACCCCGCCAACAGTCAGGTGATGAGGAGGGGAACATTGAGTGAAGACGGGTGGGGGTATAATACCAGCGATAATAGATTTTATAGGATGTTTCTTTTAGTTTAGTCGATATGGAGCTTTTAGATACGTATAAAAATAGTCAGGTTCTGGGCGCTTGTAAAGGAAAGATATATCAATTTAATATGGATGGGTCCACAATACGCTCCGGCCGGAACGAGACAGCTTAGATGTGTTAAACAGATAACATGCATCAATTGACACTGCCGAAAACAATGATAATGGTAAAAAACACTACAAACTCTGTGTGATTGCAAATATGGTTAGAGTGCACTTACAAGCTACTAAAATATGAAATGACAATTGATATGAACCGCAAAAAGAAAATGTAGGGAAATATAATGTCCAGAGTTGTAAAATAAAAATGTTGGTGATGATGAAAAATGCAAGCAAAAATGAAATTGGTAGCCGTTACTCACATGAAGCAGGGATGTCTGGCTGTCTATAATGCAGACAGGCACTTAGTAGCGGTCCCAGAGTCTGTGCTGATAAGGTTAGATATAACGTTGATTTCAATGATAAAAAGCACCCAGCAGAATGCCAATTATTAAAACAAGAACGAAGAAGAAAGTTCTTCTAGTTCCTAAAAGGAAATCCTCTCCTTGTTGAAAGAAAAAATGATCCCGCTCAAATAGCGTGTACACGCTGCGGGATATCTCCGTGTTGAGATTAAATGTATAGATATCAAAATGCCTCCAATAATGGACAGGTACCCAGCAGAATATAGGTGGTGATGATCCAAATGTAGTCCTCCTAATCCCCAACGTAGTCTCTCTCTTTCTCATAAAGTTGAGGCTAAACAGGGGAAGCGGTAGTGCCGCTGCGGATGAGCGCATACACGCTACAGACTGGTCTCCGATGTGGATGTAGTCCTCCTAATCCCCAAACGTAGTCTCTCTCTTTCTCATAAAGTTGAGGCTAAACAGGGGAAGCGGTAGTGCCGCTGCGGATGAGCGCATACACGCTACAGGCTGGTCTCCGATGTGGATGTCTGTATATGGTAATGTAAGATGCTAGCATGCTAGTAAGTTGCATAAAACTGAGTTGAGGGACAGTCACCAACGCGTTCGCCCGGTGGCAATGGCCAGTGGGCTTCCTCAGGGATAGAAATGTCCAACTGGTCTTCCTAGACAGTTTTTAAAGAGATCCGGATGTGCCAATCAGCCAAGAGGCAATGGAGTAATTAAGTAATTAGTGAATAAATCTGAGTACTGGTCATTTCATATTTTAGTAGCTTGTAAGTGCAATCTAACCATATTTGCAATCACACTGAGTTTGTAGTGTTTTTTACCATTATCATTGTTTTTTCGGCAGTGTCAATTGATGCATGTTAATTGTTTAACACATCTAAGCTGTCTCGTTCCGGCCGGAGCGTATTGTGGACCCATCCATATTAAATTGATATATCTTTCCTTTACAAGCGCCCAGAACCTGACTATTTTTATACGTATCTAACATTGTTGGGAGTTTAGGGGTCCCCCATACACTCTCAGGTTCGCATTTGGCTGCTTCATATATTTGGAGGAAGCGCAGCCTATCCCTCTTTTTCAACCATTCTGATATGGAGCTTTTAGCTATCCCCAGTCTCGTGTCCTCCCAGGCCTCCTCATCCGTGGGGGCGGGGCCCAGATCCCTGTCCCAGATCCCTCTCCCAGTCAGCTTCATGTGTGAGTTGCGGATGAATAGTGGATTCAAGAAAGATATTATAAAGTTGTGATATCATACCCTTATCCATGAGGTAAAGTTTGCAAAGGTTTTCGAACGGGGTAAGGGGACGTAGTAAATATTTGGGTGGTAGGGATCGTAAAAAGTGGGTGATTTTGAAGAACTTGAAAGGGTTAAGCATGGGGGGCAGGCTGAAGTTCTGCTAGTGGGAGCCACTGGCCTTGTTTCCAGAAATCTGATGGGAATTTGAGGCCAGCTTGAGTCCAATGGCGGTGTCTCACCTTGGAGAGGCCAGGAGAACATATAGGGTTAAACCATATGGGGGTCAGAGGGGAAAGGGCAGATGTGAGTTTCAATTTAAAGGAGTGAGAATCCCAAATCTTGATGTCAAATTTAGTAGTAGGAAGTAATTTGGATGGGGGGGGGACCGTGTATAGGGGGTAGAACCCATAGTGAGGTGGAATCAGGGAGCGCTATATATGCCGCCTCTAGTTCAAGCCACGAGTGGAACCCGAGGGGGCATATGATGCAACAATTTGGGAGAAATGGGAAGCCAAATAATATAACTTAATGTCGGGTAGTCCCCTGCCGCCACTAGAAATGGGCTTTTTCAGAATATTGAACGAGACCTTTGGGGAAAAGTTTAATTTTTATTTTCTATCATACATGATAGGATGCTGCACACACCACTGATTGTCACAGTTATGTCTCTACGTCCCTCAGCAGGTCAACAGGTTTTCCTTGAGCGTTCTTTGGTCAGACAATTGATCTTATCTTAAGTAAGCAACTTATGAGACAGAATGTACTTCATGAGCAAAACAAGGTTTATGGAAGTCACTAAAAACGAGAACAGCTAAACACAGAAGGGGGAGACTTTGGCATGAGCTGATCATCTTAACTTATATTGTAATATGTGAAACTAACATTCCCTGTTTTTAATATAGAAAAATTGTTAGAACAGTATTAATTGTGTATTTGGTGAGTGCAGCGTATCCTTGTTTTTAGTTTATACATTGTGGACAATCCCCTCTTGCACTCCATTTTTGTATAAGCAGAATGCAGAGGATCAGTATTTTTTATATATATATATATATATATATATATATATATATATATATATATATATATATATATATATATATATATATATATATATATATATACATACACATACACACACACACACACACACACACACACACACACACACACACACACACACACACACAGACACACGTCCACCCATTCGTCTTCTCTTTAAAATAACGCACTGCAGCACCTTGATGGATGGGACAGAGAGAGGCCCTAGTTGTCCACCACAAGATTTAGTGAGGTCTTCTTCTTGGGGAGAAGACTAGAATAATTTGAAGACATTGTGTGGTTCCTCCCAGTAACTTCTTATTTTAGGGCATGACCACCAGCTATGCAGTAGGGTACACCTATGGCCACATAACCTCGAACATAGATCTGAAGAATTTGGGAATATAGTCTGATGGCGAGACGGTGCCCAGTACTGAGATTGAGGTTTTAGATAGATTAGTTTTGATTTTGTTCCGGTCTTTAGGGTCTAAGATCTCCCCCGTATCCCTTTCCCAAGCCAAGTCATGTGGATCTTTCGTTTGCTGATTGTGGGTCAACAGCATTTGGTACAGTGACGAAATAAGGCCCTTAGATGAAGGACCACTTTGACAGAAGGACTCCAGTGGGTAGCAATGAGCTTCTGGTGTTTTTATGTCAAGCATCCGATAGAAGTGACGCAGTTGAAGGTATTGATCCAGATGTCCAAAACAGAGCTTATTATCTTCCCTCCTGCCAGAATCACCACCTGCCCTCAAATCTCCCTCACTGTCAGTAACACCACAATATCCTCAGTCTCCCAAACCTGCTGCATTGGTGTCACTTGACTCTGCCCTCTGCTTTATTCCTCACATCCAGACACTCTCCCAGTCCTGTTGACTCCACCTTAAAAACATTGCCAGACTATGCCCTTTTCTTACTCAACGTGCTGCGAAAACTTTTATCCATTCTCTCATTATCTCCCATCTTGACAATTGCAACCTCCTGCTATCTGACATTCCTGACACCCATATATCCACACTTCAATCCATCCTAAATGCTGCTGCAAAACATATCTTCTTCTCTCACAGCTCCACATCTGCTGCACCACTTTGCAAATCCCTACACTGGCTCCATGTGTCCTCTAGAATTCTATTCAAATGACTTACCCGTACCTACAAAGTCCTCAACAACAACACCCCTGCATTCATCTCAGATCTCATATCAAAATACTCTCCCTCCCGCCCTCCTGGATCTACCTCTAACCTGCACCTTGTCTCGTCTCTGGTAACCACCTCTCAGTTTCGCCTGACAAGACTTCTCCCGTGCTGCTCCCCACTTACGGAATTCCCTATCATGCTCAATCAACCTTTTCCACAGCCCTCACATCTTTAGATGCTCTTTTAAAATCCATCTCTTTTTTTTCAGAGATGCCCTTATCTCTCATAGCACTGTTCACACTAATGCACCCTCATAACAGTCCCAATCTCCACTCTGAGCCACATTTGCTCTGCTTCTTTCAGCTGTGCCCTCTTCTACTTAGAATTTAAGCTCTCTAATGAGCAGGGTCCCTTATACCCTTTGTTTTTATGTCTGCATTTATTTTGTCTGCCTTATATGTCCCTGTTTTAAGTATGTACTGTTTTCTCTATTGTACGGCGCTGCGGAGCACTGTAGCCCCTTACAAAGCTACGATAATAATAAAGTACTATGATTGCAAACAGGTAATGAAAATTTCACAATAGGGAGTAATGCTATGTCTTTAGTTCAAAGTTGAGGTGCGATTCACAACAAGGACTATGGGGAATATACTTTGAGTAGATTGGCCTCTCTGGATGTCTATTCTCGCTGGCACAGAGGGTAGTGCCAGAAGATACACTGGACCAGGTGTGTAGCTTGATAGTACATAAGAAGGTTAGGAACTCCCATGTCCCCATGACCTTCATTTTTGCATACAAACCCCAGGTTTTCTTCCAGCCAATATCAATTTATAAAGAGATTGTAGAAGATTTTTAAGAATATGAGTGGGAAATATGGATGGGAGTAGTTTGCTAATAGATACAGCAGTCTGGGGAGGATATTCATCTTAATTGCCACTATGCAGCCATACTAGAAAAGAATGAGTTTAGTACATCATGCGGTGTTGGGTATGATAGAATCTATAAGTCTGGGGAAGTTGGCTGTATATAGCTGAGTGTATGATTTGGTCAAATAAACCCTCAGATATTTGAGGTTTTTGAGGCTAGTCTGTGTGTCTGTCTGTGTGTGTGTGTCTATATTAGGGAATTTAGACTGTAAGCAACAATGGGGCAGGGACTGATGTGAGTAGGTTCTCTGTACAGCGCTGCGGAATTAGTGGCTCTATATAAATAAATGGTAATAATAATAAAACATAGAAACAAATGTCATAGTGACTAACTTGGAATTTTTAGAATACAATTGCTTAGTTACTGATCTGGAGTAGGTCCCGGTAGAGAATAAGAACGGTGGCTCATGCCTTTCGCCATTCTGGAACTGGAGCGTGAGATCTCAGCTGGGATCAAGCAGAGGATGTCATAACTGGAATGTCGTGAATGTTGCCAATGTTATTTAAGCAGGTTAAATCCTTGGTTTGGGGTTTTAACTGAATGTTTACAACCATCTTTGGAAATAAGTTGAAAAGGAAACCCATAAATATGTTTGATGGAATGGTTGCGGAGAGCCTTTGTAACATTTATCAAGACCTGTCGTTTCTTGAGAGTTGTCGGAGTGAGGTCTTGATAGATTTGAAGATCGGAACTTACTTAAGAAAAAGCGGAAACATATCTAGCTGAAGCTATTATTTTTTACTTTGTTTTAGAGTAGGGGAATAGGATGATTATATCTCTGGGAGATGATCTGCGTCCCACTTTGGCCTTAGAGCTCAGGGTGCACGGTCTAAGTGTAGCATGTCCTTAGATCAGGTACCATTTGGAGAAAAAGCTCCTCTTAAGTAGTCAGGCACGGCTTCAGTTGAGATTTGTCTCGGAACATTTTTAATGTGCATATTATTTCACCGATTGCAGTTCTCCAAATCTTCCAGATGATCTTTGAAGGAGTCTAAGTCTGATCGTATGTCTGCCAGATCTTTGTCTGCGGTGGTTTGATGTTGACAGACTTTATCCAGCTTTGGAATCTGTAGGAATCTAATTCAGTTCAGATATGTCAGCGCGCATCACTGATTGTATAGTTTTCTTGACTATGGACATAATGTCACTGGCAGAGACTATTTCACCATGGAAGTATCCTATGAGTACGATCTGATGTCGGCTGGATCTGTAGGGACTTTAGAGCTGGCCCCTGTTTTCTCTGTCTGAATTATACAATGCTTCCCTTTCTAGAGTTAAATTGACAGTAGTAGCATTTCAAACAGAATGTATCCTTCACTTGCACTCCATAGCTTTACATTGGGAAAGTCTGTGAGGTATAACATGCCACAGTAGTACGAGTTAGTGACTAGAGATTCAGGAGAACAGGTTCAGCTAGTAGGGAAGCAGTTCTCCACTAGAGGGCCCAGATGGCTCAGAAGAAAAAAATAAATTAGAATTATATATAGATATAAATAATGTGGTCGATCCTATGGTACCCTTCACAAAGATTAGCTGGAGACTGACCACAGCAATATCCCAGTATTAAGAGCCAAACATACAGTCAAATACAAATGAGCCCTCCTGAGGGCAAGCTATCAAGCAAAAAAAGTACCTTGTATTCTTAGATGTAACAGACAGCCAAACAGTGCTATGCAGGGAGACCTCACTGCTACAGTTTATCGATGCTGCTGGGAGCAGGAAACTGGACTCTTTGAGTATAAAAGTATGGGTAGCCCATGGGAGAGCAGGGCTCAATCTCTCAGTATCGATGTGGTGAGTTGCAGGTCACTCGTAAGGGCCACTAGTAGATGGACCTGCCAAAGAGCTGGCAGAGATGTGAGTTCACGACACAGGAATTACTCTAAATCCGACTTGTGTCTACACTTCCCTGACAGCACATGAGCAGTGAAGTTTGTCTTCGCAAAGTCTCCAATGTAAGTTCTGTGAAGTTTGGATGATGTCAGCGGTACGTTCTGGTGGCGGAAGGGTATGCCTCGCTCCTGCGTCGGTCCAGTATTCTGGATCGGGGTCCCAATGTTTCTTGGTTAGGGTCTGTGGATTACAGACCAATGTCCCAATTGATATGGAAATAATATCTCAGAATGCAGTGTCAGATGAAAAGCAAATCGTCCTTTATTGAATAGTCATACCATTAAAATCTTACATACAGGTATATAGCCTTTTGGCTGGTACCTGTCCAAACATCATTAGTTATAACCAAGGTCTTCAATGAACAAAACATGCATAGATACAAGATAGTCATCTTGGTCCAAGGACCCCAATAAATCATATGATGATGATACGTGATTAGACTTTTATTGGCTATTAAGCGGGGCATGGTTCCAAGGACTCAAAACATCCGCAAGTTAATTAAACATCATATCTAAAGTCCTGTCACATAAAATATATAATTGCGATCATGAACTTCCTATAATACTTGATTTTATTCAAACATCTATATCGTATATACACAGAGCATTAAGTGAAGTAGAGAACGACTTTGTTGTTCAGGCCCTTCATGGCCAGAGTTCTCCCTTTAAGCATGAATTACATCACAATACATTCAAACATAAAGAAGAGACCCACACCTGACAGCTTCCAATACTTAACATATATGAGGGTCACGATTGGACATAAGCTCATCGTGTCTACAGTACATAAAATTTAGAATATGATATAAAATTCTATCTTAACCCTTATCCTTCCTTCAGTTATCTATCTTTTATTGTCACTGAGCTCCCAATTCTATATCCCAAAGATGGGACAAAATCCGCAGGGTTTTAAGGTTGATGGATCAGGATTGTTCGGGTCACTGTGGAGCTCCCACTACACACAACCAGCTCCGAAGGCATCCAGGCCACACACCCCATCATGTAACATGCTTACTTTCAAGAGCTAGATGAAAT